>NC_052141.2:19400469-20079716 GCF_016086655.4 Lepeophtheirus salmonis | reverse complement strand
TAGATTATGGAATCTGGGACTATTTGAAAAATCGAGCCTCTGCCAAACCTACTTCTCTGCCAAAAAAGATACTGTTGAGGAGCAATGGGTTGCTCTGCTGCAAGAATATAGGGTGTCTTCAGAGGAAGAATTGAGGTCATATTTGAAACAAAAGGCGGACATTTTGAGCAAAGTTATTGGATTAATAATAATTTTTTTTTACCGCCACCCCTGCAATGTCCACGAGGTATTGCACTTGGCTGAGTTTTTTTCCACGTTTTGCTGAAGCAACCTGTACATATGTAAGTGTATGACATAAAACACAATACCTAAGAGTTATTTTTTTATAATTCAATCTTACTCTGTGAGAGCCCGATAAAGGCTTAAAAGAGGTATTTTGTGAGAATTAAAATTAATATTCCTCTTTGGATGCAGGGGGGGGGAGGGGGGGGGCAACGACAAAGTAACAGAGGACAATATCCATACATAATATGATACTTTTGTCCTGACATTTTGTTTATTTAACGATTTCTCTTAGTTTGTTTATATATATTAGACCGTCCCATTTTTGGGCTCAAAAATCTTTTCTGCCGATGCTAATCCAAATAATAATTTTGGCAATATCACAGGCTTTTCCAGCCATTTTTATTCTGGTACAAGCAATTTTAATCCCTTCTCTATTTCAAGAAACTGTATACTATTAAGTATTCGATTTATTAGTTAAAAACACTCTGGATCTTATTTTTAATTTCTTAAGGGACGGAAAATATTCTCTCTGATTTGCAGTTTTCCTTTTAATCAAATACTAACGGGAGTAACCGGCATTCATTGTTGTTCTTAAGTGTCGAAGAACTTTACTTTCATATTGTAGATTGTTCTCCAATTTAATTTTATTCTTTAGTATGACACACTGATCTTCATCTGCACACTTCTATTAAGCCATCTCATCTATTGTCAATAGAATTTAACGAAAAATTATGAATAACGTGACTTTTATGGGCTCTAGAAAAGACAAGGATATGTCGTCAATTAAGCTATATTTTTTAATTAATATCTACTCCTTCACAAGCTTCAACAGCTTGTTTGTTCAAGCAATCGTTTTGGTGCGTAATGAAACTTTATAATCAAAAATAACAGGGATAAAATCAAATATTAGATGCTATTCAAGTTTTGAGGCCCACTCTGCACTTCTTCTCTTTTATAATATGCTGCAAAGAGTTTTAACTCCAAACGCTCCTTGTTACAAATGAGTCCTTCTCAGACAAGCAAATTGAGCTATATTAATATAGATAGCATACAATGAAACTCCTATTTTTTGTACAGCAAATACTAATATGTACTAGTGTTAAATTTTGATACATTTGGTGTCATAAGACATTGAGCACATCTTAGACCCCTTAAATAATTTAAATCAATATGTTCTATATTTTTAACAGACAACTTAAAAAATTTAAAAAGTACATTTTTGGACTCGGTATCCTAAAAATGTCCATTATTTTGAACCAAAAATACCAGTTTTTCCAAATAAAAATGGATTTTACAATATTAGTGTACGGTGCAGAAAAAACCTTTCTTCAAAGATATATTAGAGACAGTCTAATAAATATATATTATGCCTCCATGGAAGCACTAAGTAATTGTGGAAAAAGTTATTCTAAATAACTTTAGGAAGAAAGAAAAACATATAACTTTTAATATTTTTATCATTATTTTCTTGGGGAGTTTACACAGAAGAAGATGGATTATCTCAATTAAAAAGTTATTTGGTAGTCAAACCATTTTTTGGAACAGTATTAAAAGAAGGAAGGAAGAAAGATTGTGCTGCCATCTGTCTACTATATAACTCATAATTTTAATCAAATATCTTCTTCTTTTTTTTTACAAATTACTAAAACATTTTATAAATATACGAAAAACAAACTCATAAAGAATGTAATTTGTACAAAAAACATATCTTTTTGTTCCTTTTCTGGTGGCTTTCTCTTCAAAAAATAAAAGCACTTTAGGAATATTACATTGGCTTTATATTCATAGCTTGTATGTATGCATAAAAGTTTATTTTGATGATCTCTTAGTATACATATTTATAGGCTTTTAAATATGAATGAATAAATTGAGGAAATGGGTATCTCTTGAGACTCTGTGGATTCTATGTATGTACTCGTATCGTGTTCTCCACCCCTTCCATATGATGATTACTCTCAAGCCCATTCAATGATGGTTACCCCCAAAGAGAGAAAGGAAAATATATGAAGGTTACAGGTGAAAAGGATATTTTAGCTGATTAAATATAACTTTTACAAAATCATTCTCACCCATTTAACATTATATAACAGACAAACCAATCCAATACAGGCACCTCCTTCTAAAATGCCACGCTTTTTTAAATTGTGTGTCGTAGTCATATTTGTTATATTTCGATGTTTCATCTTAATAACTTATTGTGAACAATTATTTAATAAAAACTGCAAACAAACATTAAGGAAAGTTACCCGAGAAACATGGAGCAACGCAAAGCTGCAATTCTGGATGTATTCGAGCCTAGAAATTCACCATCAGAGATATATAAACTACTTGGCTGTAACTAGTCTAATGTGTACCGGGTGACGGCAAGAGGCGTCGAAAGCTTCCACAAGGTATATATAAAGGCCAAAAGAATTATTTGAGGTAGTTAAAGCTACCTTTAAAGGTAGAGGAGGTAAGGTCACCGTCAATGACCTTGCCTCCTGATTTTAAAAGAAGGCGGATCATCATACACCACATGGTGAAACCAGATTAAAACCTTAATGCCAACAAGAGAACACCTTGTCTGGTTTTGAATCCTTTGGATCGAGTAAAGTGTGGAACTTGGTGCAAAATCCTCCTCAACCAACTAAAAAATGTAAGACATTTGTCCTTTCCACAGCCTTGAGTGTTCCCCCAGTAATTTGCTAATTAGGGGCACCTTAAGGGAAAGGTCGGGGGAGTCGGATACATAACAAGGACCAACTAAAGGCCGCCAACATTGTTCCTTGAGCCAACCTAGAGCCGAGTTTTGTAAATAACTGCTGTGCAAAGTTCCACACAAGGCTGGAACTGGTCTGTAAAGCAAAAGACGCTTATTTGATTGAGAATGTCCCTTAATTGTTTTTATAAATTAAATTTTCCAAAATAAAAAGTGTTGCATTTTAGACAGTATTAAGCCTGTATTAATGGATAACTTCATAATTATATATTTAAGACTGTCTACATACTAAAAAAAGATTATATTGATTCAAGTTCTTTAATAAGCTGTTATTCTAAAACCTGGTCCCTGATTATTACAGCCCTGAAGAGTAGCACTTCAAATATTGCTCTTCTAAACCGGACCAAAAAAACAAATGAAAAAGAGAAAAATTAAAGTTAATAATAATTAAATTATAATTGTGACTACTACAGGTATTAAAATCCTAGTAACAGTCTGATATAACGATGACACGGCTGGCACGGAACAAAGTGGCAATTTCTGACCTTTTTTTTCTGTTTTTTCTAAATGTGGGATATAATACCAAGCGGTCCATTAAAATCTGAAAACTTTGAATTTCGTATATCAACAAGATATAATTTATCAATTAACAATAGAATTTCATCAAATTAAATACTATAAATAGATGTGTGTCCGAGCTTTCTTAATTATTAATGTAACCAAACTTAGGGACAATGCCTTCCAGGTAGTGGCTGAAGGACTGGCGCCCGTTAGGTTGTTTTCCTTTTGTCATGTTGCTCCAGTGCTGGCTGACAGTGGCCTTGAGGGCCTCAGTGTCTCGATAACGAACACTGTAGGCCTTCCCCCAACATGTACCCAAAAGTTGTAGTCGCGGGCGCCAAAAGTATCAAGTAAGAGTTCAAAAGAACTCAAAAACTCAATTAAAAAATTCTTGCACTGAAGGAGATGGGTTTTTTTGGGGTTTTTTTCATTGCTGGTACCAATGTGTCCTCTCCACCTTATAAGGCTCTTTATACCAGGTTTTGATAGATCTAAGCCTCTGGAAAGGCTTGTATAAAACCCCAAGATCTCTTGCATGGACCCTCATGGAATTGAGAAGATTGGCTTGGGCTGTTTTCTTTAACTCCTCCGCATCTAGTCTGGCCTATTTGACAGAGACCTTCTTCTTGTCCAACGTCATTTGCTTCGAGTGCATCAATGGAAATTTTTAGATAACGTACCAGTGTCATTTTCTGGACTTGTAAGTAAGCTAGAGAGCTCAGGTCTGTTCTGTTTTATAACGTATTGCTTATCCTTTAATATATCAAAATATGATTTATTTCTAATCACTCAATCATAATTAATTATTGTATACAAACAGTTTACCATTTCAAAAATGAACTATTTTTTACTTGATTTTGATTAATAAAAATGCTTATAATCACCAAAAAATTGAGTACAGTAAAGCTAATATATATTTTTTTTTATTCAAGTGCTCTATATCCCAAACAAAGTTGTAGAATGGACCTCACATTTCAATTTAAAAGAAAATGCATTTAAAAAGGGTCGATCTTTATTGATCTTTGGTCAATTTAGTTTTTAATATTTACTAAGGAATTCTTATAAAATACGCTGGTTAGTTTGCGCTGAATAAGGATTACAATAATATTCTGGGGTGGAAAGTTAAAACACTTATGCGTTTATATCTATCAATGAATCCATTATTTCGAATAAAAAGTATCTATAATCCTGTTTTAACTCCCTTACATCTAAATTATCAATCAAATTAGTATATATATTTTGTCAAAAACTCATAAAATATTCAATTTTTCCCCATTTTTTTACCTAATCAATTTTTTTTTTTAATTAAAAATGGGAGATAATCGATCAATAGATTGAGAGCAAAAAAAATGGGAAAATTCACAACCTAAAAAATGGGGAAATTCACACCCCTAAAAAATGCTTAGGATTGACTAAGCTATGTACCGGGTGCGGCAAACATCTTGACACTTTCAATCAAGAACTTTGCCAAGAGGTATTTCAGCAACTAGGTGTAATAGGGTATGTCAATAAATCAAAAATAACTAATATGATGTCTTGTCTACCCTAATCATCGATGTAGCCATCCCCCCCTTGGCAGCAATGATGCCTTCCAGGCGGTCATGGAAGGCCTTGCACCCATTGCAAATGAGGCTTAAGACATGGCGTCCCATTGCTGGTTGCCGGAAAAATTGTTTTAAAATTAAAAAGCCAAACTTTCACCAAATAAAAGCCATAAAAAGTTTTAAGAATGGCCTATCAAGATTTGACAGAAAATAGTACTGGATAAGTCACAATAAGAAAGCAAAAGTTAAAAAAGACTGCAATGGGGAAAAGCTCTCTATTTCTTTAATGGAATTACTATCATCTAAAGGATAATTAGCATCAGGCACATGTAGGGGCAACTGTAGAGAAAAAATGTGATATAGTAAGACAAGAAAACATAAAAAAGAAAGATTTGATACGCATATGATCTTTGTTCATCAGACATTTTGCTCCTTTGATGGAAAGATAACAAAAAGTTAAATATTGCCACACATTTCAGAGATTTGGTGGTTATAAAGAAACTTGGAAGATGGGACCGAAATTATAACGATGAATCGGGCTGTGGGAACATATCGAGTAGGAATGTGTCTTTAAAAAATGGTGGTGACCAATATTTTCTTATATGGTGTCATCGACAGTCAATAAAGCTTATCAAGTAGTGAAAATGAAAGGAATAAAAATGGCACAATAAATGAAATAATTGAATAAATTAATTTATTGACAAAAAAGCAAACGTTAAAAAATAATACAATGGGAAAAATCCCTCTATTTGTGATAGAGTTGAAGTTGATCTGCATTCAAAATGTTTTAAAAATGTTAGATTCAAACGAAAAATAAAATTAAAAAAACTTATATAAATTGGTTTTAATATTTGGTGTATTTTGTTTATGTATATATATATACGTATGTTAAAGTTCAAGCATTTATTAAGAGAATAAAAGTAAAAATACTTTCCCCTATGTGGTTAGAGTCAAATCTTCATTGAGTATATTTTTCTTACGAAAGTTGAAAAAGACTCTTGCTTCAGTAGCTTACCGGCAATTTGAATTTGACTAATTTATTTTTTGACAAATGTAGGTAATGGAGCTTCTTCATATAAGTAAAACTTTCTCCTAATGGCTGGCTTGAAATTTTTGGTATTGCTTTCAAGAATCATCGGGGGATCCCATAGTTGATTAGAAATAATAAGGTAGCCATTTTCAGTGACTGTTCTTCCTATTCGAAATGTTCGCTCAACATACCTATATCCAATATATTTTGGTTACAATTTATTTATTGATTTGCTATTTGTATCCTTCTTGCAGAAGTTTTTTACAGTCCATTTCAGTTTTGATAATATATGTACGTATTTTTAAAAATAAAAATAGAAGAACTTTTTTTAATTAAAATATTGATTCGACAACATTTTAAGAAGGATCAAGTAACTATCATTTGTAGGTAAGCTTTAAATTTTTCCTTGTTATCTCTATAGTATCCCGAAATTTTTCGTCCGAAAAGAGACAATCAGCAAAAAATCCACAAATCAGATCCAAGTTAGCCAATTCTTCTCACACATGGAACTATAATTCAAAAATTATTAGGAATTGTTCATCTGTATATATATAAAATAGAATTTGTGTATGTGTGTCCTTTTTAGGTGCCCGCACCGTTGTACCTAGGAGGTTGTAATATAACATAGGTGCCTCTTTTCAGTCTGGTCAAGATAAGTCGGGTTGGCGATTTTTGGGGTGGGGGTAATATAATGGGGCCTTATGATATACCTCAAAACACTAACACCGTTTTTAGAGGTCAAGGAGACTAGATAGGGGCTTGAATAATAAATTAAAAAGTGATTAGTGTCTCAAAAACAACTATTCCAAGAACTATATTTTCTAAATTTATTCAAAAGCAAAAAAGTAATGAACAGAAAAAGAAATCTGTCAAAATTGCCATTTCTTTTCTTTTTTTTTTTTTTTTCAGGGGCAAAAAAAAGAACTTCCAATTCAATATTAGATTCGTAAATACAGTCAAGTTTGTAGAAATTAGTCAAGAGATTCGTTTTCATATAAATTTGACACACACAAACTGCTGTTGAGCTGAAATATCTGTCATTTATTGACTATTTTATTCAATTTTTGTCTCTTTTTTTTTTTTTTTTTTTGCATCAAACCTCAATTTTCCATTTTTAAGAAAAAATGCCCCAAATGATGCTTTTTGCACAAATAAATGAATACGCAACATCATTATATGTGGTGGCAAAACTAAACCGGTTATGGCGGTCTATAATTTTTGCCAATACTACTCTGCATAACTTCTTTGTTTTTGCTTGAACGAAAAAAAAGTGGTATAAAAGTGTGTTTCTCTTTAAAATGTCAATAAAGGGTATCAACTTTTTTTGACAAAATTTGATTTTTTTTTTTTGTTATTTTGCAATTTTCTCCCCAAAATTCGATTTGGTGATTTTTTCACTTAGTTAAAAACTTGACTTCTCATCTAGAATTTTTATTTGATGCATACATATTGGTATATTATTTGAAGTGAATATCACGAAATATACTTTTTTTTAATTCATAATAATAGTACAAAGGTTGCAAGAGACAATAATAAGATTATTTGTAGTGGCTGTGATGAGAATTTGTCAATCATCTTACTTAACGGGATTGCTATAGTATGTTGAGTAGTATAAAATATAGTCAACTTCCCACTCCATCGTTATTATTATAACAAGAGAATTAAAATTATCATGATCTTTCTCGACAGCAATGGAATAGTTCAGTATATATAATTATTTTCTGAATATTTTTTCAATTATTTTGACGAATTCCAATGTAACGTACGTCTCCCACCTTGGCCGAGCAATGTCAGGTAACCCTTTGCTATAGTGTTGTATAAAAAAAAACTTTATACAATTTTCCCTGCTTCACCGTTATTATCATAGTAAGAAAATTATAATTATCAAGATTTTTTTGATAACAACGAAATATTCAAATTATATATTTATTAGTACAGGGTGTCTACGATAAATGGGAACTACTTTAAACTTCATCTAGGTCCATAATGTGGATATTCGGGGTTAAATCATACTAATATAAAAGGTTGCGTGAACAATACACAATAATTTCCACCACAATTGTTTTGACAACAAACAATAGTCATCATGGAACAAGCAAGGAGAGACGCCATCCTCGAATTGAGGGGAAGGTCTGCTGCAAGGCCCACAACATGAGAAGTGACCAAATCCGCCCTCCCCGCTTCCTTGAAGGCCTCCGGAAGTCCATCAAGGCTTCCCCGGGGACTTCCTTGTCCAGGTTGGCCAAGAACCGTGGAGTGAGCAAGCAGCTGGTCTCCAAGCCTGTGAATGGCCAAACAACACATCCTCACGGCATCCATGAAGGCCACCAGGCTCACCAAAGGTAAGCGTCTCCTCAATGACCTGAAGAGCCATGGAGGAAGAATCATCTTCTTCTCCGACGAGAAGAACTGGAATGTCGACAGAAGCTACAACTTCCAGAATGGCAGGTAGCTTGCTAAGGAGAGAGAAGAGGTCCCTGCGGTCTTCACCACAAAGTTTCCCGGTTCCATTACGAGGGAGTGGAATGCTGTCGATTCCGCAGAAGTCATCAGGGCATGCAAATCCTTTAGGGACAGGATGGAGAAGATAGTGGCTGCTGACATGTTGCATAAATTTATTGTTTAATATCATGTCTAACTTTTTCATATTAACAAATACACTCCAAATTCCATTTTTATCCAGCAGGTTGAATTTTAAGATAGTTCCAATTTATCGTGGACACCCTGTATATCACTAGTATTTTCTGAACAATTTTTTTAACTTTGTCAATGTGATTTCATAGTCTCTCCTTGGCTTGCGCTGTGCAAACTTTGCTAGTAACTTATAAAGACGTAATTTTAATTCTACCAATCAACGTTCAGAACACTGGTAATCGACAGTTGACAACAAAATACACTGTATATTTACTACACAGGAGTTGTTTAACAATGACAACAGCTTAGGAAAAGAAAATTTTCGGTGTAGTTTGTCAACTCCAAAGAAACTGGCAAGCTAAAAAAAGCACCCAATTTTTATTAATATTGAGGGAAGTCACTTATAGAAGAGCGAGGAGTAGTAACGGGTGGGCGTAGTTTCATCCTGGAGGCCCAATTTTAAAGTATTTTTGGAAATACAGGCAATCGTCATCATGACTTGGAAAGTGAGGAAGGAGCGTTTCCCATTGAAAACGGATACTGCCGAAAATAGCTGAGCATAATATTTTATACAATTAAACTAATTAAAATTTAGCTAATGATTTTTTATTCGTACAATTTACTTATATCAGTTAATTCTTTTCATCCTTTCTCTTGTCCAAAAACGATTTTTTCAATTAAATTTCATAATTTGAAAAGTGCCAAATTATTTGAACGTAAATAATTCCAGGAATAATCATAACAGCAAGCTAGAAATTATGCCATCATATCTTTTGTCAATGGAAGAATTTTAAATTAGTAGAGTTTGTCTTAATCAGAATATTAAAATACCGAAGTTCGGTTAAGTCCGCCTATGGACATTGTGAGATGTCACTTATCTTTCAAAACTGTTTAAAACATTACTCTTAAAATAATCTACCATCATTATCAACAGAAAATAGGCTTTTCCGAAGTTTAAAAGTTGATGCAGCCTGTATTATGGGAAAGGTACGGAATTCAAATGATTCACCACCCAGTGTGAAATTCAATTATTATATAAAGAAGTACTTTTACGTATATCCATGTATGTACATTTAAATCCAAATTATACTTCTAGGAAGAAGCCCAGAGATATGCATAATATACATTTGTATGTTATAGCAGCATGGAACTTAAAGATATGTACATAATATATCCACAGTCGTTTTGTAGAAATTACAAATTTAATTTTATGTATTGCATATTAAAATAGAATTGGGATAGATATAACCTATTTTTAATAAATGTATTAAGATTTGTACATATATGTATATCGTATTATATTCTGAATAATAAAGCGTTTCAATTTCCATTTTTACAAAAAAAAAAAAAATCAGTTTTTTGATTAAAACCCATACAGAGGTGGGCACAAGGAGGGGTTGTGTCGGTCCATATTTAGATCCAAATAGATCGGTCCGGTCCATCCAGTCCCACTTGCCGGTCATTAAAGTATGTTAAATTGATCCCTTATGATGTCATAGAGCGGTTTTTATCTTCTTCTTTTTTTTAATTATTCCGTTATACTGCTCAAATATGAAATCAGCTACCTTGAGACACCCACTACAAGAAATACCAACACAACAAAGGCAAGGCTGGTGGCAGTTATCAAGGAGCACTTCACGTTAACGTTATGAAGTCCTTTTCCCGTTTCAGAGACCATATCGAGGCTGTGGTCGAAGCTCAGGGCAAATATTTCATACTAGCCTCAAGTTACATGATCTCCAATGACTTTGTTTTTTATTTGAAATAAATTTATTCAGAATTATGGATTGTATGCTGTTTTTTTAATTATAAATATGAAAGAAGACGTGGATTTCATCTTCAAGGCCTATAATAGAATAAATTGTATAACTACAGAGTATCCAACAGCCGTACAGACCATCAAGAAACCTTATGGTAGACCTGACAAAATAATATTAGTGAGTCGTAAAGTGACGCTCTACGGATGGACAAATCCCTGCTGGTACGTCATTCTCACGGAAACCCATCTATAACAAAACTTATGACAGTGTGGCTCCCTTTTCACCAGCAGACTTCTGGACTTTGTCTTCACTCGACGTGAACCCCCTAGATTTTGTTGTTTGGTGTGTCTTGGGAAGGGGGGGAAGACGAACAAGTCTTCGAACCCAAATGTCGATCCCTGAAGTTCCATGATCACAGAGGAGTGGAACAACTTGTTTTCAAACTTCATCAAAGCCAGCTGCGCTACTGTTTGTCCCCGCATTGAAGCCATCCTTCAGTATAGAGAAGTATAGATGTGACAATCTTTTATTTACGAGTGCTTCCATCTTCACGTTGAGGTTAGAAACTATTCAGACAAGGCTCGCATGTTGCTTTAAATAAGGAGAAAGGTGTATAAAATGTCGATGGTTTATTTTGAACGCATTGCCATTTTACAAACCTGCCAGTTTCACGCATATAATATATAAAATATATGTAGGCCATTGATTCCGCCTTTCCTCCAACTCTTGATTTTCTTCTAATGACTTACGTCATAAACATACTAAGCACGTCTCTACAGTATACTGAATACATTAGATTTTGAATGACAAGTTCAGTGGAATTCTTTGATTCTTCTAATTGAATTATCCATCCGTGAATGGTATTCATTCATACTCCATTATGTGTGTTCTTAATTAACATTATTGTGATTTTTGTTTTATTTTAAGATTTCATAAAAAAACTTATTCAATTCATCTGATTATTATCAAAAAAGAGCAATAGCTTGAGAGTTTCTCATTGAGTTGTTGGATGTGTAATTTTAATCTCTATTGAAATTTGTGGATGTGTTTCCATTTGTGTATTTTTTTTTTTTTTTTTTTTTTTAACATTTGGAGTCCAACCATGACCCTAAATTGTGAGCGGACTTTCGGTCAAAAATATTTTTACCTAAGGACAATTTGCCAAGCAGACATTTTGCCGAAGGGTAGTTTGCCGAAAAATGATGTTTAATACATATAAATGTACTTTTTAATTCAATTTAAAATTATGGTACATTGAAATTGGAACAATTACTGATTCAATCATTAATGAAGGCTGAGTGGTTGAAATTGATTCATAGTTCGATATATTAAAGCAGAAACAATTAGTTACAAAACAAAACTAAGCTCTCTCACTCATGTCAAGTCTCAAACATGATTGAAGAATTACCATTTGTGCACTCCAAGTAGTTTGGTGGTTCCAGGACTACCGTTTATGCCGTTAGCAAGTCCAAACCGTTGGAAAGGAAGAAGGGTTCTGTCAGAAAGATCAAACAAGACACACAGGAGTTTTAAAAAAAACAGCCCAAGCCAATTTCCCATAAAGTTTAGAGAGCCCATGCAAGAGATATCTGGGGTTTCACACCAGACTAACCAGAGATCCATGAAAAAAGTGAATGGAAAGAGCCTTATGAGAGTCAAGAGGCCACTTTTGACACCAGCAATGAAAGAAAAACATCTCCTCCGTTGCAAATCTCTTTTGAAAGAGTTTTGAATGAGTCTTTTGAACAATTTTTTTGGCCATTTTGGTCCCTCTAGAGCCTTGACTCAAACCCCCTGGACTACGCCTTTTGGTTTTTGTCTAGTGGAAGGCCAGCAGTGTCCCTCATCCAAACAGCTAGGTCCTCAAAACAGCAGTCAGCCAGCACCGGGTGACAGAGTACTACATCCGTAGAAGGTGTCCGGCCTTCTACTGCAGCCTGGAAGCCATCATTGTCGCTAAGGGCGGCTACATTATTGATTAAGAGAGATCGGACACAAATATAGTTATAGTATTAATTTTGTTGAAATTCTATTATTCATTAATCAATTATATCTTGCTGAATATTAAAATTCAATTTGTTTGTATTTTAAGGGACCATTCGGTATATGTCATATAGGTAAATTAATGAGTGTTCTTTTGCAGAAAAATATTTCATTTTTAAATTATATTTATAAATTATCATTTAAAAAACACAAGGCAGGAGTGAGTGGTTTGAATACAGTTCGAATCTTTACCGTTTTAGTACATAAAATAAAATCAATAAACACAAACGGGATTCGAATGGCAGAAGTATTGTATTGCTGCCTCTAACGGAGGGGTTTTGATAAATGATAATAGATATTAAAAAGATAAATAAAAAAGTTTAATAAAGTATTTGTTTGATTCGTTAATCCTTTTTGCAGGAGCATTGAATTTAAATTCTACATATTTATCACTTACAAGACATCATGACGCATACGATATATACGTGGTTGAATCATTTTGTACATGAATTTTACCCAGGGCAATAGTAATATTATTTCAAAAAGAAGACATGGGGGAGAGGATCATGATTTAGCAAATTACTTATCATAATATTTGGATGAAAAAAACATGGCGTAGAAAATGAAGGGGATTGACGGAAAATCCTTTGTGATGAGTAAAGAAAAATAAATAATAATAATTTAAAAAAACTCTTGAAGGATGAAAAATCTTCATTTCATTTACAAAGGTTTTTCATTCTTTTTAACGAAAATAATCATGCACATATCAAACTAGAAGTAACACACACCACACAGATAGATGTTATTAATACATATATTACAAAGAAAAAGGGAGACGGAAAGAAGGAAAAAAGAAAGAGAAAAAAATGTCTTTAAGAAAAGGATGTAAAGTTAAAAAGGAGACTCTTTTTTTTTAAAGAATGTTTGATGATATTTTTAGAAATATAACAATTTTTTTAATATATAGATAGAGTTGCACTTTAGAGAGTATTAATGGTTAACTTCATAATTATGTATGAACATATAAATATTTGAGATTTTAAGACTGTCTACATACACTCAATTATAATCAATTATTCAAGTTCTTTTATAAGCTGTTATTTTGAAATCTAGTCCCCCATTATTACAAGCCTGAAGAGGAACACTTGACATATTATATTCTCTTTTTTCTTCCTTCCCGCCCTTGACTTCGCTCCAAGATCCACTTTTATTGCCCTATTTATTTTTGTTTCTGAAATTTCCATGTTCGTTGATGGTAGGCTTGGGACGATTGTATATTTGAGTGCGACACCATTTGTACAAATATTCTCATTTTTCATTCTCCGAGCATTCCAACAACATTGTTAATAATTTTATAGGGCCTTATAACCCAGTAAACTGACTTTTTGTTAATGGAAAAAACCTTACTGATATCTATTGTAGATCAGTTTTCGTATCCCTTACATTTTGTGAATGTTGTCAGCAAAAAATGTTTAAAAAACAAAGCCTCACGTCATTATCACGCAAATCCATCAAAAACAAAAGCTACTCCCGGTTGTTAAACTAGAAGTTATAGTACCTGCCATTACTTGGAGTTGATTAAGCCCCAACAAACAGACAAACTTTGCTATATTAATAGAGAAAATAACTCTCCAACCAATCCTTGGCGTCACTCATTGTTTGGAGAAGCACGCACATTAATACTTATTCTTTATACTTGGAGGTTCTCTCCTCAAAAAGGAAAGAATAATGATTACCTCTTGATAAAAAAATAAAACTTAGATACCAATAACAACAAAACTCGCACACTAAAAAATGCTTAGTATTTACAGTCCTAAATATGTGTATTCCACTTTTCTTTATTTTTTCAATATAACGCACTGAGCTATACAGTGTGCGACGTAAAATTGTAGAATTGACTTTAAATCAATGAGGAACACCTGAGTGTGAATATTTCAAAATACTAGATTGTGCTATTAAAATTAGGGGCGTTTCCAATTAATAAACAATAAGTAGAAAACTTTCAAAAATTAACAATTTTTATCATGGAGGAGAAAAGGTAAAGGCTGTCTTATTTCCTCCACCCCAAAGTCAGTGTCAAAGAGATCATAAAGTTCGTAGGGTGCTCTTGAAGTCTTGATTTAATGATTGAAAGCATATTCGCTTCAGATAAGGTCCCTGGTAGCACTATACTTTATAAAATTAGGATAATGTAAGACGTGGACACTGCGATCACCAAAAGTCTGGGCAAGTTGAAGAGGCAGCTTGACAATGATCTAATCGGTAATTGGAGTGCGAGAAGGTATGTGAAAAGATTTAGAAAGGACCTCTTATACGAAGACATTGGCAACTGTTTTCAGCAGCTACCAAGGACAACTCGGTCAAGATAGTCCATAAATAGCTGACTTGGTTAAAGAATAATTAGTCAATTTGGAAACTGTCCTACCCATAATGTTCCCTCTTTGACTATATCATTTAGAGGGTAATCAAGAATAGAGCCTGTGTTACCTCTCACCGAGATTTGGATTATCTTACGGCCTCAGTCGAGCAACTGTGGGCGGTAATGTCTGATGCCTTCATCAAGAAGTTCTGCAGTACCTTAAGGTCTAGCTGACACGCCATGGTATAAGCCAAAGTAAATCATTTTCAAAAACAAACAAAAATATGACTATGTCTTTGATAAAACCCCAGTGGTGTACTTCTTTTCATTCTTGCAAATGATTACCCTGTTTGTTCGTTATCAAAAAGTGTAAGACTTTACCTCGGAACAAGAATATACATATTTTCGTTGTTAAAAATTAGTTATCCATAGCCAGACAAAATTTTCATGTATTTGCACATTTTTTTTTTCTTTTATGCGAAACCTTACCCTTCCCCCCAACCTCTCAAAATTGTCCAGGGATAGAAAATTTGTAATCAAACTTTTTGTGCTTTCATTATTTTTCCTTGTTTTTACTAATAAAAGGAAAACTTTTGTTTTATATTTTTTATTTATTTTTCTACTAGATATACACAAAAAAAAACTCCTCAAAAATACGCAAATTTTCCAGGGTAAAATATCAATAAAACACAAAGAAAAAGCAATCAATCAAGAAACATGATTGTTTGACATTGAGTGTCAAGGTCATTTTATGTATGGGATTCTTTCTTGTGTTTTACTACTAATGTGTTTTTGTTTTTTTTTTTAAAGAAGAATTAGGTTCTGTATTTACATTGAATTTGTTAATCATATTCAATATTAAACCTTTAGTATGTCAACATGGTAACAAAATGGAACAAAGATCAAGAAAATGAAAAAATTCCAATAAATTTATTGGAATTTTCAATTTAAAAATAAAATGTGTTTTAAATAATTTTATATATATTTTTTCAACTAAAAAAAAATTGCTCGTAAATTATTTAGAGTTCATTAATCTAAATTGTACACTATTTTAGAATGACCTTGTATATCAAATCCAGTATAAAGTGATAGTTGATTATCAATGAGGCTTATTGATAACTCCAAATGATTCCTGTTTAAGTAAAAAGACTGGTTACAATATATTCAATGATAGATCGACGTTTATAAGGTATTATTACAAATAGATAGTTGTAGATCCAGTCCAAGAAGAAGGTAACGTTTGTGTTTAATTCTCCAGAACGGTAATTAGCACATATATTAGTAATAGTCCCAACTACGGTACATTTACCATTGATCATCACTGTCATTTGTGCATGCATCATGGTATAATGTTAAAGTGCATATCTTGCTGCTATTTGCTGATGTGTAAAGAACATTCAATGAACATTTAGAATCCCTTCTTTTAACAATATGTTCTCATAAGTAAATTTACACACATCCTTAATTTTTGAGTTATGTGGATTTGTCAAACCGAATCCACTTGCTTAAAATTAATATGTAAGTCTTAAAATGTTACAAAATATATCTTGTTTAATTTACCAGCAATTTTTGGTCCAGAATCAACATCAGGTGCAAGAGGAGGAATGCAAATGGCCTAAATATTTCTGTGTTTAAAGTTAAAATTTCCTTTAATCTTAACAAGAGCGATATCGTTATAATGATTGATATCTTTATTTAATAGTTTCCACAAATATCCTGGATGGATAATGATCCTATTTAATTGAAATTGTGTACCTTGATTCAAGTGAGTAGATCCAACCCATAGCTTTAGAAAAAAATTTAAATACATATGAATGTTGTGCTTTAACTTTAAATATTGAGTTTCGTTGTCTCTATCCAAGAGATTCATCATACAATGCTCAGTTGTAAGAACAAAGTTATGACTTATGATTGTTCCACCACAAACAACAAATGTGCTTTCATCATGGCTTTGTCGTAATAGCACTTGTCATAGCATTTCAGTAAAATTTACTTTAACTCCTCCCATTATTCGAGAGGATGTCTTGTTTCGTCTGCATCCCTCAAAGTATCTCACCATAGATTCACCACAATTTTGATATAAAGCTATTTTGAAGAAAAAAACACTTAAATACCATTGAGCTAAAATCGTTATAACTCAATTAATTCTGAACTTGTAATTAATTATATTATTATTGTCCTTATACTTAAATATACTAATATAATAAATAATAGAGAATGAATATTTACGACTTGACTGAGGTTGAACTATATTTATGAGGAGAAGTACACACAAGACTATTTATTTGAGCTCTTCCATGATTGACCTTTGTATAAAAAAGATTTGGTAAAGTTTTTTATTACAAATTAGAGATTTAAAATTATTAAAGATATTCTTATAGACACTTAATCTCACACAATTAAATATTGAGTGGCCTTCAATTTTCCTTTGTATTGTTGAGAGTTCTCAATAGAAAACTACACGTTATGAATATCAATATTGAATTAAAGATATAAGTATCAATATCAAAAAAATAAATATTGATATTGGGAGTGAAGGGATGGATTATAGATTACCTTTTTAGTTATTTCTTAAATAATCGTCTAAAGGAAGTTACCCTTTAGTATCAAGACTAAATCATTAAGATAATATTTAAAAAAACAAAAAAAAATTGTGAAGCTCTGAAGTGTTTTGCAACTATGATGCTCAAAAGTATAAAATCGAAAAGATTTTATACAGCAGGGATACTAAGCCTCACAAAATTGAGATCCAATCAATCGGTTGATTATCTGAAGTCAGTATTCTCAAACGAAAAATATTTAATTACAATATCCATCCATTTGATTAAAAATTACATCAATCTTGTATTAATTAGATACATGCGAAATTTTTTATCTATAAAATACTATTTTTATAACTAATGATTTTAAGTTTTCCAAATTCAATACTTATGTTCAAACCATGCAATCAATTTTTAGTTTGGATGTAATTCTAGTAGAAATTATATTTTAATTTTTTCAAAATAACAGTGATCATAGCAGCTTTCACCATTAGCCCCAAAAATCCCCCATACCCCGCCATACAAAACCGAAATTTAGTTACTAATATGAATTGGTTTATTTTTTATATAGATAGATAGATACTTGCAGGGGTTTGGCTACATAGCAGGAGTGAATAGAAGGGAATAGAAACAAAAAATGAATGTAGAATAAAAGAGACAGAGAAAGGGATGTATAAAAATACTGAGGAAGAAAAGGAGATATATGTATATATATAAAAAATACAAATGAGGATTTATAACGGTCAAAACAGCCTCTTTCTTAATCACCTCAAAGGCCCAAAAATATATTTCATAGGACCATACATACGTCTTATCTGTCTACTTGTTTAATTAGAGAGATAGAAAAGAAAAGAAACACAGAGAAGGAGATAATTATAGAAAGAGAGAAGGAAATGAAACGACTTGGCTCAACGGATATCACACTTGGGAGAAATTATTTTCTTTAACTCAATGTGCGTAGGTTCACGCCCGGTTAGTATGACTGATTATTTTGGATCCCATGTGGGATAACACCTAAATCAGACTTATAAATACATCTACAGGGTTGATTTTATCTACTGGTATACAAGAAGATCTTAAGTCTTGCACAATTTATACTGAACGAAACATCACATTTGACTATAGAAAAGAGGTCAAAAAAGCAATTAACAGATCATTAATTAAATTTACATAAAAAATTTTAAAATTATATATTATTTAGTCAATTATTTGAATAATTGTAATAAGTAATTCGTTTTTCAGAGACAGGGAAAATTATCCCAATTAAAATTTGTTTCATATCCAATGTATTTCATTTATATTTATTGATTAGAGTTAATTTAACAAATCGATAATATTTACATTAAATTTTTAATCAGCTTTCAAATAAGATATTTTACTTGATTTTTGTAGGAAATCAACTCAAGATAAATTAATAAATGTTTTATCTTTCGAATGTTGGAATGCTTTTGATAAATTGTTATTACTTTAAGTTTTCAATTATAGTTATTTCATTTGGAAATATGGTTCTGAATTGAAATTGTAGTCTAAAAATGGGATTTAAAAAAGGATTTAAAGGCCAAACCTAATGCATAATTTATGGGACGAAAAAATCGGTCCATTAAGTTAGACCAAAAAATATTGGTCCATAGTTTGGACGGAAAAGTTGGTCTACAATCTGCATGGTTAAAGCACAAACGTTTTGGTAACGAACAAAAATTGAACATTGAGGGTTTATTAAATACTTCTTTATTAATATGTCTTTCTATTTTTCAAAAAGATTTCCTTTGGCTGCTGCCATGGCATAAAGGCGCTGCAACACTTCTTGATAAAGGCCTCAAACAAAGCCTCCAACCACTGTTTGATGGAGGCTTTGAGGTCACGCAAATTTCAGTAAGGAGTACCACAGGCTCTCTTCTCCGTTACAACTAAACATGCATAGTGAAGATGGGGACAGTCAGGAAGGAGTGTGGTCAAACCGAACCATTAAGCTTTAACCAAGTCAACAATTACTGCCCTCTCTTGACCAAGTTGGTCTTGGTTGCGGTTGAAAGCAGTTGCTAATATCTTTGTACATAAAACGTCTTGTCCAAATACATCCTCACAGACACACTTTAACTTGCTTCTTCATCTATCTGGGCGGACGGCTTGTGATTTCAATGTCAAAGGACTCAATGTTTAAGACTTTCTGCCTTTACTCTCCCAAGGGACCTCTTAAGGCTCTGAATTGAAGCCACCGTGCATTTAACTTTCTAAACACGACAGCGGGTGAATCCTAAGACCTTCGCAATCTCCTTGATACTCACTTGGGCAAAAACATCTCAAAGTAGGAGAGAGCAGTTCTTCCTTTTTTCGTCACATTTCCGCAAACTCAGGCCTAACGTACATTATTGTCCGTTGCTGTTAACCTTTCTTTGTTTAATGTAATGTTTGATTATGCACGTTGAGAAGTGTGTTGTAATAATTACTAACTATTATGTGTTGCAAAATTAATAAATGAACCCACTATAGAAATTGAAGGAAGAATTAACATCCATTACACTTAACTGATTTCTAAAGATTAACATCGGAATTGTACTTAACAAAGACCAGGAAGCCTTTCTTCATGAGTCAATATTTTATTCTTAGACTAAATGGGGGATGGGTAACATATATACTTGAGGGTTTTCACTCAAAAGAAGGATTAAACATATAAAATTTTACTCCTTGACTAAGCCAGGCGTCATATATTTTCTTCACTGAGGGGCATGGCAAGACACTCCCAATTATAATATATCTATTGATTATAACTGTGAAATTTTACAACTTTTTAGTAAACACGTGATTTGATAAATTAATAGTAATATGTGGTTACATAAATTCAGTACATGCAGGGTCTGAATTCTTTGTTGGCTCCAAGATGGGATACGAATTCAATTGAAATTTGCCTTTTTATTCTCTTTGAACTAGAATATAAATTATTTGGTGTTAGCCCGCCAATATTAGTACAATCTCCTTTAAACCATTTATTACTCTGCCGTCAAATCCTCAGTCATTATCGGACTGAAGAATAGCTGAAGCATCAAGCAACGTAAATATGTCGGTGAGCTGATAGGCTACTTCTACTGCCCTCTTTGATGGTAATGCCTTGAGAGCAGTAAACTTTGTGATATGGTCTTGATACAGCATTATAAATTTGTGTTCTTGGTCAGAATGGGCTTGAAAGTCGTTGAGATCTACTTGACAGTGAGAGTTGAACAAAAAAAAAACACAATTGGCTTAACCGCAATACCTCTTTTGGCACATTTTTGTTTTTTCTGGCAGGGCTCACGTAGTGTAAGAAATAGTTCAACACCATACAGTGTAATGTTCTGTATTTTTGAGCAAGTTCTTTTAACATTCTGTGTCTTCCACCATGGCCGATAGCCGAATGGGTATTATCCAGAATGACAAATAACTCTGATTAAGAGATATAAAACAGAATATTCCTCGAATTTTCTTTCAAAGGATATATTGATTTGTTCTTATTATCGACAATCATTACGTCATAATGTTTAAGAAGCCAATATACTAAATGTTGTCTAAACTATGCTTCATAATTACATTCACTTATTGGAAATCATCAATTAACATTTTGTATCTAGTTTCAGAAAGAGAAAAACACTATTTTTAGCAACGGTGGCTCTAACTTGAGAAAATTCATGGTAGAAACGTTTTTACATTTCAGCCTGGAGTGGCTTATCCTTTGGCACAACACTGTCTTCCGACATATGGGGACTGGAAATCATGAGGGAAATTGTTGTTAAAATACTTTTTCAATAAATGATGGGAATTAATATATTGCGTAAGTTTGCGATAAACAGAGCTGAGGGAGTTGTTTTAAATCCTCAATACTATTTCAATTATCTTGTTCCTTTGTCTTATTTTTCTGATACACACCAAACAAAAGAAACCTTTCCCTATATATACTTGATGCATAATTTCAAGTGATTGAAATTTTAGACTATTATCAAAATGATACTCATCATTCCTTCACTATTATGACGTCATCAAAAGTTGTCCTTTGGTTTGGGGCAATTATTATTAAATTTGAAAGTAATCCCCACCCCCCTTTGTCCCATTCAAATGCTTTGGCTCATGCCACCTGGATGATTATATAATCCAAATATGTGGTTGATTACAGGAAATAACTTTACAGCTTGACTTTGTATTGTTATTTAGAGTCAGTAACTTATGTGTCTTATATACTTTTCCGAAGTAACTAATATTTCAAATTAAGTTAGATTAAAGTTACAAAATATTTCTTCCTTTTTTTTTTTACATGTTCTGTTTTGAAAGTGAATTTATGTATTCCAAAGCGTGGGTTTTATTCATTTTAGGTCTCACCCAGCACACTAGTGTAGATTTGAACAGGGGAAGAGAAATAAAAGTAAATTTTAGCAGACTTTTGTAAATAAAATTTTTATAGCTAGGGGCGAGAGCCTATACATATTTTAACACAAACTTGTCATACCCAAACGTGGACTTTAATTTTATTTTATAAGTATTGTGAATTTGCACTAGCGGTCATAGGTACGCACCAATGCACATGTTTTTATTTTTCTTCGACTAGATAAGTAGTATTTAGTCTAAAAACATTAAGTTTTATAATATTTTTCAGCCAGTAGCCCACTCTCATAGCGCAGGTAAAATGGGCGAATGGTTAAGTTTAATTAATTCATTTTAAAAAAATACTTGTTCTAAATTATATATTTACTAACCCAATATCTTTAACCTCTAATTAAATACCAGGTGGCAATTGGTTAATGGAATTGCAATATGGACAAGTTTTTAAAATTTTAAACAATGGAGAAATTATACGTTTTCAAACATTCTTCTAGGGATTTAATTGGATGGCCATCTGACGCTTAACAACATGATGGACAAGTCGGAGCCTATACCGTTTTAAACTATTATTTTCAATATTAAACTATTTTAAAAATTATTTCTGATTACCCCTTTGATATATTTTACTCTAATGTACATTTTTTTATTTTATTTTACATATATATGTTTCAACTTTTTAAATTTTCATATATGAATCTAAATATTTGTACTAGAACAGAATATACAGAGGGAGGCAGAGAGCAAATAACTATGTGGAGCATGGTCCACAAGGGATCTCTTTTTGGGGAACGAAAAAATGATTAAAAGACCAAAATAAGTCCCGTCCCGAAAAGGACAAAAAATTCAAAACAGAAACCCCTAGCAGGCGAGGGGTGGCGTAACAGAACAGTGGGCCGTGTTTCTGCAAGTTTCAAATCTCACTCTTCCTTATTTAAATTATATTATATAATATCTAGGTTATGTATGAAATGTCGTTTATTATCAAGTTTGCCTGAGACCATCAGGTATTATATACATTACCTAGGTCTTATATATAATACCAGATTCTCATACATTGCTGGTAATCTACATATTAACGATAAAATGTAATTGCGAATATGTTTTCTCATAATTGATAATGTTGGCAAGCAAGATGTTGGGGGGAGATGGTGTTGTCCTCAAAGTTCTTGGACAACCATATCTGAGACTTGTGGGTTAACAAAAAAGACAAATGCCCCTGATGGTCTTCCCTGTATTTCTAACCGTGCAGGCATTATGCATGATGTCACAGTACTTAAAATCAGCGTGAATCATCCTCACTAGGGTTATTCTCTTCCACTGGTTGAACGGGTTAACGTTGTTAGATTCCATTGTTCTCGGCACCACGTGTTCCCAACTACTGACCCAATATTTTGGAAAAATGCGACCGTAATGTACTTCTACCTAACGGGCATTATGTGCAATGATATCAAGTGCCAAAGATAGTGCGTCAATCATGTATAGAGTACCTTTAGGATTTGTAGCTGAGTTATATTTGTGAGTCGTTGTTGAACTCAGAAAAGTATTGAGGATCAACATCAGAGTAATTCTTGTCAATGAACTTGTTTATTTCCGTCTTCCCCTTCTCCCTTGTTACAGCTGATTGAAGCTGATCTCCTCCAAGATATTCTTTAAATTGTCAAGGTGGCAATATTGATCTTTGGGTTTTTTTATATGGCCTTAATACACTCAATTTGCATCAGGAATATATTATATATAGCCACATACCATGGTTTCGCCTCATAATTAGGGATGCAAAACCTGTGGATTTTTAAGCTGACCTGGGGTTTTTTTTTTTGGTTTTTTGGAGTTGGTAATCTGAAGATGAGTTTTCTTTACCTTAGCAGTTGTCATCATTATTTAACTCCTGATTTGTGGACTTCCTTCTCTAAATAGATTCTATTTTATTCAAAACTTGATTAAACATGAATGTTTAATCAATAACCCTTTAGATTTGTGTGAGAGTTATTGTTGGAAGTCTTGTTGGACTCAGAGTAGAATTGGGGTTAGACATCGGAGCCCTTCTTCCTCTGTCATAGGTGACTGTAGCTGATCTAATGAAAAGTCATGATTATTATTAGTTATCTACTCCAAAATATTCTTACCATTGTCAGGGTTAACATGTCGATTTTCGGTTTCTTTTTTAACATTTAAATATGTTTAATTAGTTGTACGTATAATTTTAAAGTCCAATCAGATAATTTGGTGGTCGAATTAATAATGAATTGCAAGTAAAGTTTTACTTTTATTATTTCGTCATATTTTTTATTTTTTGCAAATCGACTAAGCAATATTTATATTTGAATAAATATTAAATAAAACTTTTATTTCTTAAGGAGTAAAAAATATTATTTCATTTCTGCCAATTTATGTTTTAAATATTTAGATTGAAATCTTGTAGTCAAACAAACTTATTTATATTGTACCTACGCAAAGAATTTCAGTAAACTATTCGTCTTGATAACTTTATTGTGAAAAAAGAAATTTAAGTAGATGGGGACACAGATACCAGTCTCCATGAAAATCTGCACACTTCTCCCAGGAATGATCACATCTTAATACTAGTCCAAATAGTACTAGGCGTTTTTCCCTGGAAAAGTAATGGTTCACTAAAGACTTTTTATTCTTGGCTCAATTACTCCGAGTTGGATTGACTTAAACACGACAAATTTTAGCACAGTAGGTCTTTATATGTCTGCTATTATTTGAATATATATATAGGTTACATTTTCAAAAACAAGTACGAGTATTTCATGATCGCTGTCTGGATACTAAAAATTATGAAATAAAAGGTTCCAGAAATTGAAAATACTATATTGATTAATATTAAAAGTATAAGGTTTGTTGTCCAAAAAGCATGGTTTTGTGGATTTCTTCTAAAAAATTGAAAAATTGACGTTTTGTTGAATAAAAAGATACAAATTAGAAATATATATTAACAAGATGATAAATAATTAAGAAAACGACAATTATTTCAGTTAAACACCCCTTTTTTGTGTCAAATTTATATGCAAAAGAATTTCCAGACAAGTTTGTACAAACTTTATTTTTATCTACGAAACCAATATTCATTTGGAAATCTTTTTTTTTTCACCTAAAAAAACAAAACTTCAATTTCCACCGATTTATTTTTCTTCTCATAATTTTTTTGATTTTGAATCAACTCCAAGAAATACTATTTGTGTTGTGGGTATAGAAAAAATTGGTTCCCCCGTCTTAGCCTGACCAGATTCAAAAGAGAATCCCATGCAAAATTTCTGCTTCCTAGTTTCAATGGTGTGGGTACACACAAAAGACAAACACGAACACACACGCTTTATTTTATATATATACATACATTCTTTCAAAGTATTTAAGTACAGGTGAATTCGTTCTTCAATATTTTTGTTAAGTATCGACTCATGTCGATATATTAGAAAATAAATAAAGAAAATGAAAAAGCCTAGTCCCACAGCCATCGATATACAATATACAAATTGAGGATAATAAGTTATTAGCAATGGAAATTCTTTAACGTCATGACAGCACACGAGAAAAAAAAAGATAGTGAACCAAAACAATCACAAACATAGTATATTTCCCACTAATTTATACCTAGTATCAGTTTTTGTGTTATTCAAAATATCGTTTTTAAGAAGAATAATTAAGTCTGACAATCTATTTATGATCATGTCTTTGATTCATCAAATTATATATTCACACTGATTAAATCTATTTCAAAAATAGGGTTTTTTTTGGAGTTGGTAATCTAAAGATGGGTTTTCTTTACCTTAGCAGTTGTCATTACTATTTAACTCCTGATTTGTGGACTTCCTTCTCTAAATAGATTCAATTTTACTCAAAACTTGATTAAACATTCGTATGTGCTCAATAAAGACAGAACGTACCCCTTTAGATTTGTTGCAGAGCTATAGTTGGAAGTTTTGTTGGACTCAGAGTAGAATTGGGGTTAGACATCCGAGTCCTTCTTCCTTTGTCATAGCTGACTGTAGCTGATCGAATGAAAAGTAATGAGTGTTATTAGTTATCTACTCCAAAATATTATTTACATTATCAGGGTTAACATGTTGATTTTAGGTTTCTTTTTCAACAATTAGAATAATCTCCCAAAGCCATCATGAATATTTTGAAAGGCCAGATAAAATTTTATTAAAAATTGGAATATTAATACACCTCATAAAAGGATCTGTATAAAAATACTTTATTAAGCTAAGCTATTGACATATTTAAATTGATATAATTATGGTAACAAATTATTCTTATTACAATAAACATTTAATAAAATATATATTTAGTAAAATACTTTGACGGTCTACTTTAATTATAGGATCGTTCCATTTATTATCAAATTTACTGTCCGTCTCCTTAAAGGTTCCAATAACATCGTTACAAATTGTTTTGATTAGAAAACCACTTAGAGACAGGAGCACTTATATCAAAATAATTGCTGAGATTACATGTTAAAAAAAAAAAACTGAAAATACTATGAAATTAAACCTTATTCTCATAGAATTGCCATACATCAAGGAATTTTTTTTGTCTACATATAAATCTACTAGAATTAATTAATTTATAAATATGTGTTTTCATTGTATGGACAGAGTTCTAGATGTGTTTATTTAAATAGGATAATTAGCTGAATGCTTCAGTTACACAATAGAGCTAAAATAATTTCGCACATTTTCTAGCGATAAATATAGTAAATTTCTTTCTGTGAGAGCTCCATACTTGACGCTCGATAATTCACGACTCAACCAACTAAGCGGAATACTGGCCAACAAGCGTTTGTAGTATATATTCACACCTTTACAATGCCTTATCCTATGTTCCGATGTGATCAATAATAAACAAAATATAATAAGTCAACAAAAAATGAGGACCGGAAATACAAAACTAGTATTTTTATATGTTCTTGATGCAGATTTTAATGGTGATGTTTTTACTCAAAAGACTGCAACAAAAGAATCCACAATTTCATTTTCTAAAAAGTACCCCCATACGATGGAATTGAATAAATAAATTACAAAATACAAAACATCCTTATTCCAAGACATTTGAATCCCCCAAAAATAATAGGTTGTAGAGAATTTAATTTAATAGTTTACACTTTATTTCAATGCCTCATAATAAGTGTTACAACTATCCGATTTAAGCTCCATTTGATTACTAGCTTCAAACGGTCGAGTTGTTCACATTAGAGGGCAGAATTTACGGAGAGAAAAAAACTGGAATAACCACTGTTGTGCAAAACAAACCGAAAAAGTATTGATAGTTTTCGACGTGTTTTTTATTATCAGGTAATAAAAATGGAAAATATACAAAAAAAAATCCTTTGAGACCTCCATGCTCAACGCACGATAATTCACAACTAAACAAGCCAAGCACGATACTGTCCTAAAAGCTCACACCTTTACAACACTTTATCGTATGATTAGATGTGACCAGTAATGAGCAAGATGGGTTTCTTTCATTGCGGGTGTCAAAAGTTGGATCTTTAATGTGTCGAAATATTAATCAATTTCAATAACTCAACCTTCATTAATTATTAAAATAATAAGTGCTCAGATTATTGTCAAGATCCAACTTTCGCGATGGTTTCTCAATTTTCGTCTTGGTCGATACCCCTTAATGTACATGGATGTTGTTTTTTTTGTTTTTTAAATAGATTTTTTTATCTTTTTTTTTTTTTTTTTTAAATAGATTTTTTTATCTTTTCATTTCTAATACAATGATTGTTCAATCGAAAATAACCCATCAATGTGAGAATCACGACATTGTAAGCCATCAAAAACATTTCAAATAAAAAAAGTATAAATTATGTTCAATAGTTGGGGTCTATTTGAAAAATAAGAATCGACAAGTGGTCCATAAGTTAAAAAAATTTGAACCCTTTTACAAACAAATTAAGAATAAAATTGATTTTAAAAGTTACCAAAATAATTAAAACTTTTTATTCAGCGTAATGAAAAAGATACAAAGAAAAATATATATAAAGGCTTTTACCTCGGAGCAGGGAACTTGATTGCTTGTGTATAATTCAAGAAACTATTTTATGGTTTTTTCGAGATAGTTGGGGGGGAGGGGGTGTAATATTTACATACCAGCTATTTGCTATACAAATATAAATAAAAGAATAAAATAACGTAGCAATCTGAGAGGATCCTTGGCAAATTAATGGATTAAAACTTCTTTAAAGGTTAATGATGTACTATTTACATAGATAAAAGGAACTACGCTCACTGAGTTCCGAATATAATCAATAATTAATTTATTCATAGGAAATTGATTTAGTTAATAGGATTTTGAGTAGTGTTGTGCCAGTCCTGTCTTATTTGGTCCATTTCAGTCTTAGAACCTTGGCACCGGTTCTTCAGACTCTGTCAGTTCTAGAACTGATTATAAAAAAAAAAGAAATAAAGTTGAGTGACTTCATCAAGGACCCAACTTTAATAGTTTTAGGACGGATACGTAGGACTGAACTGGACTGCAGTCCTTGGTCCTAAATAAAGATCGACAGAATATTAACTTTAAGGACGTAAAAGGATTTCTATGTTGGGGAAAAAGTAATTTCGTATTTTTCGCTTTATTTCAATGCTTTATAAGAAATATTCCATTGGTCCAATTTAAGCCAAGTATGCCCGTTCTGTTGAATAACTTGTTGCCAACACGAATCTAACTTCCTTATGGCTTTTCATTGAAGACAAGAACAGTTGTTGGTAAATTGGTACTAGATGTACTGTAGATTGGATACATAAAAACTTCCCTCCTGAGCTCCCGGAGCCTCTGGCGCGTCATCAAAGATGTGTGCGGCCGTGTGTTGTCTTTATAAAACACGATTCCTCTCCTATTTAAGTTTCTTTTTGTTTCCAGCCTTCTGCAAATTGTCGAAAATGGTTAAATAGTCGATTTAGTAAGTGGCAATATTACGAGTGATAACATGATGGTATATCTCGATATTTTCCATGATTTGATCGACATTTTCGATTTTTTTTTTTACTTTATTTTTTTCAAAATGAGTGTAGAAGAGATGATATGAAGTAAGTAACAAATTAATCTGATCGAATGACGAAAAGAATATGTATCCAAGGATCAATCAAAGAATAATATTTTATATGAATTAATTATTCGAATGAAACTTCCCACATGGTCGTTCACAAAACAGAAACTGAAGTTTATAGTTTGTTTTCGAAGGGCAAATTCATCATTTTAAATCATTACTTTAATAACATTTTGAAAATTTACATTTGAAACCCCTTTAAGATAAATCTACTTTGATTTTGAATTCTGTAGATTCCGGCAAACTTTCATTTATTGTCAAGCAACATATTTTTGAACTGAAATAAAAAGTTTTTGATTAAAGAAAAAAACTAGAGTAAGGGTTTCAATCGGGGAGTAATACTAATATTATATTTAACATTTTTCTACAAGTCAATTACAAAAAAATTACCAAAAGTAAAGATTAGATTGAACATTTTAAGCGTTAAAGTTTGGAGTCATCCTTTTAGCCAAGGCTGAACCTTTCGTAACTTACCTTCTGCACTATCTTCCTGGAAGATAGTGCCTCTGTCCCAGTGTTAACTTCGTCAAGCCTGACAAGACGAAATTATTTCGTCAACGAAGCTTCTTCTTTTTTTTCATGACGAAGACGAAAATCTGACGAAGATGAAATTCTGACTAAAACGAGACAAGACGATAATGAGACGAAATGAAAGATTTCTACGACGAAACTGACAACTGAGGAAACTCTGACAAAGACTAATGACTTAATTTAAGTAAATAGGCACTAAATACCTCTTCAAAATTTTTCTTTTTTTGGAAGGGTGGGTTAATCTGAGGAAAAAGTAACGAATATAACAATAATGAATTAGAATGAAACTTTTCTATACGTATTTTTTTTTAAATTAGACACCTCATGGAATCGAACTTGTGAAGATGGAGAACTAGGAAAGTCAGTTAATTTCTATATGATGCTTTTGTATAAACTTCATGTGAATTCATAATTAGCACGTGAAAAAATGAAATGAATATTTCTTACAAAGTGTTTCTAATCACTGGCACTAATATTTTTATTGTCCGTATGCTTTTTTGTAAAATCATTCCGTCTTAAAAGATGGTGAACTCAATTTTAAGTAATTAACAAATTATCGAACACAAAACAAAGTTTAATATGAACTGAATATCAATTAATAATAACTTTTCGTCTTTGTCATGAAAAAAAGCTTCGTTGAAGAAAGGATTTCGTCTCGTCAGGCTTGACAAAGTTAACACTGATCCTGGGTCTGGCTCCAGACCCCTGAAAATAGCCTCTGGACAGCTCTGTACCAAAAGGTACAAGGACAAAACTTGCACCAATGTATAGTCATAGGTCAGAATTTCATAAAAAACCGTAAAATTTACATTTTTTTCACAACATTCAATGGTTTTGGAAAAGAATTGTAAATACACCAACTGGTAGCAACCATTTATATTCTTCTATTCATACTCTTGGGGAGAAAATTTGGCTATGCTTGAACTAGTTGCAGTAAGCCACTGTCTTGCAAATAAATGAGTGCGACGTATGTTTTCGCGAAGGGATCTTGAACATGCTGGTAAAGAACTGTAACTTTTGCACCCATGTGATTCGTTCCTCAGCTTTCTTTGGTTTATACTTGTAAAAAAACAACTGGAACCGCACTTCATTTACAGATTTTCTTTTCTTTTTGGTGTACATCTTGCACACAAACTTTACAACATCGGCAATAGTGGATGTGATGATTTCAGATGCAAGTTCAAGCTGGCAAGCAGAGCACGCTTCTTTTGTTTTCCTGGAGGAGCTTTAGTGGTCTTATCTTCCCTATTATTATTAAAAACTAAATTCCTTAGCCCTCATTAATAAAAACAAACAAAATGCATTTCAACATACTAGAGTTTAGATTCTATTCAAATCATAATATAACTTGAAAATGCACATTAATTATGATTTATGATACAATATTTAAAAGATTTCATTTATACGACTACATTATTAGATTTATACCAATAATATGTATATGATACACATCAGGGAGCACTATATACAGTGCTCCTTGTATAGACGTTACATGTTATATGCGCAAGCCTGCAATATTTCATTAATACGACTACATTGTTCTTTCAATTTTATGCTTAGATAACATTTTGTCGCACTGATTTAATTGCAAGGGGGGGGTTGGGGGTTACATTTACATTTTAAGAAAAATTTGGAAAAAATAACATTTTTCTGATATTTTTTTTTTTTAAAGTAAATTTGTTTTTACAAAAAATTACAAAAATTAAATTTCAAATGTCAGAAAAATCCACATATAATGACAAAAATTAAAAAGTTTATTTGGAAATATTCAATTTTACAGAAAAAAATTTCAAAATCCACAGTTTTTAAAAAAAAATTAAATTTCAAATATTAAGTTTTTTTTTTTTTTTAATTCGAAAGTTAAATTTCAAATATACACTTTTTCTTTTTTATTCAAAAGTTAAATTTTTTGGATATAAAATTCAAAAATTCATAGATATCAACAGAAAAAAAATCTGAAAAAAAAAATATCTGAATAAAAAATTAAATTAAATTTCAAATATCAAATTTTTTTTGTAAAAAAAAATTCAATTGTTATATTTTTGTAGAAAAATTCAATTAATAAATTTTTGTAGAAAATTTTTAAAAATAAATAGCTTTGCATACAGAAGTAAATTTTTTGTAAAAAAATTGAAACATTAAAATTTTAATAGAAAAATGGAAATATTAAATATTAATATTTATCATATTCATTAATCTAAACTAATCAAAGTATGCCGTCCATTGATAACAAATGATACCCAACAAAATTGACATCCTGGAGAGGTCTTTTTCATTTCTTTCATCTTGGCCAACTTAAGCAATTAACAATGTTCTTAATCTTCATCACATCAACTAAAGCATCTAGGAGATCTGAGATATGCAGCCGTTTTGCATGTTGTTCACTCATGATGATGAAATGACTTTATGATTAGTTTAGTTTGTTTATGTAAAAGTACGGCGTTAACGAATATCAACAAATAATCACATAGCCTTTTGAGAAAAAAATATCATACTGCCCTACCCTGTATATTGGCTATTTTATTATTTCTATGAAGAAATGTTGGCTATTATATACAAATGAAAATGCATAGTTACGCATATAATATAAAATATTACTATGCAATATTTTAATAGTGTATCGAATACTATGTAAAATTTTAATATTATGAATAGATATGTCTGTAATTCATTTTAAAAATTGTAGAGAAGTAATATGATAATCATAGTCTGTTAGTAGTTATGAGTTAACTAGCATTTGGTATGATTGACTTACTTGGCTAACTACCAGATGATTTCAGGCCTTTTTTCTGTTTCTTTTTGGAGGAAAGGTTGCGTGATATAATAAAGGTAACCACGTGATATATATTATTAATTAATATATACGTGTAGTAATGACATCATATAATAACCAATTTGATGCAAATTACCTTTAATTTGGCAAAATTGTTGGAGCTTATAGAAAGACTATGTTTTCTATTCTTTTGTTCAACTACATTATTTATCATGCATGCTGTCGCAACATCAATGATTTTCCATTCCTATTGCTCAGTATCCTCATTCTAAGCACGAGGGTAGTTTGAAAAGTCCGTACCAAGTCCAATAAATGTCACTACTGGGACGTATCGAGCTAATGTTTAGTTAGTAGTATCTCCTGGAAGAACACACAACTTTTAGCCAGATCATTCTATTTCTTTTTCTTTGGCAATCCCTTGAATCGAGGAAGTGGAATTATTTTTCAAAAAATGGACGAAAATTAATATCGTGTGTTGATTAAACATTACTTTTTGAATGGCAAAACGCCTCAAAAGACTAAAAACAAGCTTGATAAACATTAGTGGGACTCTGCACCATTGATTAGAACGGTTTATAAGTGGTTTCAAAATTTTCAGAGTGGTCATATTGGCACAAGTGATGTTGAACGTTCTGGACGCATTGTTAAGGTTAATACTCCAGAAATTATTGATAAAATCCATCATATGGTAATTGATGAGAGAAGAGTAAATTTGCGTATGATTGCTAGCTTTGTGGGCATCTCGAGTTGGAACCCTATTTTCATTAATTTTGGGACCACAACTGCTGAAGTGTGAGCTGGTGCAGTGTCCAAATTACAGGTGCAGTGTCGCACCTGTTATCCCCTGTTTCAGATAGTGGATGAGGATTATTCCTAGCTAATCCAAAAGATAGTCGCCATAATCTTTCCGACCAGTTCTTCGATTCAACCGAATGCAAAACAGAAAGAAATAGACCGATCTGGCTGAAAGTTGGTGTGTTGTCTTCCAAGAATTGCTACTAACTAAACATAACCTTGAAACGCGCTGGTAGTGTTATCTCTCGGATTTGGCACGGACTTTTAATTTTACCTTCGTATATTATCTCTAAACACAGGCCCTATTGGTCATTGCTGATAATTGTTCACAACTTAAGATTAACTAATTCAAATTCCATCAATCAATGTTCTTTATGCTAATAACAATAATCATCGTATATTTTTGTATTTATGAGGTAACGACGTAACGAGGTAAGCCTGGGAGAATGAAATCTATGTGTAAAAACATTATTTTTTAAATATACAATAAGAGTCACCCTAAAATATAATGACCCAGTTGTCAACTATTAAATGCACAAAAGTGCAATAAGGAGAAAAGCCTAAAACTTTTAAGCAATTTTTTATATTTTATTAAGTTTGACATAAAAAATTTGTATAAGCAAAAAATATTGCAAAGCTCCAGAATAAAAGCGCAGACCTTAGGGTTTTATATTTTTATGCTTTGATTTATGACATTTTTGTGGGTATTAAATTTAAGATGCACATCAAATGGGTGTATCCAAATTGCGTTCTCCTTACTAAGTCAATGTATTAAAATAGTTACGTATCTCTCAAATATACAGGTTGACCACTCAAAAATTAGAAAATTTTATAGGTCATTTTCAATTCTACATGTTTTTATTTTGTGACATTTTTATGGTAAAATTTTGAATCAAAAGTTGATAATTCAAAAATTTGTGACACTTTTTATTCAATATGCTCCCTTCCATTCTGAATGATGGCTTCAATATGGGGACAATCAGAAGCACTGCTGGCCTTGATGAAGTCCGAGGACAAGTTGTTCAACTCCTCCGTGATTACAGCCTTCAGGGCATCGACATTTGGGTTATAAGTCTTGCTTGTCTTGCTGTGGAAGACGAACCAAACAGCAAAGTCCAGAGGGTTCGCGTCGAGTGAGGACGAAGCCAAGAAGCCTGCCGGCCAGAAGGCACAAATGTTCTCCATGCAGAAATACTGCACCTTCTTGGACGTGCGTGCCGGGCACTATTTTGGGTAAAGACATAGTTGTCCCTAGGGGACCTGCTCTTCAACCATGACAAGAAATGGTACCTGAGGACCTTCTAGTAGACGTCTGTGTAGACTTTTTTGTTGGCCTTAAAGAAGTAGGGAGGCATCTTGCTGCTGTCGGACACAACGACTTAAAGGCCGATGACCTCAGCTGAATGTTTGGTACTGAAAGTTCCATCGGCCTTAGCTCTTAATTTAGCCAAGAAGTGATCATTTCTCCTGTTCAGAAATGCGTCCATTTTCTTGTCGGAGATTGACTTGTATACAGAGGAGATCGCAGACCCTCTACAGTTTTGCAGGTTACTCGGGCATTTTTGATCGCAAAAAAAAACTAAACAAACATCAAGTTTTTGCTTTTTTTAGTTCTTTCGAACAGTGCCAAGTACAATATTGTCATACTTTTATAACTTAGACTAGATGGCCTCGAAAAGGATTCTAATTTTTGAGTCAACACACTTATCGTACATGATAGCCAAAATTTATTCATGCAAATATAAAATGGCCAATATATATATATATATGTCGCAGTAGAGATTGAAATCCAGTAGAATCGTTGATTCTCCTTGGAGAGATCATGATCGTAATCTGTGTTAGGATAGATTATGATCATGATATCTCCTAGGAAAATCAATAATTTACTAGTAGAGATTACAATCCTATTATCTCCTAGGACAAATTACAATTTTACTGAGGGAGATAGTAGCATTGAATATCTGAATAGCTTGCATGTTTTCGAAAATATGACGCTAAGTCATATCCTCTATGAGACCATGACTGGTAATTTCATTCCCAGTAAATTCATCGCGTGTCTTTTCATTCCCAGTAAATTCATTCCCCGTAAAATGCATTCCCGGGCATTTTATTCCCACTTTGAAGAAGGATATTTAGTGACGTCATACAGTTTCTACACTAAATAGTAGATTTTGTGTAGGGCTGTAGAGGGGGGCTTTGGAGTGGGCAATCGGCACTTTAGATGGGTGGTGATGATAATTGATGGATGGGAGACGGATACAAATGATTTATGGTGTTTATGGATTAAAAATGACTTCATTATAAATCTTTAATAGTGAGTAGAAATGGAATCTGTTGATATTATTTATACCTTGGAAAATACAAGTAAATCCCTTCATTGCTCCTTCTCAATTTTATCGTCTAGACAACTCACTCCTACTTTTTCTCATCCATCGATAATCATCAATTTAATAATACCATTTTATCTTTCTTTTCTTCCTCTTTCCACAATTCAAATCTACGTTAACAATATCTAAAGCTGGGATGTTTGGTAAAATAAATTACTGTTTTGAGATTAGAAAAGGAAAACAGTAAGTAGAATTTCCCTTTTTCCTTATTTGTTCATTCTTTCTCGAATTATTGTATTGCTAACATCTCCTCAACTAATCTATTTTTCGCCGAGTACCTTTGAGCTTGTACAATAAAATTAGTAAAATGCCGAAAAAATGTATCCCTACACCTGGATTGAAATTAATTAAGGCCATGAAATTTGGAGCTAATTATCAGACGACAACAAAATATTTTGTAGTTTATGCCGGTGTAAGTACTCTTACAGCCATCCCATCTAATGTTAAATGACACTTAATCTCCTCGTCCCACATCAAGAATAGGAATGCATACAAACAACATTTGACTCATGATGATTCTGACAACTTTAACACCGACCTCGTATAGGTGCTAGTTTCCTGTAAAATACCTTTTTTCATCGTGGAGAACCCCTTTTTCTCAAAGTTTATGAAGAAATATGCCGATAGAACTGTCCCTGGTAGAGGGACTCTACATTAATTTATGGAGGTTGTCAGGAAGGATGTAATCTCCAAAATGAAAAGGAAAATTTGAGATATTTTATAGCTGTTGATGGAACTAAAGACAACCGGGAACGATCAATGAGAGTTATATTTAGGGGTCCTTTGGATGTATGTTTCTTGGATCGTCCTTATCCAATCAACATGACAGACATAAAAGTTGCTATTGCCGTTAATGTTGCAAATTTTGTCGTACAGAGTACTCAACTTACTCATGATTTGGAGGCATCCTTGTCAGCAGGTAGGAGGAGGGAGGGGGTGCATTAAAAGAAGATTTTTATCGACAAGGGGAAGGGGTGATTTGAAAAATAACGATGTATATATTAGCATTATAGAAATAATCAGTAGTAGAGTTAAATGAAAAGGAGCGTGCGTTAAAAACGCCTTGCTAGTTATAAATTATAATGTATAGCTTATAAACTAGTTTTCGACCGTATTAAAACTATATAGTTTTATAAAAGTACATGATAGAGCAATTTATTATTTTTACATGCAATCAATAGAGATATCTATGAAGCCATCATGAATAAGAGAGACGACAATTATGAAAAATATAACAAATTTTGCGAAGCCTTTAGAAATGCCCATCCGGACCAAAGTAAGAAAGGACATTTTGAAGGTGCTCAAGGGCTGTGGAATAAAGTCAAGCATGATCTTGAATTGTGGCACAGAAAATATCTGAGTTGCAAATTGAATCTGCTTGTATCAAGGCAAAGAAAATGAATTTTTTGGTCTCAATTTCGTGCTAACTCATCATTGTTGTATAGACCTAATGTTCAAGAAGATAAAAATATAGAATGGAAATCTGTCCAACAATGGATATCAAGCTTAACTATAGTATTTTCAAAAGCGTCAACCCTGCTCAAGAAAATTTGAAATAGGAAATAAATCTGATTAATGAGCAAATTTATAATCTTAAACTACTAAGAAATTCAGTAAAAAGAGCTATATTGTGAAAATGAAAAAAAGAAGAAAAAATTGAAGGGACTACTAGAATCAGATGCTCAATGGCAAAGAAACAGAAGGATTAGAGTAAAAAATGATAATAAAAATCTCTGTGAGAGTAACTCAGAAGCTGCTGCCACTCTCAAATCCATCAATAGAGGAATTCATGGTGCACCAAGATTGGAAATAGATCAACCTCAGTCATTATCGACGATATTTGATATAGTCAGTTCTTCATCTGATGAGAAACAGAGAACGGAAATGATTCGAAGCGTTCAAACTCTTGATGATTTGAGTAATGAGAATGGGTTTTCGTTTGTCAAGAAGTTCTCCTTATCTCAAAGAGCAAATACACTAGAGGACAAGCGTCATGCTCAAACAATGCCAGTGAAGCTTTTAAGGTAACCTTATATTCATTCATTAAGTAAAATAATTATTTTTTTTGAGAATTAAAAATTCAAGTGCACTTAATTTCATACGATTTTTTCAAATACCGGGCCGTGCTGAATTATTTACCAATTTTTGTTCAGAACATATCGCGGACAATAATGACATTTCGAATGACTTGAGAAACCATTATTCATAAATTTTTAGAATAATAAAATAGTTTGTGATCAAACTTAATCAATGTAGCCACCCACCATTTGACTCAATGACACTGGTCAGGCGACGTCTGAAGCTGCCACAGACTTGCTAGATGTAATCGGCGTCCATGGAGGCCCAGGCCTTGTTGACAATAGCCCTATAAGGAATTTATGTTCTTGTGTCGTTTTTTGCAGGCCTTGATCTCCACGTGCGCCTAGATAGAAAAGTCTAGTGGGTTCAGATCTGGGCTCTGAGGGGCCAGTAGTCCTAGGGCCAAAAGTTCATGTTGTCCTTGAGCCACTCCTGAGCTTTCTTGGAAGCGTGGGCGGGTGCTCCATCTTGTTGAAAAACCCAAGGAGAGTTGCCGACTATGGATTTGATCCACGGAAGACCTTGGCTTCATGGCCTTCCCGTTGGAGGCCACGAGACCCAACATCATCACTGAAGCAGGGTGCTTTGTTGTTGCCACATAGCGGTGCTTATCTTGCACATCTCCAAAGCTCACAACACGGTCATTTTGCCTGTTGAAAACAAGATCGACCGTAAAAGTTTTCTCATCTGAAAAAATGATGATGCGTCCAGATGAGCTCTTGATATCATTCAAGATTTTCTGGCACGCTCAAGTCTGACTTCTCGCTGACGTTCAGTTAGCAGAGGGCGTTCAGTACGCCTCAGGGACTTTCCTCCAGCCCTTTTCAATGCCCTTGAAACAGTTGATCTCGACGTTCCCATCTTTCTGGCCATGTCGGCAATGGACCTGTTGGGAGTCCTCTTGAACACTGCCTTTACTTGCCTTGTTGAGACAGTGGGCTTCCTGCCAGCCCCAGGGGAATGCTTGAGATCACCCCCAGCCTCCAAGCGCTTGGAAACGTTTTAAATTGTCTTCAACGAGGCCCCAGCCTGTTCCTTAATATTGTTATGACGCACTCCCGCTCGGAGGAGGGCTGCAATTTCGATCCTCTTTGTTTCCTGATTGGACATGGTCTCACGTGTGGAAGTTGTTACGCTCTCACAGGAAGGATTTTTGTTTATTTTAACAGTAACAATACGAAACAATCAGATTGGTTGCCACCAAACCTCTTAAAAAGTATATTTACATCATCGGTAAATAATTTTGCACGGCCCGGTAACTCGACTTATCATTATTATTATTATTTTAGACTTAAGAACAGCTTGAGGAAGAGCAATACTGACAGAATGTTTGCAAAATCTTTCAATTATGATATAAAGGACCTTAATCCACTATTTAGACCTGACGCTATTAATTATTTCTCTAACGATGATAAAGCTAAAGGACCATTAGGACTTGCAGTAGCAAATCTTCAGACTCCCAGATCATATCTTTGCAGTTGGCACAAGACATACACTAATTCCATCTGTTTATGCTGATTGTAAGGTCTTGGAAGATGGAGAAGTGTCCTATTCGTGAAAAACCTTTATTAGAAATGGAAAACATGATTTCTCAACTGCCTTTACACATGCTTTTGACTTAAGGAACCTTTTCATATCGGGATTAATAAAAAAACTTATTTTGGTTGTTGAAACTGATGGGGTACTTCTTTAATAATATTTCTTGAAGTAGTTTTTTCCCTCAAATTAGAAGTTATCAAATATAATTAAACCAACTTATAATCTACAGTTTTACTATTCACATGTTTCACATGATTACTATTAAATTGCCTAATTTGATCACTTAGATCAATGATGTTATCGTATCAAATCTTATATTTGACAATATATTTTTTCTAGGAGGCTCCAAGGAATGTAAAGCCATTAGATTGTTCTGTCAGTTTGTTCAAAGAGCTCAAGCTTGATGTTTGATACATGGAGCTAACGCTGTTGGACTCTCCACTTTTAACCAAGTAGAAAGGAGGAAAATTAAGTGATGACTTATCTAGTTTGATTCTACCCCATGACACTTATGGTTCTCATCTGAATGAATCTGGTCAAACATTGCCATTGATAATTAATTAGTTGACTGTTTGCCACTTAAAAAAGGCTCTGAATTTATTCCTGAGGAACCAAGTGCTAAGTGGCTTTCAATGCATGTATTACAATCGCGTTATGCATTGCAAATAGTTAAATGCTTCGACAAAAAGTGCTGTGAGCCTTTTCAAACAAATCGGAATCGTGTTTTTCCGGACAGATTTTGCCACCTCTTTTAGTCTACAAGTATGGCAGAAGGGGATTAGAAATTGTGGAGACCCCAGTATATTTTCATGATTTGTCAAATTTCAATTTTTTGTCTCTGCAAAAGCGTCTTTTAACCAAATTACATTTAATGGAAAATTGAATCCCTAAACCAATGCCTTTTGACTCTTACTGCCCTTCAATGCAGTCCAAATTAGAAGAATGTATTTTTTCAAAATGCAATTTATCTTGGCCTTCCCACACTGCAATAAAGCGCGTCACCTTAAATCTCATAATGAGAATGATGAAAATGATCCCAATTTTGCCAAAGAAAATAATTTACATGATGTATTGCCAATAGTATAAAATTTAGAACAACATTTATTATCACCATTTGAAGATGCTTGATCATTGAAATTTTTTTATTCATTTCTATATTTTATCTCAGTTTTGTATTTATTATACAAAAAAAAAAAAAATATATATATATATAAAGACCAGAGGAAAATAAATAAAGCAAGGCATCATATGAAGTATTTATAAGGATCCAAATTTAAAGTAAAAGTCCTAATGAACTTTTAATTACGCAATTTATTATGAAAATATTTTAAGCCATCTTTCAGTTTTATTAAAATAGAAATTATTCGTTATCCTCTAGAATTTATTATCCTTTGTATATATTTCCAATCAATTAAGAAATCTATATTTTGATATTCTATCCTATATCTTATCAACGATTTTATACATTCATAGTTCTTGAAGGTTCGGAAAATGTTTAATGATAACTTAACAAATGGGGGAGAGATAACAAAAAACGACATTGTTTTGATAGGGGGGAGGTGTAAAAACGATGTTAAACGACATGGGTAGGGGGGGAGGTTAAAAATGCCGATGTAATTTATGGATGGCCCCTTTGGACTTTGATGAAAATAAGTTAAATGTTTTCATCACGGATGGAGCGTCCTACTATAAAAAAGCGGGCAAAGACCTCAAGAGAAGCTAACCCCAATTTAAACATATCATTTGTGTAGCTCATGGACTCCATAACGTGGCTGAACTTGCTCGTAAATAATTCCCAATGACAAACGAGCCTATTTGAGAAATCAAAAAAAAAAAAATGATTTTGAATGCCGGGCTAAGAAAACGGAATTTACCTGCTTCCTAGCAAATTCCCTTACCTCCAGCACCTATTGTCACACGCTAGGGAACTTGGTTGAAAACAGTTGACTACAACTTCAATAACTTCGAAGTAATCAGGGAATATTTCATAATTGTTGTTTTCTGTCCATTTGATGTAGTAAATATAATCAAACCTGAACCTCCTCCTCTTGAACATCTAACATATTTGCCCATGGGAAAATACTGATTTTGGTAAATATATACAGAATCTTTTTCAAATATTTGACCTTGTGATTTATTTATTGCCATTGCTAGCTTGCCATGTACCTTCGATTTTAGGGAAAAAATGGCAAGATAAAAAAAAAAGAAGGAAAAGTGTCTAAATTGAAAAAATGGGGGAGTAATTCCTACAAAAAAGAAAAATATAAAGACACTACTCTCAGGGTCCAAAGAACAGTGCATGGTTTCGATAATCAAGGCAATATATTATACTTCTTGAGAGGGTATTGCCCACAATTTAAGTTTTTTTATATTTATTATATATATTTTTAAACAAAAATTTTGTTGGCTTGTGTGTACTATATTTAATATTTATTGATATTAATTTTTTGAAAAAATAAATATTCGAATATGAATATATATTTATCTTTTTGGTTTCGAATACGATATATATATACTGTATATATTTATCTTTTTTGTTCAATGTTTATATAATATATGATGTTAAATATAAATTGATATACTTGGTGACTAATTTCTTTTTTTTTTTAACTATATTCCAGAGGCCTTTCGAAAAGGTTTTGGTTCCAAGAGGGGGTAATTGTATTTTATATTACAATAAGGAAAGTGGCACACAAGTAATATAGTCTTTATTAGAGGGAGATGTTGTACAAGAATTATTAATAAATAATCAACAAAAAAAGAAAGAAGAAAAAGGAAATGCAACAACTGTTTTCTTTTTCTAATCTCAAAACAGTAATTTATTTGACCAAACAGCCCATCTTTACTCATAGGTACTATGATTAATTACAATTACAACAAGATGAAATCTATGACAATAAGCTTCTTTAATATCCTTTCCAGCAACTTTTCTAGTTTTACAAAATGGAACTATGCAAATGGTTAAGAGTTTTAAATCAAAAGTACTGTTAATATAAAACAAATTTAGAAGATTTATACAGGTACTTATAGTTAGACCCGTCCCAAGACCTCAGTCATATGTGTAAGGTGTATTCGCCTACACAACCTGTATACTGGAGTAAATTATAGGATGTTAAAAGGGTTCCTTGCTGCTTATAAACGCAGCGGCGGTGGATTTTAAACTGCCTAGGGATCCAGCACTTCAACTGTACATCCTGTGAGCCGGGGGGCATTTTGGAATATTAAAAGGGTACATTGATGCTCACGGAAGCGGCGATGGATAAATTCAACGTGCCTTGGGGCCCAGAACTTCACCTGCATAACCTGTGGGCTGAGGTATATTTTGGGATAATAGAAGGGAACCTTGATGCTCAGGGAAACAGCAGTAGATAAATTCAACTTCCCTCGGGGTCCATAACTTCACCTGTACAACCTATGGGCCAGGGGTATAATATAGCATGTTAGAAGGGTTCCTTGGAGGCTAGAGAAGTGGCGGCAGTAGAGTTTAAACTGACTTGGAGCCCAAAGCTTCACCTCTATAGCCTGTGGGCAGGGGTGTATTTTGGTATATTTGAAGGGTACATTGATGCTCAGGGAAGTAGCGGCTGATAAATTCAACTTGACTCATGATCTATAACTTCACCTGTAAAACCTGTGGGCCGGGGTATATTATAGCATGTTAGAAGGGTTCCTCGGTGCTTATAAACGCGGCAGTGGTAGAGTTTAAACTGCCTCGGGGCCCAGAACTTCACCTCTACAACCTGTGGGCCGGGGTGTATTTTAGGATATTAAAAGGGTACCTTGATGCTCAAGAAAGCGCAGGGGATAAATTCAACTTGCCTCTGGGTCCAGCAGTTCACCTACACAACCTGTGGGCCAGGGTGTCTTTTAGATTGGAAGGGTTCTATCCGGACATGTTTCTTCATCATTCAATAGTTTTTATCTTCCTAATATAATATAAATTGCAACGAAATTGCACACGGTAATGTTGTCTTGAATTGAAATTACTCACAATCATACTGCTTCACGATGATATTACCCACAAAGTGTTTGTCTCACAATGATAATATACACAACGATATTACCCCAAGATTATAGATTCAGCATTCCTGGCTGAGATATTAGACTTTAAAAATCTTATATCGATCAAAACAAAAATTTAGTGAAACATGATTTAATGATTATTTTATAAAGCTCATCCGAAGTGATATCTTAAAGAGATATTTGCTTAACCATGTTTGGTTTTACGTCGTTAGGCTTTAAGTTGAATTTAAAAAAAGATTCCCTCAACTCAAAATCGAGTACTTAGCAAGAATTCTGTTCAGGAAAGAAAAAGTGTCTTAAAGAGAGATTCAGAGATGCTTGGGTCTGTTAGAAAGCCTGAGACCAGAGGTAGAACACTTCGGTCTTCTTCAATTTATAACTCTAAAACAAAAGAAACCATGTTTTTGTTAAACAGTTTAGAAAAATTCAAGTTAGTTATTTCATATTAGTGTGAAATAATCTAATTCGTATACATAGATAATATTAATTAGACGAAGTGTAAACAATGTTGCAACAGAATGCCAATTCCTTCTCCATAATTGTTCTGGGTTCACACAAAAAGTATACAACAAATAATGAAGAAACAATAAACGACTTGTCTCATGGACGGAAGAACAGGAAATTATTCTGCAAAATGCTGGAAAAAATAATACCTCTAGTGGACAAAAAAAGTAAATTTTGACCAAGACATTTTTCAGCTATTGATGACGTTGGACTTCGATGCGCTACTTGGTCTAATGCTTTATTCCTGAGTAGTGAACATCCTTTCCTAAATAGATTCAATTATATTCAAAGCCTGATTGTGTGTGCACATAAAAGCCGGAGCATAATCTAGAAGATTTAATGCAGAGTTATTAAGTCCTTGTTGGAATCAGAGTAGAATTTGGGGTCGATATCGGAGTAATTCTAGCAAATATCCTTTTCTCCTTCTTTCCTTGTCACAGCTGATTGTAGCTGATCTAATGAAACATCAAGACCATTATTCTTTCTCTCCTCCTAAACAATTTTCAAATTGTCAGGGTTACCATATTGATTTTGGTTTCTTTTTTTTTTTAAATGCCCATTCTACACTGGATTTTCATCAATATATTTCAATACGTATGTACAATGATGTAAATCCCGTGTGTTTTTATAAAGATGTAATTTTTGCAAAATTGCAAAACTAAATGTAATAAAATGTTCCAGAAATTGAAAATTTTATGTATCGTTAGTTCAAGGTTTTAAATATTATGTCCAAAATCCATAATTTTGTGGCATGTCTTCTTAAAAATTGACTTTGCATAAATAAAAAAAAATTGAAAAATTATTCAGAAAATGTCAGATATTTCAGTTAAAAACCAATTTCTATGCGTCAAATTCATATGCAAATGGATCTCCAGACAAATTTCTACAAACTTAATTTTATCTACGAATCCAATATTCCATTGAAAATCTTTTTTTTTTCGCACCTGAAAAAAAAGGAAACTCAATTTTCTCCGTTTTCTGTTTTTTCCCATAACTTTTTTAATCTTAAATAAATTAAGAAAACATTTTTATTCGTACAGTTTTTCTTATGCCGCCAGTCAATTTTTGATTTACAAATCAAACTCCCTTGAGCTAAAAAAGTTTCTGTTTTTGGGCAAAAAATAAGCCCCACTTATATTGAAAAAATCTGCACCCGCGTCTTACAGGTTCAAAATTTTACCCTCCTATGTTCAACAGTGTGGGCACCCATAAAGGACACACGCACACAAAATCTATTACTTATATACAGATTAGATTAGTTCAATAGAACCAACAGAAATAATTAATTATAGTTAATTGGAAGTTTATACAATATGTCTTCATTATTTTAGGACTGCATACCTTTATAGGAAGGGGAAAATTAACAGGAATTGAGTAGTTTTAAACATTGCGTCAAATGAATGCAACAATTAAGTAGGTATATTTTTTCATATTCAACGCTCTTATGAAGTCAAGTCAAGAATTGAATGATTACATAAAATGATTTGAACATTGGTGAAGGCAAGAATTACACGAAAACAGTATTTCCATTCATCGACAAAATGTCTTTTTTCGACAGAATAACCTCTTTTCGGTCTTTGGAGCGATATAGTTGTCTTTTTTTAAAGATTTTATGAGTTAATTCAGGAACAAATGACACTATGTCTTCTCCAACAGGATTCTCAAGAAGGAATGATGCTGTCTTTGACCCATCCGTCACGTTAAGAAACTTACAGCAGGATCCTTCAAGTGCAGATCCAGAACCATTTATGAAAATTGTTTTCCCATTCAAATCCTTGGATACACCACTCAAAGACTCACCTCCAACAAACAGTTTTAATTCTTCAACCCCAGAGAGATCAAAAACAAAACGAATCTCAGTAGCAAGTTGATCAAATGATATCAATTTTCCGTTGGAAGGATTACTCAATAGCAATGCTCCTCTCATGGAACCATGAACCAAATTAACAAAAGGAGTCTTCGGGACTCCATTATTAACTGCAGGGACATTTCTAGAATAGTCGGAGGGAAAGCCATCAGCCAATTTAATGACTAATTTAGCACCCTTAATTTCATGAGCATCAGATACCCCTATGATTTTTGATCCAACAGGCATAGTGGAGAAAAGTCGAATGGGGGATTTGGTAGGGCTCTCAATATATTCAGAATATTCATTGATAATACGCACTAATGCATGGTCAATTGGAGTAATCTCACAATAGGCCGTAACATCATCCTGAGGCGTGAGATTAGAGCTCTTTCGAAGTTTTTGGACACGATTGACAACTTCTCTAGCGATTCCCTCATCCAACATAGATTGATCAGGTGTACAATTCAATAAAACTAATATATCACTATCTGAATGTGCTTCATATTTTTCAGCAAGACTAGAATCCGCCGAGGAATCAAATGTATACAAGATTCTTATTTCATTTGGCTCAATTTGGTGACCAAGAACTGTGAGAATGCCAGTCTTTAAAAATTCAGATAATTCTTCATCTTTTAATTCCTTGATTGCCTTCATAACAGCTTTGAATTCTCCTTTTAAACGAGCTCCTAGAATTTTGTGATCAGGCTCAGCTCTTAATTTAACTCCATATTGATTTTTATTTGATGAAAGTGTAACAGTTTTAACATTGAGCTCTTCCTTGATATATTGCTCAAGAGATTTAATATCTTGAAGACATACCGGATCTGTATGAATAATAACTGCCTCAGGAAGCGGATATTTCTGAGGCATTGTTCTACGATCACGAATAATACGCCCAACATCAATAACGGACTGCAATCTAGAGACAGATCGTTCTATATTGATATCAATCAAACCTTCATTGGGATTAGGTAACATGACATAGTGAATAGAGTCTGAGGATTTAAGCTCATTATCAGACGTTTCACAAATGTAAGGACGCAGATTTTGAAACATTCTTTCAGTTAAAAATGGGGTATAGGGCGCAAAAAGACGCACCATGGCCAAAAGAACGGAGAATAGAGTTTCAATGGCTGCCAAACGATCCTCGCATTCATTTCCCTCTCCCTTTAGTCTTTTACGATTCATTCTCACATACCAATTCGTCAAGTTATCAATGAAATTCATCATCTTGGGCAGTACAGTGTAGAGTCGATACGCTGCCATTTCCTTTTGAACAAACTGAAGTAAGGATTGAGTAAAACTCAAAATCCATTTATCCATAACATTTGACGACCTTCCATAGTTAAGTGAGCTCCATCTAAATGATTGGCCAGAATCTGCAGTATACACATCAATGGTTTGATTTAAAAATCTCAAGGCATTGAACCATGGAAGAAATACATCCTGTAGATACAAATTTATATGACATTAAAACTAAAGGAAAAGGAGCATTAATTATATAAAGTAATAGTTTAGTACGTAATTGGACTCATTTGTCAATAAATATGAAAATAAAAAAAAAGTAATTGGAAAACAAAAATCTTCTCTAACAAATAAGAATTTTGAAATCCGAGTATTGATGGTAATAATTAAAATAATAATATTAATTAATTAAAGACCTTTAAAATATCTTTGACTCCGTCTTCTTTGAACCTGAGACTTTCGGCCTTAACAACAGGACTATTGATGAGATAGAGCCTAAGTGCATCAGCTCCATATTTGTGAATAACGTCCATTGGATCAGGATAGTTCTTTTTTCGCTTACTCATTTTTTGTCCATCAGATGCGAGTACCATACCATTTACGATGAGATTTTTAAATGGAGGCTTGTTAAAAATAGCCGTTGAGAGAACCAGTAAAGTATAAAACCATCCACGCGTTTGATCTGCGCCCTCAGCAATGAAATCTGCTGGAAAATTGTCCTCAAAATCTTTTTTATTTTCGAAAGGATAATGAACTTGTGCATAAGGCATGGACCCAGATTCAAACCAACAATCGAATACCTCTGTTATTCTCTTCAGTGGTGGATTTCCAGGCTTAGCAGAAGGTATAGTAATTGAGTCAACCGTGTCACGATGTAAGTCAGATACACGAACTCCAGAGAGTTTTTCTAATTCATCAATAGAACCAATACAAACAAACTCTTCCCCATCCTCTGACGCCCAAACTGGGATAGGCGTTCCCCAATATCTATTTCTAGAAATATTCCAATCCCGGGCATCTCTCAACCAATTACCAAATCTTCCTTCCTTGATGCTATCTGGGACCCAGTAGGTATCTTCATTTTTTTCAAGTAGGGTTTTGGTCATGTGCTGGACTCTCATGAACCACGATGGAACAGCTCTGTATATAAGTGGAGTATCAGATCTCCAACAAAATGGGTATGAATGATTAAATGTTGTAGCATGATAGAGTCGTCCATTCTTTTTGAGTGTCATGATGATCTCCTTATCTGCATCTTTCACGTACTGGCCCTTAAAATCCGTAACAGGATCTACGAATCTCCCAGCATCATCAAGAGGACAAACAATATTATCCCGTCCCTTATATATAACTTCAGCCGCAAGACAAACTCTATAATCGTCTTCTCCAAAGTAAGGAGCCTGTTGTACAACACCCGTACCCGAATCTTCAGTCACATATGTATCCACAAGAATTCTAAAGGCTCCCTTACCCGGCTCACTACTCTTCATATTTTTAAAATATTCAAAGAGAGGCTTATACTTTTTATCCTTGAGTGCTGAGCCCTTAAATTTCTCTAAGATTTCATACTCAGACTCCTTTTTAAACACACTAGACAAACGCACTTCCATGACAATAAATAGTTTGGATGATTTAATTTCTTTGACTTTTACATAAGTACTTTCAGGATGAACACAGCAGGCCAAGTTAGAGGGAAGTGTCCAAGGTGTTGTCGTCCAAGCAAGAAGGCTAGTTTCCGGCTCGTCTTCCAAGGGGAACATAATTGTAATGGATGGATCTTGCACATCCTTAAAGTTTTGCGAGGCTTCAAAGTTAGCGAGAGGTGTCGTACAGCCAGTGGAGTAGGGCATGACTCTAAAGCCTTGATAAATAAAACCCTTTTCCCAGAGTTGTTTAAAGACCCACCAGATGGACTCCATGTACCATGGGTAGAGGGTTTTGTAGTCGTTTTTAAAGTCAATCCACCGCCCAAGACGCGACACGGTTCTCTCCCATTCCTGTGAGTAGCGCATCACGATCTTTCGACATTCCGCATTGTAGGCAGCAATGCCCATTTTAGCCACATCTTCCGAGGATTTAATTCCTAAAAGTTTGTCAATCTCGTGTTCCACAGGTAGTCCGTGTGTGTCCCACCCGAATCGCCTTTCCACGTGAAATCCACGTCCATGAGCGTATCTAACAAAACCTTAACAATAATTCATTATTTACAAATGGGGAAAATAAAGGCACCTCGTCACAATGTCCTTGATTGTTCCAGCCAGAATGTGCCCGTAGTGAGGAAGCCCCGTAGCAAACGGAGGACCGTCAAAGAACACATAGCGAGGCTTTCCTTTGGACATCTTTAAGCTCGTCTCAAATGCACGGATGTCCTTCCAGTAAGCCTCAATCCTCTCCTCCTCATGCGGGAAATTCATCGTTGAGGGCAGCGACTCCATCCTCTCCAGATAATATACTTTTAATTAGGTATTCTCGGGTAACGTATTCCCAGGGCTATTTGTAATTAATAAAAATAACAACTTAAGAATCTCGGAACACTGTAATAATTTAATAAGATGTTGCAAGAGGGGAAATGACGTCTCAAATATGACGTCATCATAGACATTAGGGATGAATAGTGTTGGATTGCATTCCTCATCAGCCTTTCCAATCTCTTTAAATTTTAATTCAACATAGTTTTTTTATGTAATTAACCTATTTTCGGGAGACTAAACAACCCAGTTTTTTAACCATGGAAACATTTTTTACGTTAATATTAAGGAATCATGTTAAAATCGCACCATCATGTATAAGGACTTGCGCTTTACTCTCTATCACAAATGTATCCCTTTCATGCCTAATAATAACTAATAAGTATTTTCACGTGAAGTCCATTGTTGATGTTGACTATATTGGGGGCCTAAACAACCATGTTTTATAAGGTTGAAAACCTTTTTTTCTTTAATATTAAGGAAAATATTGAACCATTGTTTCATGAATGTCACTAAATAAGAAAAAAAAAAAAAAAGATTGTACAAATCTAGCCATTTTTAAACCATATTACTTTGATTATATACAATTATCAGTGTTTATCATTGTCATCAAGTAGTATTCAAAGCAGATTTTAAGTCTTTTTTTATATTTTGAAAGCCATTTAATGGAGTTTAATACAGATTGATTGGAAAATTGTTCATTTTATGTATTAAAAATATCAACTTTGAGCCCCCAAAATAGTGTCTCCTTCAAGTATGATAGAGTTTATGAAGTCAGTGAAAATACTCTATAATCTGGTAACCTCCAAGATATTAGTGCTCTTACTAATTATTTAACCATATTTATAAAATTCAAACCTATTAGCGAGGAAGGAGCATTATAGTGATCTAAATAACTATAAAAACTATCTTTGTGAGCAGATAATATGCCGTCTTTCAAAGTCACCAACACATACTTTACTTTTTAACTTACACTCCCAAAATTTAGACAAATATACAATATTCATAATTATACTATATTATTTTGTTAGTGTCGAATTGTTCTAAAGGCACTAAAAAAGCCTGCAGACCTATTAGTGACTAAAAGTAATAGGTTATTACTTATTAGTACAGTTCTACTAAAATTTGTAAGCCCTTCAGAGTATTTATCTACAACAGTTAAAATGACGTAGTTACTTAATAACTATGCTCTGTCATTTGTTCAACATACCCTCTTTCAAGAGAAAATATAGCTGAAGTTTATAGTAGGAGATGTGTGGCTGTTACGTTCTAGCTATCGTTTGTAATTTTCTTTATTTTTATGTTATTCAATTTTAGCTAAGAGTTATACAATAGCTAGGACCGTTGATTGATAAGAGAGGAACCATATATATATATATTAAAAAAAAGTCTTATTCAACTGGACAGATTAGAATAAAGACTAGAAGGGGCCGGAGCTAGAAAAAAAGAAGACTTATTAAGTTATTATTAGTTGAGTCCTACGACACATCAAACACTAGATATGGCTAATGTTATCTTAAGAACGTTGGTTATGAATTTTGATTATAAGACTCAAGGGAGTCCTTTAGTTATGACTCATGATGCAACTTCAATAGCTAAGATGGCGTAGCTATCATAAAAGATTGGCCCTAACAGGACTGACTAAATTTATCAAGATTAGACTGCAGTCTTTTCGAGACTGATCCACCACAAGGGATGAATCAATTTATATACAAATTTCAAATTCTGAACAATTTGATATCTAGCTTACTTTGAATCTGACGAATTAAATTTATCATGAACAGTATTTTACTACATATAATATATTCTTTGATCTCCCCTCTCATGGACAGACATAATGTATCCATTTCTAAATTGAGTAAGGAGCTATGCATTTCCGGCAGGGGGCGTCATTTATTTAGTATTGATGCACTCACAAATGTATTTTCTGAACAATACAATGATATGAAGAAAAAAAGAAAGAAAAAAATTCCAGATTTATTTTTCAATATGGCGGGCTATTTTATGTAGTAAGTACAAAGGAAGCTAGAGTAGCAAGATGATCGTGGCATATATATATATAATAATAATGAATAAAATGTAGGGAAATTGTGTATATTTTATTTATTATAGACTGTACAACATAAAAATATTTAGGAGTACTCGTCGCCCTTTATAAAATTTCATCAGGGCGCACTCTAAAATATATAAGTCACAGAGAGGGAAAGAAATAGAGAAAGAGACATAAACATACACTAAACTTGGGATAATCAATTTTGTAACGTTTGTTTGTTCCCCTCCCTCCCTCTCTTTTTTTCTGAATTTGAGGACGACTTCTGTGTCTAGCTAGCATAGTATACACTACGCCCACTATACAGCACAGCCAGTGCAGCAGTGGTGTACAAAAGTTGAATAAAGCGGGTGCAAATGTTTAGAGTTTTAGAGAGGGAGGGGGGAGAGAGAGTGCGGCGTACAAGTATGGTCGGACGACAAGGGTGGTGAAGTCGTTTCACCTTTTTCATTCGAGTTTGCTCTGTTCTCTCGTGTCTGTGTTTTCAAATTTTAACAGAAAAAAGAGGGAATAATAAAAAAGCAAAAGAACAGAACACTAAAATCTCTAAAAAAAGAAGAAGAAGCCGATCGAGGACGACAGAAAAAAAAAAGGAAAAGAAAAAACTGCTCTTCTCCCTCTTTTTCAATATTATTTAGTAGTGTATATATTATTATTATTGAATGACTGACTGACTGCTGACTCTCTGTGGAGTGAATTGAGTGCTCTTCTTTCCCGATATTTTATAAACTTTTTTTTTCTATTAAGAAGAGGAGCCAGAGCCGCTTTTTCTAGTAGATTTGTCAGTTGGTTCCTTGCACGGGGACGGAGTGTGGGGTTTTTGTGATTGTTTTTATTATTCTGTGAAATAAGTGGGAAATTCTTTGTCGTTGTTCTATATTTCCAATGTAGAGTTTAGCACCTACGCACGCCTTTTGGAAATTGTTGTAGAAGACTATGAATATAGCGCCCGGAGTGACAGCCTCTCGAGTTAAGAACGGCATGAACATGGATCCCCTTCGTACGGGTGGTGGCGGGAACCCCATGATATCGAATCGTCGCCCTGGACAAGTCCCTCCCTTCGCCGTGTTTTCGCAGGAGAAGCGAGGGAAACTGCAAGAAATGCACCCGGAATATAACTTTGGGGAGTTGGGTCGTCGACTCAGTGAGATGTGGCACAGCCTTTGCGAAGAAGAAAAGGAGCACTATCGAAAGAAGGCTCGCATGATTGGTGCCCAGAAGCTAAAGGCCTGGGACGACAAGATGAAACGCGGGAACATGCAGCTGCCTTACTTCATTCAGCAGAAATCCCCTCAGGCCATTGCACCACGTCCACCGCCACAACTTTCCTCTGCTCCTAACGCAGGAATGAACTCTTCTTCTGGCGCCTCCGGAGTGAATAGTACAATAAAGCGGCGAAGGACGCACGGATACGCCATCTTCATGTCAGAAGAGCGGAAAAAGCATTGTACAGTGAATGTTCCTTTGGGTGATGTGACGCGTAGAGTGGCTGAGGCCTGGCGCTCACTTGACCCACCTGTGAGAGCCACGTATGAAGCCAAAGCGAATCGCATCAATGCTATCGAAAATCGACGTTACCAACAAGCACTTTTAGTTCAACAGCGGGCAGCCCTTGCTGCTAAAGCACGTGTGGCACAACCCCCCTCACCGCATCAACAACCTCTTCGTATTGCATCCGTGGAGTCTCTCTCTGCGCGACCTCCTGTTAAACCTAACGTTAATTTACCTTCAGGCATTACCATTTCCCGAGTTGAGCCGGAGTCCCATTCTTCAGACAATAACAACAAATCCGTCAAAGCTTCTGTTCCTCGCATGATGCCCAGAGCCCCTATGATGAACCAGAATGTGAATGGAGGCGCAGGACTTATTGACATGCGAGGAGGAGCGGGTGGAATGCGTGGGAATTCTGTACAAGTGGCTCCTAAAATGATGTCCATGGGAGGAGGACGTGTCTCACATTACCCACCTCCCTTACAGCGAAGACCCATGATGAATGGTGGAATCATGCCCATGAGCTACGCACTTCCAGGCTCTGCTGGTATGCCAATGAAACGTATCCTTCCTCATAATAGTGCTGCAATAAGTGCAGCGCAGCCCTTAGCCAAGCGAGCTAAACAACATATCATCCCCCCTAGACCTCCCCTTATGCGACAAGGAATCAAGCCAGCACCTCCATCGCCTTCTTCCATCGGTATCCTTGGTACCCTTGACTCTTGGGAAAAAATGTGTCGGCTCTGTGGAAGAACATTGATTCCTATTGTGCCAATATGTGATGACACTCAGATCCTGGAAAAGGTTAGAGACTATTTAGGAATAAACTTGAACTTGGAAAACGATAAAGTACGGGGATATCCGCCAGGGATTTGTAGAAAATGCTCTGGGATGTTGAATGGTTTTGATCGCTTCAAAAAAGTTGTGAGTCAGGGACAGTGCCATTTAAATGAACTTGCAAAAATGAAGCGAGAGCGCATGGGACTCGAGAGAAAGACAACAGAAATTATCACATATGACGGAGGCGAATCCATCTTACCTGATTTAGATATAGAAATTGAGGATCATGTTCCTAGACCCATGCTTCCTGTTCCAAAGAATATGAATGGGGATGATGGGTTCGATCACTCTGATGAACGCCGGAAACTTGGTGGTCGACGTTACTCGTTCAAGGGAGACTCTGTGAATGATGATGAATCCATGAGTTCCAGATCTTCCATGATTGAGTCTAATGGAAAGGACCATGATAGAGAGTCTTTTGAAGAAGAGGACGACATTGATCCAGATTTCGACCCTCTTAATTTCTTGCAAGTGAGCGACGTTGTTGGAGACTATGAAGAGTCATCCCCCTCGAATAGTAAAGATGAAAGGGATGATGAAGAGGAGTTGAACGACAAAAGTGATTCGGATCCTCAGCCTGAGAAGTGTTCGGATGACATTGAAATTGCTAATGCCATCTATGAAAGTTTATTGGACCAAAGTGCAGAAGAAGAAGAAAGTAACGGAGATGACTCAGTCGAGAAGGAGACGAGTCAATTTGAATCCTCCATAGTTATATCAGAAGAGGATGATAATGCAAATGATTGTGTTAAGGAGGATGATCATGTTAGTATTGATGGTAACTCCAAAATCACACACCACTCTAAACATGGTTCTGGTGCTAATTCAAGGAATGGAGAATCCTCGTCACCTAAAATTCCAAGTGATGACACTGTACAAAATTGTGATTTGGATCAGTCTAATGGAAGTGAATCCGATGGTGTCCCTAAGTTTGCCGAAGGAGAAAATAGTGTTGTTAGCAACGAAGAGGATACTGAGGAATCTCAAAAGGATAGTGCCATGATTGAAGAAGATCCTGGAGATAGAAGCTTTGAAGAAATAGACCCCGAGGAACTCCTATCTACTGACAACAATAATGATAATTTTGAACCCAATGGGGAACACAAATCCCTGGAAGGTGAGGACACCCCCGTTTATAACGAGGAAAGTAAGAATACATCATCATCATCGTCCACATCTAACAAAGGGCAAATTCAAAACATGATTGATGAAGAGGAAAAGTATATAGAGAATGAAATGGACGAAGAGAGTATTGTGGCAAAGAGGGATTTGAACGGCGGGTCCACAAAAGGGAGTAACGGAGCTGTTAAAAGTACTATTGCAACTGCTACCGCAGTTGGCGATGTGATTGAGAATGAGTTTGTGGAAGCTAGCTCTGACTCTGGTGGAGCAGTGGCAGCTAACTACGAAGGAGGGGATGAAGAAGATGAGGAAGATCCCTTTCCTGAGCCACCCACTCATGTAGATTTTGAAGACTTCATGGAGGATGAAGCCAATAACCCCATCTCAGATTTCCGAGTAGAAGAAGAGCCTGTGCAAATTTAAAAACAGTTAAAAACAATATTTAATCAGTGACTCCTCTTGGTGAATATATATTTAATATATGAATGCAAACATTTCCTAATGATGTATCCACATGATTTCATCTCCACCTCATCCAGCATTGTCATTATGACTACACCATAAATACTCTTTTAATTATAATTATTATTTATTGATACATACATTCTTGTTTTTCCTTTACAATATTCTCAGTGGTATGCATTAAAAAAAGGCAGTAATGCATGCTTACTCTCCTTTTTTTCCCTTCTCCTTGGCCTGTTTTACCCCCTTCCCTCCCTCGCCACACCGTTTCTACTACTACTTCTACTACAACTACATATATTGTATTAATATATATGTTTGATCTACATTGTCGCTGTTTATCTTACATTATTATTATTATTATTGAACTACAATCTATTCTAAAGGAAAATCTCTTCTTTATATTTCCCTTATTTTCTGTACATAGTTTAGTTATTGATTTAATTAATTATACATATAGCAGTAGAAGAAAGAGGCTCCTACGAACAGATTGTTCTGTCATGTTTTGTTCCCACTCCCCAGAGAAATGTGCAAATAGGAATATCTTTTTGTTTTTCGTGTAAAAATTGTATTTTTCAAATTTCGTTATTTTTATATACATATATGATATGAAGAATGAATAAAACATGTGTGAAACGCGCATATTATGAGTATATCTGTGTTGCCCGTTTGACTCCCGACTACTGATACTTGTACACTAGAGGCTAATTACCAAAGTATGAAAGTTACTAACTAATTACTCTTATATGTGTTCCACGTAAATTCATTAGGATCTTATAACTAAAAAGAAATTATTTTTTTTACTTTCAACAGATGAGGATGACTTTTATTTTTCCGTTAATCAATCATAGGACAAAAAATATATAATATATGTACAAATGTAGTACCATATACCTAAATATATATATGTTCACTCTTCATTCAACAACAGATTATACCGTGTCAATAAGTAAATGATTATTTTTTTTTGGCAAAAAACTAAATAGCTTTATAAAATTATGAATATTATTATTACAAATAATATGTCCAAGTATTTAGTAGATGAATATATAAGAAATATAAAAATAAATTATAAAAGAGCGATATACATTATTATATTATATGTTAAGCTATGTTAGGGCAAATTGAACGTCATCCACTGAGGCATGAAGCTGTATTTTCATACTGAGTGCCTTGCATCCATGCTCCGCAATGATCAGTTTTGAGGAGGAGAGTCTATATGCTAGATCGACCCCTTGCGCTAATGATGTGAGTGCGAGACCTTCGTAGTGAAGAATGGCACCAAACTCTCGCAAAACACGATCCAAATATGTTTCTTCAATCCCTGTACGATGGAATTCGGAAATTATGGCTCTGAGGAATATTTTTTCGTAGGTGGAGCAGGATCGAATGGCCATGACTTTAGAAGAGGAAAACATTTCCTTATGAGCATCCGCCACGTCACTTAAACTCACAAGCTCTGCCGTTCTTCTCTCTGCTATCTCTGTCGCACGTCGACATATATCTAGGGCTCGACGTGCATCTCCAGATAGTGATGCTACTTTACGAGATACTAGTTGCACTGCGTCTTTATCAAAGATTTCTAGACCTGTTAGCCTTGTTGCAACTATCTCTTGGAGCTGATGATGTGTGTAGGGGCTAAAGGTGAGTCTCGTTAGTCCAAGTCGTGAAGACACACGGTTAAGCATCACTCTCTCAGGCAAATCCATAGTATTGGCGATAGCAAGCACCACTAAATTGGAGCCGCTACGGTTAGGCCAGTCAAAGAGATTGTAGAGAACGTTTTGTCTGCGAGACGTGCATAGCATGTCCAGTTCGTCTACGAGCAACACAATGGGTTTCTCGGATTTAGTACTAAATTTTTTATCTAGGAGGGACTGTGCATGATCCGTGGTTATTTTAGAACCATTTTGTCCGTGAGGACACAAATCCTTCCAAATTTGTGCATAGGCCTGATTGGGCTCTGTGAGTCGCATCCCATTAATTTCAATGAAGGTAAAATCCGGAATGACTTCATCTGACTTTAAATTACGAATGACTTCCTTCACAGTTGCTGTTTTCCCTGTTCCAGGAACTCCGGATATATACATACAACCTCCAGACTCTTCAATGATTTTCCCTTCTGTAAAGTTGTATATTTCTTCATATTCTTTCTCCCTACAAGGGAGTGAGTCTGGGACTGCAGAGACATGGAGCCTCAGTTGAGCCTCTTGAATATTTGATACGTCAAGAGGAAGAGGGACTTTTCTGACAGGGACTTTGGGCGTCATGCTACTTCTCTTTGAGGGAAGTTTTTTCTTTTGGGTGGATGGTTTTTTAGAAGGTAACTTTCGTGTTTTAGAAGGAGTATATCGTCTTTTGGATTTCTTATCATTACTCTGGGGAGAAAAGTCATCTTCGTCATCTGATAATCTGACAGGTTTAAACGTATCTTCATCACTGTCATCAATATCCAAGTCATCCAGATCATCTAAGTCGATACGGCTTAAAGTGAACTTCTTTCCAGGAGAGACGGAGGGTGCTCGTAGGTTCCTTCTGTTTGTGCGGGGTGTGGGAGGGCCAGGGTAATCCTGGATGATTCGTCTGACAGCAGGATTCTTTTTGAGGGGAGTACTCGTCCCTTCACCAATGGGACTCAGCACTTTCTTTTTATCGGATTGCGTACGCCTCGTTGCTGTTCTCTGAGATGATGACACAGAAGGAGTCAGGGATCTTCGGGAAAGCTTCTTGGTCTTTTTAGGCGTAATGTTTTCATCTGGAGATAGATTAAGGTCGTAAGTGAAGACAGGGGTACGAGCTCGAGAGCTTCGTCTCTCCACAACAGCTCTTTTTTTTCGTTTCTCCGGAGTTTCTTCCCCTGGCGAAGCCCTTTTCCTCTTGGGAGAGCTCTGTGACACAATCTCTTTCAAGGGAGTACGAACCAACCGAATGGATAAGGCCTTGGTCAGAGGAGAAGACGATACGGAGTAGTTTTTCGGAGGGGAAAACATTGCTTCCTTCGTCATTCCCACAATTTGGACTCACTTATTGTCTATCACTAAATAATATTATTGAGATGATATTTATTTCGCGGGAAAACTCACGAACACATTCTTGTAAAGAGAAGGGAAGATAATGACGTCACAGTGCAACGCCATCTGGGAGAGAAAGGGAATGAAAGAATTAGTAGCTTATTTAATTTTATTAGGATAGTAAACTAATATACGCGATTAGTATAATTAATACATTTTTTCTCTTTTAAATAAAAAAAAAAAATCTATTAATTAATAGACAGTTTGATTGATGTCATAAATTGCATCATAATTGAAGGGCAAGCCATTTTGGGAGCTCAAAGGGTGATATTTGTACAACTTAAAATGCACAAATTTGCAATAAATCTTGATGAAATGCTTAAAGAGTAAAAAAAAAACAGACTTAACATCTCCATTGAATACTGCTTAATGTCAATTATTAACACTGATATTTGAATATTCATAGTAATATGTACTAAAAATGACTAAATATCTTATTCCTTCCATTGTCCTAGTTCAATTTTATCTACACTATGAAAATAAGATTGTATAACGGTGTACTAACATATTTTTTATACACATTTGGCTCAGATATATAATAAAACTAAGATTGATAAGAGTGATATATTTTTGATGGACAGTAGGGTAAAAATCCTTTTATTTGTGGGCCACATTTTGACATGATACAGTTGTCCAATATTTTCATTGCTGTAAAACATGGTTGGTTAGGTCTCCAAAATGCCGAAAAGGTTCAGTCCCTCTTTCATAAGACTCATAATCAACCTTAGAATTTTAAACTTTCCCTTGGTACTCCTGGAATTTTAAAATGTCTGACATTTAACCTCCCTTCTTTGTCATAAAGGGATCTCATTGGTTAATAATCAAAGAGGGTTGATGGCTGGCCTTGCTCTTAATAACATATGTGATATCTTACATTCCTGTCGGTGGACTTGGAAACCAACGTGCACTTTTGATCTCTCTCTCTCTCTCTCTCTGTGTCTCATAGTAATCATACCTATTCAACTACCTGTAAACTCCCCCTTCCCTGGCCTATCAGGTACGTATAGAGTACATCAATAATGCTTTTTCAAAATCCCATCACTGTAAAATAGGAAAAATTTCCAAAAGAGAAAGAGAATCTGGGAGTAGAATCGTAGTAACTGACAAAGCTAGTTTATTTTATAGCCAAATTGTTGTTAAGCCATTTCTAAGGAATATAAGTCGGACTTTTATAGTATTCACCAGCTTTTTCGAATGCGTTTTTATATCTATTTATAACCTCAGAATGACCTTGAGGATGTCTGTGCAAAAAAATAGAAGAACTAATATTTTTCCCTTTTTATTGCAGAGTACTCGGAGAGGAAAGGTACATAAAAAAATATATGCATTACGAAAACAACAGTTAATAATTCAGCAAATCTTATTGCAATTCTTCTTCTCCTCTCGTTCTCTCTTCTTTTGTAAATACATTCACGCAAGCATGCAGCACTGCAATGCTACGTAACGTTAAAAGCCAAAATAGCAAATATGTACTTCTAATGCAGCTCTCTGACAATTTTTAAATTCAATATTTTGAAGAAACTTTTCACAAAAATAATATGAATAATAATTTTTTATTTAGATATTCATTCTTATTAAAATTAATTCTTATTATTCATTATTTGACTCGTTCAAGGTCAGGGTATGTGTTGTTAGTCTTTGTGTGTGTGTGTGTGAGAACTAAGAGCATGAATGATGCCAGAAGAAGAAGGGGCAGAACTACCCACCCTTCGTTGAGCACCAGGCGCAGCTGCAAGTTATTATGTAAAATATAACAGCCCCTTCTGGGAGCGTCTCTGTTAATACCCCACTCTAATTCCTTTTTTTCTTTTTTTTTTTACATTTAGCAATTTGATACTCCCTACTCTGTTTGCTCAATTGGAAAAAATTAAAAAAGTTTTTGTTGATAGGAAGGAGCACAGAAAAAGTACTTTGTCGTGAGCGTTCTTAGAGTAAGTAGTACTGTAAATTACAATGCACGATACTGTGGTAGTGTAGTAGAAGACGACGCCTTCATTCGTTACTGTTCTGTAATACTAATGTGGTATCTATGTTATATTATTAGGATTGTTATATTAATAATATCGAACAGAAGGGCAGGCAGCATCTCTCTCTCTCTATTTCTGTATCCACTCTCTGTATAGTGTACATATTTGTTCCTTACTAATAGCGCAATTAAAATGGACCTATACCCTCTTTTAGAAATATCTAATAATAATATGTACGTTTTTGTTGCCAACTAATGTCGTTCAACGTCGGTGGGGTTCTAAAAAGTTCATATAGAGTGTTTAACGTGACGTTGGTATTGCTAATGTCGGGGATTTTGGGGGCCTAAAGAACCAAAGTGTATAAAAATGAAAACCTCCTTTTCATTTATATTAATGAAAGTAGTCAACTATTTGATCATGTCAAAATGGGACCTTAGCCCTCTATCAAAAATATATTCCTCTATTAGTTAAATTATTATATATCTTACTCTAAAATGTATTAAAAATATGTAATTACGTCGTTACAAAATCTTATTTCTATATTGTAGATACAAATTAACTATTATAATGGAGAGAATAAGATATTTATCTCTTAATTATCTTACTTATTTCGTCTCTAATCGATCAACAATCAAACAAAATTATACAAATCTAGTCATTTTTTGGGCACTTAAGTACATAGTCCTTTGATTATGTTCAAATATCAGTGTTTATCAATGGTGTCTATGCAGATGGGAAGTCTTTTTTTATTCTTAAAGACATTTGATGGAGTTTTATGTAAATTTATCGGAAATATGTTCATTTTATGCAGTAAAAATAGAAATATTTGAGGACCAATAATTGCGTTTCCTTCAAGTATGATGCAATTTATTACGTCGTGAAAAGGCTCTATATGGAAGTGTTTAATGTCTGGCAACACTAATCTGTAGATGCATTGTACTAGTCTCCCAACAAAATTCATAAGCATTATAAATGGGAAAAATCCAAGCACAATGCAATGTTTATATCATAAGAAAATGATGAGACGGAATAATTGGATTTTTTCAACAGAAATTTGACTCCATTTCATTGTTTAAAATTTAAGATCAAGTCAGGTTTTTTTTTGTGGGTATTCTTATACATCAAACAGTCATAAATAATTATTATGCGACGTCATATTTTATTTTATGATGTGTATTGCATTGCAAGTTACACATATAAAAGTCGTATGAATTGAGCAGAGAACTGGATTTGTATGATTCAGGAGTCCTGGCCACTATATGTATAGCTAGGAGTTCTTTCAGGATAATCCCTTAAGCTACACTGCTCAGAAATTTAACAATATAATATATATAAATGGGATTACGTAATAGTGCTTTAGAAAGACTAACGCCAAATAAAAAGAAATAATAAAGAAGAGGCTTGGAAAGATGAACTTCACTCACACAAAATCTATAAATATGGGATTGTTCACTTGTGTATAACCTAAAAACTGCATACTAAGAACCCAATGCCGATATGTATTTCAAAAACATTCTACGTTCTATGTACCTAGATAAATATGCAGGAGTGTGGCTTTGTTTCATATATTATAATATAGCCTCCTTATTGCCATTGGAGAAGCTTAATACCTAATATAAAACACCTTTTTTCCCCTCTTTAAGTAGATGAATACTGAAAGTTCATTGACGAGTTGACCTCATTCAATCATTGATATTGTACATACGATAGTGTATGTGCATATGTGGTGCGTCAATATAATAACAATCTTGAAGAAAAGGCAAAAATCCCACTGATTTTTTTTTTACTTCATATATATGTCACAGTTGAGATTGAAATCCAGTAGACTCGTTGATTCTCCTTGGAGAAATCATGATCGTAATCTGTCCTAGGACAGATTAAGATCATGATCTCCCCTAGGAGAATCAATAATTCTACTAGTAGAGATTACAATCTTATTCTCTCCTAGGACAAATTACAATTTTACTGAGGAAGAATGTAGCATTGAGTATTAGTTATATAAATTAATAGCATTTGAAGAAGTTGCGTCTTTTCAAAATATGACGTCGAGTCATACCCTCTATGGTATTTTATATTGCGTCAAGTCATACCCTCTATGGTTTTGTATATTGCACATTATGTATTCATTTGGATCAAACTGCATTGAATCCAAATATGTATTAAGGAATACAAGCTGGTTGACTTTCCTTATATCTTAAAACTTCCATATTGAATGAATAATGATATAACATCATTAACGTGTCTTCTAGTTAACCCAATATTTGTAAGGGTTTATTTTAGTTACTAAATTATCTTTAGCCAAGAAAATCCGCATAATAGGTGGGTTGGGACATGTTTTTGGATATTATGATGCTCAAGGAAGCGGTTGTGGAATAATTTTTTCATTCAATAGTTCCAGTAGACTCAAGTAAACTGCTACCTGAATGTACGAAATACGAATAATCTAAAAAGGATTCAGTTCTTTTTGTAAATCACTTCTTTTAAAGATTTAGTTCTTTTGATGATTTGTTCTTTTAAAGATTCAATTATTTTAGTGAATCAGTTCTTTTGTTAAAAGAGTTTTGTTGAATGATATATTTTATAAATCTATTACTAGTTCCAGCATGATGATGATTGTTGTAACTTGTAGGATCAATCCAGAGTTGAGCTTGAAGGAAGGGAGAGTAAGTGATCCTGGAGGAGGGAGTGAGGGGCCCGAGCAATTAGCTTAGAGTTATTGTTTACGTAGATTTGAATTTTGAAGAAAAAAGGGGATTATCAAATTGATGATTGTCGATGATTGAGAAGAAGTAGGTGTGAGTTGTAATACAAATAGACGGTGAAGAAGAGGAGTAATGACGGGATTTACTTGTATTTTCCAAGGTATAAATAATATCAACAGATTCTATTTCTTCTCACTATTAAATATTTATCATGATGACGTCATTTCTAATCCATAGGCACCATACTCATCCATATCTAAAGTTGATATATTGTAGAGAAAAACGCGTGCAAGGAGAAGGGCGAAAAAATACATATGGTATCATTGTTTAAAATACTGATGTGATTATCAGCTGCCTCCTTTATTATGATTTTTGCGGGTATAACGAAAGTATTTATTAGCAAAATGTTTAATGAAGATATACTACGTATAATTGACTTAGACGTTTTTTATCCGTTACAGTAGATTTTATAACGTCACACTCCATGAAATTGTAATTCATTATGAACCTTATTCTCAGAATAATAGCTAATGGAACGACAAAGTAGAGTATTTCGAAATATATTTGAATTTCCAAGTTTAAAAAAGAAGGCTTTAATTAAATATAATCTACATAATCAAAAATATACCATCATACATTTATGTTAAATATACAAAATTAAACAATTATAATCAATAAATTATAAATACAGAATATTGAAATAATAGATTGATCCAAATAATATTTTCTTGTTCTGACACTGGAGTTAAATATGTCATAACTTTAAGTTGTTAAACACTAGCCAGAGTGGAGTTTAATCAAAAAGACCATCACCCTTTTTTCCTAATGTGGAAGTTGCTATATACAATTGTGCACACTCTATCGATGAGATCTAAATAATTATTAATAATAAAGTAAATGTCAAAATCATAAAATTAGACAATAAATATACTAATAAAAAAAATGATAGAAATAAATCCATCCTAAAGATTTAGAGCAAAAACTAATTATGTAGTAATGTCCGGCGATATTACTTCTTATTAAGAGCATCAAAAAAAAGATATTTTCCCCGTTATTTATGCTTATATAACAACATACTATTATCATGAAGGATATACACAATTGCTAATTATAATGCTACACCCAATATAACTACCTCCGTTGTTGTGACCATTTGAGCATTTGTTTTTGCCTTTTATGAGCTTTCTGAACACCATTTCTTGGAGCCTATCAACCATAGCTAAGCCTTAGGTGATAAAAAAAGTAATATTTATTGACTATGTAATATTCGAAAACCTAATGATCATACTCAAGTCTTTAAGTGAGGAAACTAGTCTCAGACAAACCAGTTTCGAACCATCCAAAGCTACTACCCCCGTTGTTGTGACCATTTAAGCAGTTGTTTTTGCTATTTAATGAGTTGTGTATCATAATTCTTGATATGTTTAGCTAAAATAAAATCATATTTTAGGGTTAGATTTAAAAAAAATTGAATACTTACTGTTAGATAGTACGTAATTCAGAGTTCCATTTCGAAATTAGTAAATATTTTATACTTTTTACTGATAACTTGATCGTCATTTGGTGTGGATGACTCAAAACATTTTTATATGTATTTCTATAAATGACATCCTCCATTAATTTAATGATGGTTCCTCGGGAAGGGATAGGTTTACCCTTGTATTTCTTCATAAATTTTTTGAACGTAGATGATTAGCAATGGATAAGGTTATATTACATGCAATAAGCATCTTTGTGAGATCAGAGTTAAAGTTTGACTTGATGTATTCATCATTAACTTGATTTTTTAGATGAATATCCATGCTCTTGATATGAGATAAGGATAATGAGTGGCGTGTATCCCGTACCCATCCCTAACCAGAATCCACCCATGCTATCGGTGCAGAACTTTTGTCATTTGGCAGATATTTGAGAGAGGACACAGTTCTGAGTCCAGACGTAGTTATCCCCCTTTTAGGGGATAACTTTTGGAGAATATTTTGGGGGGATCTCTTTCACGATGATGGGATTACGAAATGTTTATTATAGTCTCTTTAAGCACAAAAGGAGACTCAACCAGAATGTCAAAAAATAATCACTTAACCTTCCTATATTAATCATAAAATTACTGTTGATGAACAGTCCACGTTTTATTGCCCTACACTGCAGCGCATGATAAGTGTTCCGGGTAGAAAGTAAATCGTAATATCATTGTCCATGAGGAATTTTAGAGTGTTCAAAGTGATATGACTCTTATGTTCCTCATAGGTGAGAAGAACTGGCCTGTCAAAATATTAGTTTCTTTGATAAATATTGACTGAAAACATTTCTGAAATGATTCACCTGTCATCCAGCCTTATTTGGAACAGTCATATCTAGCACCCCTTGGACCAACAGTCATTCATGTTTAATGACAGTACTTTCCTTTGTTCATAGTGTAAGAGGAGACATGAACTTTCCTGTAGCAGAAGAACAAAGCAGAGTTCTGAGTAGTAGACCAGTTGGATTTTCAACTAGTGCGGAAAAGTCGTCATATGGTATGTGAATTATCTGTGCAAAACCTTTGCTTCAAAAAGAAGGAATAAGGACATTTTAATCTTTCCTTTTTGAAAATCTAAAAAAAAAAAAAAAAGGATCCACACTATACGTGGATCATCAAATCTTCCTAACTTTTTTTGCTCAGAAAGACAATTTTAGAATAAAAAACTTTTAACATACTTTTTATATATATATTAGAAAAATATCTATCAAAATTATTTATGCAAAATAACTCAAAATGTATTCCTGGTATCTATGTTCACTTAGTAAAGAATTTTAGCTTTTTTCGTAATTTGATCGAGATGTGTGACTTAGATGACCTTGTAGGTTATTTTCATACGCCAAGGCAATTTTATTGCTCTAACTATGGCAGAAATTTAAAAAAAAAAGATGAAAACTAATGCGGTCAACTGAGTAGGAACTTTTACTGCATCTTTTAATAAAAAAAAATTAGTGATCGTGGATCAAAAAAAAAATCATTTTTATCAAGATTGAAAATACAATTTGGAAGGGCCTCACTATGCTCGGCATTATAATATTTAAAAAAAAAAAAGAAAGTCCAATTAAAAGAGGATTAAGTAATTGTTTTACTCTATGTAACAAACTTTTGTTTGTGTTATAGTTCTAATGATCTGTTTTTGAGTAAAAAAAAGACAGGTATAAATCCTCATTTAATTTTGATAAGACATAGGCGTCCTTCACAAGGAAACGTTTTTTTTTTTTTTGTTTGTTTTTTTAAAGGAAAGTGCAGAATATTTATATATTTTGGGTTTGCCTCCACATGAAACCAGTGCAATGTTTAATCTAAAATTCTATTTGTTGAGCAGGCCTCATGTACAAATTGTATTTTGTATACGCAAATGGTACAAATTAATAGGATGAATTAATTTTACAAACGGAATGCGCGCTCATTTCCCCTTTCTAATAATAAGATTAGATATATCAACATTCCTTACCGGAAACTATCAATGAAGCAACGAGCGTGTCGTATTAAAAGATAATATAAAAGGGGGGGGGGTTACAATGCAATACTGGTTAGTGGTTACTTTTGCTATTATACACTGGCAAGAAAAAGTTTGGCAAAAATATAATTTCACTTTTTTTTTGTATAACTACCTATGACTTTGTTATGAGGTAACACAGTAATTAGGCTATTAAAATGAAGAAAAATTTAGGTTCAATATGGGTAGCAATATTTATTTGTTAAAAATCAAATTATTTTTTTTAAATTTTAGCTTAATCAAAAAATCCTCCCTTTGCCGCTATAAATGCTTTAAGGACTTTTGACATTCTTGATGTTAATTTTTCAAGATAGGCAGGTGTTATATCATTCCAAGCATTCTTTAAAATGTTCTACTTACTTGTGGGCACTTTTCCAAATCTTTTCTGTCCAGATGTTCCCACAATAGCTCTATTGATTTCAAATAAGGAGATTGAGCTGCCCATTGTACAATATACATACATATAAGATGGGGCTTCTTTCTTTTCCAAAATTGGAGAGCTTGAATGTATGTGTTGAGTCGTTGTCTTGTTGAAAACCCAATTAATCTTTACCCAATAGGAATGGCTTGCGTCTGCAGAATAGAATGATAACCATTCTAAATGAATTGACAGGCAATTTTCCTTATAAAAGAGAACAACATTACATATGAAATTAAGCCTGGCCAAAACAGCTGGATTTTTACAGACAAATAATTAAAAAATATTTTATGGACCTGTTTCTTATTATAATTTTCATCAGGTTAAAGCCCCAAAAAATATTGATAAATATAGATGAAAATGAGGAAAAAGTATAAACAAAGGTGTATTAAATGGTTTAATAATACGACATGACAGCTAAGCTACTCTCCCTCCCAACATTATTCAAATTGTCAGGATTGACAAATTCATTTCTGTTTTCAATTATTTTTACATCTTTGCACATGAGTTATAAGTGTTTGTCCTTGTTGGACTCTGAGGACAGACATCGGAGTAAATCCTGCCTCTATGACTTTGCTATATAAGGGGTGAGGTTGTATTTATTTCCTTCGACTCATTCCAGCTGATATAATAGACTCGTAGTATAATTGAGGATCGATATCAGAGTAACTTCAACCTCTATTTCTTTGCTTTAAACGGATTTGGATTTCTGTTTATTTGCTTCTTCTCCCAACAGCTTACAGCTGATCTAATAAAACGTTATCACATCTAAGCTCCTATCCTCCCCATCATATTTCAAATTGTTAGGCTGACCGCGTTCATTTCTATGTAGTTTCTTTTATTTTGGAATATTCGCAAGACTTGTGATATATAACGCTGAGTATTATGTAAAAAAGGAACTAGGAAAATTGACCGTGGAAGGTTGCCCTGGAGGAAAATTGCCTGTATTTTTCTTCAAACTTCATGTTGAATATTAACACATAATAAATTCACTTAATATTATTTACGACAAATATCGAAACATATTTGTTTGTTCCATCCCCATGGGAGAACCTTCAAGTCTGAGTAACATTACCTTGCAATCCAATTTCCTTGCATTTTTTTACATTCAATCCAATCTTTTAAGAAATGGATCGAGAGGATTGTTAAGAAGGAGGGGGTGGAATAAATAGTTTAGGGTCCTTAAAATATGTTTGAATACCCTTCACCCTAGGATTGGCTCGGGGCTAGTTTCAGTCTCCTAGAATATAGTTCAGTATTCAATAGACATCTATAAAATATGATCTTGAATGCGGGAGCATCTTTTTCTAGTTGGCCATCTGAACAAGCTTTTTTATTTTCCTAAGCTGTCGTCATTATTGATTAATTCTTGAAAAGGGATCGTCTAATCACTAACTAGTGCGTGTTGGCACGTAGTAGAATTGAGAATCGACATTGGAGTCGTTCCAATCTATATGTCATTACTACATACGGAGAGGAATGAGTCTGTGTTTCCTTTCTGTCACGCCTGATTGGAGCTAATATGTATAATGTAACGCCCTACACTGCTTCCCTTCAAAACATTCTTCAAATTGTCAGGATGACTACTACGTTCAATTTCTGTTTCATTGTATTTTTACATGCCTGTGGTACAAGTTTTATTCATCCCTGTTTCTATAATATATAAATGCAAGGGAGGATTAAAAAAGTAAGCTGCGCATACCGCTTTTGAAAAGTGAGGGGGGAGATAATAACTGTGATGTTATAAACTAAACACTTTTTTTGCTATTTTACAGAGTAAAATATAAACATTTGAACACTTTAAACTTCAAAAGGATATAATTTATTAATGAACAATAGAATTTCAACACAATTAATACTATAAAAAGATGATAGTATCAGCTCTCTTAATCGTTAATATGGCTTCCCTAAGCGGCAATTATGGCTTCCAGGCGGGGGTTGAAGGCCTGACTCCTGCTATGGATGTAGTACTCTGTCATTGGCTCCCAGTGCTGACTGAAAGTGGCTTTGAGGACCTCGATATTTGGATGAGGGACACTGCAGGCCTTTCCCTCGACATGCACTCAAAAGGTGTGGCCGAGGGGGCTTGTCATCAGAACTCTAGGGTGGCCAAAAGTGTCAAAAGATAGTTCAAAAACTAATTCTAAAGAGTTTTGTAACGGAGGAGATAGGTTTCTTTCATTGGAGGTTTAATAGGTAGCCTCTCCACACTCATAAGGCTCTTTCTACCCTCTTTTTCGTTAGTTCTCTTGACTGTCTGGTGTGAAACCCCAAGATCTCTGGTATAGGCCCTCATAGACCTGAGGGGATTAGCCTGGGTTTTTTTCATTAACTCCTCCGGTATCCAGTTTGGGCTTTTTGACAAAGCCATTCTTCCGCGTACAGGAAGATCATTTGTTTCAGTTGATCATTAATATTACTGTCTCAGCATGACTAATTTTTTTCATGGATATTTTCTATATTTTCAATTTTTCTATGACTAACTGATCAATTTTAATTTGATATCAAAATAAATATTCTATAACTAAAGATATTCTATTTGTATATATATATATAAAATACAGTTGGGGTGTGTGTGTCGATATGGTTGCCAACACCGTTGGACCTAAGGAGCTAAAACTTTGTATGGGTGCTTTTTTTAAATCGGATCGGACTAAGAAGGGTGCTGATTTTTTTTTAATACAAATAAACACTTTTTTTAAATTTATTCAAAATGATAAAAGATATCGTGGGGAAATCAGTGAAAATTGCTATTTTGTTTTTTTCAGGTCCAAAAGAAATATTGCATTAGCAAATAATATAAAGTTATTAGATATTTCTTTGGAAATTCGTTTGCATTTAAATTTGACACATAAAAATTAATATTTAACTAAAATATATGTCATTTTCTGAATTATTTTTCGATTTTTTTTCCTCATCACAAGTCAATTTTTTATTTTCTTCATTTTTTTTCATCATTTGTCAATTTTAAATTTTTAGAAGAACTACCAGAAAAAGTTTAATTTAGAATATTCAATTCGAAACCCAGCCTTACAGTATTTTCAATTTTTGGAACATTTTATAAAATAATTTTGTTAATATTTGCAAAAAAAAAAAAAAAATAACCAGTTATAAAGTGTTATTTTTTCGACGACATTATTCTCCATATTTTTTTGTTTTTGCAAGTACGAAAAAATTCTTGATAGGTTTGTGTTCCTCTTTACAATTCCAATAAATGCTAGATTCTAACTTTTTTTTGGAAAATTAGTGCAAAAAGTTTTTTGCCATTTTCATCGGGGATTTTGATTTGACAAAAATTTAAAAAAGATCATCATTCATTTAGACAATTTTTTTTCATGTATATATATATATATATGTGTATGCGTGTCATTTGAAGTTTATTATACAATTTACAATACTCTCCCGCTTTGAAGGGATCTTAACATTAAGAAGAAATAATATTGACTATCGTCAGTGTGATTTGCCGCTCCCTCCTTGCCCTGAGCAACGCCTTTGCTAGTATCTTACTAAACCACAAATGTTTATTATTTGTTCAATAACCTGGCTTTGGATTTGCGAAACCCATCACTCGATTAACAGACATAAATTGTCAGAAATATCCAAATTATAAATTGTCAAAATATTTAAATTATATACTTATTTCCAGTTTTTCGTGGGAAATTAAGATTAGTTGCGGGTCCAGGAGGCTGGAGAAGTGAGTTCATTATTTCATCTGTCCAGATTGGTTTGACAAAGAAGTCCCCATTGGCCTTTATATCTCACTGTTACGTAACATGTGAGCATTCCATAGTAGGTGAATTACTTCTTATTAACCAACAATTGAATTATATCCTCGGCTATTTACAACATCTAAGTAATACATCAGTTTCCGACATATAATGGCTGAATTTGCTAGGTACTCACTCAGTAATGGTTGCGATCTTCAACCTTCTCTTTAAGAGTTTCTCCTCATTTTTGATGACAATCCTCTGAAACATCCTGGATTACAAAGCTGTAATTTTCAGAAAAGTCTACAATGTCAACAACTTCCCTTTTGGCATACTAGAAAAAAAAATCATCAGTTTTTAAAAGAAAAATAAGTAATATTATGACAAATATGACCTTTTTCAATTATAGGCCCAAAGGAAGATGATTCCACTAAGATTCCATATTTATTTATTGTTTTGTTATAATGTATGAGTGGGTTGTTAAACTTCTAACAAAAAATTGGCAATTTTACATAGTATTTTTTGCGTAAATATTATTTTTTTAATAAAAGTTAAATTAAAGTACTTGCTCTTGTGAGTATTTTAAAACAAACATTTTTTAAATCAATATAGTCTAAGTAGAATTACGTTCTACTGAAATTCAAGCGTCCTTCAAAAAGGAGTAATCTTTGAGGGTCTCCGTAACGGGCCCTCATGCTTGCATAAGTTTAAAATTTCAATAATAGTGTTCCTTCATATCCGGATAAATACCCTCACCAAAGATTATAAAAATCTTTGTTAAACATTATTAAAATTTCCAAAAAATGGGGACACTTGAAATGTAGAATGTCCCATGTAGAGGGATGGTAATTTTATAGAAAAAGATAGAAAGTCAAATAAACAATACATCTAATTTTATATGTAGTTGTGAATTATCGAGTTAGACTATCGATTATTGTAGATTATGGAACTAGTTTTTGGCGATTCCAGTTTTAATAAATCCGTTTTTAAATGGTGTCTGTTAGTTTTGCCTTGAATTATTTTGTTTTAGGACATTTCGCCATTTTGCACCAAGGACAATTTCGCCTTAATATATTTAAAGGAGGTCTATACAGCGTTATTGTTCATTTTTGGGTGAAATTGATGTTCTTTTTTAATTTTTAAAATCAAAACATCTAATATTTATTACTATAAAAAGGATTTTCTGTTGGACTAACGATGGAATTGTGCTCTTGCCTTATCTTATCCTTGTTTGTCAATCCATCACTCTTTTCTACTATAAATAATCCATCATGTCTAATGATAATTACAAAGGATAAGTAATTGTAAATTTTTCTACTCGAATCATTGTCGTCTTTATTTCTTTTTGTTTTAAGTAGTTGATTATTTACTTTGTCTCTGAGTTGAATTGGATAAACATTGAGATTTTTTGGTGTATGTATTGAAATTTTGGGGTGTAATTCCATGGTTTTTTTCATCAGAAAATAACAATTTAATGTAGACCTTACATTTCAATTTAAAAGAAAAATCAATTACAAAAGGTTGATTTTAATTGATTTTTGGTCAATTTAGATTTAAATATTTATTAAGAAATTTTCATACAATAAGATGATTGATTGTGTTGAATATAGATTGAAATAATATTCTTGCAAAAAAAAATTGAAATGATTATGAGATTTTAACTAATGTAATTAATAAATTAGATGTTAGTGAATTTAAAAAAGTTTTTAGATGCTTCATACTCAAAAAAATTGATGAACTGATTGATATAAAACAAATAAGTGACTCAATTTTTACTGACGGAGAAATGGAGAAAAGAAACATTAATTAACTGTCCAAGTTTTGCTGTGTGCTTAGCTAAGGCATAACATGCCATATTAAAATTTTAAAAAAAGGGAGTGCATTTTTAAAGAAATGTTCATCTACGCATAATAAATCCGAACGGGAAAAAGAGTACGAATGACGAACGGAAAAAAAGTGTACGAATGACGAAGGGAAACTTTTCCAAAAACAAACAGAAAAAGATTGAACGGGTTCAAGCTTGTATTAAATCTATATGGACCTGAATATCAAGATGATACTAAATTATCGTGTATACTACAGAACCCTGAAATATATAATTATTATTTTGTTTGTAAATTAATTTAGTCTAGTGTTGGAGTTTGGTCTGGAAATCCTAGCCTGGTCTGAGATCGCTATGATTTTTGATCCAACAATAAAAATAAGTAAATAAGGCTCTGTCCTAATTAAGATAGTTTTGCAAGGGACAAGGAAATTTAAAAGAGAATTGAACCTTGATGAATTCTCATGAGAAGTGAGCACGTAGTGTTCTAACCCAGATAGGAATAGATAAAACGTTACAAGTTATGTTACGTTCTAGGACAAGGAGCCGATAGCATTTAAATTATTGATATATGCAATTGTATATTTCAATTCAATTTAAAGTGATAATTGGTTGGTATTTGTATTGTATCATACTAATGACGTCATGAGATTTACTACGTGTGAGAGTAATAAAAGAAGGACTCAGTCATGACACAATAATAAGATAAATATCCCTTGTTCATATGCTATATATGTCATATGGATAAACTAATTATTGTGATTTTGCAGAAAAATATTTTTTTATTAATTATATTAATTATTGATCATTATATAGGTAAACACAATAAAACAGTATGTGGTTCGAATGTATGTAGTTCGAATCCTTATCAATTAATTATCATTTTTCAGCCAAATGTCCCAAATAGTCATTCCAAGAAATTGTCATATAATTATTTATTACTAATGATCAATAAATACTTAAAAAATAGTATGTTTTTTATCTGTTTGGATATGATCAGAGCTCATGTCCTTGAGTAATTCACGAGGGTTGATTCTTGCTCAGGTTCTTACGAGGCTTTGTAGACCTTGATAATGTAGTCAGACAAGAGCTTGTTCTACTTCTTCTTGATGGAAGCCTCCGGAGACTGGACACTCCTGTGAGGAGTAGCATATACCCTCTCCTTCAGACGCCCCTAGATAGAGTAGTCCAAGGGGTTCGTATCTATAGAGGAGGGCAATCACATGTTGAGGTCCCAAAAGTCCGGAAAGTATAGGCCTGGGTCTTAGGAGTATTATGATATGGTACTCCGTCTTGATTTAAAACAAAGTTGTCCCCGAACTTTTCTTTGGCCCAAGGTAGCACTTTCTTAACCAGAAGTTTGATGTAAGCATCTGCATTGAGTAGCTCCTTCCTCTCCTCTCCAAAAAGTGGAAAGGAAGACTTGACCTGTCATGGTCTCTGGATTTTTTAGTTCTTAAAACATTTCTCAATAAAGCTGAAACACTGTATGGATGTTCTGCGTTGATATAGCGGCTTTTTTGTTTAATCACATGGGCATCAACGGTAAAAAAAAAAAATCATTGAGCAAAACTTTCACCGAAATCTTGTTGGTGTTGAGAAAAATTTAGAATCTTCTTTGCTCTGTTCGTAGATAAGACGTCATGCTGTCCTCCTCCGTGATTTTGCGTCAATGTCATTCCGGATTGAAAATAATAAAAAGTGTATCACTAGATAAGATCAACCCTGTAGATTGAAATAAGTATTTACAGGGCTACCATTTTTAATTTCTCTTTGCGTGAAATTTGTGCATCCAAAAGATTTTAATCTATATTGGAATATTAATATTTATTATACATCTTTGAAATACTGTAATGCAATGGATCTATCATTATTAGCTTCGATTTCTATCGATATTGTTCCATCATGGCAGAATATGGCACTGAATTGCAAATATATCCTTAAAAAGTGAATTATTTTAAATTGGATTAAAACCCACACCTGGTCTTGACATATTTTACATATAAATTATTTATGACGTCATATGTGATTTAAATAGTGTACACGGTCAATGACATAATACAAAGATTAAAGAGAGATAGTTCAGAGGAATTTTCATCTGGTCGTTTCTCTTGGAATATTGAATTCCGGATTGGAGCATCTCTAGGAATGGATGATCAAGTTAATAGACCATTCATGTAGCTATTAACTCTGGGAAAACCCTAAAGTTCCCTTATTCCGGTCTTAATTAATAAAGAATATTAGTAGACCTGATGAGGAATTTGTAAATTTTTAGTATATCTGTCTTTCAAATTACTATATATTTTAGTTTTAAGGTTTTATTTTATATTGTGTATGTTGGACTTTTTTTGATTTTAAGGTTGTCCAGATATTTATGATCAATGTAAGATCCTTGTTTAATATAATGAAAACATCAATGACGACGGTTGAACTTGATAAAAAAGATATTCAATCTCTCATCATAATACATATATCCTAAATGAGAACGGGGAAAAATTGGCCCATATATTGAGCCCAAAAAATAACAGTCCATAAAGTGAGACTGAAAAATAATAGTTTACACCCTGAGACTGCAGTTTATCGACGATTTGATTAATCTTTTCGTCGGATCATTCAAATATATGGACCCATTGTTCCAATGGATTTGATGACTTGGATGGTACACTAAGCCCACGGTTTATGTACGAACCGCTGTACACTCTGCACAGTACACGGTTGTGTACGGTATTTTGTCAAATGTTTTTTTTAATAGAACTAATATAGTCTTTTATTTTTTCCATATTTTATGTTCAGTAATTTCTTTTCTGTACCAAAAAACTTAACTTCTCTAAAAAAAAAAGAAGCATTGCACAGGTTATATTATATTATTGTTCATGAATATATACATATATTTTTTTTTTCAAAAAAGATGAGCTTGTCTACATTTTCCTGGCATAAGAAAACCGATAAGGAGTTACAATGTCGCCAACTGTGAAAAAAAATATTTCGCTTGATACTGATGGACCTGTAGTTGCAAGATATCGACAACCTAACTTGGAAACATGGAAACCATACCACTGGGTTTTCGTCAACTGGGATATATTTAAATGTGAGTTCTTTAAACGCTTTACTAGGCCTTTTTTTGTCAAAATTCAGTCCTTTCTCATCTTGCATGATTAAGAAGGAAGGTTCTGGTGAATGCAGATACGGATAATCGGATGACTGGCCAACTTTTCGAGCAATTACCCTGATGGATTTCCCAGGATCCTCATCAATGACTTGCTTTATTTTGGCCACAAATGCCTGCGTCCAGACACAGTCACGTCAATTTTTGACCTAATCTCCCAATGATACCTCAAAATCACTTTTAGAGACCTCAAATTCCCACCTAACCTTGCAAACAAACCTCTAACTGAATCCCAGATTTGAACAATTGTTATCTTATCACTCCTGTTGCGGAGTCCAAGGAGGGCTCAGTGCCTTTTCCAAATATTTGGTACAACGAATACGTCAATTGATTTCATTTTTTCCAAATGCTGCAGGTTTCAACAGGCTATCTAAAAAAAAGAAGCGAGCTGCTTACGTGCCCACGTTTACCAAAGAGATCACGTCAAAGTGATGGCATAGACAGCTTGCCCGTCCTGTACAATGTACCCTCAAAGTATATTACAGGTAAAAAATTATTATAAAACCCTGTAGTTATGTAAGCCAATTTTGTTCGTAGGGAAATTTTTGGATTTTTAGGGGCCGTTTGATGAAAATGCAAAGTATTTTTCCGTTTTGGGCGTGTATCCACACAAAGCCAGCGTTTTATGAAAACAATATTATTTGAAAACGGGTTCTAGAGTGGAAAATCGTACAGCGATGTTATTTTTTTGAATAATGCCATGAGAAATGGTCAATGACGACATTTTCATATCATCAATCTAACTATAATTGTTAATTAGATAAGAGTGCAGTACTGGATGATTTGTATTCCAACGTATATCGGAGTAGTAGCTCCACTTCGTTATCCGTAAACACAATAGTCCCAGGATTTTTACTCGTGGACATTTTTTTCTTCTGAGTATGATATTTTAATCATACTAAAAATAAATGCATCAATATTCTTAACCGATTTGGATTAAGCAGATTTCTTCCCCGTGTGGACGCAAATTTATTTGAATCCGAATAAAAGAAATACTCTATCGCTTTGAAAACGTTGTCGTGTGGACAGTCCCTTAGCCTTGCTCCGTTTTAATTTAAATTTAACAGATCTAGATTGACTGCATTAGCATACTTTGTTGTATGCATGTGTTAAATAATATTTGCATATATATAATTAACAGAGAGATAGAGAGTTAGGTCTACTCAGGTCTATTGTGCTCAAAGAATAAATACAAAGTTTCAAATTTCATTCTTATAGAATGTGTATGAACAAGATTTAATCATCCTGTCGGATTAGTTATTTTTTTAAAAGGAAACATGTGAGAAGTGTAATGAAAATACTTGTATCAAGGCTTTACCTCACAAACACAAAAATAGCCAGTGTTCTTTGTTTTCCGCGTTGGACATTTCTGCTTCTTTTCTGCGAATCAGTGTTATGAACTTAGATCCATTAATTTGAATTAGTAGCTCTGTAAAATTATTTAATAGTTTTTTTCTATAATTTGGGAGAATTATAGAAATACCAATAGATTTTGAGTCTTTCTTTAGTTTCTTTTCGTTTGAAATGTTGCGTGATGCAATGAAGGAGACATACTTCACAGATTTTACTTTGTTAATTCAATTCAAAGTCTGAATTCATGGACGTTCTATAACAGATGAGATGAAAATTACCGGGGTTCACATATAGATGCAGGGTGTCCGCATGTGGGGGACTGGAGGTGCTTGTAACTCCCCCCTCCAATTAAGGAATTTTTGCTCTTTATGACATATTTTCCCGTCCTTCGGGGAAATTATACAGCAGAGCATAATTTGTGAATAGCTGTGGTTTGAAAAATTTTCGTGACTAGCTATAGATTTTTAAAATTTTTGCTCAAAAAATTCGATTTTTTGAGCAAAAATACCCTAAAAGTATATGTTTTGTTTTGTCACAATCGGTTGGTTTCTTTTGCTAACGGATTCATACCTTAAGGATACAATTTATTTATTAAAAAAACCCGCAAAAGCCACTAAATATTTATTAGTAGCTTTTGAGAGATAAAATATCTCTAAAGAGAAGAGATGTTTAGAGGCTGAGGATTTTAAATCCAGGACAAGTTTATACCTCAATATCTTGATCACCCTGACATCTATGTTTTATGAAAGTGTGGTCCTTAGATTCAGCTGACAAAAACTGTATGAAATAATACAAAGTCCTTGTGATGCCCTCCCAATACGGTATGGCTATTATTGTGTACCTCCGTGCCGGCCACGGACCCGAGGTTGTAAATAAATCCATAGGTAATTATGCAAGAGAGCATGAATGATATCAACAGATCTGATGTCATGTTATAATTTAGTGCAGTTTGTCCCAATAGGGAAATGTTTTTTCAAAAGAAATGTGGCCTCTTAGCTAGCCAGATTTGAACCTCTTGGATAAGCATGTGGTGCGTGTCTTGGAGAGAGAATCCAATAAACGTGCACGTACCACTGTTGACTCTATATTTTCGATGTAGTGCCCATCATGGAAAGGAGTTCCTCATGGAGGCATGTGCCAGGTAAGTAGATGTGGTTGGAGGTGGTCGATTCGAGTGATTGACTTCACTATGGACCCCTACATACTTGTAAGAACAAATGTCGTGAACCATTTGACACTAGTGTGAGGCTTCAAGTATACATTTTTATGTCCTTGTTGGTTAATGCTTTACTTGATCGATAAGGCTGACTCGTTAGTGACAAATTTATTTGAATAAAAAATATTATTTACTATAAAGGTCGGATTCATTTTTTAGACCCAGGCTTAGCAAAGTTAGCAAGATGACCGTTTAAAAAAAGAGAGAGCAATTTTAAAAGAAAAGAGACTAGACATGCCTTGCTAATGAATACATCTGATCCTGGATTTTTATCTAATTTAACGAACGAAGCAGGCAAACTTTGTGCCACACTCTTTTTAAGAAATACATGAGTCATTCACAACTATAGAGATAAAATACATAGAGTGAGGATGGGAAGAAGTAGTTGATTCCGTCCAAAAAGAAGAAAATGATTGCCAAAACATTCAAATGATAAAAGTAATGTATGTTAAAAACAAAGATGGCTCTTCAAATATTTCTATTTTTTAAATGTTCATTGCAATTATAATAATGCGCAACGATAGTTAAATGAATTTAGAGTTGTTCATAGGTTATTCAAGTATTTTTGAAGAAACTATTTTATAAATTATAATAATTTTTTTCCCAATTTAAAAATATAAATGTCATTTTATCTAGTCTTTCAAAAAAATAATGATGGATTTGAGAGATTATTCTGACTCTAATTTAATTCAATAATCAATATTTATTGATTCTTTAAATGAACAAGATTTGGTAGTATGCTCGGTACCTTGAATCCTCTCACTTTCCCAAAGTGTATAAATTTAATGCCTGGATAATTAAATGAAATAGATTTAATGAGTGTGTATATAAAGGTTTGATTCCGGTCATGAATCATCAAAGACATGCTCATTAATAGATTGAAAGGCCCAATGATTTTTCTTAAGACTGATATTTTTTTACAACGGCTATACTAATAGTATAAAATCATTGGAGTTGAATTATAGGTGGAAATACTATGTTTCCGATTGTTTAGTCATCAATCTTTTCTCCCTCGTCTGCTATTGCGACGTCAAAGAATGTATCTTGCTATTCATTACTCAGTATGATCACTTTATGTAGACTATCTAAATAACAGATACATTGATTCATACATTTTAGTGAGAGTACTCCATGTATTGAGCATTCCCTTGCTACAAAAATTGAAAATTAATTACTCCTTTTTTGTGATTGCATCATTTAAAATATCGGAAGAAATATCGAACTCTCTTAGAATTTTCTCCGATACCAATACAATGCAGATATTGGATATTTTATGTGATATATCGATTTCCGATTTCGATCCATTCTATCAGCTCACGTCTTCTTTGTTATTTTCTTCTTTTTTTTCCTGATAATTTAGAATCATCTTTTTTTTTTGAGGTCAAGGTCTTCTATGGCCTTTTTTAATCAATTGTGTTCATATTTCAGTTAAAAAAATTGATATTTTATTATTTTTCATCTTTACAAAATTATATTCAATGCGGGGCCACTAATCAAGAGTAAGGAGTGGGGCTAATTCCCTCCTAAAACTAGGCCTGACAGTAAAACCTGGAGCAATATGGAAAATTAACGCTAGAAATATGTATACAAAATGGTTGAATCCGAGCATTTGCAGACATTCTTGGCACCCATTCGAAGAAAATTTTTACCAGGAACTTACATATATTTAGGGGTGGTATTTTTGTTGAGAAAAAGTATAGATATAGGATTTAAAAAAAAAAGAAAAACTGTTGGTGCGTGAATTTTTTTTTCAATTTTTGTTCATTCTTGTTATATTACTAGTGGTATTAGCCGGCATTGCTCCGGTTTATAAGGTGTTGACAGACATATACATTTTCCTTTAATAATATAGAAATAACACGCTAACAAATTTTTTGTGCTTTTCTTCGTTTTTCATTACATTTTTTCACACTCACTCAATAATTAAACGCTCTTTGTTGAATATAAGAAGGAATAATATCAGACGATATTTCTGTTTAATCTGACTTGATGAGCCAGAAAGTACTTTAGTTTGTTGAAAACATCATCTAAAGTCACAACATTATTTAAATTTTATTAAAAGTACTTCTGTGAAGACTATATTATTATCTCGGTAGCGCCCTCTATACAAAAGAAGAAGAATCAATCATCCTATATAATTAAAGTCATAAATGTCTGTTTTTGTATGTGTTATGTTTTGCGTATATCATTTAGAAAAACAAGGATAAAAACGCATTTATTTCTAAAATGGAGACAAATATAGACTTAGAACACAAAATAAAAATAATTTAGAATTTTTACTTGTGTAATTTGAGTTTTATTTTTTTTTCTTCTTCATAAAACAAAATCGATTCCCTGTGTCTCAAAGTTTGCTTAGTTATAGGCTGTAGATTCGAAAATCTACCACAAAATAAAAAAATCCAAACAAATTAACTATTGAACTAATTGAAAAAGGGAGAATGTATATTGTATATACGAATTAAAAAAAAAGATTTATGTCAATGAGTACAGCATAGGAAGTAGAGGATTAGAGAGTTAGTCTTAGAATGTATCTTCATTCTGCTTGAAGAAGGAACATAACAAGCTATCTATGGTAATGGCAATAAATAAATGATAGTCAAATATTTGAAAAAATTGCTTCATATTTACCAAAATCAGTATTTTCGAAGGGTCAATTAATATATGTTGGATTTTATAGAGTATCAAGAGGGAGTGCAGGTTTGATTATATTATCATCAAATGGACAAAAATAGCAAAAAATGTTGCATACACGGAGGTTTTACAATATAATTTTTGCTATTTATAATTATAGTTTATTCTTTTAGTTTATAATTTTAACATAAGCAAACTAAATCTAAATGAAATTAAATTGAAGATAGGTTTATATAATAATTTAAAATGAACATTTTAATAATAAAAGTTATTAAAGTATTCGTGTAGAAAAACATATCCCGAAATTGTGACCCCGAACGTTATAAAATGAGGATGGAAATTGACAACAAAGCAAATCCAAAGTCTGTGTAATATCAGTTAAACTTTCCCAGATTTTATATCCATCGACCTTCCTTATGGTTTGCCCAAGGGGAGACCCAGTTTTGTGTTAAAGATATTACCCAAGAGGAGACAACATATGAATACCTCTGCTTGTTTATCTGGATGATATCACAGCTTCTGAAGTGACACCTCTGATAAAAAATCCTCCCAAAGACACATATACTAGATAAATTCATTTCGGTAGAACTTTAATATCTTAGTAAGTACTCAACCTAGCTAAGACTAACAACTTACGTTTAGTCCCATCCAATTGTAGTATAGGTATGAGTTATTCAATACCCCTAAAACTCAACTTTTGAATTTAAGCCCTTTATGGAGGCACTCACCTTAACTCAAGATTGGCAACTTACATATCTTTAGCTGGTTGTTGAGGAATCGGCATAGGCTGAGCTTATTCAGACCGAACTTAACTTTTGTTTTAATATCTTTAGGAGCTAAGTATTCCCCACAAAATGACACTCCCCTTAAATCACATATGCCTCAAAAAGAAAACTTTACCTTATCTTTAGTGTATTTGTACAAAAATACATTATATTTAAAAAAAAATATGTATATTTGTTTTTATTCTTTTCCGTAAGGGATTTTTCAATGTATTTATGGTCTTTGTAGCTAAAGTTCATATTAAAAAGTAAAAATAAAGGGAAGTACAGTATATAAATAATTAATGCGACTTTAAATTAGGCTAAGCAAAGAGTAGGTGTAGCTTAATCTCAGCTAGAGAGTGTTCTAGAGACTAATGTACACTCTCCCTCATAACATTATATTAAAAATATATATATCTATCTGTGAGTGTGCTCAAGAAAAACGGAGAGTAACTATCTTGGTAAGTTATCTTTAGTGATTAAATTTTTTTTTTTTTTTTTTTTTGTAATTGGTAATCTCAAGAAGGATTTTTTTTTTTTGAACAACTGATTATACCTACAAGAAGATCAGTACTTTACAATTCGGCATAAAAGTATTTATTCATTAATGCAAAATTTAACGGGGATTATTCAACACTCAATTTTTTTGATTAATTTCCCTTTCCTCTCATTGGCTGTTGTCGGAATCAGGTTACCTTTCATGTATCGCATCATGTAACTTTAACACTGATAGCATCATTTATATAGTTAGTGATGAAAAGGTGTGTATAATGTGCATTTAAAAAAAAAGAAACAGAGAATGAACATGGTAACCCTGACAATTTGATTAATGTCTTGGAGGAGAAAAAAAATAATGCTCATGATGTTTCCTTAGACCGGCTACAATCAGTTGTGACAAGGGAGGAAGGAGAAAAGGATATTAACAAGGACATTTACTATAACTACCCTAACGCAGATCCCTAATTCTACTCTGAGTCCAACAAGGACTCACAATTATAATTCCGGAATAAATCCTCTGGGTTACACCCCGTCTTTTATGTGCACACACGAATGTTCAATCAGGTTTTGAATAAAGTTGAATCTATTAAGGAAAGGAAAAGTTCACTACTCGAAAATTAAATAATAATGCCAACTGCTAAGGAAAAGAACACTCATCTTCAGATTACCAAATCCAAAAAATAGGTCAGATTAAAAATTCATTTTATTCAATTCACCAATTATGTGGCGAAACACTGGTATGTGGCTATAAAAAATATATTTGTGATGGAAATTGAATGTATAATGGGCATGCTTAAAAGAACAACGAAAATCAACATTATTATTTTCAAAAAATATCTTCAAATAATAATTAAAGCTGTTTTGTTATCTAAATAGAATCCAGTTTTTCTCTATTAATTTCATACCAGTCAAATAAAATAAGTTCTCCCTCATAAAACATAGGACTAGCTATAAACTATTTTTCCCAACTATAGAATTATTTTTTAATAAATATAATATTTAGAATTATTGAGAGGAGCTTCACAGGCCCGTCATTATTTTCTATATTGTCAAATTTGTCGGGAAAAATATTTTTTTTGTCTATAATTTTTTTTTGCCTCAATTTGAAAATGAATAGTGTTCTATATTCAAAATTATCTTTTTTTTTTTCCAAAAGTTTGCTTTGTCGGGTCGTTTCGCATAATATAATTATATAGTCCCCAAAATTAGGAAGCTTTTGCTTTTACTAGAATATTTATTATTTGATTTTTTTTTACCAAAAAATCAAATAAAATTGTCCGACTTTTATTTCCAAAAATTTATTTTTTGAAATTTTTTTGTCAAAAATTTACTTTTTTGTGAATAACTGTGGATTTTATAAATTTAATTTCTAGAAAATTAGGTTTCGATATTTAATTTTTGAAGTTTTTTCCAAAAAAATTATTTTTTTTGGTGATCAGCTGGGGATTTTGAAATTTTTTCTCGAGAAATCTAAAAAAGAGTTTTTTCAAAAAAATGAAATATTTCAAATTTAATTTCACATTCAAAACACAGCTAATATATATATAATCTTGCAGACACTTTTGTATCTCAGAGCCCTGAAAAAGAACTCATTTGAATAATTCAACTTCAACAACCGAAGGTTAAATGCAGTGTAAATTTTTAAGTTAGTGAGGTAATGGAGTGTTCTATGCATAGCAACATTATGAATATAATTTTTGCTAAATGATTGCAAATGAACAAAGAAGGAGAGAGTCTAGTTTTTGTTATTATTTTCTGATGTTCTAATTCTTTGTGAACTGAGCAAGTTCATCACGCTGCATTCGAAGATAATCACATCCATGAACAGATTTGTATTTAATATAATAATAGCATTAAAATAATATAGCTATTTTGAAAAATGGCTTTGATTGAGATGCAGACATTGAAGGAGGAAGAAGAAACATGTCTGCTTAATGCTTGATTTAGAGAGAATTATGATGCAGTTTACATAGATACTTGTTATTAACAATGATAAGATGTCAATTTGCTTGTTTTTATTTATGCTTACTTTACAAAACAATATTGATACCGAGTGGTACATTAAACTCTGAGCACTTTGAATTTTAAACTTCAAAAAGATATAATTTATTAATTAAAAATATAATTTCAGCAAAATTAATACTACAAATAGATGATTGTATGAGCTCTCTTAATCATTAATATAGCCGCCCTTAGCGGCAATGTTGGCGTCCCAGCAACAGTGGAAGGTCTAGCACCCACTGAAGATCTAGTCCTCTGTCATGGCGTCCCAGTGCTGGCTGACAGTGGCTTTGAGGGCCTCGGTGCTTGAATGACTGACACTCCATGTCTCACAAATACATGCACACAAAAAGTGTAGTCAAGAGGATTGGCATAAGTCCTGTAGGAGGTCGAAAAGAGTAAAAAAAGAGTTCAAAAGAGTCTTGCAACGAAGGAAATGGGGTTCTTTAATTGAAATTCAAGAAATCAAAGTGTATATTTTCTTTACTTTTTTAAATATGATTTAAAGGGCAAGACCTTCTCCTTGAGGGACGTCCTGGTACTCAATTTCCAGGCCTTTCGGGAACCAATACGGATGCATCCTCCTCCTGCTTGATGCCACGATTCTCAGCATCATCCTGGAGGCTGAGAACATAGTCTGGTTTACGAGCAGAACTTTATCGACTGCAAAGGAGAGGTAGCGGGCGTTCTGTTAGTTTCTCGACTAGTCCACGGTCCAGTTTTTTTATATATTATTATTGTGCTGTGTGCAAATCAAATCTGCTATACTTTGTCTTTTGGCTTCCATCTTAAAAATAAGTCTACCAATTTTAATCAGTTGTAGCTCATTTGAACGCTAGTATTCACTGGATTATTGTGTAAAAAAAACTTGAAACCTAGACCCACAAATGAGGTCTACATTACACTGTTAAAGTGCAATTCCCAATTTTCTGTCGTATAGTGAATATGGTACTACTACCTTATGGTTGTAACATGGAACAGAACGGAAATAATGGCTGAACACTGAATGATTTTTTTTCGAACGGAACACCAAAATAGCAGTGTACTTACAAGCCTGCACAATACATTAATTTAATTAAATATAACGGTTTTCATTGACATCAAGTACTATTAAATACCGATGTTTAGCCTTTTATATTCTTATAGCCATTTGATGAAACTAAATCAATATTTATTGTATATTTGTTCATATTATATAGTAGCAATATGAACTATAAGCCACCCAGATGACGTCTCCTTTAATTATGATGGAATATATGACGTTTTCGACACTCTATTAGGGTTCAAAGTTGATTGAGATTATGTCCTTCTTTGGGCAATTTACATTGTTAATATTTAGGGATGAAAGTGTTTTTTGCAAAATGTCAATTTTATATTTATTTTTGATTCTTTGCAAAAGATTAAATTGTTTAGACTAGGTTTTTTGTTAAGCCAAATAACATGTGCCTACAAGACTGAGAGGGGACACTGCTTTACTAATTTAGAAAAATCAATTAAACAATATTGACAGTTTATTTTTTACTCACACGTACCTACTCAATACTTAAATGTTCTCTCCTGAAGAATGAAAGAAGAAGGATTAAGGTCCTCGGTAGTTTTTCCTTAAACCATTTCCCCATAGGACATTTTGCATTAGTTCATGAATAAATGAGATTATTGCGTCGTTTTTGTTATTTTTGGTTAAAATGGATGACCCCTTGGAATTTTTTATCAGAGTATGTAATGTGTATAACTATATAACACAGTAAATGGTACATTTCCGTTGGAAAAATAATAAAAGTTTCAACACAATCGCCAACAAAATCTCACTATATATTGAATTCTAACGTAAGACAAAATAATTGTTATGAAATTAGTATAATAAGCAACTCAAAAATAAATAAACACGAGTGTTATCATTAGTAATTATAATTAGACATGATGGATTAATTATTCATACTACAAAAGACTCATGGATTGTCTTCACAAACATAATATAAGGCAGGAAAAAAACAACAACATTTAATGCACTCTATAGTAATAAATGTTGCATATTTTGATTTAAAAAATTCAAAAGGAACAGTCATTTAAACCCAATATAAACAATAAAGACGAATAAACTTCATTTCTTTAAATATTAAGGGGAAATATCTTTGAGGCAGAAATTATTTAAGGCTAAATGTCCTAGGGGAAATAGTTTAAAGCTAAATTAATCATTAAAGGCATAATATATATATATATTTAAATATAGTCTCTGACCTTACTTTAACTTTTCACATTCTTTTTTTTTTTTATAAATTATCAATAGTATTTATCAATAGCCTATAAAATATATTATTAAAAATTATGTGTTGGAGTTTAGATGATATTTTTTTTAGACATAAATTTAAATTTGGATTTTTTACGGAAAATATCGTCATTTTTAGCCATTTTTGACTCTAATTTCTTTTAAAAAAGCTTCAAATTGCGTTATTTCTTTCCTCAAACGCCTTTATACGTCCTCAAAGTGCTATATTTAATTATTAAAAAACGAATTTCTAACAAAGTAAGGATATTGTGTTATTTTCATTTTAGACATTCTGATGGTATTTCAATGACGTCTTGAATTTTTTAAAACTGATGCCAACTCCCACCTAAAACATAACGAAAACACTCAATTACAAAAAAAAAAAAAATCATGAATTTATCAATCCTTCGGACATCATTTACAGGCAATGACGTTCTAGTGGATTTGAATTTGTATAAGATGCACTGAATTTTTGTGGTTATAAGATTCTTTTTGATTAAGGATAATATAAAAATATGTACAAATCCTACGTATTGAAGAATTTTATAAAATTCAAATAAAAACACACCATAATTGCTCCCGGAAATTTGGCCTTAGCTAAAAATTTCAGGCTGTTTCCTTTAATACCTTAAAAATAAGCAAATTCGTTCGTTATTAGTTTTTCCATACATACGACACAGAGACAAGGTTTTGGTAACTCCTTTATATTTTATCCAAAGTTGTGTCAATTATCGACCAAATCTATCTCAAAGCAAGTTTTATTTCTTTCGATTTGTTTTAAAAAGTGTTGTCTTGGTCAACCGGTAGATATCTAAGATAGTTAAAACGTTCCTGGGTCATGTTTTTTTTTTTTTTTTTTTAATTATCTTTCCAAGATCTCATTTTGTGAAAAAACAATCTTATTGTTGAAGATTTTGCCTACAAAATCCCTCTTTTCTAATAGCTGATGTCTCTGACGGATATGCCAATCTTATATTTTCTACGACAGGATCCTAACATTTCATTATTTCTAAGGCTTTTCTCTGATAGTTTTCAGTAATTTTTTGGATTTTTGTTCACAAAAATCCCTTATATTGTGAGATAACTTTGTTGGGAAATTTACCTCTTGCTAAATATTTTTTAATCCCACTGCTTCTATTATTAATTAATTAATTATCTTATCCACTTTGAAAGAGAGAAATATTGGAGCTTGTAAAATTTAGGTAAATGAGAAATACTCGAATAAATATAGTTTATAAATAATTACGTACCAATAGTTCTCAATTATGACTTCATACTAAATTTATGTTATAGGTGATGAGGCTCAGTTAACTAATTAATCAGTTAATCAGCAGCATTCCCATTTGAAATATTTTAATGGACCACAGAACCTATTGAATTAAATTTCATGATAAATGGCTTCCTATAAAAAAAACTATTAAATACATGTTTATTTCAAAAGTAGACCAAATATAAAAAAATGAAATCAAAATTTTCAAGGGCCATCGGGCAACCCAGTTCAGGGATGGCAGCAGGATTATTTTTTTCTTCTGAGGGAGGTTTTTTACTATTTTTTGAAAAAAATTAAAAAAATTCTCCATTTGCTAATTTGGTGGAATAATCGTTTTTCAAAGTTTGTCTACGCGTTTTGATGATATTGTGACAATTTTTGCTAAAAAACCCTACTTATAGTGAGAATGAGTATTGAGCCACAATTAAAAACTAAGAGGGGAGCAATGCCACAGGTTGAACATCCCTGAACTACGCTATGATAATGATATGACTTCAAATTTGCATCTGACAAAAAAAAAAAAAAAGTTGGCAAAAATATAGTAAACCAAATTTTGATAATTAAATAGTTCAAGCATTGGTCAAGAGATCATGTTTTTCATGCTGGCCTAAAGAATGAAATCAAAGGAGGACTTCTTCCTACAAAGATAGATGATGCAACACCACGTTGATCTATTTAACAATGGACAAAAAATAAAAAAGAGCACATGCACCAACCATTTCTCCTTTTTTATCTGTAACCTGTGTTTTTTCTATACAAAAATCCCATTCCTACGAAAATATTTTTTTTAGAAGAGATGAGGGATAGTGGTTGTATTATAGCAGGGGAAAAATCAATAATTTTTCACAACTTTTCTTCAAGATATCCGATAAAAACTGCGTTGTTTTTTATTATAAAATAGTTTGTTTTTTATTTATTTATACACATTAAATTATTGATTTTTTTTTTTTTTTTTTTTTTTTTTTTTTGAAATTAGTTGATTTTTTTTTATCAAGATTCCAAACTCACTCATTGAGAATATATTGGAGATATATACTGTACAATATATTGATCAATTCCTATTATCCTAGTACCCAGCATTGCCCTGAGTTATTAGGCGTCATCAAACCGACAAACTTTGCTTTAAAATACGAGAGATTACTCCCCAGGAAATCCTCTTGGGTAATCCTTGCTTTTCATTAGCACACTCACATGTAGCTACTCAATACTGAAAGAAGAATAATAACAGAACAAAAATTTCACATATCCAACGCTGTTTACAAAAATTTAAATTTTTTGGAATAAAAAAATCAAATCCCAAATTTTCTAGTAAAAAGCAAAACTTTCTTAAATTGGAGGAGGGGCTACAGCCCCTGCAAACGCCCTGCCAATCTATTTATATGTTAAAGATTCACATTGAATTTTGGTCAAAGTTAATTAAGCAGATAAAAACGGGGACTTCCCCCCTACAAATCAATAAAAATTGTTAATATAATTTGTACATCAGAACTTCTTTTTTTTCCCCCGAAAGCGATTCAATCTTGCTTTTATATTAACACATCACATATGTGAGTACAATATCTTATCTCCAAATATCTAAGATATACGAATGGTCTTTCATATCTATATAAATATTTGAAGGTTCAAATATTTATATAGATATGATTTTTTTAAATTGAAATTTAAACTTATTGCATGGTGGAATTTAGATTTGCAAATATCAAATATCGATAACAACAAGTTTGGATCTCCTTTCATTTTTCCAAATACATCAAAGTAGAGCAGCTGTTATTTGCTTCGAAATACTTTAATATTAATCAACTTTATAAGAAATTTACAAGTTTCAATTAATTTTTCATTTTGGTCATGGGATTGTATTATACCTACAGACAAAAAGAGAAGTCAAGGCTCTTATTGGCCCTTTGTTATACCTTTGAATTTACAGGCTGAAATTGCGTTCTATTTTCAAGCAACAGAGGCTATATAATATTTAGTTTCATATTTTTATTATGTGTAGGAATACATTATTATTTTTTTCCTCCTTATCGGCAATTCTTCGTCATTTAATTTCAAAAGACGTTGTGCACAGGTTGCAATTTTGTACACGTTGAAACTTGTACAAGTTACCATTTCTTTCTATTTAAAATGCCTTATTTTATCTACATATATTAATAAACGTACGCGAAAAACTGCACTGGGGAAAATTGTCAGTGGACAATTGCCATGGAGAAAATTGCTCGTTACGAAAATTGTTCGTATTTTGATCCAACTTCATGATGAATAATGACACATTATAAATTCGTTTAATACTATTATGACAAACATCTAAACACATTTATTTGTTCTATGCCTCAAGGGAGTACCTTCAAGGTTGAGTAATATTACCACCTTGCAATACAATTTCATTGCATTTTTTCAAATTCAATCCAATTTTCTAGTAAGTGGATCAAGAAGTAAGGGTAAATTGGTAGGGGGGGGATAAATAGCTTAGAGCCTCTTAAAATATGGTTGAATACTCTCTACCCTCGGATTGGCCAATGTCCCAGGGGTAGAGCAGTTAAACTATTATAATGGTGGTATATTAGATCAACTACAATCAGCCTTGACAAGAGAGGAAGGAGAAAAGGATATAAACAAGGACGTAGTCTAGAATTACTCCAATGTCGATCCTTACTCCGAGTCCAACAAGGACTTAAAGTTACAACTCTCTAGAAGCAAACATTTAAAATTAGATTTTCCATCCTCAATAATTGAAGGAGTTATGATAAAAGCTATAACAACACTCTAGAGATTGCAAATAATAATAAATGACACGCGTTAAGGTAATATTTTATACAGCTCCTTATATGCTTCTATTTTTGTCACATTCTACTGTACTTTTTATTTTTGTCTATAAAAATACAATGATGATGATCCATTAATTGTTCATCAAGGTTCAGTTCTGGAAATTTTATAGGTCCATCAGAGATGTAGATTAAAATATCTCATTAAAACTATTTTTAAATAGTTTTTTACATCTGTGTGCATTATCAGCTGTGGAGCAGAGACAAACAATTATTCACAAATAAAAATTAGGAGAGGGGAAATCGAGTGAGTCCGAACAATTACACAGTTATTTTAACATCATTATATATTTATTTTAATTTTAGTTAACGGTAGTCTGCAAGTCCGTGGCTGAACAAAGAAAACACGGTTTTTTCACTCATTCAAAATTGTTTTTTTATTCACTTTATGGTAAGACTTTTCAAGCCATTGCTAAGCTTGAACAAACTTTTTTCCCCTTCAAGGAGCAGTGTAAAATTAAAACACGAAACTGCTTTTGAATAACAAAAGTAGAGTGTCACGAAGCAAAATCACTCACAAACTAAATAACTAAATAATAGCCATTAAATTTTGACAGCTGTGTTTTGAAGGTCCATACTAACTGAAAATGAGGTTAATTAACAAAAGATAACGAAATTTTCGTTTATCATATTTTAGATGTCCGTTTTAGGTTTTATGACAGTTGTAATCCAATATAGTTGAACAGATTAGGCTGAAATGTAGCAAGGAGACGTATAAAATGACCAGGCATATTCCTATATGATTCTTTTTTTGGACCAAAAGAGAACATCATTTTCCGTATTTCTTTTTATATCTTACTCTGTCTCTTCAGGGAGCACTAGATTTCTTAGCTGTTTAGTTTAACTCATATTAAAAAAGAAAGAAAAAAAAAGCTATTTAGTAATCTATAATTGCAAGCAATTTTCTATAGATTGCAATTTTTTTTTGTCGTGGTAATTTTCCCGCGACAATATCACAAAATACATATTGAGTAGTATATTTTTATTTTTTTTTCTTAGTAAAAACAACTTTTTGGAATTGGGTTTGAATCCCCTCAAAGGGCGTTAAGAGCAAACTGGCACATTTTCCCTTGATTAAGGCAGTCAGAGTCTTTGATAACAATGAGATGTTTCCTTTGTTTTAGATTCAATGAAGCCCCAGACAAAATAACCCTTGTGCTCAATCGGTCATTTCAGCGATTTGTCTGAGACATGAAAGTGTGTTGAGTTTCTTGCACGGTCCGGATTAGGACACCAATCTCATTTTTGATCTTAAGATTTGAAAATTTCCTGTGTTTGTGGATAAAAAAAAGATTGTCACGGCTCAAGAATCGTTCTTTCTATGTAAATTCTATTTTCTTCGTAGAATTTAAAGCTCCAGTTGACATTAACAAACTGGAAAATTACAAAGGAAATTAGTTTTTTTTGAAAAAATAGTCTTCCAAGATTAATAATACTTTCCTGGAACGTGTTGTGCCATTATTGTATCTTGGCTCAGATCCTAAATTAATAACAAAATATACTCTCAGCAAATATATTACCGTTTTGACCTCATTTTTCTCTGTTCCAAAGCAATATAGATTAATTTAGTTGAATAAAAGCAGATCCTCATGGATACATTCTTCCATAGAGACTAATTATATTCGTATGAATTACTATAATTTCAGGGAAATTTTTTTATTTATAGATGTATGTATTCATATTTTTGAGGTAAGATATCGTATTTCCTTTCCCAAATTCATATAAATAACAATTTTTTGATCAATTTCTATCAAGTATTATTGGTTACTAATATAGCCATTAAAATCTGTACCCTCCCAAGGTAATTAGAACTACAAGGTTACACCATACCGCGTGTACAACTGATGTTTGACTTCCACTACGCTTTTAATATTGACGTAATAGTAGATGAGTGGTTGCCTGTTTTGCCAAAATCTGTTTCCTTGTACGGCAGTCGGTAGGATCCATTAAATTAAAAATTCTAGCAATAGTGACGTCATAGACTATGAGTGGTTGCGTGTTTTGTCAATTTCTACTGTCTTGTCCAGCAGTCGGTACAATACATCAGATTGAAAATTCTAGCAAGTCCGATTACACGAATCGGTTTAACCTTCTACCGTCTTTGTTTTGCCCTCTTGAAAAATGTGCCAAATTTAGATCTCCTTCAAGAATACATAATTGAAAACTGATAGGCGGTAGTGCATAAAACATATTCTAGTTGTATGTTAAAGTAAAAGTAACCGACAATTAACTTAGTAACCCGGAATATTTGAAGAATGTTTTGAAGGAAAGCAGCTTAGCTGTCATGACGTTTCATTAGATCAGCTACTCTCAGCTTTGGAAAGGGAGAGAAGACAATAAACAAGAAAATAGGCCAGAATTACTGGGATGTCGATTCCAAATTCTACTCTTGTCCAACAACGACTTAGAATATAGAATTAAGTTAATTGTTCCGTATTCATATTTAAAAAAACAAAAAAAATATGGGCATAAAGTTTACGTAAACCAGAATATTTCTGAAGTTTGAACAAGAACAAAAAGAAAACGTGTATCTGTTTTGCTCTGGGAACCAATGGCCCCAAACATAGCTTCAGATTGTTGTAATGTCCTTCACCAAGGTTTACAAAACCAAGAAGGTCCTGGAAGAAGGTAAAGATGTTGCACGACAGTCAGGAAGTGGTCAATCAAATATAAGTCCAAGAATTTTGTGCTAGGAATATGGTCAATTTCAGGCCCTTTAACTTCTGACCCGGCAATAGTCCCAATCTAAACCCTTTGGATTAAGATTGGGCGTTTTCGAGTCCAAGACCAATAGGATCTGCCACCTCAGTGTGGAGTCTCTTAAGTCCACACTGACAAAGGAGTGGGATAATCTTTCTGAATAGTTCATCCTTAGCAAGAGCTTAAACTTCAGGCTTTGTGCGGAGGTAGTAGTCATTGAAGGAAAAGGGGATCATATTGAATAAAAGTTCTCCCTTAAAATTTTTTCTAGGAGGTGGGGATTTGATATTACAATTAAAAGAGCCCAAAATTAATTGAAGAATTCACAAATCATTTGCTATTACATGTTTAGTGTTCATACTGATGTCAATCCCTCAAGCCAACCACCCCCAGCTTCAACCACAGCCTCCAACCTGGCTCTGAACCTAATCCATGTTTATCCACTGCCTCGAGAATTGTGCCTTTAAGAATTTTCATTGTAACTCTCACTCTGCAAGTCGCCCCCCACATAGTAGTTAAAAGAGTTGAGATCCGGGGAGCTAGAGCCCACATTTCCTTTGTCTTTTTGCTTCAATCAGTGTGTTTTTGGTCTCAGAGTTACCAAAAGTCTTCCTTTTAGGTATTCCAGAATCATCAAACTCCATGAACCCCTTTTGTGAGCAGTTGAATTGGGCAAACTCACTAATATTTTTGGTCGTGTACACAGCAAGAAGGAACACAATAATCGTCACATGGCGTTTGTGGTCGGAGGATATTTCGAGGAAGCGTATTTATTCTTAAACAATTTTGTTAGCGAAATCTGATGACCATACTTTCATAAACATAGATTTCAGGGTTGCCAAGATATTGAGGTTTAAACTTGTTCCGGATTTTATATTCCTGCCCTTTTAAGAAAGGCATTTGTTTCTAATATTGTAACACATTTTTCCGAACAATAAAAGCAATAAAGAATTCCATATTTTGTTGCTGGACTCTGTCTTATGTATGTAAAATATTATGGAATATGTTTTATAATATAGAAGATCTTTTTAGTTGATTTTGTAGAGACTGGAGGATTCCTATTTTTTTCGCCAAAAGGGTAGATACTTTTAAAGCAAAATTATTATTAATTGATACTAGTATATGATGTCGATGTTTTCTCAAACTTATTTTGTGTGTTTTTAACTCCTTCAACTAAGCCTTAAACTCTGTTTTTCTTCAAAATAAAATAAAAAAACAAAAAACGAAATTAAAGTCATATGAAAATACCTAGAATCACGTCACAAACGCACTATGCCGTTCAGGTAAAAACCCACTACAATTCTGATGAATCAAAGATATTATTAATAAGAGAGAATGTAGCTGTTGGAACAATTCCCCTTTCCCCTAATATCATAAAAGATACAGTCATATCCTAAAAATGTATAATATATTCCATATTATCCTTGCGAAAAACCCAATGCCTTTCGTTGACTATTCTTTGAGATATTCAAGGGCGTCCGCAGGATTATGAGCTCCGTTTATGGATTTTTTTGAAGGAAGTTTCAAAAATTAAATTTAATATTTAATGTATTAATAATTGTATAATTGAATTTCAACTATCCACCATTACTTTCTCCATTTTCTAGATAGAAAGAGAAAATATGACGTACGGGCTAACTTATAGAATGTAGCCGTTAATTATAATAAATTAATTGATATTGAATAAACCAAAACATTTAGGTATTCCTCATCCTGTATAACATTTCAATAGATCATGCAAATATAAATAGATATGTTGTCTCTAAATTTGGGAGTTAAGCCAACTCGGAGTAATAAAACCAAATACAAAAAGGATTGCAACACTGGTCTACCCTACAGATGTCTTGAAAAGGAACGACGCAATTAAATGTCCGTGCTATTTTTTATACATGTGTTTTTAAAGTGTAAATCTAGGTACACTTACAGGTCCGTAAACAAGTAAAACAATAGCACGAAATTCGTACATTTAAAAAAATTAACTAGTCAGTATTTTAAACAGTATTTGAATATATGTATAACACTGCTTTGAAACCGGATTAATATGCTATATTAAAAAAGTTGTGATTATTTTACCCGACAATTTATACAAGTCTCAAGTTTATTTGAACAAATCAAGACCACAAATTAAGGGAGGAGAGTCAAGATGCAAAAAAAGTGGTGGACTTTCCCTTTGGATCCACGGTCCGTGAGCAATTAGGAACCTAATTCCACAAGGGAGCGTTCACAAACCCTGTAACAGTTTAGAACGAGGGGATACAGCCTAAAACTGTGTTTATCTTCATTGGGGAGGGAGGGGTTAACTTCAAACCATGCAGGCATGAATAACGTGAGAAAATGCCATAAATGACGTCATAGAGAGTATGGGACAAACTTTTTAAATATTTTTGGGAGGCGGTGAAGAAAAAACCACGTGGGTCCACATGGGTGGGGGGGAGGGTGATAATTATGTTAAAAAAGCATCACATTGCTCATGAATGACTCCTAATTTGTGTAGAATTGGCCCATAGAACTAATTTCCTAATCAGTCTCCCCCTCCCCTTTTTTTATCGTTCGGATTTTGTTAACCATTCAACGGTCCCAAGGACCGATTAGTCAGTCCTACAGTCCTAGCGATCTTCTTATTTATTTCAATCCTAGCTAGAATTGAAGAATATATAGACGAAGGAAATGATAGCTAGAACGTATAATTACATCTAAATTCTAGCCATTCACCTCCAACTTTAAACGTCAGATATCTGGTTTCCTTGAAAAATGTTTTTATAAAACTTCAATAACTGAAATGGCGTAGTTAGTAACTACATTATTTCATCTAGGAATGACAAATTAGAACCGGACAAATAGGACTGCACTCTTTTTAGACCGATCCATCAATAGTTATTACTTGTTAGTTGTGTTGGATTTGCCCTAGGACTGATTTCATAATCAAACTTTTTTTTCTCCCTATTAGTTTATCTTTTTATCTGTCCAATCTTTGGTACCATTCATATATAATCCTAAGGACCGATTAGTTGGTCTTTCACTTATACAGTCCTAGTTATCTTTTTTACTTTCTTAACTCCTAGCTAGTGTTGAATAATTTAAAAACCAACAAAGTATTGACATACCGTCACCTTTATTTTATAAGAAACAGATAAAAAGGTCCAAAGTCAGGAGGTAGTTAGCCAAGTAAGTCAATCATACAAACTACCATTTATCTCTTTAGTGATCCCAGACTGTCTAACTATTTCACCACAACTTTGCATACAAAAAAAGTCCAAAATATGCTTAATTGTTAAGCGTACCCTTTAAAAAATGTGCATTGACAGTTTTCTGTTTAGTGAAACCAGTTGTGTGTTACAGCGCTCCAAAATGGAAGACAAGAAGGAGAAACTTTGAACCGTTCTTCAGTATTACAACGACCTAGGAGAAAAAGGTTGAGCAGGCGGGGAAAAAAATGGTGTTGTGCCAATACAGTATCGAAGGTAACAACATTCGTTCTGGTAATATGAACGATAAAAATGTCAAATAAAATAATGGAAATCTTGGACTAGCATCTGAGCAGTTATTATTCCATTGTCTAGGAACTGAAGATTACCTAAAAAAATTTAATTTTATTATCAAAATAAAGCGAAAAAAATGCTCATAACTTTTGACTTCATCTATTACATCAATGGTAGGTTAAATGTGATCGAAAATATCAGTTCACTCCTCAGTAATTAAATCAGTTTGAGACAAGAAAATTGACTCTGCAGTTTGCCAACACCAAAAAATGGGGAAGCAAAAAAGAGGGGCTCAACCCTCATCACTAGTTTTAACATCCTAACACTAGTGAACACTTTATACTTATCTCCTCAAGATTAAAAATAATCATGATACAGCTTTAGAAAATCGTGTTCCAGTTGCAACTACAAAAAGTTACGTATATGTTGTAGGTCATATTTCATACAAACTTCAACAATGTGGCTTGTCCCCATAAGAAGCTGAATAGTTCATATCTAAGAGTAGACTAGTTGGCCTTTTGTGTAGAATGACTAACAGTAAGAAAATATCTTCGAATGAAAGATAAATTATCTTTAAAATGGTCACTCCAAACAATATCATTTTGAATTGTATATGCATACGCATTGAGCAAGTTGTAGACATGATCATTTCATCAAAGATACAAAAAAAAATCCCATATTTGGACGACATGGTAAAAAAGTTGAAAAAAAACTTTAATATGGAATATTAAAAAAATGCATCTTAATATAATATGAATATTTTATCATTACACTTATCTTGCAGAATATAATATATTGTCCTTTTTAAGAATATAAGGTGGATGGAACCTACATTTTATTTGAAAATGTGGGTTCTACCTTATTTTTTTTACTCATTGAAGCAAAAAATTATCTTCAACAATGAAATAATTGGAAACAGGTATATTTTATTTGCAAGGCCGTACTTACTGGTCAACACTCGTGTTGGGTTTCGCTTTGATTATGATCCTAGACCTGTATGAGACCGTTGTGATTTTTATTGGAGCAAAATCCTGCTGTTCTAACTCTTGAATAACACGAAAGTATACAAGCTAGGACAAAATAAGAGGGTCAAGGAGTATCCCGCCAAACTATAGTGCTTGGCGTTGCGGCCTCTGATGGAAAGAAGATGCCTCCGTTCTTTATAAAGGATGGGTAGAAAATCGGTCATGAGGCCGAGTTGCATAGATACACCATCTTGCCATGGCTGAAGCCCAACTACGCGGAGGGTAAATACATTTGGACTCAGGATGGCACCGCTCTCATACGTCCACCAAGTGGCAAAAGTTCTGTGCAGATAACATGGTTTGATTCTGGTTCAAAGAGATATGGCTCCCTTCCTCCCAATATTTGAACCCACTTGACTTTTCTATGCTGGCACTCTGGAGAAGAAAAACAGCATGATCTCATACCCAAATGTGGACTCACTGAAGTCCTCCAAAATGGCTGCATGGGACAACGTGTCAGAGGAGATTGTCAAGGCCTTCAGGCGACGTATAAAGCCTGTTTTTGATAATGAATGAAGGCAGCCATATTGATCGAAAAATGTTTTGCAAAACACAAAAACCGGAGAGTCTGATATTATGGATTGTTGCTGGATTTACTAGGTGGTCCCTTGATATCTGAACACTTATTAATTCAATAATTAATGAAGGTTGAGTGATTGAAATTAACTCATATTAATACATAATAAAGAATAAACAATTAGTTACAAAATAGAAAGAACCGGAGAAGCTTTTTAGCGTACACACAAGTCGAGTAAATGACACTTACACTTGATCGACGAATCTCCATTCGCGCACTCGAAGCAATTGGGTGTCCCAAGGACCACCATCTACGCCGTCAGCAAGTGCGAAACTTCGAGAGGAAGAAGGCCTCTGTCAAAAAGTCCAAACTGGATCCGAAGGAGTTAAGAAAAGCAACTTTCAACCAAAGATATTGTTCGAATTATACTCTTTCTTCATCAGAGTTGAAGATGTTCCTGAGAATGCACAAGATGAAACCTTAGAAATCATTTACAGCGATGCAGGGAAAACTGATTTTTCTTCACTGTCATTTACCAAATTTTTGAGTATGCAGTCATATCTAGTTCTGTCTGAGATCACATTGCGAGTGATTCTTCCTTTTCCAACAACATCCCTTGTGAAACAGGATTTTTATGCTTTTTGTTATCAAATCTAAATACAACAGCAGAGTTCTTGCTGAAGGTGATCTCTGATGTGCTCTTATAAAGTCTGCTCCAAGGAATTTAGGATTACAAGGATCTTTTTGCAGATTTTATTTTATTAATGATATTCATTAATGATCATTAAATAATAATTATATAATACTCCACCATGTCAAACGATATTTAATTGATAAAGGAAAAGTGATTAGGTCTTCTTCGATTTGAATTGATGTCGTGTTTCTTTATTATTTAATTTATTTAAAGTACACCAAGGGTAAAGATTCGAAATATATTCGAACCACATTCGAATTATAAACGACCAACTATGCAAAATCATTTCTAATTAATGTACCTATATGAAATATACAAGGTAGAACGGATGTACCATCAAAAGATTATGTCGGACCGGATGTAGCCTGAGAGTCAAAGTCTGACGACCCTATTTATCAGATGTTGGGATTTTAAAAAGGTTGAGGGACAACATGCCTTGATAACATTAAAGAAGAATGATGATTTATTCATAGTTTCTGTGGCAAAGCAAACATCATTGCTGAGAAAATTATCTCTGTATTCAAGGTCAATTTTGTTACAGACAAGATGGATCATGTTCGACAAGGCCATACGCCTCTGCTTATACTTTGATAAGAATAACTGTAATACTTATCATAGAAACTTATTAAAATTGATTTGTACATTATAAATATTTTTTTTTTAAAGAGTGGGGACCCAAAACTGGCAATCCCTCTCATTTTGATTTCAAAGTTTTAAATTTATGCTTCTCCATTCAGATTTTTTAATCCAAATGGATCATTTTTTTCTTCTTTATGAACAAAAACCTTTCAGACCACCCCTTGACGACTAATGTTATTATTAGTGATGGAGCAATTAATCAGAATCGGAGCATCGGGTGTGTACTATTTATCACTGGTATTTATCTATTAATTACTTTTCTAGCATTGTAAAAAAATGCCCCCCAAAAAAAAAAAAAAAAAAAAAATAAAGGAATTTTTGCTGTTTAATAGAAATTCAATTTACTTATTGAATTTTTAAAAAACTATTTATTTTTTAAATCTTTCTCCTAACAAATTTAATATTAGATTTTTTTTAAATTCTATATTAGAAATTTAATTTTTGAAATTTTTCGTTTAAAAATTTAATATCTGATTTTTTTTTTTTTTTTTTTCTAAAAGTTTGATTTTTTGTGAGTAGCTGTATATTTTTGAAATTTTTCTCAAAAAAAAAAAATATTTTTTTTTGAATAGCAGTGGATTTTTGAAATTTTTTGAGAATAGCCATGGTTCTTTGAAATTGTTTGGGAATATTTTTAGATTTTCTGAAAAATATTAAAGAACCGAAATACGCATCGTGATTCTTTTTTCTTTTTTAATCGTCCCATGATTAGTTATTGTTTGTTTATTTAGCTGTTCCTTCTCCTATGAGTCTATAAAGTGAATAAGCCTTAAATACCAACTTGTGACCATGAGAAATATGAAGATTTGAAAGTTCAACACTATCTTTTTATTAAGAAAAATTTCTTTTTTTGAATGTCGATTTTAATACAAATACATTATAAATAAATAAATAACTAATTAATTTTGCGAAATAAGTTATTCATTTCGTTTTTTTTTGTTTTTTTTAAAGTTAGTTATTTCAAAATAGGCGCAAAGGAAGAAAAGTACCCACGAAAAAAAAAAAATATCTTTACACAAGTTTGGAGCTAATTATTATTTGAATGCAGTTGTGACGTTGTTTATATAACTATTATTTTTGATTATGTAGACAATCAAATATTTGGTGCGTCAACATAAAACAATTTATGACAAAAATCAAAAATTTTGTAATTTATTTATAGGGTGTTAAGGTCAAATTAGTGCGCGTGCCTCGTGATTTTGTTATGATGCAGCTAGGTGATAGCATCTCTTTTTTTGCTGTCAGAAACGTTGCTACTACAAATATAAAGAAGATTGAATTTACAGTGAGAGAACGGCGTTGCCCTGTAACAATGATTTTGTCCACAACAACATTGAGTTTTAAAATGGGGAGGTCTGGAAGGTAACTGGTGTCCCAATACGGGCAGTAAAAATTCTTTTGCACCTTCTCATGTATCAGGGAGTTCACTAAAGTGCCTGAGTGAGTACCAACTACTTCATTGGGAAGGAAATATGGTCTCCCAGCCGTCCAGATCTTAATTTGATGGATGATTTTATCTGAGGCTACTTTAAATCTATAGAAAATAAAACTTATAATGCTCTCATGGACTCTCTGATTGCTTACATCAAGTCGAGAATGACGAATATGCCAAGGAACTACTTTGTTGACAACCACACCTCCTTCTGGGCCAAGATTGATTGATGTTGGAGTCGGATATATCAAATGAGCTCATTTTCAACATTCATATGTACAATTCAATCCAACTGTCAAGAAAATACGTATAAAAATGTGGGTTGAGTGTCAATTTAAAGATTTTTTTTGATATTTATACTATCTATACATAGAACTCAATATTCCATAGATATAGGCCTATTATTCAAATTTGTCCTATGACTTTATATACAAAAGAGCTTTGACTATAATTTTAACCTTTATTTTATTTCAGGGACTTATATTCCCCCAACTATGGTCTTTTAAATAAAATCAATCCATTTTTTATTATTTTGTTTTAACGATCAATTTTATCCACCAACGACTGGTCCATTCAAATCTGAACCTTTACTAATTCAATTGAGTGATATAAATTAATTTATATTTCGATATATCCAAGCATAAACAATTAGTTACAAAACAAAACAGACCTGAGCTCTCCAGCTTACATATTTTGGAGAGGAAGAAGTGCTCTGACAAAAAGGCAGAAACTGGCCCGGAAGAATTACAGAAAACAGCCCAGACCAATCCTTCAAGTCCAAGAGGACCCATGCAAGAGATATCACGCCACATACTCCAGAGATTCATCAAAAAAGTGGATGGAAGGAGCCTTGTGAGGGTGAAAAGCCACTGTTAAGTAAAACAATGAACGAAACCCATTTCCTTTGCTGCCAGACTCTTTTGAATGAGTCTTTTGAACTATTTTTTGACACTTTTGCCCCCCCCCCTCCTATAGCTCTGATGCCAACACCTTTTGGATGTATTTCAAGGGGAAGAACTCCAATGTCAGTTATCCAAACCCCAAAGTCCTCAAATCCACTGTCAGCCCGTTGCGGGACACCATGACATCTGCAACAGTTGCTAGGTGTTCTGCAGCCACCTGGAAGCCATTTTTGACACTAAGGGCGGCTACAATTAAGATTAAGAGAGCTCTGATACACATCTATTAATAGTACTAATTTTGCTGAAATTATATTGGTAATTAATAAATTATATCTTGTTGGAGTACAAAAAGTCAATGTGTTAAAACTTTAATGGGCACCTCGGTTAAAGGGCAATTTGCCGCAGATCCAAAGAAATAAATACGAATAATTTGTTGATATAAATTGCGATAACTTGTCAAAGAATATAAACGTTCAATATGTAACAAATCATTATAGCATGATGCATTGTGTTCACAGACCATATTTTCAAACTTTGTTCCAAATTGTATTACAAATTTTTTTCTTCTATTTTTTTAACAGCTGTGTATCCATAAGGTATTAAATGAGGTGTAATATTATACATATCGCTAAAAAGGAAATTAAATAGGGCTATCCCTTCTCTTCTATCTGTTTTTAGTATTCAAACAATAGGTAGAACAACAGAGTAAAGTACTCAATTCAGTTTACCAATTTGAACATTAAATAGGTATATTTCATCGGTATACCCTTTTGGGCTTGCAAAAGGCAAGCGAAGACAATATTTTGAATTGCGAAATTAAAAGGGTTATGGTTGCTATTATTACTCTGATACATTTTTGTATGTTTATAAAATACAACGTGATGTATTTGGTTCTTACCACCTCTCGACTCCCTCAACGAAATAATGAACATGTCCGACTAAGATAATATTATGACACTCACGAAACTCTTACCAAAACTTAATACTTACGATTACGAAGAATAAAAATATCAATACTACTTCTGTTTCTGATGCATATAAGATTTAATTAAGTGTCTACGTTTGTATGAATGCATTTCAACAGCCCTCAAGTTGTGCAATATTCAGTTTGGCCCGGAGTTGGTTCATAACCCATCTCCAAATCATTGTAATTAGCAAAGAAACCCCCCCTGTTTGAGACTTTATTTACTTTTTCTACCCACAAGTTGAGTAATATCTTGTGGAACACTTGGTGGGCTGATAGCCTAACGCCAAGGTCAGCATCCGGAATGGGGGATTAGGCTTAGAAACGTTTCAGAGTAATAGCTATAAATTGCAAAATAGACTTTTTCTAACTTAAAAAGTAAAATATTCAAAATCCTTTAAATCTGAGACAAAAAAAAAAATAAGACGATAAATTCTATCGTCACCTTGTTTCGAGGGACCAATTACCCCTTCTAATTGTCTATATTACAGCCAAGCCCATCTTAAGTGTGTATGAAATGCTGAGTTGAGGCAAGTTAGATATCTCCTCTGCCCTTTCCCTGAGCATCAAGAAAATCTCCTAATATCCCAAAATGTAATCCATCTCTCAGGTTCTAGGTACAGGTGAAGAACTAGGACTCAAAGTAGTATAAAATGAACAATCTGCCACATTTATAATTTATCTAAAACCCCTTCTAATAAGTTAGAATACACTTCCGCCTCCGGGTTGTGGTCTGCTGGTCCCTGAGGGGGTTTAAACTTTTCATCCACCGCTTCCCTGAGCATTAATGATTGTACAGGCAAAGACCTAAAAAAGCTATAATACCATGGCCCTGAAGACTTACAAAAATATGACCAGAACCGTTTTTGAAGCCTACAGAACTAACATTCAAAGTGTCAGCATGATCCATCGATTGGTTCGGTCTTGATTGAAGGAAAAACACAATCACATATACAGAAAGACGTTTACATTTTTTTATTCTAAACCCCTATTTTTTGAGCATCATTAATTCCTAAGAAAATATAAATTAGGTTAGAAAAGTTCTTTCCACTGCAGAAAAACTCTGACAAAGACGATATGAAGACGAAAGTCTGGCAAGGACAATATTAAACATTCTTATCCGTCTGCCATCCATCACTAGTCATCACTCATCTCCAGTGTCGTCCACACCCAGATCTTCCTTTACAGCACTACACTAAAACTACTAATTAGTTAAGAAACAATCACCGTTTGGCGACACTAAATATTCCTTTTCAAAGTGGGAATTAAATGTCTGGCTATTTATTTACTCTATGTTTATTTTTAAATTCATTTCACATTGCTTTTCAATCACACCCTATACATATCATGAGTTCCAAAACTTTTGCTGAAAGATACGCTAAGAATATATTACTTGATTTCTCAAAAACTGGATCAAATCAAAATAATCTCTGCTTCTCTCAAAATGAGGAGTTTTCAAATTATCTTATTTACATTAGTATACAAAAATTGAGGTTTTTTATATACTTCATATATTTTAAAAAATCTGAACATTGTCGACTTTTGATCTGACAAATAGCATTCTTCAAATTGTTAGGGTGACCATGTTTATTTTCGTTTTTTTTACATGACCAAAATACATAATATTTTATTTTATCACTATGGTGAATTCCATGGAAAATTTAGACTGTTTGTACTTTTATATACGATTTGAAAAAGATTAGATATCCTAAATAAACTCAAAAATTAAACTTCAGATATGAAACTTAATCTAGCCCAGAGTTCGGAGCTCTTTTTAGTTATGAATTTGATCAAAAATTGTATTGGAGACCATTGAATTTTGGATTGTATGTGACATATTTTCTACGTGTTTGGTGTCCTTAATCATATATCCTCTTATTTTGGTAAATTTTTTATCAGAACAAGATAACATCAATATATCCTGATATCTATATCCAATATTTCTTAAACATATTTGAGTCAATTATAGTTATATGATTCAAATTTCTGAGATGAGTTAAGATACCCAAAAATTTTAGTTCTAATATAGATCCTTTATATGGTTTTTGATACTTATTTTGGGTCCAATATGTTCATATGAAATCATTCTTTTATCGTGAGGATCAACTTTGCAGCACACCAAAGGGTTTAATCAAAATAATTTGTTGTTAGAAATTTATGATTATTTCTAAAGTAATATAAATGTAGTTAGTAACACATAATTCATTTTACACTTGTGGTGACGACAATCCACAATTCCGCACTTTATTTCCAATTGTTAAATATTACATATATATTTTTTTTAAATTTTGTTAACAACTGCGTCTTCACATAGAATGAATTGACGGGTACTTCTGTACAGGACTCTAAAAAAGAAAACAATAAGAGTTCCGCTCTCATTTTTTGAGTGTTCAAAATGTTACAGGTAGTAAGTCAGAGTAATGTGCCGATTTCAGTCCTACTTCGTTTTTGAGTTTGAAAATGAGGCAGGTAATCATTTATTTACCTGCCACACGCACTTGAAACAAAAATTTAACACTATATTTCGAATACACCCTTGTAGGTTCAACTATATTAAAATTACGAAAAAATAATATTTCAAACAAGATAATCATTCAATAATATCTATGTGGTGTGTCAACATAAAGACAGTCTTGAACAAAAATCAAGAAAAAATACAAATCCACAGTAATTAAGTAAATTATTTCTATATAACACAGAGGAATAAAAATTTCCGGGCTTAACTTTGACAATGAAGTATTTTTTTTTCTTTCAAAATTTGCTTTATTCATCAAAATAATCTCCATTAAGAGGAATAGAATCATCCGTTCTCACATTTAAATTCCATTTTAAATGAAACGCTTTATCTTTTCACTCAAAATAGTCTCAGGTTTCAGCGATACCTTTTTCATTGGAGAGAAATTCATAGTGATATGATTTTTTTTAAGCCTGCCAACAGATAGTAGTCACTGGGAGCAGAATATGGAGATTAAGGTGAATGCAGAAGTTCAATTCATCATGTTTTGAGATGGCTTTGATAGACTTGGTACACGGGTGTGAACTTTTTTTATTCTGGCCCTGTTTTTTTTCGTGATTTCGTCCTCCAAACGCTCTAATAATGCTCTATACTATTCACTGTTGATGGAATTTCCCCTGTCAAGGTAGACAATTAATATTGGCCATATATTGTATATCCTAAAATACCAAGGCCATAGCCATAGCATTGGACGAGGTTCATCAGTTCTTGTCCACTCAGATTATGATCGTTTTGATTCTGGAAGGAGTCATGGTTCATCCATTGTCTCATAACGACGCCAGAATTCCTATTTGTTACGTTTAAACATGACCAAACACTCCTCAAAATCATCTTCACGTCCTTTTTTTATGGGCAAAATGTGAGCAAACTTTGAAGAAAGCTTTCTCATATACAAATGTTCATACAATATAACGGCAAGATATCTCTACGATGTCAGGTATCTCACACAACTTCAATTTTCGATTATTCATTTTTGGATTTTTTTTTTTTTGAATTTTTCTGAACTGTTACGGCATCCCTACTACCCTGTTTGAATTCTTGTATTTGATGGAACAGACTCACCCTAATATTTTTTTAAGTGAATAATTAGCTTGAACCCTATTTTTCCCCATCAAGAAGCAGTGTGAAATGAAAACACGAATCTGCTTTTGATCCATTGCTTTGGAAATAGCAAAAGTAAGGTATTACTAAGTCAAATAAATCACAAAAAGAACAAATTCTCATGTATATTTAACAGCTGTCTTTTGAAGGTCCATACTAACTGGAAATGAGGTGAATTAACAAACAAAAAATCACAACATAGATATATTGACATAAAAGCAATATTAAACAAGAATCAAGAATGGAACAAAATATATACTCCTACATACAACACAATATTTAATAAATATGTGAATTATAGGATTATTATTCAAATTACACAGATGATTTAAAATGGCAAGAGTTTTGCCTACAATTGGGAACCTTTATTTGATTGAAGATACTTGTATAGGCACCGATATATATATATTAGGGATTTTAAATCTGGAACACGTTTACACTTCAATACCTTGGCAAAATTTGTAAAAGAAAAAATACAAACTCCTTGAGATTTCCGCGGAATAGTAATTCCGTGCGACCCTTTTTGTGTACCTCAGTGCCGAGTGCACGACCCTGGATGCAAAAAAAAATCAATAAAAAATGATGCTAAAGAACTGTAATTGGTGTTGACAGATCCGGTGTCATGCTAGAATTTTAAAATGGGTACTGTTTGTTCAAATTAGGTAATTGGAACAGGATTTATTCTGGAAAAGCAATCCTTTTTAGTGTTTTTATGTTTTTGGTGAAAAGGAAATATGGCCTCCAAGATTTCTGGATCTGACCCCCCTTGGACTACTACGTGTGGTCATTTGGAAGCGAGAGTGTTATAAGCATGTATATAACACTATTGACTCCTTGTGGTCCTCCATGCCCATTGAAATTATTGATTTTACGAAGCCACCAACTGTTAAAGATATTGCCAATGTCTTCAAGGAGTCTGATGGATATAAAGCACCAACAAGGAAGACTAATGATCGTTTTAAGATTTAAAAAAGTGCACTCTATACTTCCTGAAGTTAAAGGTCAAAGGAAATTAGGCCTTTGGACTACGATATGAAGGGTGTTTTGGAGATAGAGTCAAATAAACGTGCACAATAAAACTGGGGACTCAATGGGGCTTCCATTTTCATGGGAGTGCTCAACATGGAGACGTATTTCTTCATCAAGAGATGTACGGTTAATGGCCAAGTTAGAGGCTTTGACTGAAGCTGAAGGTTGTTGGTTTGAATGATTGATTTCACTATAATGGACACTATCATTTAAGAGTAAAAGATTTGTGAATTGAGGAACTAATTTTGGGAAAATAATTGTAATATACATTCTCCTTCCATTGCCTGGATTTAAAATCCTAGCCTTGTAAATTTCAAATTTAATATGAATTTTGGGGTCTTTAAGTGCAATCTGTATCACACCCAAAATGTTAATAAGAATAATTTGTCGAATAAATTGTCGAATCATATGTATGTACATGTAATCCACACTCAACTTTGAGAAAAATTAGTCAAGCTTGATTTGTGTTGACATTTGATATTTGTATCAAATATTACATATTATTGAATGAAATATTATTTGACAAAATATGATTTGAATTATTGTCAAGGTTTCATTGATACAAAAAGACAATTTAAAAAATATCCATTGTGAGTCTTTTTTTTGTCTATAAAACTTTTTTTACCTTGAATTCTTATTCGATACTTTTATGTCTGCGTTCGGGCCTACATCTGATGCTCCTATCAGCAGAGAGGCAGCCGCAGCATTACTTAATGCCTTCTTGGTATTATGCAATGAGAAACGGAACAACATATGCTGTTATTATAATAAATAACTTTTTTTTTATATTTCGTAAAAAAAAAATAATAGTTTAAGAAAAAAGTTCAATAAATTATGATCATTTGTATTTGAGAAATTTCTCTTTCAATAATATTCAACTTTTATATGTATAAAAGTTGAATATCTTAAATTATCCTTAATAAATCAATTGATGCCTAATAGTTTTGAGATTCGGTCCGAGACGGAGTTGTTTTGGGTTCGGTCCGTAGTTTTATTGCATGGGTCTAGCAAAACTAAAAGGATTGCTCTCTCATCAGCCCTGTTCTAATGCAATTTGTCAGTCATTTAAAACCGGTCCTTATCGGCCTTTTAGGGTAACTTAAACAACTAAAAATGACGTAGTGACCACGTCATTTCAGCTGTTGAATTTTATTATAACCATTTTCAAATAGACGAAATACTATGAACGATCAAGAGGGCGAATGTAAAGTCATTGCAGAATTGCTTGATGCCCGAAAAGATGCTAAGACAATCATAAAAGTCACAAAATAGGCCAGGACCTTTGTTTATGACGTATACAAGCTGCTGAAGGCGAGTAAAGGGTTTTCCCATTCTTCATGTGGTTCACACAAAGCCAAAAAGTAGACTGATTACTTCCTGGCTTAGCTCAAAAGGTCCATCAAAGTAAATACTGGCATCTCAATGGATTTTCATGCTCAGAGGATGTCTATAAGTAGAAGGACGGTGGCCAGAGCTATCATGGAAGACCTTGGCTTTAATCCCTACATCAGGAGAAGGTATCCCCTTCTTACCACAAAGATAAAGGACATGAGGTTGCAATAAAACTCCCACAAATTTCTATTTCAAATCCAGATATTCAGTAATGAGTCAAACTTCCCTTGGGACCTGTCTACAGCCCAACAAATGACCCCTGGCAGGCATAGGACATAAATAATATTCCTTCTGTGATGAAGACCAAGTTCCCGTCCAAGAACATGGTGTTTAGCTAAATTTTTATTTACTAAATGGAGACTACTCATAGACAATTTGAGCGCGGGAAAAATTATTATGTAAGTGTTAGTATGTACACCTGATGCTGCCATCAGTCTAAAGGCATTCGTCTCAAAGTTCTTAATATTATGTAGAAGAATTGTTTAAGAAAAAAGTTGATTAAGTTATAGTCGTTCATAATGGGGAAAATGATCATTCAAATATTAATATTCAGTTCAGAAAAGTACGTAAACAATATCCCTCTTAAATTATTTTTCATAAATCAAATTACACTTATGAGTGTTCAGACTCGTCCCTAGACCGATTTTATTTTTAGGTTTGGTGTTAAGGGATTTGTTCTATACCGATTTGGACAACTGATATTTCGGGCCAGACCGCAACCTCAGAATGTTGACGGAAATTTAATCTTTTTCAAACTGTGAACTGTTTTTTCAGTCTCAATATATGGTACTATGACAAAATGTCCAATTAACAAACCAAACAGAACAAATCCTCGAACTTCCTACATGCTAGTCAAATTTTTTTCTTAGATTCGAAGGGAACCCCTTATACAATACCGTTTTGTCCAATCAGAAACCAAAGCGCTTTACAGAATATGTTCTATAAATCCGTTAGTACTGGAATTGTAAGTATATTCTGCGCTTTAAAATGTCAGTTTCGTTCAAACATATTTCCAAAATACATAGGATCTGTCTTTTAAAAACATTTTTTACTTTAAAATCATCCTTAATATTTGTTTTCAATGTCTATTTGACGTATGATCTATGGACAATTTTCTTCCCATTCTTGATTAAGGAGTTGATCAATGTACTCATATGATCCATGCAACACATTTAAATTTATAGTATGACGTTACTATAGGTCAATGTTCACAACTTTGAAACACTACTGACGTCATCAACAATCCGTCTAGAATATATAGAATCAGTCTAAGCCGAATATTAACTGTGATAGAGATCTATAACATTTTTTGTAATACCGATACAGAACATAATTTTCTTGGGTAGAATACAAATCTGCACACTACACATGGTTCTTTTTTATATAATCTTCATCTCTCCATATGGGTTTATGTGTAGGGATGAAAATCGTTTGTACTTTGAGCATGTTAAACAAAAACCCGAAAATACACATTTGTACCCGTAAAGTTTGAAGAATGTTTTGAACGAGAGCAGCTTAGTTCTCATGATCCTTCATTAAATTATAAGCAAGTAACATTGACAAGGGAGGAGGAGGTGGAGAAGGAAATTAAAAGGGACATTGGCAAGAATGACTCTTGTGTCAATCCTTAATTCTACTCTGAGTACAACAAGTACTTACAATCATAACTCCGTGACAAATCCTCAAGGTTACACTTCACTTTTAAGAGCAAAAAAAGAACTTTTAAACAGGTTTTTAATCATTGCAATTAAAATAGGAAAGGAAGTTTATTACACAGAAATGAAAAAAAATAATAACTACTGCCCGTTTATTATTTGGTGATTAATCATCAGATAAACCGTATGACACGCTAAAATTGTTGTTTGATTTCAACAAGAAATGGTAAAGCCATAAGAAAAACATTGAGAGATTTCCACACTCCTCCCAATGGGATTGCCTAGAAAAATGATTTTTAACAAACTTTTAAAGAAATATGGCACTGGATCGAAATTATACTATAAAATGGGATTTATAAAAAAAGGCTTGAAAGGCTAAAACAACCGCAAAATAAAATTTTAAAAGGCATTACCCTGTTGTTGGGTTAAATAACAATAATAAATATGGCCGGTGGCCAAAAATACTCTTGCATATTCTAATAGTCCAAACAAATTTCAATGATCCCATTGAAAGACAATTTACGGGGGCAATGAGAAGAGAACCCTACTCCCAACCAAATCAGGTTCATCTTTACCTATTTAGTACCTTTTGCATGCCTCGATACACAACTATTACTGGCCTTTTTAGGTATTTATCTATAGTATGAGTTGTTGTATTAACGTCCATTTTCCTTAAACAAAAGTAAGAATTTGAATAATCTCAAACAGATATTTGACGTTTGAATATCATATGTTCAGATATTAGGTCATAATGAAGAAATAAATGAAAAATATGAATATAATAATCTCTGGATATTTACTGGAGGAAAATCAAATGAAACGTCAGTATATTCAGGGTTACCATATTGATTTTCTGTTTGTTTTTTAAATACCGTTGGAGAGTATGATCTTTACCTATGATAATTAGTGTTGGGTCGGTTGCTTATTTAGAACCGAGGACCGGGGTCCACTACAATCCCACTTGTTGCTCCTTAAAAACGTAAAATCGATCCCTCGTGACGTCAATGAGGGTGCTTTTCCTCTTTTAATTATTCTTTTATATAATGGACTAAATTATATAACTAATTAACAATATAATATGTTCGTATTATTTTGTATTAAAATAATATTTTTCGCGAGATATGTGTAATAATCTTAATAGATATTTCATATATCTTATTTGGCTTAATAAAACATAAATGTTCTTATAAAAATTCCAAGGACCGGTCTTATAGGACCGCTGAACAAAGGCAGAAATTACCCTGATATCGATCCATAATGTTATGTTCTTACCTAAAGAGACAAAGAATATATCAGTATATTCAGTATCGGTGCCAAACTAACGAGAAATAGGTATATAAAAGAGGTGACTCAGGACGAGGTATAGTTTAAAAAGGATATATTATATTGATGCTCTTAAATACAGGGAAGTGACCCGACCTACGGATTAAAAGGGAGTCACCATGTAAAAATGTCCGAGAAATGGACCTTTTAAAGCGTTTCGAGGTTATGTTTAGTTAGTTATTAGTATCTCTTGGAAGAACACACACCAACTTTTAGCCGAATCAGTATATTTCTTTCTGTTTGTCATTTTTTTTAAATCGAGGATCGGTCTTCACCTTTTTTGTGCAGATTCGCCCTTGATATACCACTGTTTAGATTGTTCTTTGGCTTCAGGAGTGTATTAATGTATCCATGTTTGATCCACAGTTACAAAACGACACTTAATGCCCTTCAGATTCTTCTGCTACATCCTCAAACTGGTCTTGCAACACTTCACACGATTTATTTTTTGGTCAAGTGTGACCACCCATCTTGCAAATAGTTTTTCCTTGTTTAAATGTTGATGCCAATTGTTATAAACCCGTTGAAAACCTGAAAATCAACTTGGAAATCCTGACAATTTAAAAATATTTCGGAGGAGAGCAGATTTACTATCGTGACGTTGTATTAGATCTGCTCCAAGAAGTCGTGAGACTAAAGAAAATGCACGCAAGCCCCACTCCGTATCTGACAATGATATATCAACAGGAACTATTCGGTTGTCAATCCTCAATTCTGCTATGAGTCCAATAAGGACTTAAATTTATAACTCTACTACTCTCTGTCTTTAATCAACACAGACAATAGTGATTACTTCTTACTTTGATGTTCCCTCCTCAAGAATTAAAATAGTAATCACAACAATTTTGAAAATTTTTAGGAAAAAAAACTATTTTCAAACGCATTAAATACATATTTTTTACCTCTCGCATATTGAATACATGTTATCTTAGATTTTCTTCTACTTCAAGAAAGGAGAAGGGATGAAAGAAATCCATCAATTCATCGGGTTACAAAAATTGTGTAAATTTTTTTTTCCTTTCTCTTCTCTGATTACATCATATTTAATATCGGAGTAAATATCGAAATTTGTTATAATTTTCTCCGATATCGATCTGTCGTAGATATTGGATATCGGTTTTCTTATTTTGATCCGTTCAAGCAACTATTGTTTTATTTTATAGCCACTTCATTACTTTCAAAAAAAAAAAAAAAAAAAAAAATCAATATCAATGTAGTCTACTTTATTGAGGTCAAGAACTCTGATCACATTCTTGACAATCTCAAAAAGAAAAGACCCAATTAATTAGAAAGCGGCTGGATTCTTCTCATAAATAATAAGTGACTACTATCAAAATCACGAAATAATTGTTTTTAAGTATAAGGAGATTGAAACGATTCCTCACTTTATAAACAGTCCAGATCGTAGTGTAGGACCCCTTCCTCCTTTTAAAAGTCAAAATAGATTGATAGGGTGTTTTTAATTGTCTTTTTTGGAAGGAATGGCTTCTAAAAGAGTCATTGGCTCTGATACTATTTGATGTATAGTTTTATTTTTTTTGGAATTGGTAATCTGATGAATAAATTTTATTTTCCTAATGGTAAGGTATTGTTGGACTCAGAGTAGTTCATGCCAATGACATTATATCCCTCCTCCTTGTCACAGCTGAATGGAGCTAATTTCAAGAAACGACGTCATGACATGTTATTCTTCAAATTGTGAGAGTTGCCTTTTTGATTGTGAGTTTCTTTTTTGATACATGCCCGAAATAGAAACAATTTTATATACCTAGAGATGCAAATCAGTTACATTTTTTTGATTGTCCCTTTTTTGGAGTTGACAAACTGAGGAAGACCTTCTTTTCTTTTCCTAAGCCTGGATCAATATTATGACCTTCCTTTCGACTACATTATAAGACGTTCTTAATTTATAGGAAACCGGATTAAACATTTATATGTACTCATAAAAGACAGAGATCAACCCTGAGGATTTGATAGGGAGTTATAATTGGAAATCCTTTTTGGACTTAGAGTAGAATGGAGGATCGATATCGGAGTCATTCTTGCAAGTGTTCTATGTTATTTCATTCACAGTCTCTTGTAGCTGATCTGATGAAACGTCATGATAGCTAAGCTACTCTCTTCAAAAATATTCTTCAAATGATCAAGGTTATTCTGTTGATTTTTGGTTCGTTTACTTTAAAATGCACATTACCCAAAATGCTAAAACTTTTTAGTATATTCAAAACACATGGCAATATTCTTAATTTAGACGTAATTAAGATGATAAAAGATTGATTTAAGATAACCTCACTGGTAGATTTCTATGATGATGTCATTTATCAATGATTTGTTTTATGGGACAGCTTTTGCCGTCGATTCGGGAAGAAAGAAACGAACCACTTGTATCTTGACACTAAAAATTATTTGAAAGACATGGTTAGTTTGCTATGGGTTCTTATTTAAGACTGCAGTCCAATTGAATTCAGTAACGTCTACTCCAATCCTGCCTTGTAGTCCTTAAAAAGAAAGGAAGGAACCCCTTCGTGACCTCATTGAAGTATTTATTCTTTATTATCTATATTAATAAAGTAAAATTTGACTTTCTGTCTGTTTGAAGATACGATAACGAGTCACCCGAGAAAACAGTATATAGTGGTTCAACATGTATGACTTAATATATTTTGATATAAGGAATAAAATGTACTGTATATAGTCCTCCATGATCTAAACCATATACATTAGTAGTCGATGAAAAACTTCTGGCGGGGGCTATGTACAAGGAGGACTGTTTCTGTTTTTTTAATTGATCCTTCATGTATGTCATTCATAATTCAGTTTCAGTATATGTTGAGATTCCAATTAAATCAGAGCCCTGGGGTGTTTAAATGAATTTTGTTTGTTTTTATTAGTGAGCGCTCTAAAGACTAAAGTACTCATCCGTCATCCCAACATATAATTATTTTTTTTCACAGACTCTTATCATTTATTCCTTCATTCCAAATCGTAATATATAAATTGATATAAGTAGTTACATGTGGGCGTGCTCAAGAGTGACAATGAAGATTTCTTTGAGAGTTATCTTATATATAATTCGAGCAAAATTTGTCTCTTAGCCGACCCCATATTACTATGGACAATGCTGCTCTGGGTACTACCGCTGGTGAATTAATATGATGCAGTGATCTTGAAGGACTCATCTTAGAGCGATATGCACGAAAGAACTAAGGCACTACACAACACTAATAATAGATAGTGGTTTAATCATTCAAGCTCAATCCATCTCTCATAATGGAATTAGTTATGCAATTTGACCAAATTGCAATTTTGTGTATACTGTAGTCTGCAAGTTCACTCATGTGTATTTATTTGCTAAATATTACTTAATCAGCGTATTTTGATGCAGTGCACTGATGAAATATTTATTAATGATTTATAATATTATTTGGGAATGAAGATGAGAATAAACCCTACGACAAAGCTTTGACTTTACGTCTAATTCTTTCCTTCGTCGTCATCTTAATCAATTTCATGCATATTTGAATCCATGCACTGTACATCATTAGATATATTTGAGGAAGACGCACTACGTCCTCAATTCCCCCGCTACAAATTAGCATTGCATAAAGATTAGAAAACATGCAGAATTTGAATTCCTTTTCTTTGCAAACATGATGGCCGTCAAAACAAAAGCAAAATTTATGAAAATTGATCCTGCGTAATTATGTTATATAAAAATTTAAATTCTATTTTTTCCTTTTAAACTTATTTGATCTAATCGTTAATGGTAAAAAATGTAAACATTTTGACAGCAAATTCAGTTCTCTAACTTCAATACTAAGGAAGTTATGACCCATTTAACATCGAAAATCCATACCTTTGTCTTGTAGTATCTAAGTTATAACCTACAGCAAAATCTGTGATCTAATAAATGTGATATTTCAACCAAACAACACAACTTTCCGAAGCATCAATAGATTTGACTGAAATTTTCCGTATTACTGAGTACAGTATTGTGCAAAAGATGATATTTTTAAATACCTACAATTGAATTGTGTAATATGGAATTCGAGTATATAATATTTTCCCACGCTCTCCAAACAATTAATGATAGTTATTGAAAAAAAGGAGAGGTTAAAAATTATGATAATGTACTATCATATTGCGGAGTAATAACGATTGAAGGTGCTGCTAATGTCGGATTAAAATGTATATACGTCGCATAAACAAATTTTTGTAAAAACTTTACAAAAAACTAGATACATAATTTTTTTTTAATCCATTATAACTTTTTTTTGACCAATTACAATATATTAGTAATTTTAAAGAGTATCTTGAGATGACTTATTTTCAAGCAAATGGTGCGATTAAACGAAGAAACGAATTGAAAAAAAAAACTGGGGAAAAGATTAAAAGCTTATCTACATTAAGTATAAATAACGTCAAATTGATTTCCCCAGTTTAAGTAATAAATATCCAGCATTTATAAGGAAATGCCCAAAAAACTGTTAGACTTCCGTGCACGCCTTCTGCAATATTTTCCCTCTCCGTAAATCGGCATTTTGTAACATACCTACATATAGACTAATCATGAACTTGACCTCTAAATCAATCTGGATTACTTCAGGGTGTATATTTTAAAGTACACGATTGCATTATTCAAAGTAAGGACGTTTACAGTTATTAAATAATTATATTAAAAAAACTTTTAAAAATCAAGAGTTTTGAGCATGTGGGCGAAAAGGCAAAAGCTGCCTGATTTGCTCAACCCAAGTGAGAACCGAGGAGATCATGAAAGTCGTTGCATACTGTCGCAGTCTTGTTTACAAGATGAAGGCAGAGACTTGAGTGGTTCCCTGGCAGAGGTAGACATAGGAAAATTGGGATCATGGAGGGTGTAGACACGGCGATCACCAGAAGTCCATTTTAATCTCCTACAATGTGATCATGATTTTTCCTTTGTTAAAGATACATAATTCATTTATTGACGCTTTTTTAATAGAAAATTATGTAATATTTTATATTTTAAAATAACATTTTTTTTTTTTTTTTGATAAGAGTAAGCCTTTTTATGTGTTAAATAGAAAAGAAAAGTTGTTCCATACTTCAGTTAATGATATTTGTATAGAAATTTTTTATTAAATACTATTATGTTTTTCCCTATGAGGTCACCTATGGCCAAAAGATTCGTCCTAAATTTTAGAGACGAGTCTGAATCGGACGCAAAAGCCGTCCCATATAATAATCTTTGATAAATGTCTTCATTATATATATCTACGTGTGATGGAACGGTTTACCAACCTTGATCTCTATATTATGTTCATTTGTCACGCCCTCCCTTTATTTTATCACGCAACCTTACATGCAAAAAAAAAATATATGTATATATATATGTAAAAAGCCAACTCTTACCAACCTTGAAATTATTGAATTATTAATTAGAAGTGTTCACAGCTTAAAAGAACGAATTATAATTCAACCAATCAAGGTTCAGATAAGGGTAAAGATCCAGAAACATTGACGGTTGACAACAAAATACACTGCATATTTTTATGGTGAAAAATAACGGTATATTGTGTGTTCTTTGTCGAATAATATAAATCATTAATAGGCATGGGATTATTACGACGCAACAAGTTTAGTCCTCAATATTTTAATAACCCTGAGATCTATGTTTATGAAAATATACTAATCAAATTTAGCTGACAAAACTGTTTTAGTAAAAATACAAAATCCTTCTTCATATTTCTTCCGAATATGAGCGCCTTGTATCGATTTTCTAGTGCTTCTGTGTAGGGCACACGCCCAAGGACTTAGATAATTCCATAGATAGTGATGCAAGTGAGCTTAAATTGATGTCTGGCGTCATGCTATAATTTTAAATTGATATAGTTTGTACAAATCGGGTAATTGGAACCCGATTTATTCCGGGGAAGCCAACTTTTTAAAAGCTTGTTAGTTTTGAGAAAGGGAAATGTGGACTCTTAGCTACGCGGATCTATACCCATTACGTGGGCCGTCTTAGAAAGAGAGTCCAATAAAAGTACACATAAGACTCCTCACTCCTTGCGGGCTTCCATTCTCGAGGTAGTGGCCATCATGGGCAACAATTTTCCGTATCAAGGCCTGTAGTAACAGGCTCAGAACGACACTGAATATAAGCAAACTATTTTGATGAACCCTTTGGGTGTGCAACAAATTGCAATTGAAGAAGATCAAATTGAGTGTCTCAATTAGAAATTGTATATATCGGGGGGCAATTTAAGTATCTTAGGTCAAATGAAGGTTCACAACTATAATTAACATTCTTGGGTATCTATGCGGATAGTAGAATTCTCAATATAGAGTCTGAATTTTACCCAAATATAGGAAATATTTCATTTTTATTATTCAAAAGTGCTTGGCAACTACATAACTCATACCATATTAATCTCTAGATACATAATTATATTGATGTGCTCTATTAAAGGTGCATCCTAGTTACCTAAGTTATTACTAAGTAGCTGCTACATCCTCTTAGTTATTTATAGTTGAGGTTGCGTGAGTTGAGAGGAATGAGTATGACATTTTTCCATTCTCTCTTTTCTTCTATTCCCTTCCCTTCCATTTTTTGTGCATCTTGCACAAATTATATGTACATATTTTTAATCTTTTTTAGAAATTGTAAAATGAAATTTGGTATAATTTTTCTTTTTTTGTGAATAACACATATTTCTACTGCACAAGGAGAAAGTTTTTTTTCTTCTCCTCCCGTTTTACATTGACTGTGTTTGCGGGTGTGTATGTTGTTATACGGTCGTATCCAAGGCGCCTGAGTAATAATAATAAGAATAATAATAAAATTTGTACGTACACATTTTGGAAAAAGAATTTATTATTTAATTTTTAACGTTTTTTCTGATAAAAACCGGAAAAATATATATGTATTTTGTACAAAGGGAAGGAGAGTGCTGAGTTTTATTTTTTTTTCTACAAAATTATTTCTCCCTACCCTCTTTCTCTCTCTTTCAATTCTTTCCCTTCCAGATTTTTGATTGTAATTGTGACGCGTCAACATAAAAACAATCTTGGGGAAAAAAATCAATAATAGTAAAAAATCCCAACTATTTTTTATACTTTCATATGTTGTGCACAAGTTTCACCTTGTATAAGTAAATTGTAAGAGTTGCAACTTCTACAAGAAAAACTGTACAAGTTGAAATTCCTTCATCTTAAAATGTCTTATTTAATAGTAAATTTGGTTATTCTAATTGTAACGCTATCGTTTCATATTGATCTATTGGAATGGAATGGTTGTTATGTATTTTGTACAATTTTCTTGTACAAGTTGTAACTTGTACAAGTATACTGTACAGGTTGTAATAAAAAAATGAGATCAATAATGAAAAAAAAAAAAAAAAGATTTAGAGATAATTTGTGATGAAGATAATGCAATAATTGTATATTTCATGGATGATCAACATAAAAAAAATAAAGGAATTTTTGCTTTTTATTAGAAAATTAATTATTTTAAATTCACAAAAAAATCAAAAAACAAAATCCCCCTCCCCCCCCAAAAAAAATACATATATATATGATCCTGTGGACGCTTCTGATATAGTTGCATATTTTAATGCCCAATGTTGTAATTAAATAATGCATTTTAGGTCTAACGTGTACAAAACACTTATATAGCACAGTATTTAGTTTAATATTTTAGGTGGTTTTTGTGTTGACTGACAACATATAAAATTTACCCTATAAAGGTCCCATATTTTGTATTATCAAGCAAGGTTTTAGGTCAAATGCCACACTTTCTTTTTAGTGTGTTTCCTGCCCTAGTACTTTCAAGAACGTCGAGTAAAACCTGATTTGAACTCTATTGGGACTATTATATATAGTGATGTAAATCGTCTGTATTTTTAGCAGGCCCGTTAATTTTTAATTGTTAATGTAAAGCATGAATTTTCTTTTCCTTAGCAGTTGTCATTATTATTGAATTCCTGAGTAGTGAACATCCCAAATAGATTCAATTATATTCCAAACCAGATTGGACATTCGGGTGTGCTCAGTAAAGACGGAGAGTAACCTCGAGGATTTGTTGTGGAATTATAGTTGTAAGTCATTGTGTGACTAGGAGTAGTATTGGGGATCGATATCGAAGTAATTCTTACCAATCCCCTGGGTTATTTCCCTTTTTCTCTCACAGCTGTTCTAATAAAACATCATGACAGCTGAGCAGCTCTCCTCCAAAACATTCTTCAAATATTCAGTGCGGCCATCAGGTTGATAGTTGCTTTATTTTTATAACAATACCCAATATACAGAGAATTTTCATGACTAATATTTCAATGCTGTGTACAAGGTGAGATGTTTATACAAGAGTATTGTTTAAGTTGCAATTTCTTTGTTCCAAAATGCATTATTTAATTGCAACATGGGTAATTCGAATTAGCAATTAAGTTTATTGATACACTATTTTCATTTTGATCTATTCGAATAAAAGGGTTATTATGTATTTATGAGTAATATAACGTCCAGCACAATATTTCATTTTGTGAGTAAATGATATGACCATTGTATTCAAATTTCCGATTTAAGTTAAGATACATATCGGCCCATATAAGTCTCTGAAATCTAATACAGGTTTTAAAACACTCACTCAAGAAATTGGAATAATAATAAGTCTAGAACTGATTCAAATATCGTGGTCAATCATGAAACATTTTAATTCATTAAATTTAAATTCCCATGTTTGGATCAACTTGAGTCTTTTAAATCAACGAAAGATTTTAGAACATAGCTAAAACTAATGAGTATTCAAACTCATTGAATAAATTTTAAAAGTAAGTTTAGACTCAAATATCATGGTGAATATACGTCAAATAAAATATATCCTCCTCAAAATAAACAATGAACAATAAATTCTTTTATTTAACTAAATTGAAATGGACAATATTGGGAGTAATATAAGCAAGGCTCGTGGAACACGTTAGCCTCCTAGCCCGTAGACATTAAAAACAGTCAGGCTAGTACAGCGTGGTCTGTAATTCAGCTGTTTGGCTACGTTATTCCTTACCTTAACTACGACGTACAAATTTGTTTTTCAATCATGAATACTACCTTCTATCAACGTCTCATATGTCTGACATTGAAAACAAATATTGCAGGTGTCTTTTTTTTAATGAACTATATCTTTAAAAGACAGATTTTTAAATTTTTCACTTCCTCTGTAGTTTGGAAATGATTTTTAAAGAAGTTGAGATCCTTTCAATTTCAATTCCAGGACCAAAAGATACATATTTCAAAACACTTTATTTCCCTGTTTCGTGATGAGATAAAACGGTATTTTATATGGGGTTTCTTTCGAATCTAAACCAATCATGTAGTTCACCCACTAGATGGGAAAGTTGTATATTTTCTGCTATACTGGGCTAGTCTCATTTGATCAATATCTAATGGTATGGAGCTTTTTATAGAGCCCCCGGATCCGGCTTTCTTGGGAACCATTTATTAAATAATTAAAACCGAATCCGAGGGATTCTTCATTTGATATATTGAATTCAACGTTTACATTAGCGAATTATATATTTAATTAAATGATTTTTTATAATAATTAACCCCAGAATTTTCGGTGTAAAATAGGATCCTGGGAAAAAAACGACCTTTTCTTTTTGGAGAAACGTAAACACATTGTCCAGTAATTGTAATTTAAAGCGTCCTTTGCAGTGTCTCTAAATGACATATCAAAATAATTCCTTAATAGGTTCTGTAGATAATAAGATACGGAATTCAAAAGTCATATTTTTGGGGAAAAAATTATCCCAGGTTGTTTTTGTGTTGATAGACGACATATATATGTATGAAGAAAAATTGGGAGCCTTCTGCTACGTAGAAAAACATTATATTATTTTCTTTCAAAAATATAGGGAAAACTATTTAGTACGTAGGAGTCAACAACCTTTTCTCTCTCTCTGAACACACTCACTCTAGAAATTTTTACTCTTTCCGATATTTTTTCCTATATTATTCGTTCCACTCAGAAGAAAAGGATTTTATAGCTCTACAATCATAACAGTCATCCTTTGTACGTAGGATTTTTTTCCCTTTTTGAAGGGGATATTAACTTTTAACGAATTTCTTTTTTGTTTAAAAGTTTCTTAAATACAATTTATATATATATATATATATAATAATTCTTGGTTATCTAATTGCCAAGTAGAATGGAAAAGGGTTTTAAAGTACAGATGAGTGCATTAAGAAAATGACTCTGCTTGCAAATTCCCATGCATCTGCATTTTCTGATGCGTTATTATTATTCATTTAATTAGTATGCTAAAGGATTTCACGCCCTATTAACAAGTAGCTGAATAATTATAATAATCATTTGGATACTGTCTCATTACTCTGTTCATTTCTCCTCCTCTCTGAAACGAAAATTGTATGTAGAACATAACATGTGTTTTAGGATAGGTTAGGCAGCTGTTGCCGTAAGAGCAACAACACCACGTGTCCGACACACAGTTCCTTCGAGAGCAAAAGGAGAAAAAAAACCAGAGGCTTGCTCAATTTCCCGCTGAGTTTCAAAATGTTATGTTTAAAAGATAACAAAAGTAGAAGAACAAAGAAGCACTTGGCCTCAAAACGCGGTAATATTTCTCCCCTTCCCAACTTTTCTTCTTCTTTACTTTTCTAAGAATTTGGCTCACCCAAATATCCTACATAATATACAAGAAGTTGGGGGGGAATGCGTGCCAAGGAGATAATATTGATACAGTGTGGAACAACGCTCAGATACTATTATTATTTTATAACTAAGTAACTACTAAGAACAAAGAAAGTGGGCCAGCACTCAGCAATTGAGGATGGGACGCTCCATAAACAGGGTACAAAAGTACGTCGTTCAAAATTGTTATTATAACATCTGCTTTATAAATTATCAGGTTATATCAAAATAACAAATAAACTGATAAATTTTGTTGTTAACTTATTTAGGGATAGCATTCTAACGATTTATTTAATGTATGGAGTCTATAACTTTATAGAGGGCGTTATGAGTGTATTTTGTTGTCAATTTTTCTGCTGTTTCTTAGGCAGAACTGAGCTGGACCGGACAGAGACTGAACTCGTTGGGACGTATGTCTTTAGTCCTAAATAAAAACATGCACAACACCATTATAAACCGGTTCATTTTTCAGGAAAAATTGCGTGCTACATTAAATGCAACAAGAATTTAAATTTTTGTCCGACAATATTTGTATTAAAGGAACCTTGTTATGGGTCAAACATTTGTGAATCCATTTAATAGGGGTAATTCAAAATATACTCATGAGAGAGATATATCTATTTATGAGTTATTAAACTCATTTTTTTTAATGATGAGAATAAGGGTTCACTCATATTTTGATCTCCAGCCATTTCCATAGAATACTGCCTTATCGTTTTATGTCTTTCATAATTTTTCGTCATTCCTAGAGTACAGTAATGAATTTTATCATTCATAATTAGTGTAACAATTATGAATAATCAATAACGTCATCATCTTCAACTTATTTTTAATAAGGATGATGTCATTGTTTAGATGTAAAGGAACCATTTTACATTAAAAATAAATGTATGGATGGAAGTCTGGGACAGGGATTTTGTGGGATGGTCAAATGAAGTTCAGACGGTGAGCTTTCGGGCTCAGTCCTGGACCGAATCCATCTCTAATCTGTATCAACTTTTTAAAAAAAAAACCACATTATTTATACGTGTGGACTGAAACTACGTGGGCAACTGATAGTGGATGTAGATATATTTTTTTATTATTAAGCTACTAACTATAGTACCTGGAGTTTTTATACGTCGAGGAACAGACAAACTTTGCTTTACAAATATATAAGATCACTCTTGTCCAAGAAATCACGTGATCTTACGTGCGTTAGATTACTTTGTTGTCTAAATTTCTGCCCCCCGCCTCTTTAGTGTTCTGAACTCGTGCTGTGTCATAACACCTATTAATTTAGTCCTGTCTAGTCTTAGAGCCGGTCCTATCGAATGACGTCATGAAGGACCGAACTTCACAAGCTTTTTAGAATTGCTATGCAGCACTAAATCGGACCGGACCAAGACTCAACATGACTAGACATCATCAAGCCTTGTGTCCTAAATAAGGACTCACACAAACAATATTCGAAATGTTGATTGTTTGCATTTGAATTATCTCTTGTTAAGGTGCTCTGAACAATTTCTTCTTACAGTTCTTGAATAATAATTCTGACTTTGTGAACTAACTGTGCCTTCTCTTCCTTTTTTATTTCAGAGAAAAAGGTTGAGTGATACACTAAATGAAACGACAATTTACATTTTGAGTTACAATATCTGTATTATAGGTGGATCGGGCTACGAGGTGTCGGTTTCAGGTCCAAATATAAGAATTTATAAAGGTAATCCAGTCTATTAATTATGTGCTGCCACGACTAAAACTCGTACTCGAGTATATAAACAGACACAGTAACTTGACTCCTGGGGATAAAAAGCCCAGTGTTACTCGGCACTGGACAAAAACTCATGTAATTCTTCCATGACTGACTTACTTTTTCTGCTAAATGTATAATTTATGTTTTCTTAGGGGCAACAATCTCTTGACTTTTGTCAAATATATACTCTTAATCCCAGTTGGTTTTAAAAGTAATCTTTATTTGAATGTTTTAACCTAGCAGGAGTACTCGACACTGTTTGGAATAACCCAGTTGATTAAGTACACACTCTTAAGTCTTCCTAAGACCAATAGACATACGACAAAATTGTCTGTATTAATACATGTAGATAAATGAATATTTCTAAATGCATAAGGGAGGGATCGCTTTTAAACATGAATTCGAATGTTTGCATCTGATTTTCAGTCTGCTATATTTTAGTAACAAGTTTTGTAGGGATCAAAAAGTGTTTGAGTGAGTAACTCGAATTCAGGCGAATGAGGAGTATTAAAGCAAGTAACGAGATATGGCTAGTAGGTAATTCCTCGAATGTTTTAAAAAAAAAAGAAATTCGAATATACTCATGCAGAAAAATTCAGCGCAGAGCACATCACTTCAATATATACACACATGAGAGCTAAATATATACAGTGTCCATGGCTAAGTTTTTGATCCCCTTTCAACCTCTACTGACAAATTTTAAAAATAGTCTTTAGTATTTCCCTTGTTGCCGAAATATGTTAATACTTATTTGGAAAATAGCTTTTAATGATCATGTACATTAAATTGATAATCTTATCAATGACAATTCGTGGTATGTCACGAATTCTAAGCGAATGCCCTTGATTCATATGAATTAATATAAAAATCCATATCCTATGTTAAACTTTTTTTTGAGTTCGCAATATAACTAGTGCCAGCTGCTTTAAATCCTAATACAAAAGTCCATTTACAGGGGCGTTTGCATGATTATATTTATGGGAGGGATTGGTCCTTGAATACAAAAAATTTCAAAAATCCACCGCTGTAACAAAATTTCAAAAGTACTTAGTTATTTACGGGAAATTAAATTGCAAAAGTTAATTAATTTTTATGATTTTTGGAAAAATAATTCAGCTAATCCATAGTTTTTACAAAAAATTATATATTTTGTAAAAAGTTTCAAACCTTCAACATTTTGAAGGGAAAAAAAATTGAAATATTAAACTTTTTGGAGAAAAATTTCAATAATCCATAGTTTTTGATAGGAAATGAAATAATTTGGAAAAAAATAAGGGTTGGCTGGAGGGGTAACAGTCCATCCAGCCTATCTCTTGCAGAAGCCCCTAATTTATGAAAATTAAAGAAACGGCTGATCAGAAAATAAACTCTATCTGTTGTTATTTTCTTAATATATATATATTTTTTTAAGAAAACAGTTTGCGTGACAAACTAAACGTATTTATCTGACGATATCTACATTATTATTATTGTCTTCAAAAGGTAAATTTAACTCTCCGATTCTTTTTTAATAAATAATTTTTTTATAGGTGGGAACTGAAAGTTTTTTTTTTTTTTTTTAATAAATGTGGATTTTTGGTTTCCTTTATTAACATTCCCAAACCTATTATCATCGTTTCGCACGGAAAAGTTTTCAAAACGATGATGTATGTTTTGTATTCGGATTCAATTGCTTTTATGTCTACACGAGTAAGAAATCTGCTTTGTCAAGGTTTGCAAATTTAAAACATGTTTTTATTAATAGTCATAATTAATAAAAAAACATAACTTTTTTAATGAATTGAATAAACCTTTTTTAAAAGTTTGACATCAGTCATTCCTTAAAAAAAACAGATTAATACCATTTCAGCAAACATACGATGTACATTTTTACTCTCAAGAGTTACTCATTATGACCAGGGTATTCACCTTTGGTCCCTGGAGAATGATGCAGTTGAATTTTTATTTAACTCTCAGTCACGGAAACTAAAAAAAGTGACCTCTGAGGGGGTACATATGATTTCTTAAACCAAGTTTTCAAATTTGAAACAATTTTGAAAACAAGATATGATCGCTTACTAAAGTGGCACACTTATAACTTCTCGCCCTTGATCATGTTTTTTTTTTTTTTTGAGTTTTTTATAACAAGTGTTTCTATTTTATAAAAAATTAATATTTACAGTCAAACCTGTATTAAGTGGTCATGCAAGAGAAATGAAAAAGGGGGCTACTTAGTTTATTTTAGTTTCCAAATTTGTAACAATTATAAATTTGAAAAATTGATATGGGCGGTTAGATGAGTTTTACGTTTGAAACTGGTAGTCGTTAAACCACATTTCACTCATGCTTTTTGTAGGAAATAATTATAGGTTTAAAAGGGTTCATTTATAGAAAAATTAAATACCATACATTTATATTGATAAGCCCTGAATTAACTGGATTTGGGGCCATGTAGTCGTGGGAACTTTGATTTTTATTCTTCCCACAAGATTTTCTTCTTTCATGTTTTATTTCTTCCACAGCTAAAAAATAAACGAATGAACGGAAGACAAACTGAAGGAACGAACGACCAAAGGAAACTTTCCGCAAAAATGAACAAACGAACGGTAAGTTGCTGAACGGATCCAAGCGTAGATTGTACTCTTTGGAGAACCAATACTTGCCTTAGCATTTAATTATGATTTTATCCACGTTATTTTTAAATACAATGTTGGCATTACGTATCCAAAGAACAGCTGAAATAATTTTGTTTTGATCCAAGTGTAAATCTGTCGGAGGAGCATCACAACAAGAAACATGTGTGCCAAGGTTAACAGAAAGGTATCTTGTATAAGTTGGTCCATACGTCATACTTTCTCTTTCTATCTTGAAATGGGAGACAGTGACAGAGGATAGTTGAAACGCAACTCTCGCAACCTATTAATACTAAGGAAATAAATTTGGTACGCAAACTGAAGGGAAGAATATAATTGACTGAGGATGAGAAAACATGAAGTGAAGCGGAAGTGTCTTGACTTTTCCGAGTTATTACTTCATTTAAATTATATTATTAATATAAATATTTTTATTTTGTAGTTATCACTTATTTACTATTGTTGTCATATTCCAGTAGAAACTACAAGGATTGTAATATCCTACCAGAAACTTATTCCAACAATTAGGATCGATCAAACCATCACAAAATCAAATGGTAATTAATGTAATATAATATTAAGACTTATTATTAGGTAACAAAATGGTAAGTTTGAATAAGGACCATGATTATTTAGAAATAAATAGTTAAATCATGCTTTGAATTCACTCCATTCCGGGTTCATCGATGTCCAAGAAAAAAAACACCAGTACGAATTTGCACACAACGACTCGCATAAAAGTATTCCTGAAGCAAATTCTACTGACATGATCATAGTATATATAAGAAAAAGTCTTAATGCCTTACATAATTAGATATGATCTCCTCCAGCCTCCTCTCTCTGTCAAAGGATGGACTCTGAAAGAAATCACCCCCCCCCCCCTCGTCCAAATACTTCAAAACAGCTAAATTCACTACTTCTTCCACACAATGAGACCTACTTTCATGACCCTTTGAAGTGCTAATTAACCGAATAACTTGGAAAAGTTGAGATCCTTCCCTTTCACTTTGCGTCTTCTCTTCCTCATCCAATTATATTCTTCCCTTCACTTCGCGTAATAAATATATTTTCTTATTATTAAAAGGTTGCGTGAGGAGGATTTTAACTCCCAGTACCCAATAGAAATACCAGGTTCCACCATTATGTGATTGGGCTTGCTAGAATTGTCAATTTGATGTATCGTACGGACTGTTGGTCAAGAAAAGCAGATTTTGACAACCTATGCAACCACTCAATCACTATGACGTCAATATTAAAAAGCGCAGGGGACGTCAAGCATATGTTGTACACACGGCATGGTATAACCTTGTGCTTCTATCAACATTGTTGTGTACAAACAATTTCTTCCTTCCCGTCTTCATTGCCGAAAATAGGGAAAAAACCATTCTATATCCATTCGGACTGTCTACAACATCAATATGTCCATTACACCCCCCTATAACCAAGAAGAACCAAAGTAGATCCAGCAACAATTGGCTTCTCACCTTCCTCCATGCAGCTTTCTTCGTGCCCTGACCTCAACACTCTGGACTTTGCAGTTTGGGTGTCTTGGAAAAGAATGTATGCCGGACCTTTATTCAAATTTGGAGTAGCTCCGAGCTGACATTATGATATAATTGTAGCCATGGACTATGACTTCATCACTAAGAGCTGTCAATTTGTTCGCCGGTACAGGTTTTTATTACTGGTGAAGGAATACATATTGAATAACAAATTGGTTTTATAGTTGTTTTTTCATGATTAAATAAAAATCACGTTTTTTTTGTAATTTAATCACATGTTACTACAAGCTTTGGGTACCACTCTATCATTGTTTCTATTTGAATCTACGGACTTGGTGAGTTGCATAAAGAAACATTAACAATATCCGAAAATCGTCCCATTAACTGGTTAGTGGGTATGTCTGTCTGATGGTGAGTTGTTGATTTTGGGGCACTGGTTTCCAAAGTCATCTTAGCAAAATAAAAATATGGGTGTTTACATAACGAAATGATGTAAACTAAATGCAAATTTTATGATCATAATTCTAATAATAAATTAATATTTACCATATATGTATATATTTTACTTTAGAGTGGATTGATGGATATTTTCTTGTTCTCCAACTTTTGTCATTTCGGTACAGTCTAATATGTATGCTACTTTGAGTTTTGGGGTTCCACTCTTTTGTATATTTAAAGTTATATTGATTGTCAATTGAATGTCTAGTCGATAATAGAACACCTGTAATCGGTATTTGGGTCATTCCACGTCAAGTGTACACATTTTTTTGCAATTTACGGACTGATCATCACCGATTTTGACTTTTTTATATGAAAGAAGTGAGTCTGTGAAATATTAGGACTCTGTAATTCACCTAGGCCGTTCTAGGTGAAACGGTCTAATGCGTTGGACCTATGTTGTTCAGAAGGTCATAATTCCTTTCATAGTGGCTTGATTTTAACAAAAATGACGGCAAAAGATGCAACAGAACACAAACTATAATTTATGTTAAATCATAATCTTATATCCGAAATACAAGTTTTCGGCTTTGGTGCAGCCTACAAAATGGCGCTCCTGCCAAGCAGCAAACGCCGATTTTGTTTTAATTTTGGTAAATAAGATTATGAATTAATATAAATTATAGTTTCTATACTTGTAAAATCATCAAAATCCGTGATGGTCATGCTGTGAGGGTGTGGACTGTGGAATGTCCATTTCAAGAAAAAATAGTTATAATTAGGTTTCTAAATTGCCAAAGAAACGCCTACAATTGAACATATGCAAGGATGAATAATTAATTTCTTGATCATAGGGGGAAAATATAATTATGTAAATGTATTTGCTAGGGCTACAAAAATTGTTTGAAATCTATAGAAATACACCATATTGACAAAAATCTGAAAATGTTTAGATAATTTTGTGTTCATAATGAAGAGATATATTATATGAGTTTATTATTTTATGAGTCTTTAGGATTCGAAACGTAAATTATACATTTGTAGTATATATTAGGATTAGAGTTGACATTTTTGTATGGAAAAAACACTGTTTAAAAATTTGAAAAGGAAAAACGGTTGTTACATTTGCTCTTTATACTTTTTTTTTCTTCATTATTTGATCATCGTCGTGGTTTGCTGTAAATTGTGTAACCAGTGAAAAATGAAGTAAATACATATGAATTTGAATATAATTACAATAATTATATGAGTCATACATTTATGAATAGTTATGAACATCTTGTGTAGAATGGGCATCTAAAAAATAAAAAAATAAAAATCAACATGGTAACCCTGAAAATTTGAAGAATATTAAAATAATGCTCTTGACCTTTGATTAGATTAGCTATAATCCGCTGTGACAAGGGAGGAGGGGATAATGAATTAAACAAGGGAATTGGCAAGAACTACTCCAATATCAATCGCCAATTCTACACTGAGTCCAACGAGGACTTACAATTATAACTCCGCGTGAGTTACGCTTCCGTATTGTATAAGAATGTTCAATCAGGAACTAAATATAATTGAATCTATTTATGAAAGGATGTTCACTAATCAGGAATTAAATGATAAATGATGACAGCTGCTAAGGAAAAGAAAAATTATTCTTCAGATTAACAATTCCAAAAAACAAAAACGGTCCAGTTAAAAAATTCAGGGGATTCACATAAATGTTTATGACGTGGAGTTGATGGGGGGGAAGGTTACTGATATAAAGACTTTTAAGATGAGGTATATCAAGGTTTACACAAACAAAGACAAAGCGGGTGGGGGAGGTTCCAAAGTACACGACGCCGGAAGCTTATGCAGGACCAGACTACCTCCTACACATCCAAGTATCTTTCGTCTGCAGAGGCTCTGAAAAATTTCATTACCTGTATAATGGAAAAACTGGATCTACACAAGGTCGCCCGTGTCTGCCTAAGCTACTGGCACCTTGTGACTGAGTTTATCAAGAAATGCAGATCCCATTATAAATAATAAAATACCATTAAATGTAGCTTTCAAATAATTAAAAAATTACGGTTTCACCTCATCTAGTTTGTTCGTTATAAGCCTTTTAAAATGTTTCTGAATGTTATTTATTTATATGTTAAGGCGAAATTGTTTAAGGCAAAATTAGAGAGGGCCGATGACTTCATACTTATTGATCTCTCTTCATAAATAAAATAAAAATGATTAGAGTTTTGAAAAATACATAACACTTATTCATATACCAACTACAAAAACCCTCTTCTATTATCATATTATTTCATCTCGTGAAATATTTAAGAATCTCTCTTCCATATAATTCATGAAAGGATAAGTAACTACGAAGGCTGAATGCATCTCCGGAAGAAGAGAGCAAGTCTGCTGCCTGTACATTAGAGCGGTTTGATTTTCAACTCTTTTCAAATTTCGATTATAGCTAATGCAGAAAAGTTGTTAATGGGTATGCAAATTATACAGACAAAATTGCATTGTTCTACGAGGTCATCTTTAGACTCCAAATCTTGATCAAATTATAAATAAAGCTAAATACTTCAAAAAAGGAAGAGCTCAACATTTTCCAACATTTTCTTTTTCCTCCATAGAGTAGTTTAAAAAAAAAAAAAAAAAAAAAACTTTATTAGTATTTTGCATTGGTTAGAACATTGTCTTCCATAATTAATTTATACAAAATAACGATTAATGCTATATTTGCTATTTTACCTTCTTTCAAACTTTGTGGGCTAACTAAATGGGCTACCTAAAGAGAACATCCTCGGAAAATTATATTTTGCTATTGTCATTTTCTTAGAAAATGACAATTCCTCCAATTCAACCATCTTCGAAATTCCAAAAAAAGTTGAAAAACGAACCAATCTAATGTACAATGTTTTTATTAAGTGAAAAGAGTGTAATATGAGAACATTGCAGATACTAATTCGTTCCACGCAGGCTGGCACGTTCTATGTGTATTTTTCTAAGTACATTCTGCATTCGCTAATGTATTTTGCAGAAAAAGGCTTATTTTTTGTTATTTTTTGATTATCTCCTCTTTGGATTCAATCTTGCATTCCATTTTTTGTTATTTGTGTGCTGGTCTCATCTTAACTAAATACAATATATTGGTTTAGAGAGCGAAAAAAAAATACAAAATGCAAAGTATTTTTTTGCACAAGTAATGCAAAAAAATGCTGTTGACGTACGTTTGTTTCATCATTCTTTTGTCTGACATTGAATGAACATGAGTGGAATCATTTGGTAATTGTTTATAGATATATATATATATATATATTTTGTACATGTTGCAACTTGTACAAGTTGCAATATCTTTGTTTTAAAATGTATATTTTAAGTACACCACTAAATTATATTTATATTATGGAGCAAATACAACTTGAGGACGTAGTTTAAAAATGAACTTTGAGCTCTTGCGATAGCTGCGCATGCCAAAGTAAGACTTTGTTTGTTGTTTTGGCAGCTAGCTATAGGTATTTGACGTCAGATAAAAGCGATCTACGAAGTTACATTCCTTACAGTGTCCTTTTTACAATCCGTGTTAGACGAGACAATGTTGAGATTGCAGAATTTATTAAGGCTGGACAAGCTGCAAGAGTTTGGGGGTGTTTTATAAATCAAAAGCAAAGTAAGGCCAGACAGCCAGAGGGATCAGAATTTCATGCAAAATTTACAAAAATCATTGATGAGGAGCCATCCATCAAGGTTATGGAAGGTCTAGCTTTGGATTGAGGAAGTTACGGCTGGGAGGGCATTTATCTGACAACAAGAGTCTACTCCATGCCACACTGAAAGAAAAAAAGGAGCAAAAAACAACAACGTTGATCTGGTTGTCAGAACGTTTTTTTTTTTACATTATAGGACCCAGTGTTTATCCTCCAAGTTCACCAGAACTAAACCCTATGGATTTCTTTGCGCATGGTGCTGTTGAGTAACACAACAATAGATTCTCGAGCAAATTACGATCAAATGCCCAGGATCCATCATTGAACTTTGGAAACCACCAAATGAGACTATCATCAAAAAAAAAAAATGTACATACGTTCGGCACATTTGGCAATGTGGCTTTCGGCTATAAGGTTGTCTGCAAAGTGCCATAGATCCTAAAATTACATGATTAGTATGTATTTATGAGTACTTGGGGTTTTTAAATAAAACATTTCACTTACGGACTTTCAGACTGCCAAACTGCACGCCTTTGAAACTAATATAGAAATTATATTTGAAACAAAGAACCAACAAAAAAACCACTTAAGGGCCAGTTTTTTTTTTTTTTTTTTTTAAAACCTTCATATTGGTCAAGATTTCATAGACATATTTAATCCAATTATATAATTAATATTCAAATTTATTGACGGTTTAAGATACCCAAGAGACTTTAGTTGTGAACATTTATTTAAAAAACTTATGTAACCATAGAGTAAATTATTTTTTCATTCCTTTGTTGTGTAGATCAATATTGGCGTCTTTAAGTAGAATTTTTGGCAGAACCATAGGTTTAATAAGAATATTTTATTGATAAGAAACCACACTCAATTTTGAAAGAAATGTTTACAGCCTCTTCTTATGCTGACAGGGACATACATATATCGGGGACAAGTTGTGAGTAAAAAATGTTATTTGTATATCTGCGATTGGTAACTATAGTTGCCAAATGAAATCAAGTTAAATAAAAAGGATTTCATGGATTCATGACAAGTTTTACCTTGTGGTGTAGTGTTATACGAGTTCTGTACATGTTCAGATCGAGTATTCTTGTTTTTTGTCACGTACATGTGGCAGGATTTAATTTTATAAATAATTAGGAATCGACCTATGACATCATGTCACGACATGTCCGGATCAGAATATTTCAAGTTCCATCATCTATTTAGTATAATAATTTCCGATTTATATATATATTATTGTGTTTCTCGGGAATTTGAGAGTTTCTTTCTTATTCTTATACTTTATGGATATAATAAGTTGTCAAATAGAAGGTTCTACTGACACAAAGGCCTGATGTCATCGATTCAATGACAAGAGACATTTCAAGCCAAATATTGACATATCTCCTCTTTTGGAAGAATATGGACATGGATGAAGATCGATTTTATAAAGTAAGGACTCTCTTCGAATGCTTAAATAAAACAGATGAAATCAACAAGGCAGTGGAATATGGCTTAGTGTTGACAAAGTGATGGATCCATACTACGGGAGGCATAGAGATAAACAGTTAATGCGTGTAAAACCTGTTAGATTCGGATTCAATCTATGGGCCTCCACTAAATCCGATAGTATTTTGATGTCAAGGATTTCATCCACTCTTCTCCAATGATGAAAACTGATCCAGATTTCGGGATCCTACTCTTATGAGGGATTTCATTTTACAATTTTTAAGATATACTACCTCCTTTTTTCTTTTTCTTTTACCTTACTTGTGAGATCAATTCCAAACTCAGGTTCATCCTTGAAATATTGTCAGTACCTTATTTCAAATTGACAACTATATAGAGCATTTTCGGGGAAGCTCTTTAAAAAAAAAGCTAAGAATTTCAGCTATAAAATGATATACTTTTTTTTTTTTAATATATTTATCTAGAGTTTCTGAATAAAAAGCACTTGCTTTCAATTTTAAATAATGATAACTCTAGTTATAAGTAGGATACAAACATTAATTTTTTAACTGTAAGCATTGAAAAATATTTACACGTCATTTATCCCTATTTTAAATAGCAAGCGCTTAGAAAAGCTTTGAACCTGAACACTTTTGCAAAAAAACAAACCAACAAACCTTTATGCCCTTTTGCTAAAGGTCGTGATGCTAATAAAGAAATATAAGGCCATATTTGGAATCAAAGGATCAAACTCACCATATTTCTCTATTGTGACATTTTTACTGTTGAACAATGTAATTAGTCCATTCCAACGATGCAATTATTATTCAATAATAGTTGATAATTGTTCAAAGCTTAATAGGAACTAATTCGTATCGAAACAAGCAATGCTAAGAACACCGATTAGAGGGGAAAATAATATATAATGACAGCTGACAAGCAAATATTGTATATATTTTTGTGTTGGTGGGATAACACCGTGCAGAATAACCATGGATATATACAGTATATTTTTCGTCTGCTGTTGATTCTCCTGAAGAATTCTGATGCAAATCTGGCAAAAATTCCCAAGTCCAATTCTTTAATATTTTAAATAATAGTGAAAAAATATCCTTTTGCTATTAGGGGTGTCCCAGGATTATACAAATTTATATTTTTTGGAAAAATTGTTGCTCAAAGGTATTGAATATAAAAGGTTTTCATCAGCAGTGAGGCTAAATCTTCCAAAAGAGAGATCCAATCAATTTGTAGATTTTCGACGTTTTCTGAACTCAGTATTTCAAAATGAGAGAGAAAAAAAATCTATTAATTTTATAAAAAAATCTATTAATTTTGAATTAATTAAGGGGCAACTAAGTTTTCTATCTATAAAAATACCATTTTCATGTGTGCTAATGAAGGAAAGTTTGTCTTTCTCTCTCTCTGTCTCAATGTATCAGAACAAGTCACGGGGTGCACATTACATAGTGCTCCATGATATACATCATAAATATATTTTTATTTTATAAATAACAATAAATATGTTACATAATGCCTATTTACATTTACGGAGAGAAAAAACTTCCAGGAGGCGTGTGCGGAAGTCTAGAAGTGTTTTGGAGATTCCCTTAGAAATACTGGATTTCCATTACTTAAATAGATAAAGTATAATTGACGTCAATTATATTTAGTGTAGATAAATTCTTCATCTTTCCCGTAGTTTAATTTTTTTTTTTCAATCTGTCATTTTGTTTAATATCATAATTTGTTGGAAAGTTAGTCAACTCAAAGTATTCTTAAAAATCATAAATAAAGTATAATGGATTCAATAAAAAATATAATGGACGCTTATAAATTTATTAATCAACTATATTATAAAGTTTTTGATCAATTTGTAAATGCTAAGTACATAAAATTTACCCCGACGTTAGCACTTCCAATCTTTTATGAAAGTACGTTGTCTTAAATTTTAACCCCTCTGTTTTCTTTTTTCAATAATTATCATTTATTGTCTGGAGAGCGTGGGAAGATATTTATATACTCGAGTTTGATATTATATAATTCAATTACCGGTATTTAGAACAATTTTAGTATATAGAAATATTGCAGACGGTTGCATATATTACAAGAGCACTGTGCCTCTTTCTTTCTGGTTATTGGTCTCGTATATATGTATCCTATAAAACGAAAGCTAAGCTGCTATTTTCCCAAACATTCTTTAAATTGTCAGGATTACCAAATTCATTTTCTGTTTTTATTTATCCATAACAGCAGGACATACACGTAGACGCATCGTGCATACCCCATGCGTAAATATGTGATATCTGTAAAGATAAAAACGGTTGATGCGTGTGCTTCTTCGTCTTTTGTGTTCATTGTTTAATAAGTCGTGGTGTGTTAATATCTCCCTCTAAAAGAAGAATTATTGCATATTATAAGGGTGTAAATTGATTTAAAAATCCATCACAAAATAAATAGATATACATGAATTTAAATATAATTATAATATTTTCCCTACAAGCATGCTATTTAAAATGTAAAAGATTCTCCTCTTTAGCCCAGTAATGCATTTTCTCCACCTAAGTCATATAAAAGGCAGCTGATATTTTTAAAAGTTATTAATACCATATGTATGACTGAGCCCCATTAATACCATAGTCCAAGGTATTTGTATGCCCTCGTTCCATTACAAATATCCCATTTCTAGTTACATTTAAGTTTACATGTAAAGAAATGCTCACAGCTCGAGTTTTGACAGGAGTTTTTGCAAAAGTGAGTTTATGTTATTTACTAATAATAATTTTTAATTGTTTATACGTAAAAATATTGACTCTATCTTCAAACATGATAAAATTATCCTTTATTTTTCCTGTTTGACGTGCAATTATACTAAATATACATAACGGTTTGAACAAACTATTTCCCCCTTGTTATTTGAGCACTCAAAAAACCTACTCGAGCAAGATAAATGTATAGCAGTACACGTCATTTCATCCTATATGGTTATGCAGCTGTTAAAAAAAAGGGGGGGAAGCATATATGATACCTCACGATTGGGAACTATGTTTAAAATATTGCCCGTCAACACAAATGCAGGATGGAGTGTCTTTTCTCAAAAGTGAGTGTGGATTACTTGGACGAATTAATTATCGTCAATTCCAGCTATAAGTTATTATAATTAATCCAATATCAGCTATAAGAAAATTATTTTTTTATCATATCTGATATTTATTTGTAAGTTTCCTTTTGGTTTTATCACCAATTGAATCCAAAACGGTCTTAAATTTAGCTGGTAGACCTATAAAATAACATAGCCTGTTCTTATGATACTATTTTTTGAACCTTCGACCTTATTAATAGCCTGTTTTTGAACGAAATAATATCCCATTCCCATTCTTTTTTTTTTTTTTCTATCTTACTTCTTCTCTTTTCTCTCTTTCTACATCCCTCTCTCTGTCTCTTTTCTTCTACCTTCATTCTTTGTTTCTATTCCCCTCTATCAAGTCCTGCTACTATATACTGGTGGTCCATTAAAATCTGAACTCTTTGAATTTTAAACTTCACCCAAATATAATTTATTAATTATCAAAATAATGTCAACAAAATGAATACATAGATGTATGTATGAGCTCTCTTAATTATTAGTATAGCCGCTATGGCAATAATGGCTTCCAGACGGCGTCGGAAGGCATCTGCGAATCTAGTCATCTTCTTTTTCTACATACTCTCTCTGTCACGTTTTAGAGCTAGCTGGCAGTGGCTTTGAGGGCCTCGGCGTTTGAGTGAAAGAAACTACAGGCAATGCAATCAAAAAACTATTAGTTAAACACTGCTAAAGTGAATTGCCCACTTCTCATGAATTGCTTGGGGTCCAATTCATCTTTATACAAAGCCGTATAGTTTATTAAAAGACCAGTGTTATTCGTCAAAAAAGCACATTTAATCATGATTAAATTGTCAATTGTACTATTGATGGCTTCAAACCGGGGATGAACAGAAGCACAGCTTGATCAAGTCCGAGGACAAGTTTCTCCTCTCCTCCGTGATCACATCCTTCAGAACATTGATATTTTTGTGAAGAGTCTTGTTCTCCAATACCCGCCAAACAGCAAAGTCCAGGGGGCTCACGTCGGATGAAGACGAAGGACAGAAGCCTGCAGAAATTCTGCACCTTATTGGACGTCTGTGGCCGGCTTGCAGTCTTTGGTTAAACACATAGTTATTCCTGGGGAGCGTGCTCTTCAACCAAAGCAAGACATGGTACCGGATAACCTTGTAACAGACGTCCGTGTTGACTTTCTCATTTGCCTTGAGGAGATAGGGAAGCATCTTTCTGTTGTGGGAGCCCACGTAGCCAAGGAACATGACTTGAGCCAAATGTTTGTTCCTGAAGGTTCCCTCGACTTGAGCTCTTGATTAATCCAAGAAGCAATTATTTTTCTTGTTCAAATTCAAAACTTTCAGACAATTAGAACTGATGTTAGAGAGCTCCAAGGAGGATTTTAATTTTTGAGAGTCCTCACCCTGTAGATGTAGCATATCCGAGTACATATGAAGTAAAGAAATTGTTCAAAATGTTTCTGATGTTGACAGAGCACATATTTTAAGAAAATAAGGCATTAACTTTCAGTCTTTTCCCTTCCCACATTTTGAACATAAATTTAGGGCAAATATTTCTTTATGTAGCTTAGAAGTAAATAATTTTAAACATTCAAAAAAGGCTATCGTAAAAGAGCAAGGGATTATTACATAATGGTTAATAGAGAATTAAGATGACTCCTTACTAATAAAAAGTATATTGTTAAATAAATAAATAAAAAGTCATACCCTATGGCCTTATTCATACTCTTTTTACAACAAAGAGTTACACAGCCTTCAAGGCCAGCTTTTTTTATTTATGCCTATTAGAAGGCCCCTTAAAAATCCATTATTTATTACTAGCAGCTGACTCACTCCCTTCCTGTTTCTTCCCTTAACCCAAAATAACTTTGATAAAAGAATATGTTATTGAAAGAGATGGGTTTTGCATGAGAGTGACACGAGAAAGCGGGAGCGATACATATGGTACTACTGAATTTATACCCTTGTTAATATCAGCTCCTTGTTATATAATTTTGGAGGGAAAAATTAATTACTGTTATAAAGAGTATAACTTTCAACATTTATAACAGATTTAATGTAAGGAAAAATTGTAATTATTTTAAAATTTATATATAATTATTTTACTAAGCATTTTCAAATCAGTTTACACCAAAGATAGACGAGAATGCTTCTTTTAGAAATAGATGTTAACACCCCACGACTGATTAAATAATGAACAAAAAGAAGGAGTAAACGCACAAAACGTTTTTTCTAATCGCTAATTTAGTTTTTCTTTACACACATCCCTTCTTTAATTATTGGGGTAGGACTTTTTCGAGATATTCCGACAATTAGCGCTTTGTAGGATCATGACAGTAGATGAAAGGTCTCATTATGTGGAGGAAGCTCTCATTAATTTGGAAGATGCTGGATGAAAGGCGGCAATAAAACAATTACAAGTGTTCCTGTAAAAAGGTTCAGCAACGTTCTTTGTTCCTATTTCAGAGGCGAAAGACTGACTGAAGGTTTTCATTGCCGATGAAGCATCATATTGAGTTAAAGCAGCCTAGAACAACACTTTCCGTTGTCACTTTTCTAGCTCATGATCGTAACAGAGAGAGCAATAATATTAGTAGTATTAATATCAATACATGAAATTGAGAGAATTTGGTGTCTGAAAACGTCAATCACGATAACGAATTTTTTAAATACAAAAACCCTCCTATCATTAATTGTCATTTTAAGATAGTTTTCAGTCTTATATTGGTCATAGAAAGTACAGATAAGGTTCCCTTTGACGGAAAATTACAACAAGGATATTATGGTAATGAAGGGGAACATTGAATGATTAAATGCTGGAGATTTACTTCGAAAATAGTTAAATGATTATTGACTCAATTCTTATTTATTTAATATATTACATTTTTAGATACTTAAATTTGGCTACTAGAACCATTGTCTACGATAATGGTCATTATAGTCGTTGACAACTGTGATAGGTATTTAATATTTAAAGTAATCATTTCTAATAATTATTTATCAATATTACTATACATTTAAAACTCAAAGTGATTCTTCACAGTAAATCTCTATGTTTGATTGGATTATCATATTCTTGATGTGAACCTCCGTCAAACGGGACTTTTTTTTTTGGTATATTCATGTCTGTCATGCCACTGAAAACCCTTCGTAATCAAAGTTAACAAAAGGAGTGTTTTTTTTTAAATTAAAAACTTGCTATCGTGATTAATGGTTTCAGTTGGCCAGTCTCTCAATTTAATGCATCTCTTGTCTTTTTCTATTCCCTCCTAACATATAGTTTTGAAAGCTTCAAGATAAATATCTTGGGAAAGATTTTCAACGATAGATGATACACTTGTGTGTAGCGGCAACCTTTCATTTTATACTTGAATGTTTACCTGGATTGGATTCAAATTTTGTTGAATAAACATAATTTCTGATAAAAGTGGATAATTCTTCAAAATATATTTTTCTTATTAGATTGCATCCTTTTTTTCACCTATACCATTAATATTTAATTTAATGTAATAACCTGCTCCGGTGGTAATGAAGACCTTTACTATTTTGTCACTGAAATCGGAGGAAAAAAAGTTGCTTATACCTATTGAAGCAACACATTTAATCATGATACAATATCCAAATTAATAAGATGAGGATGACACAAAAAAATATTAAGGATCAACCACCACTGCAGTCATGGATCGCCGTCGATTCTGTTGTTTTTTCTAATTTAATAAATATATCCTTATCCTCAAATGCTTAATGGATCTTGGATAATAACATTTATTTACTTCGAGAGTCCATTGACTTGGTAAGGGAGATATGTGTTGCGTCTTGACGAGGGAGAGACGCAAACTTATTTATAAGGTGGAGAGATCCAGGATGACCAGGAGACAGGAGGAGAAGAATTCACGTGGAGGAATAATGTTACACTGTTTATATGTTCATGTGTATTCTAACTATACTCTGATATATTTACATAAGACGATACTATTTATAACACGTAAAACACAGTACTTATATAAGAAGATAAAAACCAGAAAGGACATATTAAATACATAACAATATGAGAGTAAATCACTTTTCAAGTGTGAAGTTCTATGAACTTCACAAAATTTGGACACTTTGCAAATTGGAGTGGAATATTGCACCAATGCTCCACACTGGATCGGTTTCATCCTTGATAAATACAAATTAATAATACTGAATAGTAAATAGTCAAGGAGTCGGATTGAACATTTACGTATGCTTATGAAAGACACTACGGATTAATTGGGACTCGTTGGCCTCAGATTTGAACTAAGGATATACATCGGAGTAATCTTGTCTATGTTCTTCGAATATATGGAGTTGGATTTGTCACGTATTTGTGTTTACTTCCTTCTCAACTATATATTAAAAAATATTCTGTCAAAACTACAAAAATGAATTTGAAAATAAAATATATAACTACATATGACGTATTACCCCCCGGAAAGAAGATTTAAAAAAATGGCTTCTATTGAGTCTTATATCAAAGTTCTATCCCCTTCTGTGATATAGAAAAATTCCAGCTTCAATGATTCACCCTTATAATATATGTAGTATTTGTGGGTTTTCATCATAAAAACAAGCTTAAACATAAAATTCCAAATACATATTTTTACTTCAAAAATATTATATGCATACAGTTCAAGGTTTCATTGGCATATTTGAGTCAATCATTGCCTTACTCTACAAATTCCTGGGATGAACTAAAATACCCAATAATCTAAAGTATCGTTGTGAACCTTTATATGATTTAAGAGACTTATATTGTACCCGATATGGGGGCCTTTAGACCATAAAATTACTTACTCTTTTATGGGGATGATGGGTTTTTACGTCTTTAAGTGCAACTTGCGGCCATTTAATGAAACTTCATTTAATTTTTATATTTCATATAAGCATACAGCTAGAAATAGGACGGGCTTTGGAATCGGATCCAATGGACAGTATAAGTAAATTCGTATTAACTGCTAATATCTGCAATCCAAGATAATTTTCAGATCTAAAAAATAAAACATAGTACTACGTTAGTAAGATATTAGTGTTTTATATCCACTGCTGAAATAGTACTTAGTCAAAACTATTAAACCTCAAAGTGGTCGAGCAATTGATCCTTATACGAAGGTCGTTGTAAAAGTCCGTGCAAAGTCCGGAAGATGGCACTAATGGTACGTATCGAAGTTATATTTAGTTAGTAGCATCTCTTGTAAGAACACACACCAACTTTCACCCAGATGGGTCTATTTATTTCAGTTTGGCATTTGTTTGAATGAAGGAATCGGCCGGAAAGATTATGGCAACTGTCTTTTGGATTCGCAAGGAATAATCCTCATCGTAAAACTATTACAGGTCACTATTATGATTCATTGGACCGTTTGAAAACGACAAAAAACGTCCACGATAGGCCCATAAAAAGTCATAATCCGTATCGACAATGCACCAGCTAAGACCTCAGCAGTTATGGTTGCCAAATTAATGGATATAGGGTTCCAATTTGAGATACTCACAGCACTAGCAATCTCACACACCTTCAGTCTTTCATCACTATATCATGGATTTTATCAATGAGTAATAAACTCAACAGGGCGTCTAGAACGTTCAAAATTACTTGCGCCCATAGGCCCACTTCGAAAATTTTGAAACCACTTATAAACTGTTCTAATCCAAGGTGCAGAGTCCTTATAACTAAGGGTGATAATTTTGGTAAGAATAGAAAAGCGTGCGAGGAGAAAAGAAGAATTACTTATGGCATCATTGATTAAATAATATACATCTTCTTTTATCAATCATGAACGTTATCATTCCCGCCTTTATTATTCAATATTAATATAATATGAGATGGTGATAGTCGATAGAGAACTGAATAAAATCCCCAAAATGACGTCGCCTTCTGTCTGGATTTATGAAAATGGAGGCCCAGGAATTTGGAAAATACTTACCGGATGAGAAACAGATGGTTTGTCGGATTTGTCGATATAAATGTGCCTTTAGTCCCCTATCTAGAATTACACGCCACTCATTATTCTCATCTCATAGCAAGAGTATGGATATTCATCTATAAAATCAATTTGACGATGAATACATCAAGTCAGACTTTAACTTTGATCTCACAACGATGCTTATTGCATGTAATATAACCTTATCCATTGCTAATCATCTACGTTCAAAAAATTTATGGAGAAATACAAGGGTAAACATATCCCTTCCCGAGGAACCATCATTAAATTAATGGAGGATGTTGGTACTGATGTCATATATAGAAATACATATAAAAATGTTTTGAGTCATCCACACCAAATGATGATCAAGTTATCAGTAAAAAGTATTTACGAATATTGAAATGGAACTCTGAATTTTGTACTATCTCACAGTAAGTATTCAATTTTTTTTTAAATCTAACCATAAAATATGATTCTATTTTAGCTAAACATATCAAGAATTATGATACACAACTCAGTAAAGGGCAAAAACAACTGCTTAAATGGTCACAACAACGGGGGTAGTAGCTTTGGATGGTTTGCAACTAGTTTGTCTGAGACTACTTACTTCGCTTTAAGACTTGGGTTTGATAATTAGGTTTTCCAATATTACATAGTCAATAAATATTACTTTTTTATCACTAAAGGCTTAGCTATGGTTGATGGGTTCCAAGAAATGGTGTTCAGAAAACTCAAAAGGCAAAAACAACTGTTTAAATGGTCACAACAACATTGGGTGTTGCATTATAATTAACAATTGTGTATATCCTTCATGATAATAGTATGTTGTTATATAAGCATACCTAAATAACGGGGAAAATCTTTTTGATGCTCTTAATAGGGAGTAATATCGCCGGACATTACTACATAATTAGCTTTTGCTCTAAATCTTTACGATGAATTTATTTCTAACATTTTTTATTAATATATTTATTGTCTAATTTTATGATTTTGACATTTACTTTATTATTAATAATTAGTTAGATCTCATCGGTAGAGATATATCTATCCTGTGCACAATTGTATATAGCAACTTCCACATGAAGAAGAGGGGTGATTATCTTTTTGATTAAACTCCACGTCTCGCTTGTGTATTGCAACCTAAAGTTATGACATATTTAACTGAATTCCGATGTTAAAACAAGAAAAAGTTATCTGGATCAATCTATTATTTCAATATTCTGTATTTATAATTTATTATTATTAATAGTTATATGATTTTAATTGTTTAATTTTGTATATTTAACTTAAATGTTTAATGGTTTATTTTTTAGTATGTAGATTATATTTAATTAAAGCCTTCTTTTTTAAACTTTGAGCTTCAAATATATTTTCAAATACTCTACTTTGTCGTTTCATTAGATATTATTCTGAGAATAAGGTTCATAATGAATTACAATTTCATGGAGTGTGACGTTTTCAAATCTACTGTAACGGATAAAAAACGTCGAAGTCAATTATACGTAGTATATCTTCATTAAACATTTTGCTAATAAATACATTCGTTATACCCTCAAAAATCATAATAAAGCAGGCAGATGATAATCACATCAGTATTTTAAACAATGATACCATATGTCTTTTTCCCCCTCCTCCTTGCACGCGTTTTTCTCTACAATATTATCAACTATAGTCATGAGTAAGGGTGATTACTTAAGGCTTAGCTATGGTTGATAGGCTTCAAGAAATGGTGTTCAGAAAACTCATAAAAGGCAAAAACAACTGCTTAAATGGTCACAACAACGGGGGTAGTTGCATTGGGTGTAGCATTATAATTACCAATTGTGTATATATATTGTTATATAAGCATAAATAGCGGAGAAAAAAATCTTTTTTGATGCTCTTAATAAGGAGTAATATCGCCGGACATTACTACATAATTAGCTTTTGCTCTAAATCTTTACGATGTCATGTTAGAAAACTACAATAAGTCAAGAATGGTTGCCTGAATTGTCTTATCAGTTAAATTTGACTGCATGGATTAACTTTTTTTTTTTTAGATAAATATGAAATAAATGAAAGTGGGATTCTAAAAGCTGTTCTTACTAAGATTGGAAGAAGATATGGATTGAAATCTAACATTATTATATGATTTACTTTATTATTAATAATTTTTTAAATCTCATCGGTAGAAATATATCTATCCTGTGCACAATTGTATATGCAACTTGCACATAAGGAAAAAAGGTGATGATCTTTTGATTAAACTCCACGTCTGGCTTGTATTTTGCAACCTCAAGTTATGACATATTGAACTGAATTCCGATGTTAGAACAAGAAGATATTATTTGGATCAATCTATTATTTCAATATTCTGTATTTATAATTTATTGTTATTATTAGTTATATGATTCTAATTGTTTAATTTTGTATATTTAACTTAAATGTATGATGGTTTATTTTTTAGTATGTAGATTATATTTAATTTAAGCCTTCTATTTTAAATTTGGAACTTCAAATATATTTCGAAATACTCTTATTTTGTCGTTTTATTAGTTATTTTTCTGAGAATATGGTTCACAATAAATTACTATTTCATGGAGTGTGACGTTTCCAAATCTACTGTAACGGATAAAAATCGTCTAAGTCAATTATATGTATTATATCTTTATTAAACATTTTGCTAATAAATACTTTCGTTACACCCTCAAAAATCATAATAAAGCAGGCAACTGATAAATACTGATGTGATTATCAGTGATAATCACATCAGTATTTTAAACAATGATACCATGTGTCTTTCTCCCCCCTGTCTCCTCGCACGCGTTTTTCTCTACAATATTATCAACTATACTTATAACATTTATCAAGCTTCTTTTTGTCTTTTGAGACGTTTGGCCTTTCATAAAGTAATGTTTAATCAGCACACAAAGTTACTTTTGTTTAATTTTGTAAAAATCAGTCCTCTTTCTCGATTCAAACGAATGCCAAAAGGAAAGAAAGGGACCGATTGGTGTGTGTTCTACAAAAAGATGCTATTTACTAAACATAACCATAATACGCGCCAGTACAATCAACTTTAGGACATTGAACGGACTTTTCAAACGACCCTTGTACGGCAAGATTATGAATATTTCAAAGTTAGAGGGGATAGAAAGGAAATTTAACGAAAAATTCTATTTATTTTTTTTAAATAAACCAACAGGATTTACTATTACTATTTTTTTGGCCATTTGAAAATATTTCATAGCGATTATGACCTTTTCGAGTTATAGGAAATGAAGGTGATCCCCCTTGAGATCTACTTCTATATATATATATTTTGCACACATATATAATATAAGTAGGTTAAAGTTCTTAGAAAAAGTTGGCGAAATCAATTTTGAAGCTTGGCTGGGTGAGGGGGCATTTTTTATATTTGGCAATAATGTTTGCATAGTACTTTTTTCACATAAGAATATAATTTAAAGCTTTTATTCATCAAAGTATTTTAATGCAAAAAAAAAAAAATAATAATGAAAACATTGAGGGACTACCATATGGGCCCTCGACCCTTCACAAGTCTAAAATTTTGCACAAGTTTTTTTTTGTTGTTTTATGACTAAAAATTATTAGAAACGGTGAGGGTCATGTCAAAAATTTCCAAAAAATGGTACAAAAATCGAAGCAATTTACTTTAGAATAATTTTTTGATATAAATGGACAAATATTTTTGGAAGAATACAAATCTTAATTTTAAAAATAATCAATTTAGCTTCCATTTGTGTTGACAGGCCAGATATATATATATAATATTAGAAAAACTGAAAATTGAGTATAAAATATATAAAATGAAATTATGGCAAGAGGGAATTCTTTTTTTTTTTTTTTTTTTTTGTAATTTTAGATCTTTTTTCTTCTTCTTTCCCCTTATTCTGTGATCCTCTTGATAAAAGATGAAAAAAAAAAAAAAAAAACCAGCAGAAGAAAGCACCGGTTTTTTTTTTGTTTTTTTTCCCAATAACCTCTCTCTTTTTTTTTTCTGTGATAGGAAAATATCCAACGTCATCGATTTTTTCCGAATTTTTTCCCTTTTTTTAACAACTTTTTTTTTGTGTGTATAAGAACATAATATACTACTAGTCTAAAGTTAGATTATTGCCAAATAGCTTCTTCTCCCTCCCTATTTTTCATTCTTTTTTTTCTCCCCTTTCCTCTTACTACGTTTTATATATATTATTATATCTTTTAACAAGATTATTTTAGTATAAAACTCTAAACATTGTCTCCTCCCCCCTCTCCCTTATTTCCAGAGTTTTCCTTCCTTTTTAAAATTATACACAGGAGCGTTTCTATCTTTTTCTGTTTTTTATTTTGAACTTTTGAAGTTTTCTTTAATCATATAATATCCGTTTGGGGGTTGGTTTTTATGTTGAGTACCGGGTGTTGCTTGAGAAATAAGACTTTCTTGTTAAACCGAGGTTGAGTGAGCAAAGTTTGAAGTTGCGTCCAAAAGTCCTGAGGTTTTTTTTTATGTTTTTCTCCATTGCACGACACTCTTAATTTGAAAATGTGCTCAGAAAGAGTCCTTCGGATCAAGCTCTCGGGATTTTTGTTGGCGGCGATAACTCCCACAAAGATTTAGGGCCAACTCGATGTATTTGGAAACAACTTATGCCTCATCAAGAAGCATTGATAGGCATTAAGTAGGTCATTCAAGCAAATATGCAGAAGTCAATGGTAGAGCATGACATGTGTGTCTCAAAGTCTACTGTGTCCAAGAATATTTGGTCTATTTCTTTAAATCAACCAGAAAGAAACTGCTAAGCGTATGTTGGTTTTCTTGCTTCGGACGTTGCTCTCATGGTACAAATGAAAATAGGAAAATACATTCAGATCAAGATCTCTACTCTTCTACGGGCAGAAATAAATACCGTTGAGATTTATGGTCAGCTCAAGATGTCCAAGAACAGAGGCTACCTTGTCAAGGAGCAGTGGGAATGGGGCAGAAGCCCTCGGAAATCAAAACTGGAAGTGGGGATCAGGAAAATTTGACATGAGAGTCATGAAATAGCGTGACTTGTATTAACATTCTAGTAAATTTATTTGTCATATAACTCCGAGCAAAATTAATTCCCAGACATGTATGTTGGATAAAAATAATGGCCAATAACGTTATTCCATTTTGAAGTGGGATATTTTGTGATGTCATACTATTTGCTTTCTCAATAATTAATGGAGACGCCCTTAACGGCAATGATGGCTTCCAGGCATTAGTAGAAGACTTGTCAACTGCTACAGATATAGCCCTCTATCATGGTGTCCCAGAGCTGGCTGACAGTGGCTTTGAGGGCTTTGAGATACTGCAAGCTTTCCCTCGACCATTCACATTAAAGGTGTAGTCGACGGCAGTAGGGACCCTGAAGTGTAAAAAGACACATTAACAAGTGTGACGTGTTGCTTTCATTTCAGTTGTCTAAAGGTCCCTTTTCGCCTTTACAAGTCTCCTTCCACCGCCTTTTATTTTTATAGAACTATAAACAGTCTTGTGTGATACCCCGAGATTTCTTATCTGGGCCCTCATGGAGTTGAGGGGATTGGCCTGGGCTGTTTTACTTAACTCCTCCGGGTCCAGTTTGGTCTTTCTGATAGATCCCTTCTTCTTCTCTAATGTTTTTGGACTTGTTGATGGCGGGATATTACTCCTGGATACGCCAAACTGCTTGTAGGCTTTCCTCGGGTGTGCGAATTAAAATTCATCGATCACGTTCACGTGTTATTTTCTTAACTTGTACGTAAGATAGAGAGCTCGAATTTGTCTTGTTTTGTTACTTATTATTTATGTTTCAATGTATCAAAATGTGAATTAATTTCAATCACTCAACCTTTCTTAATTATTGATTTAGGAAGTGGTCAGATTTCAATGAACCATCCGTCCATCAATACTCCCCCTCCTTCTCATCAATCAACATTTATAATCTCCTTTTCCCATGGCACAATTATAATCTAGTTGCGCATTAAGTACACCCCTCGTTCCCTTTCCCTTACAACTCCACATAAAACCACTAACTCCTTTCGAAAAACCGTATGACGTCACAAAATATCCCTTTTCAAAAGGAGAGGGAAATGTATGGGGATACATTTTTACAGGGAATTAATTTATTGGGAATTAGATTTCTACTAATAAGAATACAAGGAATGAATTTACAAAAAATGTATTTACTGGGCCAACAGTTATTATTTACTCATCCATATTCTGCAAATTTTGAGAGGTAAAGAGTCATTTTGTTATAATTTTCCATTAAACAATGTTGTAGAACACATTATTAGGTGTCGATTGCTGATAAAACCATTGTCCTGGTCACCAACATGAGCACACAGTACGAGAAGATGATTGAGATCGCAACACTCCACACGTGCAGTATTCTGGGAGCAGACTGGGGCCTCAAGGAAGACGATTTAGAATGTATCCATGGTATGGAAGGTCGGGAGGACCTCAAACATTCTCCAAGAGCAGGCAGAATACCATCCGTGTCCGATCTTCAAGACAAAAAAATGAGTTTCTCAATTCTTAATATGGCCAGGAAGATGAAAAAGTATCCATCAGCGGTGTTTTGGGCTCTAAAAAAGGCAGATCGAAAGTATTTGCGGCGCATTCTGCGGCCTCTGTTGATAGAACAATAGAGAAAAGTCTTTTCTGATGAGAAGAGCTTTACTATTGACCCTGTTTTCAACAAGTAGAATTATCAAGTATTGACAGTGGATGAAGTAGAAAAGGAGCACTGGTATATCTCCACCGCCAAACACCCTATGATATTAGGCCTGGTTACATCCAAGTGGAAGGCCATTAATCCCATGTGGTTCCCTTTGGAATACAGGCAAAGGGTTATGAGTAATCAAAGTTCTGGACACCCAAGTTCTCCCCTGGATCAAGTTTAACAGAAATACAAGTATTGACCCTTAGGTAATCGGACTTGCTAGAATTTTCAATCGTATGTATTGTACTGACTGCTGGGCAAGACAGACAGATTTTGACAAAACAAACAACTACACATCTACTATGATCTCAATATTAAAAAAGTGGTAAAAGTCAGACATTAGTCGTATAAATTTTATGGTATAACCTTTAATTTCTATTAACCTTACCCAGGATGCAATGTATCCTTAGAAATTTTACCTGGTGTTCCAACAAGATGGAGTATCTGCCCGTACAGCAAAGAAACCCCAAGAGTGGCTCCAGCCCGAAATGAACTTCTTGCCACTGTAGAGTCCAGTTCTCAAGCCCCTAGACTATTCCATCTAGGTGTAGATGGAGTCTAAGCCCTTCAGTATATCCCACAACAGCACCCGCGCCCTGAAGATCTCTGTCAACAAGATCTGGGCTTCCATGAGACCTACTTACATCCACAGAATCCGCAGCAGCTTCCACCACCGCCTCTTGATCACCATCAATTCTGAGGACGGATATATTGACTAAAATATGTTTTTAGATTTTAATTAATAGTTAATATTCTTGTTCTTAATTCATCCAGGATCCTACCTTGGACTTCAATACTGTGTGTTAAGTGAGTAAATAATAACATAGTAGGATCATGTGGGCCATCAAAGGCTAATTGGGAAAGTCAATGGCATTGCATTCAATAGACATTACGGCCTCGAATTCTAACATATCCTGGACTATTTGTACGATTACTTGATTCTGCCAGGTGTTGCACGGAAATTCGGACACTCCTTTTACCTCTTTCAACTTACGGTAAAAATGAGCTTAGAAAGAGACGTTCGTATCTAGATCTCTGCACTTCTTGTGGGGGAATAACTCTCACAGAGATGTATGATGTCATTTCGAGGACATTGACATCGTAAACAATATTAAGAAAATGTAGTCTATTTGCTACTTCACCCCCCTCAAAAATGGGATCACTCAAAATATACCAAATCGAACTTAAGTATGTATTTGGAGATGCATATTTTTTTAATAGGTCTTTTTTTAAATAACTGAATGAATATTTTTTAATAATACGAACTATTAAAGAGAGTTCAGATGAGGAATCAGAATAAATAAAAACACTTTTGTAATCATAAAAATTGGTCTTTCTACTCAGTTGTATTTATCCTACTTCGATTTAGTGATTGTTCTAATGAGGAAAGATGTATCTGAACGATAATAGTCTCGAGTTACTATAATCTAAAATATTTCTGAAACCTGACAACCCAGAGAAAAACTGAGATCCGTTTTGGATTTTTGCGCTCATAAATGAATTAAATTCTTGGCTATATTTCATTGATTGCAATTTTTGGCCTTCTAATTCTTCCCCTGTGTAATCAATACGTTTTTAGAGGGGCTGATTACATCATTTAACATCGTATTTTGGGTCATTGAATATTGATAAGTTAACATAACTTAATAATCTCAACACATTTTTAGTTAAAACTTTAAAACAATAAAATTATTGATTGTTATTTACTCTTTGTCACAGGTCTGACAAATAAAAAGGTTATATTTTGTAGATATAAATGTATTTTTAAACTCTATATTCATAATACCACTACTGGCTTACAAAATTATTTTGTATTAAATACAAAAGTAAAAGATCAAATATAAATTGGCCTAACTATTTACTACAATTAATTTTTTTTTTGTGTATTAATTTCACAATTCTTCCTGATTACATATGTTATAATATCTTAACTAATAACTTCCCGGAAGATTCCGAAGTCATCATAATTTGAATGTTTGTTAATGTCACTCTGGTTCTTGAGTATTTCTACATGATCTCAGGTAGGCAATAAAGGAAGAAATTCTGAAGGCTATTCCACAAAACATCCAAAATCCACCATATACATAAAACTAAATGAAATATACAATAGATATTATAATACATTGCCTTACTATGTGTGTCAGTGTTAATTTGTTCAGTTATGACTAAAGGACACCTAATTCTTAAAGAATATCTTGTGCATGGCGATTACTTGACAAAACGAAAAAGAAAAAATTGTATGTTTCGTCAGGCATAAAATTCTTCTAATTTTTTCTAAAAATAAACACAAATTTAATCTGACGAATACTATATGCGGAGATATATGAACTTATATACTTTATGTATGTACTAAGTATGGATATAAATACAAATCCCCCTCCCTGGTATAAATTTCAAATTCTGCCTACGACGAAGACAGACCGAAATGTAACAAAACAAGACAAAATGAACACTGACTTATATCTATGTATTACTTGTTGTCTTAGTGGTAGAGTAAACCCAACATCATCAACAACGACTATCGTCAAGATGGTTTGCCATAACAGTGCAAAAAAAGTATTAATTCCAAAAACGAGTCCATAACTATCTTTATTGATGTTCCTGGCAACTTCAAAGGAAGCAATTGTGATCATCATTTGATATAATGATCGGAATGCACAATATCCAGCATAAGCTATCCAAATATGATTAGTTTGTCCCATCATTATAAGTATGAAGCCATTCAACATTGAACAGAAGAGTATAACATACTCCCCATAAACTGACCAATCAAGCCTCACATAGCCCAACAAAAACGCAAATAATGCACCCAAGAATGTTGTAAAAGCCTCAACTCCTCCATTATATATCTCCTTACTCTCATCTGGAGCAATAGTTTCCCAGAGAGGTTGAATATAATTCCCCACTTGAAAATTACCAGCCATTCCAATGGACCACCAAATAGACCACTTTAAAATGTATCTATCGTAGGGGGAAAAAATATGTAGAATAAATATTCAGTAACAAGGATCCTTTTTGCTTACGGATTCCCAAATGCAGCTACGACATCTCCTTTGAAATGTTTTAATGCCATTTTCCAATTTATAGGTTCTTTTACGTCTTTGTCAATGGTGGATGTCCGATGAAAGTAGATAGACGTTTGGACCTTAGGAAGACAGAAACTCACAAGAGTTGATAGGGACACAGATATCAAGGAAATATAATTAAGCTCTCGATATGTTGTGAACTCCATAAATACAAGAAACTGTCCCAGAATACCACTACAAAATCTGCCTACAAGTAGGGCCACTCTTGTAAAGGAGGTAACGATTTGATAATGAGAAGAATCGACTTGAGCATAAATATATGTAAAGTACGCAACTTCCGTAGAGCTTGCAATACCATAGGCAAACTGCATGACTTGCATCCATACCACTCCTTTAGCGTACAAAAGAAGGAGCCAGGTTCCTACATATGCTAAGCCTTCAATGATGATTATAACTCGATATCGGAAAAAATCCGTCACAAGAAATACAAGTACGAGAACAGATAAATAGGAGTAGGTCCAGACAGGGTAGACATTTTTATATGCCTAGAAAATTGTAGAATACAAAAACTATTTATTAAAATGTATTAGTATATATAGAAGTAATAATAACCTCTTGGAGAGTAATATTTGGATAACGGGGATCAATCAAATATTCGGTGAGATACGGCTCTGAAGGACGTAGTTCCTTGAGAAACCCGTAGAGACAGAGTAAAGCCGTTGTTAATTTCCATGACGGCTCCATCGAAGGACTATAGTATACTAATTATAAATAATGCAATAATCAAGAGAATGATTAAAAACAGCTGACAAAGTAAATACACATACATTGAGTTAATAATACCTTAGTATGAGATTTCTCTTGCTTTGAAAAATAAACTGCAATCAGACGTCTTGAATTAATTTAACTTGATGAATAACTAACTAATAAATTTCACAAAACAGCATCTTTATCTTCCCTCATTATATAATAAATTTATCAGGTAGGTTAATGTTAAACAATTATTGAAGTCATTTTATCAATTATTATTTCTTTGAATCTATGATACTTGAATGTTCAATACATGCAATGATAAAATATAGAATGTTCGGATTACTCAGTTATTAAAGTTATCTTAAACGACATATTTACTCTTACAAATTAGGATCATTTCTTGGAAAATGTAGACTTGATTTTATTTTTTCAACCGCTTTTAATAAAATATTGTAAATGAAATTACCTTTATTTTTCCAAATCAAAAGTGAAATAATAAGGAAAAAATAATTTTATCCAAGTTTGTTAATCTTATGCTCCTTTTTATGGTGAATTTAATAAAAAATCGTCTTAAAGGCCTTGACGTTTTCGATTGTGGTTCGTTAACTACTTTACTAATGGATGCAGATAATACGTCATCGGCTCACTTGAAAACTATGAAGCTACGAAACTATTATTCAACCCAATGTTGTGTCATTTTCATAAAAAAAAGTATATTTAAATATAACAAAAGAAAAGAAAACAACAAGTGATTAATAATGAATAGGACACAAGATAGCTTCATACTTCACACTTCCTCGATGGGATTATTCTGTGCTTCTGGAATTCTTTGAACCAAATGATTGGTTTATAATAATAAGTTGTGTAAAATTGGGTTGTCAAGTAGGAATCTTGTGATTTAAAGACCATTCATACGCTGCTACCTAGCTAACGTAAAAATACTCTTTGTATTTTATTGTCCATTGACGATTCCCTCATCTTGTTTGATACGTCATGGGTATTTCCAATGATGTGCCCTTTTCGGTCTAGCACTCCTCGTTTTTGAGCCGCTAGAAATGGATCTGACAAAATCCTACCGAGACCAGAATATATTACTTATTGGTCTCGGCTCTTGTATTTTTTTTCTTATAAAGAATATATCAAGAAAAATACAATTAATATATTATAAAAAAAATAAGTTAGTCAGTTTGGTCACCAGATAGTGTAAATAAAAGAGGAGGGAAGGAGTGGGGTAGATTATGGATCCAGGTCTGCCACTAAGCTTGTCGGGGTCCTATAATGTGAAAGTATAATATTTCTTAAGCCATGAGTTGTAGAACCAAGCTATGCCAAGGCCCCCTTACACTTATACAAAACATATGTTATTATACATATGTACTATGTACGTGTAGACTGAAAGTAATCCTCAATTCTGTATCTTTCTGCGACCCCCTAACCTCCCTCACGGTCCCCACATTGAAAAGCATTGTATTAAGCAAACTTAGTTTTCAGGGATCCTACTGGAACTTAGGTCACTACCCACTCTACGTAGCTGCGGAGCTTTGTATCTAATATCATTTCCTGGGCCCGAAATTTTCTAGCCCCCTTGTTTTAAGTGCATGTTACCAAACTGAAGCTGCATAAAAAAGAACCAAGACCAAAGACCGATAAAGCTGAATCGAGTCCGAAACCATTATAATTAAAGAATCGTGACCAATAGAATTGCTGAACCTGAACGGGGCACAACCATTTAACAATTTGATTCAACTTATCATGCAGTTCTGAAATATTTCCCAGACTAAAGAACAATGATGATGTTGATCCACGATGATCAACATCATCATATCCAGCACAATTTCACTAAGCAAATACATTAACCAACGATATATTCCGCAACCTTTTTAACAACATCCTTTTACAGTGAACCGAGAAATAAGCGGGGGGAGGGGTGAAAATTATCTGAAAAAATAATCATGTACTTTATGTATGACACCGTGGTCAACCGCCACGGAATTTATTTTATCCCTTAGTTAGAACTGTTTGCTTACACAGCCTTAATCGAAGGAGTTCTTTGAAGAAGACGTTGATTTGTTTTATGGTTAGGTTTCTTATGTGGAAAACCTATTGCTAACGAGATTATTTGCTGCCTAGGAAACGGTATTAGTTGGATTACACACTCAAATATTAACTCATATTTCTAGTTTGATCTCTCAATCAAATAGATTTATTTCCTTCCATCATACTTTTAATGTTTCAATAATTAGTTACATCATTTTTAGATAAAATAATACTGATGCTATTAATGTGATAGAAAAATGTATCGATGAGTCATGTCTTATAAACTTGACGTAATGATAACTACATTAAATAACTAATTGTCATCACTACTCCTCAGTTTCCTGAATAGTTTTTTAATTCTTTTTTTTTTTGTGTTCACAACTAATGAGTAAAAATTTTTGACAATAATACAACATTTCTAGGAATGGTATTTTTGTAGAGGGCGAGAAGAAGGCGGTAGGGGATTTTTTGGCCAATGATGAAAATTGTGTCTTGTAATGCGGATGTTAAAAAAAAACGAAACCAAAAATCAACATTGTAACCTTCCTAATTTGAAGAATGTTTTTGAGGAGATCAGTTACAGTCAGCTCTGACAAGGGGAGAGAAGGAAATTAACATGGACATAGGGAAAAATTACTCCAATCACCTCTACTCTGAGTCCAACTTTTACATTTCCCCCACAAATCCTCAGGGTTACACTCCATGAGAATTTGGACACGCAAACGTTCAACCTGTTTCGTAAACATCAATGATATTTTGTATGTAGTAAAAAATTAAGTTCACTCCTCAGGGATGGGCACTTGGTAGAGTGTAAATCTCCGTCTATGATTTTTTTGAACTGTATATTGTGCTATATGAAGCATCTTTATTAAATCTACATAAGGACACCAACTTGAACTCTGTACATGAATATATATATAAATCACTCTTCAAGTTGACAAAAAAAAGTGAGTTAAAAATACAATACAGTCAAATTCAGATATAATAAAAATAGGAATACAGCCAATGTTCTCTCAAATACCAATATTTTTGACTACTTGGGATAATTTACTGGACCTGAAGCCATGCGATTCTGGTGGAAGGAGGAGTATAAGGCATATGCCAAGTATCATTCCTCTGTGGAGGCCTTGAAGAAGTCTATTACCCGTACAATAGCAAAGCTGGATCGTCAACTTCTATCAACAAATTATTCTTATATATCTCTGCGGTGGCTGCAAATTGTATTTAAAGTACTCAAAAATAATCATTGCAATTCATGAATGAAAAATTGTTAGATTTGATGACTGAAGGGCTATATCGGACTCAATATGAGTCTCATAAATCAAACAATGGTTTTAAGTTATAGGTAAAATAATTGGGTATAATCATAACTCATCCCAATAATTTGAATACAAAGCCTATAGATAACTTAAAAATGCCTTTGGAATATTGAGATGTATGAATATATTAAGTACTAACAAAGGATTAGCCGGCGTTGCTCGGTGGTGAAAATGGTCAAACAGAGGAGTCCCCAAGTGGATAAATTTAAAATTAAAAAAAAAAAACACTTTTATGGCGAAAAAATAGGCCCCCAAAATGAATTTGAGGATTTGTTTTCCATAAAACAAAAGGTTATTTAGAAAAAAAAAGGATTTTTTGAGAAAAAAAGGTGATAAAAGTAAGAAAAAATAATTTTAAAGTTCGTTTTGAAAAAAAAAAAAAAAACCAAGGCCTCCAAAATAAAATCCTACAAATGCCCCTGTCAAATTAATTGGGAAAATAAAAAAAATATTCGTAGTTGTCGAAAAAGATCCTGATAATTCTAAGTCTCTTGGATTCTTCCCACTATATCAATCCGATTAAGTAAGGTAATCTAAAAGGTATCATCATAGCAACAAGCCCCCCCCCCCACACACAAAAAAAAAAAAACAACTCTGTTATTATTGCCTCTTGTAACCTTAGTTGTATTATTATGAATATAAAAAAATATGTTGGTATAACTTTTTTGCACTAATTTTGCAAAAAAAGTAGTACATAACATTTATTGAAAGTGTAAAGAGAAACATCAAGCTACCAATGTTTTTTTCGTACTTGCAAATACAAAAAAGGTACAAAGAATAATGTTGGGGAAAAAATAACCCTCAATAATTTCTTCATTTTTGAAAAAAATGAAGAAATTATGTTATAAAATGTTTTGGAAATTGAAAATATTATATTGTACTTAGTGAGCCCTAAATTATTTCTCCAAAATGTATCGTTTTGTAGTAGTCTTTTAGAAAAAAAAAAAAAAAACAATTTTAACATTTGATGAAAAAATGAGGGAAAAAAAAAAATATATTTTGATAATAACAGATATTTCAGTCCAGACTAATTCCTACAAACTTTATTTGATTTACATTTCGAATTTTTAAATAGGAAGTTCATTTTTTTCAACCCTGAAAAGAAATGACAAACCAATTTTCACCAATTTCTTTAATTGACCATAACTGTTTTGATTTGGAATAAATTTAGAAACGGAAGTTATAAGCATAGTTTTTTTTTGACACACCAATCACTTTTAGATTTCAACCCCTCTATCTAGTCTCCTTGAGCTTCAAAAAACAGTTTTGGCTATAGCATAAGCTCCTTAAAATCACCCCTCCCAAAATCGACAACATGCCTTAGGCTTACCAGGTTCAATAGAGGGATCCGTGCAAAATTTCATCCTCCTAGGTTCAACGGTCTGGGCACACATACAAGACACAATCACAATCTCTCTTAAAATAAAATTTGGGGTTTCTTAATATTTGTTCGAGATTGTTTTTATGTTGACGCACCAGGTATTTGTATAAAAACTCCTTCATTCAGTGGTACAAGTAATAATGAGTTTTTTCTATGGATATACACTTTAACTCGTGCTTTGAGAAAATTAAAAACATCATTACTGGTGTTTTTTTAAAAAGATTTTGGTGTTATTTGACCAAATTTGGACAAAGAGACAAAAGAAAACCCCTTTACTTTGTTCAATACATTACAACAGCATTTGTAAACAAGAATTTGGTCTATGAACTAAATTTTTTGCCAGTAACCATGTTTTTCCCCTATTGATGTTAATCAAACAAATCCCTTTGTTTGGAACAAGAAAGACGTCGAACCCTTTGTTTTGAAATATGTACATATCTTCTTTGTCCACGGGTGAGCAAAGAAAAAACGTTTTAAATGGAATCAAGTTCTCCCTATATGAAAAATTAAAACCCCTACAATATGACCTGAATAACCCTATTAGAAAACCATTTATAGGGTTGAATCTAATACAGAAAACAGCAGGAGATCCAACTGAGAGAATTGGGCAAGAAATATGTATAAATAGATGTTGTAAAAAAAAAAAATGTTGTTGGGAATCTGAATAGTGTTTTTATTTTCTTGAAGAGAGAACAATGAATATAAAATAATCAATAGTGCATGAAAGACGAGAGTATTTCTTTGTTGGACTCAGAGTGTGGATCGAAAAAGGAATAATGTCAGACTATATCTTTGCTGGATGTGGAGTGAGATTTGTTGGAATGGGCGTGAGGATTGACAAATCAGTAATTACTGAGTTAATTAATAAAGGTTGAGGGATTGAAATTAATTCATATTTCTATATATTAAAGCAACAACAATTAGTTAAACTAAAAACAAAGTTGAGCTCTTTAGTTTATGTACAAGTCGAGAAAATGACACTTGAACGTGATTGACGAATTTCCAGACGCACACTCCAAGCAGTTTGGTATACCCAGAACCACCGTCTACGCCGTCAGCAAGTCCTAAACGTTTGAGAGAAAGTTAAGCTCAATAAAAATAGCCAAACTGTACCCTGAGGTGTTAAAGAAAATAGCCCAGGCCAATCCACTCAAGTCAATGATTGCTCCTGCAAAAGATCTTGGGCGTTCACACCAGACTGTTCGGAGATCATTCAAAACAGTGGGTGGAAAGAGCTTTTTGAGATTGGAGAGACCATTTTTGAGACCAGCAATGAAATAAATCACCTCCTCCGTTGCAAGACTCTTTTGGGTTCTTTTGAAGTATTTTTTCACTATATGGGTCCCCTATACACCTGATGCTAACCCCCTCAACAACATCTTTTGAGTGCATGTCGAGGGGAAGGCTTGCTGTGTCCATCATCCAAACCCCAAGGCTCTCAATTCAACTGCCAGCTAGCAGTAGGACGTCATGACAGAGGACTACCTCCTCAGCGGGCGCCAGTCCTTCTTCCGTCGCCTGAAAGTTATCATTGGCACTAAGGGCAGTTACATTAATGATTAAGGGAGCTATGACTCATATTAAAGTTGTTGAAATTCTATACTTATTTATTAAATTATATCTTTTTGAAGTTTACAATTCAAAGTGTTTAGATTTCCATGGACTGCTCGGTAGAGCTCTATATCTTTTTCTGATTCGGAGCGGGATTTGTATTAATTTCCTTCCTCATAGATGCTCAGAGTTAATTTAATGAAACGTCATGAACGTTAAAATGCTCTCTTCCAAAAGATTGTTTTATAATAACCGTTTATTTCCTAAGGCTTTTATAATTATTCTCTGATTTTTGAAGGGAAAGCAATTAAGTAGAAAGGAATCACGATTGTGTGTGCTGATGAAAAACAGAAAATAACACTGGGATGTCTTCCTGGGTTATAAGTGTAAGTCTTGGTTGGGGGATATCTCTGTATAGTAATGAAAATCGGATGCGTATTTTTAGCTCGCAGCTTTTTTTTTTGGAGGAAACCAACTGAAGTGTGTTTTTTCTTTTCCTAAGCTGTTGTCATTATTATCTAATTTCTGAAGAGTAATCTTTCTTTCTACTACATGGAAGCTATCATTGATAAATACGAAACCTGATTCAAAATTTGCACCTGCTTATAAAAGACAGTTAGTAACCCTAAGGATTTGTTGCAGAAATATAGCAGTTGGAATCAGAGTAAAGTTGAGGATCGACAACTGTTATGTATTTAATATTTCCTTACATGTTTTTATCTTCTTGTATATTCGTCTATGTATTATAAGTACTGTGTTTTACGTGTTATAAATAGTATCGTCTTTTGTACATATATATTAGAGTATAGTTAGAAGACACCTGATCCTATAAACACTGTGTAGCCTTATTCCTCCACGTCATTCCTTCACCTCATTTCTCTCGGTCATCCTGGATCTCTCCTATTATAAATAAGCTTGTGCCTCTCCCTCGTCAAGGCGCAACATTGGCGACGAGGATGGGATCAGGATCACGTGACCTCCCTGCTGTGGGATCATCGGTGAAGCTAGCCCTGTTGGAGTTGGGTAGCCCTTTTTCGTCGATGGGGAGAACGCTCGTTCGTCTGCGGAAGGCGGAGCAATATGGACTGTGCCTCAGTTTGGGCCTCGTGGAGGAAGGAAGAGAATCTTGGTCACTTTCAAGAAGTGAAATGTGTGTCTGGGTCAAGGACCACATAATTTAAAATGGATTTATTCCTACGCAATTTTGGTTCTCTACTGTTCCTACTCTCCCGTTCACATCATTGGTTAATGGATGTGGAACGGTCTCTCTTCTGGATCATCCCGAGTTGGATGAGGGTACATCAAGCAAGATGTCTCCCAGGGACGAACAGGGTGCTCGGGTCCTTAAAACCTCAACAAGGGTGAATGTTATTTCTCCCAGGGACGAGCAGGGTGCTCGGGTCCTTAAAACCTCAACAAGGGTGAATGTTATTTCTCCCAGGGACGAGCAAGGTCATCCTGGATCTCTCCTATTATAAATAAGCTTGTGTCTCTCCCTCGTCAAGACGCAACAACAACACAGTAGTTCTGGCCTATGTTCTTCCTTATATCTTTCTCCCATCGGCCCAGCTGCTTGTGCAGCTGGGCCGATTATTCAAATTGTAGGACCTGAAACCACATCTATCCTCTTTGAGACAGATAATTAGACTTGAATAATGTTCAAAGATGCGATAAAAAACGTCATAGGGAACAGGGAATCAAAATTTGAAAAAAATAGGGTCAGGAATGACCTTTTCTTTTTTGAAAAAGAGTGACCTTTTCTAGAAAAGAGCTCATTTTAAAAGTATTTGCTCAATAGTTGAAGTTCTTTTTTAAAAAAAAAGACGCATGAAGGTCATTAAAAAAAATTTAAATTAAATTCGATGAATCTTTGTCAAAATGTAGCATAGTCAATTTATACTCTTCGTCAACCGAGTCCATCAATGACTCGTTTCCTTATCATACTTAAATACATTTTTCTAACAGCATATGAATTAACTTCATTCCTAATACTGAATAAAGACTGTACTTCATAGATATGGTCCATCGAATAACTTTGTTGAAGGATATGCGTAATTAGAAGAAAAAGTGAAGCACCTACATTTAAATGAACTTTTCAATATAGATAAAAAACAAAAGGATTTTTTATTAATTGACTAAAATCATCAAACTCAGTCTACGTTTCATAACATTCCGAAGGAATCATCAATTGATTTTTAAAATACCGCATTGTACTCAACTATTTCTCAATTTATTTTTATAGTAATAAGTTATTTACATCGATATAAATTTGATAAAATCTTTTTTGCTATCATTCCACAAATACGTTGAAATTTATTCTCAGTGGTGAGATGTGTATTCATTAGTTTGGAAACCATATGTCCGATTATACTCCTAGATAAATATTTCTGTATGCTCTTAATGATAAAGACATATTCAGTGACTAACAATTATTGAATTTATCATTACTAAATCCAGTTTTTGATAAATTAAAAATTATATTTCATTTCAATATAGTTGATAACGTATTTCCTTATTATTATTTAAATAAGATGTTAATTCATTAATTGATGTTTATCATGTTTATTCCTGTTACTGTTCTTTAATTTGGTTATATTTTTAAATAAAAATTATATAATATATTATTAATAAAAATAAAGAAAAAAAAACAATACTAGAGTTGCTTCAAGTTGTGTATTCTTTTCAGAGACAACTTTGTTCATACATAATAATGTTTATATTTTATATATGATTACGAGGGATTTTGTTAATATCTTTGTATTACAATGACGGAAACTACTCTTTAACCGTTAATTCATCATAAGTAGAGTGATCACATAGTTGATCCGTAAAGACACCTTCTTCACTATCATTGTTGTGTGAGTTTGAAAAGTTATTGGAGTATAAATGAACTAAAGTATGGTTGGATACATTTCTTGTAAGTTCTTCTTCAACTCTATACCTATTTAATTTCTTCTTATAATTAAAAAGAGTTAAAACTGCATCGTGTGCCAATAGCCATCGTCCTTCTAAAGGTCGACGATGCTACTTGTTATCTTCAAAGTGAGCCTTAAACAAGTATTTTTGTTATTAAAGTAAATATTGAATTTAACAGAAATTCTTTCGTTGTAATGCCTTGAATGTTTCGAAAGAGCACATTTGGGACGTCTAGCAACCCTAATTCACAATTTCCCCCGATTTTTGCCCTTCAGAAAGAAAACCATTCTTTAAGGAGTAAAACCTGATATGAATTTCTAGGTTGACCAATCAAAAAATGCATCACCATTATAATAAAATAAATTGAATTTTCAGTTTAAAAAATAAAAATAAAATGAATAAATATATATATAATCCTGAGGATGCCCCAGGGGTACAACAGGCATAAAATGCATACTTTCTTTGAGAGGCGAAATATAAGTAGCAAATTACATATCTTTTTATGATCCGTCAAAGTTTGGGCTCGGATCTTAAACCGTATCCGAGTACTTTGCATCCAAATGCAAGACCCGTCATATATTAAAGCAGGTACAGACCTTGGTTTGTTATATAACAACTACAATATATACATAGGCCTACTAAGTAATACCGTTAGAAGACGGGTCTTTGTGAGCTCTAAGATGATTTGCCCTTTGAGAAATAATTCAATGACTTTCAAAATTTATGTATACATGCAATTATTGTAGCAAACTTACATATCATGTTGGATATTTTTTAGAGGGAATTCTATTCAAAGTTACCTATCTAAATACCATACGCAAGCGCAAATCCTCATTCTGAAACTCCAAATCAGAGCGTAATGACTCTAAATTGCGTTCAGTTGTCGATAGATGAAAGATCTTTGTATCGGTAATTATTTACAGTAGTGAGGAGACTCGGAAAATTGGGTATTTTTTTCGGGAATCGGGATGGACTTCAGGAAATATCCTTTGAAAATGTTAAGCCTTTTGCATTCATAATCCATTTTATATCATAAAAATATCATTGAAATAATAAAATGGCATATAAATATGTATGTCGAGGGATCACAAGAAATTATAATCCTGTTCTTTTGGAAACGGAGTATAAGAATAGAATAACCTATTAATTTGATTATTTATCAAAAATAATACATTATGAAATAGTCCTGACGTATCAAGCGAGAGGTGGCAATCAACAGCTGACGACAAAATGTATAGGGTATTTTTGTGTTAGCGAGGTAACGTCACGCTTTAAAGCCTTTTAAAAAAAACGTTTTTAAAAGTGATTTATATCCTAGTGCTATGATAATGCCTTTTATCTAGAATTTCAGCTAGAATATAAAGAACCTGAAGTAAAAAGTAAAGAAAATATATTATCCTCTAGGTAATGTCCTTCATTTGACGCAATTTTGTTGGATGTACAAATGCTGAAATGTTTATACTAATTTATTATTTAATTTGATTTTCATATGTACAGTTATTTTATATCGGAATATGGGACTGAATCATAGCTATACCCTAAAAATTTTATGAATTAAAAAAAGGCTTTATAGAGCAAATTTATTTATATTGAAAGTTTTAGTGGTCATATTCGTGTTCTACGGCTTAAATAACTATAATTAATGTGGATTGCAGCCACCTCCAGGCTCACTAAAACCTTCATTTTGTTGCATGGTGAATTATACCAAAATCAGTTGATTTTGGTATTTTAGCTCAGTTTCTTTTCGTATGAAAAGTTGCGTGATGCAATAAAGATAACGTCATTCTAGGTTATGAGTAGACTTGACATTTTTGTAAGAAAAAAAGAGCGTAAGTGAGGCATATGGTACACCTGAATAAAGACCCTGCTTAATATTCTATACCTGTTTTTTGAGTTTTGGAGGGAGATGTTAGTACACCCAAAAACATGAATAAAAAAGAAAAAAGAGCACGACATACAACAACGGTTTTTCCTTTTCTAACTGGGATACTTAGTTTTTTTAACACTGTTGCCATTCTTTTTATGGGTAACCATGGATCATGAGGGAACTATTTCATTCCAGTTTTGATTCCCCAAAGTTTTCCTTTTTGCCCTCCTTCTCTTCTCGAGGGCATTACACTCTGCCCATAAAAAAGTTTAATGTACATTTTGGGAACAATTATGTGGAAGTTTTATCTCCCTTAAGAGTCTTTGTTCTTTAAATTGTCAATATGTTTTAGCTATAATGAAAAAAGTACCTACTATACCACCTTTCCTCTTTTAAAAACTGCTCTCTTAGCAATTACTAGGTATATAATGGCCCTCTATAAAATTATAGGGATAAATTGAGCATTATAAATGGATATTCAAATAATAATATTAGGTTGGAAAAAAACTCATTTCGTATTTCCCGCCCTTTTTTTAACACTAAGTATGTCTTGTTCATTACTTAAGGAAAGACTCATTTAGTACAAATGAATTCAAGCCAAAAAAGGACTTTATCTTTGAGCGTAGACTCCAAAACGGATCCTTGTTTTTCTCTCAGTTATCTAAATTTTTAAATGTCTAGGATTATAGTAATACTTAACCCTGAATGATTGTTTCCTGTTCAGGAAGAACAAGCATTTACTCAGAGAGGACAATTTATGCGACGACCCAAAATAGTTTTTTGTCTGGCGTGTAGCAAACATGAAGAAAACCTAGTGGATCAGCATAGAAAGTTACGAGACCATTGCCACAATGTAATAGCATCCTAAGGGAACTATTTAATAGGATTGATCAGTTTTTTAGCGTTTTAATAAAAAAAAAATAGTTTTTATGGAAAACGGAAATTATTTATGGTTCAACTTAATATATTATATAATTAACATGATTATATATTCATCCCTGATTGACCTTGAATGAAGGATATTCATCATAAAGAAAAAAATATAAAGGTGAGAAGGTGCAAAAGACTGTTCCATTGGCATGAACTGTTAACTTTGCTACGTTTTAAAGCATTAATTAGTCTGAGTTTCCCCTCTCAATTTACGATGCACAGCCACTCAACTTCATGTAAAGGAAAGTGTATATTTTCTGCTCAAAATACTCTTGTCAATTGTCTGAAAATCAGATTCTACACTCAATGCATCGTACGACTCAAAAATATTTTTTTTTTCAAATGAAATTGTTTTGAACAAAAAAAACTGCTTGATCTAGTTTTTGTACCTGGGGGTTCTACAGATGTTCCTTTAAATACAAATTAAAATTCCTTTTCTACAAGTCCTATAAAAAAGATACCAAAAATGGATTTGGTACTTTTGATTTAACTGCCTAAAGTTAAAAAGTTGTTTTCTTTGTGATGAAGGTGTACAACTCACATGACCTTGAGTGACTGAGTATTGTAGTGAATCAATAAATAAAATGTCCGCCTCTAATCCCAGTATTTTGAATGTTATCGACTCCAAAATCCAATTTTATAATAATATATTTTATAGTCTATATGAGTACTATTGAGTCATTTGAGTGAAGAAACTATAAATATATATATATAATTTATATCTATAGGTACTTTAGTTATACGTAGTGAATAATTGTGCCAGGTATGGCGAACATATATTAAATAAAAGACGTTTGACAAGATGAACAACAAAAGAAATGTTTCAAAAGTTATTGGACTTTTATCTATTGCTAGTTCATTCATTAGTTTCTGAACATAATTGACTCCCTTTTTAACCGAGGCAGGACAAGGCAACCAGCCTCTCACTGCAACGTGACAATTGTCACTGATGACATTGACTATTCACAAAACTAAGTAGTGAAATAGAATGTCTACATAGTGGCTACACTCTACGCAAAGTGTTCAGGATTTGTGATTGTTTAGTGTTGATATAGTGCAGGAATAGACCACGTTTGCAATTTGTAAAAGTACACGAATCAATTAATATCAAGTTTCGTACATTAATAGAGCTGAAATTATAAATAAGTTTTATTTAGATAAATAATAATAACTTTCCCTGGTCAGAGTCGCTATAAATTTCCCGACTCCTGACTCGCACTCCAACAATAAAGGCTTGACTCACACTCCAAATTTAGTTGTAGTCATTCATAATATTTAAAAGAAAACCAAACTGTACTAAACTTCGCAAGATCCGAAGATTTCGTCAGCCTAACTAAGCACACGGAATGTAAAAATCTTTCTTACTTATACATTTTTCTTTGTCTTTCGTCTTCATCATCTACTATCTATTCTACTCTGATTCCAAGAAGGACTTACGCTTATAACTCCGAAGAACACACACTCGTTGTTAGATTTTATACTTATATGTTTTCTCATCTAGACGGAAATAATTATTATGACAGCCTAGAAAACAAGGAACATTGTTCAAGTTGCTTACGACATAAAAAAAATCACAAGCTAGAAATGCTCAAGAGCTACAACATTAGTTATAAGTGTTATCATGATTAACTATTCATCCTTAATTGAGCATTAAAGACTGTTTATTTATATCCTTTCGTCTCATTTTGTTTATAATAATATTCCAACATTTTTAACAGGGCTGCACGCTTACTTTAACACGGTCTTTAGCTACAAGTTTCTTTGTCTTTATCCAATGGATTCATCATACAATGCCCAGTTATAAGTATAAAGCTCTGGCTTATGATTGTTCCATCATAAACACCAAATACTTTTCCATTATTGTTTTGTCGTAATAAAGCTTTCTATGCAGAGTGTACTTTAACTCCTCTAATGATTCGAGAGGATGTTTTTTTTGTGTGCATCCCTCAAAATGTCAGACTTTAGATTCATTACAATTTTCATATGTAGCAATTTTGAAATATAAATAAAAAAAACCTTTAATATCTTTAAGCTAAAATGGTTATAATTCAATTAATTCTGAACTTCCAATTAATTATATAACTTCTTGTCCTCATACTTAAATATACTAATAAGAAAAGGAATATTTACGACTTGACTGGGACTCAATTATAGTCATGTGGGCAGATAAACACAAAAAAAAATTGATTTAAGCTTTTCTATGCTCGCCTTATTTGTACAAATTATTTGGTAAAGTGTTTTATTATAAATATAGAATTTAAAATTATTCAAGATATTTATATAAATACTTGTTCTCACACAATGGAATATTGAGTAACGTTCAGTTGTTACATTTACATTGTATAAATTTCTTTGGCACAACGTCACCAGGTAGGTTTCGAGCAATTTATATATGTTTTAACCGACTTTAAGCTTGATTTAAATATATCTCCAATCTATAATGATTTTAGCAATAATTATAAGAAAGTAACAACAGACAATAATAATCAATTTAAATATGTAGGTACAACCTTTATTCCATAACTAATAAATGATTCCCTGATGTTTACGGCACTTGTGTTCACCTAGGTAATAATATATTACAAAGATATATCTTATAAATAATAAATGGGACAATTACAATATTTATCACAATTACAAAATGTGATTACAAGGCGAATAATACATTTTTACGGAGAACAAAATTTACCTGCTTTGTCTGATACGAAAATAGGTGGTACGTAACTATTTGAACAACCAAAAAAGCAAAAAAGAATAAGGAAAATCTATTTAATTTCATTTTCTTATTCATAAATGCATCTCCTTTCACATCATATGAATACGCTGCTGTTAAAAAAAATTGAAAGACAATATATTTAATAACTTTTGATGGAACGACGTGGCCCAATGAACAACCCACTGAATAAGAAATTATTCTCTTGTACTCAATGGGCATAGGTTCGGAACTACATCGTTCCTGGAGAAGGAAATATACTTCATGTGTATGGACTTCAAAAAGATTCTTAGTCCAGATGGAGTAAATTTTCTACCGAAAAAAAAAAAATCAAAAAAATATTTTCACTGTCAATATAAAACTTTATCAAGATGTATTTCAGAAACCAGGTGTAATAGGGCAGGACCTCTAATTTCATTTCCAGTAAATCGATTACCTGCATTTTCATTCTCAGTAATTTCATTCCCAGTAAATTCATTCAAAAATGTATCAGAGACTAAGGGGGTATATGTCACGCGAGTTGCCACATTTAATCGGGATTTCCATGGCTTTAGGGGGGACAGCTATCCGTTCGACGCTCCTTTAGGTCAAGTATTAAAAAAGTTTGAATTTTTCAATCTATAAACAACATTTCTTAATGATATATAAAAAAGTATAAATTATTTACTGAAGCACCGCATTACTTAAGAGTCTAACTCAAATGAAGAGTTTTATTCAATTCAAAATTATGGGTTCCAGAAAAAGAGGAATGTATCCTTAATTATAAGAGATTTATATTTAATTTGAAGTAGAAATATTTTTGTGATCCTTGATGTCCCTCAGGGTTATTTTTTAATCATTTCCATTCATTTTGTGCAATTTTATTTTTTATTATGTTTGAAATATATATATATTTTTCTTAGAGCAAGAGTCTATCATAGTAAAGTTATTCACTCAAACCAAGCACCTCAAGCTTCAACCAAGGACTCCAGCCGGGCCCTGAATCTGGCACAGACCTTGATGAGAAAATCCTTGTCCATAATGGCTACTGCCACGAAAGTGGAAGGCTACAATGAGTCAACGGCCTTATGAGCACGTTTATTGGAGTCTCACTCCAAAATGCCCCACACATAGGTGTCCGTGGGTTTCAGATCTAGATAGTTAGGAGGCCATATTTTCTTTGCCCAAAACATAAAGGGTTTGACAGTGTTTTGTGTGTTTGGGAATAAATCCGGTGAGATATTGATGTCTGAACTTGATCCAGTTTTAAAGCATTTTAAACATATTTCCCCCCCCCCCTATTTTGAACTGATATCAAAATTCAGTTCACAATTATAATACGTCAAGTTCCTAGGTATCGTAACTCATTCCACAGTTTTGAATACAAAGACTTTATTTAAATCAAATATACTTAATAAATATTGAGCCATATCTTCATATATATGAAGGAAACAGTAAATTAGGATTTTCTTGATTTTGTTCAAAAATGTTTTTATGACTCCGTTACAGAATTGCTACCTCATCAATAATGTATGCTAATAAGTAGAATAATCAAGATGAGAGTAAAAATTATCCATATTGTAGCAAGAAAATAGAAACGTCGGTACTCTTCCAATCTGATGAGATGTATCTTTAGTAAGAATGTGTGAAAATAATCAAAGGCAATCTACAAGTCACAACTGCAAAACTCATATAATAGTAATTATTCTATTAATTTAATATGAAATTTCATTTCCTAAAACACAATTTTCATTATTATTCTAATAATAAATAATTTACAAAGAATTTCCTCTATACAATTATGTAAAATTTATATGATCTGAAAGAATAGAAACAATCGTGAAACAAGTAAACTCCGGTATTTCCGATGCTGAAATGCATTAATAATTATTCCTAAACATATATTAATTTACGCAATTCATCCTTTTTTTTTTTGTTGATATTTCTTGATGTTATAGACTATTTTCGTAAGTATTGCAACAACAACTGAGCAACAATTTTTAAGAGAAAGAGTTAAGGTGGAGGCGGCCATCATCAGCAAAGTGCAGGAGATAATTTATTCTACAGATGCAACAAGAAACCCATTACAACAAATTTGGAATGAGTAATCACTAAAAAATTCAGAGTCTTGGGAAATTTCTACGACAATGGTAATTTATTCGTACTTTTAAATATTTGAATTAAAAAAATGAAAAAAACCTGTAATTTTTAATGTCATTTTGTACAGTTTTTCCTATTATTTTTAGCCATGTCAAATAGGCCTAGGGGTATTTGCAATATTTTTTTTTTTTTTTGGTCTTTCAATGGCATTTACCCTTAAAATAGCATTTTTTGAAACGATTTGTTTACTAACATACAACTACTTAATATAAAAAAATTCAAAGACCTTAAAACTCTGATAATGATCCTTGCTGGTTGTTGGTATGTGTCTTTCTCAATTTATTCTAAGAAGGAGGTTATAAGGTTTAAAGAAGAAAAAAACAAAACAAGCGAGAATAAGAGAGTTAATTTTTCGCAATACATTGGTTGGATTCGAATTAGTACTTATTTAGCTATGAATAACTACCAACAATGGGTAAAGTTATCAACTAATTCTTTTAGGGGTATTTTACGTTCTTTTCCAAGGAAAAAGCTGAGGGATCCCATCTAGAGAGAGGACGGGCCATACAACCGGATTCAAAGTAGTCAGTTACGCTATAAAAAAACTAGATTTGATCAATCAGAATTAATAAAACTTTACGGTATAATAATCACTAAACATTGTAAGCTTTACTGTTAAGTATTCACTAAAACTTTATTTTACTCATCAGTCATCAAACATCATTACTACATTATCGTGAACCCAGATACGAAGTACTCCATGGCCCATGAACCAAATCGGCTGCGGGAACTTGAATTTTGTACGGATTTTAAAAAGATCCGAGGGATTCTTCCAATCTTAAAAAGCTTATATTATTACTTAATCCTAATTTATAAAAAATATACATATATGCTGAGTGTATCATCTTTACTTATTTTGATTTGTGCTTGGAGGGACATTTACATACACAGTTGCATGGCGAACGTACTGTGTTACCTTGCTAACACAAAAATACCGTACATGCTTTTTTGTCAGCTGTGTACTCACTTCTCTGACTTGAAACATCATGGCTATATAATAATTTATTCATTTTGATAAATAAACGAAATTTATAAGCACAGTACTTATTCTCCGTTTACAAAAGAACAGGAATACAATTTCTTGATGATCCTTGTGATGTGCAAAAAAAAAAAAAAAAGTAATACCTATATAAATGGCTTTGAATATTAAAAAAACTGATTAATTAACGACAGTGGTAACAATATTGAGTTATTTATAACGCCGAACCGGTCATATTTGTTTAATTTTCATTGTCAAAAATATCAAAAAACGATTTGAGGAGCGTGGATCAGTACAAAGGAAGAAGGGATCTGGGAGAAAGAGGTCAGTTCCGTCAAAGACTAAAGTTTTAGGTATCAGATCATGAGAAATCCAATCAGGACCATTCTTGGTATGGCAAGGACCATGTCCTTGACATCCAGTACTGTCCATATGATCGTTCATGAGGACAAAATGGCTCACAGGATCAAGACTGGTCCTCAATGTAATGTATTCGTATTTCCTTCCCCCTTGTTCTTCTTTTTCTCGTCTCCTATTTTCTTGTATATATATGTGTTTAAAGTACAGTGCTTTACCGAGTATAAATGGTCTTGTATTTTATGTAATTATTAGAGTAGGTTTTTGTATTATAAAGAATACACATATTCCTTTAAATAAGTATTGTCTTATTACTCCACACCTTTCCTTCGCCTCACTTCTCTCGGTCGTCCTGGATCCCTCCACCTATAAATAGTTTGTGTCTCCTCTACCTCGTCAAGACACAACACTCAACAAATTCAAGGCTGGAACGCCAATAATTTTGTTATCTGATGGAAAAAACTTTTTAGGATAGATCGGGTTTCAAACTCCCGTACGGATGGATACATCTGTAACAAAAACCCTGCTGACATCCTGGACCATGTCAAGCTCATATTTAAGACTAAAAATTATGTTTCTGTAATGATCCTGGGTGTCGTAGCTTCCAATATCAAAAAATTTCCTCCAATTTTTATCCTTAACAATGAAAAAACCAAGCTTTGGATTGATGATGTGTTTGGAGATGAGCCGTATGTCTTACAACAGGATGGTGCTCCATGCAACACAGCAAAAAAAAACAAAAAAACAGGATTGCGTCTCCAAAAATATGACCATGTGGCCTCCCAGCTCCTCCAACCTGAACCCATTGGACTACAACATTTAGGCTCAGGTTGAGGGAGTAGCCTCCAACAAATCACACTTCTCAACAGCATCCCTTGAGGCGTCCATCATGTCAACCTTGAATACAATGCCAGAAGACCATATCATCAAAGGTTACCAAGGCTTCAGAAGGAGGTTGGAGGCTGTCATTAATGCTGAGGGTGACCATATCGAATAATCTAATTGTTGTAACACTTTCAGAAAAAATAAATAAAGTTATTTTTTATTTCGTGAAATTGTTCATGTGAAAAGTACGGGTAGTTGCATAAATACGCGGACTAATTTATAAACGCTTATATCTCGAGGTTCCGTGACCGGAAATAAGAAATTCCAGCACAAGTAACTCAGTAACTCTTTTGGCTTTGTCTTTGTTTTACTTATTCGCATCAAACAAAGTCGTTTACGATGAATGACGAGGCACAACGTCATATGGTTGCCACTCTCCTCCGCGCCGGTAGGTCTATCAAGGAGATAATCAAGGACACAGGACTATCCAGGACTACTGTATTCAAGGTCCAGAAGCTTGTCAAGGAGGGAAAAGATCTGAAGGAGGGTGTTCGGACCGGCATACCACGGAAACTCAATGTGGATGAGGTGAAGGAGGCCTTCACAAAAACATTTGGCCACCTCAATCACCTGATTTGAATCCCCTTGACTACACTGTGTGGCGGCAAATTGAGAAGAAGTCCTGTGCTACCCGCCACCCGAATTTGGACTCATTGAAGGCCAGTGTCAATGAGCAATGGGCAGCCATGGAAGACCATTACATCATCATTGTGTGCAAGGCCTTCCGCGGGCGCTTGGAGGGTGTCATAGCAGCTGATGGCGGTTATATTCAGTAATTATTATAATAAATTCTCTATTATATAATTCTCAAAAAAATACGTCATACAATTTTATTACACATTTAAATATTTGCCACAAATAGTCCGCATATTTATGCAACTACCGGTATCTCATTATTAGTAAGTGCTACCTTATTTTTTTAGGACACGGGGTATATTGGCCATCTTATTATTTCTATGAATGACTATCATGTAGAAATACAAATGTGTAGCTACACTTCCAATGAAATATAACAAAACAATATTATATACAGTATTTAATAAAATAATAATGATTGGCTGCGAGTACTTATGAAATACATAGAATTTGGTATGATTGACTTATTTGGTTAACCACCAGATGATTAAGGGCCTTCTTTCTGTTTCTTTTTGGAAGATAGGTATCAACGTGCACGTCGCTACCTTTATTGTATCACTCAACCTTTCTTCCAATTCTTCGAATTTAGGTCTGCACTTGGGGTAAATAAAATGCTCATAGAATTCGATACAAGTATTCCTCCAATTTTTGTTTTGAATATGAATAATAAAGTCTGGGAATGTGAAATTTACCCAAATATATACGTATAAATATCCAAACCGATCCGAATACGAAATAATGAAAGCCTGTTCTATCTTTATGCCCATCCTTTCTGATAAGTGGAACTAAACTGCGGCCCTGCAAAAAGACCAACGCAACATTTTATGTCAATACAATATCAAGTTAGGATAATTTTTTCTTACAAATAAATCGAGATTACATTTGTGAGTGTACGGCGGCATTGTCTCATGCTGAGGCAATTTTTTTTCTGGAAAAATACATGTGGCCTGATAAATGAGGGGAATATTTGTATTAGTAACAGCATATTCGTGAATTTAAGATTAATATAAAAAGTTATGTTAATGTGATGCGTTAGACTTATCCAATGAATTCTTAGATATCATTGATGTTTATAAAAAAGGTACATTCTTTGTACTATGACGTCATCAGTTGATCTCAAGCAATGACTACTAAATCTGGGATATCATTCAGGAGCCGAATAGACCATATTATTTATATATTAATCATTATCTAATATTCAGAAAGTTGTGATACAATTTTTTCACATCGACTATGAGTATTTGTTATAAATTACACTTCTGGATTTATTGTCGCTTAATAACTATTTGGCTTGAAAAGTTTAAATTAAATAGCATATGCCTTACAACTAAAATCATCAGAAACACCTTCCATTCTTAATAGTTTGTAGCTAAATCAAAGTATGTATTTTCAGCTTTTAGGAAATAATATGGAACATATATATTTGGTACTGCTTTGAGCTATGTTTAACTTATCTATCCATGATTATGCCAACGAATAAGACATTCTAGTTTAGAACTCTAGGAATTCATTGAGTATATATCCGTGTGATTCAATCATCATCCCCTGAGCATTTCCATAATCCTACAAAAACAGTTATGAGTTTCTTGAAATGTCATTAAAAAAGTTCCTATAAATAACTGTCAATCCATATTTTGTTAAATTATATGAACTTTTTTTAAAGCTCTACCTCAAAATGAAAGGTATTTTTTATCATATAATTATACAAATATTACTTCATTAATACAATTTTATTATCGTTAATTGAACTTTGATGTTGATGCTTTAAAAACATAATATTTAATTAATATTTTCATTATTTTTTTTTATAAGAGGATAGGCTTAAAAAAGTTATTATGTTTCAAAAATAAAACATTCATTAAGGTGTTCCTAAAATGAAATGTTGTAAAAAGCTTGCAGACAAAATTGTTACAACATTCAGTGAAAAAAATTGTCACAGATAATATCATAATGAAGCAAAATGATTCTGCGTAATTTCATTGCAAGACAATATTATCGTGTACAATTTCATTGCAAATATACTTATGTTCAAGCAATTCAATTACTGACTAATAATAATTTAAAAAAAAAAAATCAACCGCAGCTGTATGAAAGAACCCTTCTAATATTTCGAAATACAGCTCACTTTGACTGAAATATAACTAAAAATCCTGGAGGATTTGTTAAGAACAGTATTTAATTTTAGGGCTGGTTGCCTCAAAAGGAGAAGTTTCAAAATTACTTATTTTCATCTGAAAAATAGCAGTTTCCTTTTTATCCGGATTCGATTGTATTTTTATATATTTAGGAGATTATTCAGACTATATTTCAATTCAAGAATCGCTAATAAATATTGATTCTTAAATTAAATAAGATTCGTGAGGATGCTCCGAACTTTGATTCCTTGAGTCCTCTACCTTTTTACCTTTTCCCAAATGATGTAGTTTTATGCCTGCATAACATTTTGAAATAGATTTAATTAAGATATGGTTTGATTCAGGAGATGAATCAAACATACAATCAGTAATAGATTGAAATGCCTGATTATTTTTCTTATTACCAATATTTTTTGCAACGGCTAGACTATTTTTTTATTACTTTTTTTTTGTTCACAAAGTGGGGCTGACAAATAAAAAGGAACTCCTGCTTTGAGCCCTTAATATACACTTTGTAACAACGAAATCCGTCGCTTCAGATTTCAGGATTTGTCCGGGAATTATGATGATGAAAGTGTTCAATGCTTTTTGTTTGGTAAAATACGTATAACTATAAACGTTTCACTTAGAGGTCAAAACACTGTCAAATATTCAGCAATAGAAGATTTGAAGTCTATTATATTTTCAAAAGTAGAACGTATGTACACTGTTGTAATTTTGATGAACAGCAATCTAGACATTAACAATGGCGAGCTGGCAAAGATGAGAAGGATCTACAGGAGAAGAGTTGGGGAGCTGAGGATTGTGTCCGTTGGAGAGCATCAACACCAAGTATCAGCGTCAGAAATACTGTTACAAATAAGATATTTGGCCTCCTAGGTTCCCCAATCCGAAACCGATGGGTCAACAGAGGTTCTCACACTACCAAGAAGTCCCTGATCGATTTTATCGTCCTGGGATACAAGAATTTAGATCGGAATTTAGTTTCCAGGGACAACACGCGGTTCAAGATCTGAATCGAGGGCGTTATTGAGGCCAATAAAGGCTTCATTGGGGTTAAATATATTCTCAATGATTGGATCTCCTGCGCATTTTCGTTTTTATATCTTGTATGTATGTCTATTAAAATATCATATTACGTCATTATGCAATCAAAATTGAATTATTGAGTCACTAAACTAATCCTTACGTTTCCAAAGATTTGTATTCAATGAGGCATGAGTGTTATTTACTTATGTTTGTTTGTAAAAAAAAAGCCACAGAGAGTGGTGTCGTCTCGTGGCAAAATAGTACAACTCCCAGAAGGATAATATTATTTAATAAAAAATAAGATCTACATATGTTTCTCACAAGGAGGGTTCTCTTAAAAAATGTCTGAGTATGCGTTGTTTTGCAAATGACAAGCTACAGAATTTTACACCGTCTTATACTATATACACGTTTGAAACCGATTTATATGTATACAAATGCGTTAACCAATTGCGGTACAATCGATTTTTTCAAACGATTGAGCGATTGTTGGAACCAACCCTATTTTACCTGAACTATGTTTTGCAAAGTGTAAACAAGCTTAATTTTTAATTTCAGTTAGAACATTCTAGGTTGCATGTTTTCGATATCATCAGAGGTTAAAAAATGTTGAGTTTTTTTTTTTTTTTGAATAAAGATAAGTCGTGATATTCTTGAGGTGTTTTTTGCATGGAAAGTGACTGGCAGCTCTGATTATCCTACTTTTTTCGTCTCAAATCGATCCAATACAAAATAAATGTCTGAATATAGACATTTCATAGCCAGGCGCTTAGTAGTTACCTAGCTATTAATGATACAATATAATATTTTTCTATGACATTAAGGAGTATTTAATTACGGAACTTTAGACATATGGAATGCTTACGCACTTTTACATAGTCCTGGATGAGGGCATTGGCCTGAAATTAAATAATCTTCATCCTATCTAATTCTACAGAGAAATGAATATTGTTTCATATTTGAACTAATAAAAGTTATTGTTTAGAAGCCATAAGCCCCCACGCAACGTCTTTTCTAATTAATTACTTGTTGTTTTTTTTTTAGATAAACGAGCCATATTAGTCCACATGAGAGGAGGGGTCAGAATTATGTGAAAAAAGAACAAAATTGTTTATAAATGTCCCTTTATTCAATCTTCAGGCAACATGCCTTTTAGCACAAAGATAGGTGTGTATTTTATGACTCATCTTTCAAAAGAACATCTTCAAACAACAAACAAATGCATTAGACCAAAAATGAATTAATATTATATTTCTATAACTTTTATTTTTTTGAGAATGACCTTTGCCTAAATTTTTAGATAACTTTAGATTTATTTAATCATTTATATTTTTAAACATTTTTTTTTTTCTGTCTATTTATTACATACTTGAATGACAATGTGATTAAATAAATGACAATTTAAACATTTGTAGTGTCCTTGAATAGTTTCATGATGAAATTTGATTGCCGAAATATCACCTTATAAATAGAATACAACCTGGAACGATGAAATTGTCGCCCTAGAAAGACGACACCATTCAATTTCCATTGAATGAAAACTGGTTTTCGTATTTTTTTTTTTTTTTTTTTTTTTTTGTATCATAGCATCTACAAGTTGGTTAGTTGTGTACGGCTCCCAAGAATGATAAGAAATTTATATCATGTCTAAAAGTGACAGAATGTTCAACGAGCGAGATCCGAGATGCACCACACTGTACAATTGATACTCTCTACCAATCCAAGTTATACCCCTCACAATACAAATCTTGTCGATTCAACACTTGAGGACAGAGCTCAACACATCGGACGACCCTTTGAAGGTAGCGGGAAGGAAGTTTAAGGCCCAGGTTATAGTCTTTGTTGTAGTTTCAAGTGAGGCCCACATCATACCCCTCATATATTCGAAGTCGACTTGAGAATCAATACCAAAATGTAGCTGGATGTGCTGAAGAGTGTGGTGATCCCCTAATGCAATCAGGTGGCCGTAGGGTGTGGTATCAGAACTCTGCACTGACCCACAATTCAAAAAGACCCAGGCTTGGCTTCAGAAGGAGTGCTACGACTTTGTAACCTTCACAAACTGATCACTTTCTCCCCTAGATGAACCTGATGGATTACTTTGTTTGGTCATACGTTGATGACATCACCAATATGACCTCCCATAATACCAAAATCAGGCTGATTGTCGCCATCTGCCGAGTATTCGCAGAGCTCTTCCGGCTCTTGTAGAAAAGGCATGCTCCATATCCGTATCGAATCTGTGATTGAGGCTGAAGGCAGTCACATTGAATAGATGCCATAGATCAAGCAATGTCATAAAGTCATCCCTTTGGAGCTGTGCCACAAAAAAAGTAGAGGGTGAAGCAATAAAATTTTCGCCCAAAGAAAACAACACTACAGTTTTATTTTTAAACTTTTATTGAAAAAATGAATTCAGGTTACAACGTAGCTTTTGTCGAGAGACAAGATAGCTGAAGGTTAAAGTAGAAGGTGTATATCTAGAACTTATCATTATATGTTTTTGCTGTCATTCATTGTTTTCTTCGTTTTATTTTTATTCATTACTAGATATGAGTCAAGGTGCCAAATATAAGGCGTCTCGATAAGAGATCTCTATGCCTTTGTTACCTATTGTACTGACTATTTGGATGAATTCACAGAGAAGCCCATTTAGGAGTCAATTCGATAAAATAAATGTGTATTAATACGTAATATAGTATGTATTTAAACACAATCTTTCACTCAATCACCTAGTGTGTCTAGAAAAAGACATAACTCGTGGAATAATATGAGTTGACACTTGTCAGTAACACTGAACTTGGCTCCGTTGTGACTTCATCAAAAGGTTGTCTACTTATGTCAACCAGACTGCGTTGCAAGTTTCTTATCAACAACCCTCATATATAGTCATATTAGGTATTTGTGAAGAATAGCTATACAAATATGTAACTAGGCCCGTAGGACTGAAAACTGAGGTATCGATCTCTAGGAACGTTGAATCGTAGAAAAGATCGGACTGATAAAAAAATAAAATGAAACTTGTTTGTAGACTCAATAAGAATTATAAAAAAATAATGATAAAGTTATTTAATCTCATTAATTAATGGTACAGAACAAAAATATTCTTTCTACGCACCAAAAGAGTAAAATAATTTGACGAATTTTACTTTTTGGAAATTGGCTTTAAACCTTTAGAGTCTAAGTAACGTTACACTTGCAATTTATGGACTATGCCTTTTCTTATATCAAATTTTAGGAATAAACAAAGAGCTTCTTTTATGGTTCTCTATAGAGCCAAAATCCACTTTTGTTTCCTTTTCCCCCAGCACAATCATTGAACTCCTATCGTCAACACAAAAACAAGCTAAAATGATTTTTCTCAAAATGTATTCTTGGACAAAATATCGACCATTTATATCCAGGAATGATTATTATTAGCCCATTGGGTCTGCCACAAATCTCACTATAATACACAAAAATGAATTCCCACAATAAAAGCACTATTAATTATTATGTGTTATATTAAAAAGGGTGAATATATAAGTCTCTGAAATCCAATATCTCATAGGAGTGTCCACTCTCTAGAGGATTACATCAATAGGACTAGACCATGCTCGAGGCTGACTACATAGACAAGGCTTCCAAGGGATTTAGGCCTCATATTTAGGCAACTTTTAGAGCTGAGACCCCACATATTGAATAAAAGTTGTGCCGAGCACTATTTTGAGATGATTTTGTTGGATAGGGTTCCTCAAAAAACCCCTCTCTTTTAAATTTTACTCTTGTTCAAATATTGTTTACTAATAGACACACTTGAAGTTGATAACAGGTAAAAGGAATGTATGCTTTTTCTGCAAAGAAATGCCTGAATCGACAGATCACATCATGTAGGAATATTATACATCAAGAGCGACATGATAAGACACTTGGAGGGATCGACTTTCTGGAACCTGTAAAAACGCTATAATTGACGCCATGATCACGAGACACAGTATATTTTATATGGACTATATAAGACAGGGATAAAAATGGAGTCATTTCTATTTTAACTTTGTACTCGAGTACCTTAAATTACATTTAATTTGAAGTTTTAATTTAAAATCGCTTTTAACTTTCTACCTGAGATGTTTTATTATGATATATTTGATGTGATTTCTTTGTTTTTGTGGTTTTTTTGTTTTTTAATATTGTTGAATAATTTTTAATTACATAAATAATGTATCCTTGTTAATGCCGAGAAAAAAAGTATTTATATTTGATGAGAATTCATGCTGTAATACTATATAAGGTTTACAATTATTAAACGTTCTCAAGATGTGTTTGTCGTTGAATGAGAAACTTCAAGTTACACAAAAAGCACTATTCGTTGTGAAAAACAATACAAAATTCGAAAAATTGTCACCCAAGAAATCAAAACACTGACAACTAAATTGAATGTATGTTTTTTAATAGTTTGAGAGTGAATGCCGTGATTAATATGCGGCGGTTGTCTTAATTTTTATTATGAGGTCTCTAATAGCGGTTCGAGTATACTCTTGAAGCATCTTTGTAATAAAATGACTCACCTAATTACCAATTAATGAGCACTTGATGATTATAATTCGTGGCTTGTGACTAACTTAAAATTTTAAACTTCAATAAGATATAATTTATTAATTAACACTTTAATTTGAACAAAACCAATACTATAAATAAATGATTGTATGAGCTCTGACATCATTAATAAAGCCGCCCGTAGTGGCAATGATGGCTTCCAAGCACCAATGGAAGGCATTGCACTTGTTGCGGATGTAATCTTCTGATATGGTACCTCAATGCAGACTGAGAGTGACTTTGAAGACGTTGGTGTTTGGATTAAATACACTACAGGCCTTCTCTTCGACATGCAAACAAAAGGTGTAGTCGAGGGGGCTAGCATCTGAGGTGTGGGCCAAATGTGTCAAAAAAAGACTCATTTAAATCAGTTAACGGAGGAGATGGGTTTCTTTCATTACTGGTGTCAAAAGTGGCCTTTGCACCTTTATAAGGCTCTTTCTATCCACTTGTTTCAGATGGACTTGAATGGATTGATCAGGGCTATTTTCTTTAAATCCTCCGGGTCCAGCTTGGCATTTTTGAAAGAGCTCTTCTTCATCTACAATGTTTCAAACTTGCTGACGGCGTAAACGGTGGTTCTGGAGATACTCAGCAACAAGAAGTGTGCAGAATATATCGGAATATGAATTAATTTAGATAAGTTAACCTACATTCATTTTTTAATAAGAAATTGTTCAGATTTTAATGGACCACCAGGTATATAGGCAAAATGGTCATTTGGCAATGTGTCTATTCGCAAAATGGCAATCGGCAATGTGGTTTTCGCCAAAAAGGTTTTCTACGATGTGTCTTAGAATTATAAATATATTCAGGTCAATATTTCATAGACATATTTTACCCTTCATTACTAAACATTCCATGAATATATAACACTAAGAAAAAAAAGACCCTCATTTTAAAATGATTTTAACAGTATTAGTTTGGGTTTTCAACGAGATGTTATTCTTTTGATAAAAACATTAAATTAAAAGGAAATACAGAGGAACGACTTTTAAGCAAAACACCTAATTAATTTCCCTAAACCTCGATAAAAAAATTGCTAAATATAAGAATAAATCCTAAACAAGGCATTATCAAAATAAATTCATAAGTGCATAAAAATTGAATTAATGTTTCAGGAGCATATTGCTATGTGTTAAAAGTGATCAAATGTAGATTCAAAAGAATAGGAAGAATTATTATAAATTTTGATGTGTAAAATGTCCCAGTTGACTGACGGAGAGTTAAGTCAAATATAGGGGATTATTCTCAAGTTTGTGGGATGGGTTATAATACTCTAGATTTTATCTATAGTTTAGAACCTATATTTGATTTAAAAGATTTATATTGTACCCGATATGGCCTTTATTTGACTTAAGAATACATGGACTCAATGAAAGAATGAAAAATTGATAGAAAATTAAATTAGAAATTAAATTTTGTCAACGCTATATTAAATAAAGCCCATCAGGATCATCGTCTTTCTTGTTGTCTGTTTTGGAGGAGGAATCGAGGGTGGTTTGTCCTTGGAGTCCACTCAGACATATCTCCGCTCGTTCTTGTCCCATATGAAACAGGCCTCATATTTTATACAAACAGGTGGAATTTCAAAAACTGCTTCTCATGGTCCTTGAAGGGACTAATAACGGACATAATACACTTCACTCGCTCATCCTCGTTAGCCTGAGAGAGAGACTGTGGTGGCACCCACGCGCTGAGGAGGTTTTTGAAGGGGAAATCAACAGTCAGGATTCTAAAAACTAGTGTGAGTCTTAGTGAAAGCTCCGCTGAGACCTGCGGAATGCTCAATTGGGGTTTGCTCTTTACCAGATCCTTGCATTGGGAGATGTTGTTGGGTGTCCTTATCTCCCGGAGACGTCATGATGATACATATTTCTTGAGCTTAAAAGTGTCATCCTGGATCTCACCTACCCACCGAAAGATGGTTACACGACTAGGACATACATCCTGGTAAACGATATTGAGTGTCGGTGTGAATCTCAGACACTCAATATACACTTGTAGCGTATCAAAAAGTACGTGCGAAAACTGTGAGTCCCCATGTTCAGCTACGAATGGAGAAACATATGCAAATGTGGTACATGGGTATCAGCTATTTAGTCTCTGATTAGCTACGAAATGTTTTTCCACCTTAAAATTCATGAGAAAATCGATGCTGTTGGAATTTTGTAGCCAACTATTCTCCATTCCCTACAAACGAACCTGTCTGAATCATTTCGGAACAGGCTGAATTATTTATATGAATTAGAAAATAGATTGGACGTTTCTCCTTTTGTTAATTTTTGTTCAAAATTGTCTTTATGTTGACGTATCACATTTGTTATATTCATGTGATATTACTTTCTACTTGTATTTTATAAATTAAGCTGATTAATATCCCACTTCAAGCCTGTAAAACTCACAGTCAAAACTATGAACAGAAAAAAAAAGAATATGACAGATTTTACATCATTTATGAAAGGTGCATTATCGGAGCCAAATAAAGCCACATAAATTATAGGTACATTCTTGAATGTCTCAAACTGCCCCATAAATTTGAAATAAAGTCCGTAATATACCCATGTAAATAAAGAACATTTTCAAGCATACATACTATGTAAATATACTTTTGACGTGTTAACATAAAAGCCAGCCTACGGGATACAAATGATTTTTCTCTTTCTATCTTATTTAACTTCATAAGATAGGATCATAGGATTTTTAGAGGTAATTATTAGAGATGAAATTCTTGTGTATGTTAAAAAAATATAGGGAAAATGAAATATAGAACCCTGACAATTTGAATAATGTTTTTAATGGAGAGCAGCTTAGCTCTCGTCACGTTTCATTCAATCAGCTGCAGTCAGCTGTAACAAGGGAGGAAGGAGAAAACGAAATAAATAAGGACAGAATGACTCCGACTTCGATCCTCAATTCTATTCTGAGACCAACAAGGACTTGTAATTATAACTCTGCAGCAAATCCTCAGGGTTAGACCCCAATATCCATGAACTCATACACTTTATACTTGGATATTATCTCTTTTACAAAAAAGTAATATTGCTAACAGCTTTATAAAAGTTGCAAACCCCTCTTTTAGGTTGCAACTACAAAAAAAATTTCGATGAAAATCCATTTGCAAAATCCTCATTCATTAGGCCCTCTTTTTGGAGGTAGAACTATGTAACCGATGCAATCAGGGCTATGATGACATGATCGGATATATGAGGGAGCCAGATTCATACGACAACCGATTGTATAAAGGATAAATTTGGTGCATAATTGACTGCTGAATTATCCGTCTCGAACCTTATAGAAAAGGGAAGATACTAATGCGCACAATTGCGAAATCCTGATATTTCAGTAATGCTTACAGTTTGTCGTTTAGTCAGAAGTGGCAATGATGAGATTCTTCCATCTAACAAGACTCTTGAAGACCACACCAATTTCAAATATCTACTACTATTATGGACGTTGAACGGTCTTTTAGTATGTTTAAAACTGTCAATACTGTTTTAAGACAAAAAGTAATGAAAGAAAATCGGTCTAAAATCTTTTTTTCAACCTTTATTTAGACATCAAATAATTTATACAAATTAAAACTATCTAAAATTTCAAGGGACCTTTAAATCAAACGCTCCATATCTTGCCACCGAGGAAATTAAAATAGCATAAATATACTCTGCAAGGTTCTCTACAGTTATATTCTTTTCTAGGTAGTTTTTAACATTTCATTAAGCATTCCATATTGACCTAGGCTTTAGGAGTACTTTCTTTATTTTTTGATGACACACCGAATAGAATTATGAACGTAATTATATTAACGCTATTATCCTTCAGTATAAATGATCTCAGAATATGTAAGTTTTGACATTCCGAAAAAGTGTGTCTAATAGTATTGAATAAATTTCCACAATCTTTACACGGAGAGCTGGAAAAAAAAATTCCTGCGGCTATTTCAAATTGATCTGTGAATTTTCTTCAATCATCTACCTGGGAAGTCGAAGTACATCCAATTACTATATATATTTAATTCCCTAATCTATCCATCACATCTTGACAAGGCAGATTCCTTTTCTGGCATTGTGTAGCATGGCATGTCTAATGAACACCACTATCATTTATTGTTAGATAATTTTTTGTGAGTGCCACATACAATCGAGTTCTTGGTCTCTCTAATGCTGAAATGTAATTCCGATGAAACAAATTTCCTCCAATATGGCACCTCCGCCAATATTTTTAAAAAATCTTCATTTATCTATACAATATGGCTAAATTTATTAATACATTTTAAAAAAAGACACTAAATACTTTAGCACTCTTTTTTAGCTCATTTTGGCAAAAAAAAAATCGCTCTAAAATCCTGAGTATAGTCAAGAGTGATGAAGATCGTTTGCATTTTGGTTTGTTATGTTAAAACAATAAAGCCAAAAATTAACATATGAATCCTGACAATGAGAATATTTTTTTTGGAGGAGAGAAACTTAGCATTTATGTCCTTTAATATGTGTTAAAAGGTTTTAGAAATAAATTTTCTACATGAAAGCGCGGGAAATAGAACAAAGAGCTTATTGGTGATGTCTGTAAATGAGTTTTGTCGACAGAAAGATAATTATATATTAAACTACATTAATGCAAACAAACATGAGATCACTGACAAAATAATATTATACACATGACTAGTTATGAAAATCGTCTGTATTTTGGACATCTAAATAAAAAAAGAAACCAAACATCAACATGGTAACCCGGATAATTTGATGTATGTTTTGTAAGAGATCACCCCCAATCAGCTGTGACGAAGGAGGAGGGGGAGAAGGAAATAAACAAGGACATTGACAAGAATGACTCCGATGTCGAATCCCAATTCAACTCTGAGTCCAACAAAGGGCTTATAATTATAACTCTCCAAAACCCCCTCATAGTTACTCTCTCCGTCTTTTATAAGAACAAACGAATGTTCAATCTGGTTTTGAATATAATGGCATTTAGTAGGAAAGGAAGTTCACTTTATAGATCACTTTAAGAACCGGGGATGTAGATTTATCTCATATATTTAGAAAGTTAAATTATAATCTACCAAAAGCTTCTTTTATCCTAAAAATATAAAATTTGTTAAATTTCTCCTTTCGTTTTTATAGAAAAAGTAAAGGACAATTACGTATAAGAACCATTCTTACTTACACCATTTTCTCCTTTCCAACAACCCCCCCTCCCCCTCCCTCACTCCTTTTTTTCATCCAATTTATAATTGGATCCAGAAGTCTTCTTCTTTTTTTTCTTCTTCTTTACTCTATATTCCTAGGTTTTTTATATACAATTTCGGCTAAAAATTCTCAATAAACTTTACAATAAGTCCGCTTAAGATCCTAAAGGGTCAAAAATTCTATAAAAAGCAGAGAAGAAAAAAAAAAGAGTTTTTTTTTATTATATGATTCTTTATTTCTCCCTGAATAGATACATGAAAAGAGGGTCAAACGTGGTGTGTCAACATAAACAGAATCCTTGACAAAAATTAAGAAGAGGAGAAAAGCCTAATTTATTTAAATGACGTATTTGAGTCATTTATAGGCTTTTTATTCGAATTTCTGGGATAAGTTAAGATACTCAAGCATTTTAGCTTTTGCTTACAATTTTTATTTGATTTTAGAGACCTATAATGGTCCCGATATACTGCCTTTAAACTATAAAATCCATCAATTTATCTTCTCTTTTATATGTGATAATCAATTTTGGCTAATTTAATTACAATTTCCGCCTTTTCCTAGGTTTTAATAAGATTTGTATAACAGAATAGAGGATAATGTGTCAAAAAGTAAAAATATGGGTTGTCCACATATAAACAATCTTGAAAAAAATCAAGAAACGGAGAAAATATTAATATTTGTGTTTCTTCATAGATACTTATAGGTCAATATTTCATTGAGATATTTGAGTGAGCCATAGGATTTATATTCAAATTCCTTGACGGATTTAAGAATTCCAATAATTGTACATATATTTAACAAGATTTAATTGATTCAAGATACATATAGCGGCCCTGATACTGCCTCTCAACAATAAAATCTGTCAATTTCTCAATTGATTTTATTGTGACGATAAATAAAGCCATCTTTAAATGGAATTTGCAGGGCTTCCCAAGACTAAGTCAGAGTAATTTGTAGATAAAAATGGAGGATAGTTCGTCGGAATCTATCAAATTGGTTCATGGACATAAAAACAATCTTGAGCATAAATTAAAAAAAAAGAAAAAATCCCAATATAAATTTTTACTTTTTATGAAATTGCAGGCCAATATTTGAAAGACATTTTTGAGTAAGGTATAGGCTTTCTATTCATTCTGGGAATATTAACTATAGCAAAGAATTTGAGCTTTATTTGATTTAAAAGACTAATATTGGCTCCGATATGGCTCTTTTCAACCAATAAATATGTTAAATTCTCATTATTTTAGATATTGTAAGTACAATTTGCGGTGGTTCGAAAGGTTATTAGCAAATGGACGATGAATTGTTGAGTTGTACAAATGTGTTGTTTCAACATATAAGCAATCTTAAACAAAAATCAAAAAGAGGGGGAAATCCCAATTAACTGTTTCATAAGTATATTTAAGACAATGATAGGTTTTGTATACAAAACTCTGGGATAAGTTAAAATATTTAAGCTGTCTTTTATAATCTTTATTTGATTTAATATATTGCCCCCAAATATGGCTCCTTTTTTTCAAATAGAATCGATCAACTTCTTATTCTTTTATTGTGACTATCATTTTTGGCTAATTGAAGTGTAATTTACGAAACAATCAAAGACTTAAGAGTACAAATGTAATCCACACTTAATTTTGAGAAAAATCATTCGAGCTTACTTTTATGTTGACGAGCAACAAATCAACTCCTGAAAAAAACTAGTCCAATGGACTAGCTTTCCTATTTAAAAAAAAATGTCTTTCACACGCTTCCTTTCTTTTTATCCATTGACACTCTTCTTCTAAAAATCATTGATGAAAAAAAAAAAAAAATCATAAATTCCGAGTCCTTTTTGACAATTTAATATTTGACATAATTTTGTCTTCGCTTTGATACCTGAAAATAAGGCAAAGAAATCCAAATGTAATTTGGGATTTTTTTAATATTTTTATTTATCATTTTTTTTTTTTGTCTACAAGGATTGACGACCTTAAATTTCATATAAATTATATAATAGATTTGCTTTTTTATATGTATAACAAGTATCAGAATTTCATATTGCTAACACAGACACATACAGTGTGTTTGGTTGTAAGCTGTCAATGTTTTTTTTGGTCAATTACGAAAGGATTATTGCCCTTATAGCCTTAAGGGAAAGGTTTTGTGGTTGAATCAAAGTAACGACGTGATGTAGGTTTATTTTAAATGATTGAATAAATTATGATATAAAATAATGGATAATCTTCGTCAAGCTTAAGAAATTTAAAATTGCAAAATTTGCAATTTTAAGGAAAAAAATGCCCCTGGTCAATGAAACCAACTCTGTTCTCACCAAACTGCAACTCTCTTGACAATGGGATCCGTTTTTCCGTCAAGACAAAGACCTGTGTCCTTTCTATTTGGATACGCCAAAGGATGCCGTGGTGTGGGCGTGACAAATCGGAGGAATACGGGAAAAGGATCTGAAATTGTAGAAAAAAAAAAAAAAACATTTGAGAAAAGTTTTTGAATCGTTTTGAAAAATTTTAGAGGTTGCTCAATGCCCCTCCTAAATTTTGGAAAATTACCTTTTTTTCCTTAACTTAATATAAACTAAACGTATCTGCAAATTTTGATATTAAATTTTTCCAATAGTGAGGTTGCAATCTTCTAAGGAAGGACCTGAGCTAAATTTCAATCCCTTTCTAATGACGTTAAGTTGTACATATATATATATAATTTTTTTTTTTCGAAATAATTATAAATTTAATCAGCTCAATACATTATTTTTACAAAAAAAAAAAAAGCTTTAATTTCAAGTATATGTAAAGTATTTAAACAACATAGTTTTTTTCTTTAAAAATGTAAATTTCTAAAACTTTAGGAATGTTGAGCCACCCCTCAAAAATAATTTTCAATACATTTCAAATTTTTATCAAACGTTTTTCTCCGCAGCAATTAAGAATCATTTTTTTAACAAAGTCATTAACTTTTTCCGAAAAAAAAAATTGAAATGTTTGTTGTCGCACCCTCGACTTTTCCTCATATCTGTATTTTGAGTCAAATTGACACGAGGAAAATCAGTTACAACAAAACAAAACAAATCTAACCATTTGGAAAATATTGGATCAGAAAATATATTGACATCAGTCTGGATGACTACAACTGATTACTATTCAACATTAAATTTTAATTATATAAAAATTTTAAATAAACTTTAGACTATAAAGTTGCAAATTAAGTCTTCACATAACATTAATAATAATTTTGGAGCAACAACTGGTAGAGATACATTTGTAGGACAATATTGTGGAAACGCCATTATTGCAAAAACACAACAATTAATATATACAAAAAGGACTAAGAAGAACTTAAACCTTACATTTTTTTATGCGAGAGGGGTCAGCTTTAGGTTTTGTCAAAAGGTTTATTATTGGTTCTGAATAAAGTACCGCCATGTGGCAAAAAGAACAACTAAAAACTAAAAAAGAGGCAATCCATTATTTTTCAAATAAATTGCTTTAGAAATTTGTGATTCTCATGTTGTGTAACTGTGATTACTCGACGTTAGATGGCGTGAGAAAGATGAAAATTTGAAGAAGAAAAACAAACACATTTTCAGACAGTTTTGTGCTTGTTTGACTCAGTATTGTTGTTGATGGGCAGCACCAAGGAGAAAAGGCGAAAAGGCAAGCCAGATGGGTGAAAATGTTTTTGATAAATGGGGAAAAAAAGAAGAAAAACAATGCGCGTTATACACGGTACGTGCATATCGTTGGTTTTTTAGTGATGTACCACGAGCAAATGTATTTTTTTTTTCTCCTTCAGTTCTTCTTTGATTAAATTGACAAAAGTACAAGTTTTAGAGAAAACTTGTAAAAATACTTTCTTTTATGCTTGTACAATCAACTAAAAAAAAGTTGTTTATGTACGAAGAAAAAGTAATTTTAAATAAAAAAATCCTTAATTTTCTGACTTATAAAAGCCTGGAGCAACCTTTAAATTTTGTTTTTACTTAATGTTTTATTTTTTCTTTATGTTTGAGAGATACGTATAATAAATATATCATAGTATGAAACTCAATTTTTATCATACAGTCATACACTTTTTTCTATCACACAACCTTTCATACTGAAAGAAACCCAAAAAAATGGCTCAAATTCATTTGGTAGTTAGCCTATACAACAATTGTTCACAGTTTCACAAGAGTTTAGTACATTGATGAGGAGAAAAAAAGTAGATACATCTACAACAAAATACAGGCTAAATTTTTAAATGAGTGGATTAAGAGGACATTCCCAAACCACGTGGTCACTTAAGAAGGAGGGATGATAAGGCCCTAAATAGTTCTAGGACAATTGGCCGAAAATATTTTTGTAGAAGGACATTTTGCCGAGGGATAATGTTCCGAACGGACATTTTGCCGAGGGATAATGTTCCGAGCGGACATTTTCCCAAAGGAAGTTTTTGAACATTCGGCCAAAAAACAATACAATTCTACAGTCTATTTAAAATGGTGCTATGATAAATAGAGGCATCGATCATATGCTCTATATGTCAAATAAGTTAAACTTATAAGTGTTCTTTTGCATAATAATATTTTTTTATTTAATTATATTTATGAATGATATTACGTTTGTTTGTCAGTCCATGAGTAATTTCCACTATGAATAATCCATCAAGTCGAATAATAATTAATGAGTTGATAACTGAGAAGTGATTAGCACTTCTTTTTACATTTGAGTTGCTCTCGCGTTTATCTTCTTATTTAAAGTACTACAACGGTAAAAGGGTATTCAAACTACATTTCAACCACATATGACATTGTTGTCTTTAAATACTAATCATTTAGGGGAAAAAAAAGAAAAATCTACAAATTAATTTACCTATATGATATTTAAAGCTAATGATGCAAATCCGGTGTTGTTTTTTTGTTTTGATTGTTTCTTTGCTGTCTCGTTAATTTGTAATTCGATCAATTTATAGTCCATTGATTCAGAGAAAGGAAGCAAAAACATCTACAGCTAACAGCAAATTACAAGTTTATATATTCTTGTGTTAGCAAGGTAACACCGTGTCTATGGATACAATATTTAAAAAAATCAAAACTACATATTTATTAGTATACTACTCCTTTGAGCGGCGTTTAAAAAAAAGATAAAATGAACGTGATAGTCCTAACATTTTGGCGAATGTTTCAGTAGGAGAGTAGCTACACTCTTATGACGTTTCATTAGACCCGCTCCAAGGAGCCCTGCGACGAAGGAAATCAACAGAAATCCCACTCCGTATATTGCAAGCACATATAGGCTAGAATTACTCCGTTATTGAGCATCAAATCTACTCTGAGGCCAAGAAGGACTTACGGTTATAAATCCCAAGCTACACCTTACTGTTACTCTCTGTCTGTACTAGTTATTACTCAATACTTAGATATTCTGCCATCAAGAATTAAATTTTAAAGATGACAGCTTTGGAAAATAAGAAATTCTATACAGATTGCCTGCCAGATAAAAAGTTGTTTCTATTTCAAAAGTTTCTGCATTCTAGGACATACTTTATACACCACTGCTGTGCATAAAGTATGAACAAATGAACGCGGTCCTCCTAGCAATATCCTAGCAATGTGAAGAATGTTGGGGAAATAGAGGAGCTAAACGGTCATGACATAAATTCCACTCCGTATAAAGCAAGTCCATAAAAACTGGAACTACTGCGAGTTTGCTCCTCAGTTCAACAAGGACTTACACCCATATCCATCATTCAGGAGTACAACCATTAGTTATTACTTAGTCGTTCTGTTATCAGACTGAAATAATAATCACAAAAGCTTTTGGCAAATAAAAAAAGTGTGTTCAGATTGTCAAATAACAAAAGCTGTTATAGAACACATTTTAAACACATTTTTAGAATGCTAAATATCATAGACGAAATTAATCTGATGAAGGAAGCTTTTTGTAATTACTAACTAAATATATATATTTTTGACATATTACTTATAACCAAAAATGAAGGTGAGCAACATGAAAATTGGAAGACTTTTTAGGAGGAGAAGAACTTACTGTACATGCCGTTTCATTAGATCCGGTGGGAACACCTATAAGATTAAAGATAAAAGCACAAATTCCACTCTGTACCTAGCAATTATATTGGCTGGAATTACTCGGATGCCGTTCCTTAATTCTACTCAGAGTACAATAAGTTCTTACACTTGATATTCCCAAGCAAACTCACATTGTTACTCTTTCATCTTTCATGAGCACAAGCATTAGTGCACTACTTTATGCTAGTGATGGGACGATTAATTGGAATCGGGAAGTTCATATATAATTTGTGAATCCGATTTTTCTTTTTCTTTTTTTCACACCAACATCAGTTGGTCAATGATTATTGGAGAATAAATCAAGATATGTACCCAATAATGTACACACGTAAAATGATTAAATTACGTTAACACAAAATAAAAACCATACCAGGAAAAACGAATATTTGGAACTACGACTCATATATTTGAGGGTTCGTCGATTTCTAGAAATGCTCGAAGAAAATGAATTAGTAAAAAAAATAATTGTATATATAAACAATACACCTCATATCCCAATAGTGACTAGTAAACACACTCATTAGTTTTCACTGCTAAGGACTACATCCGTGATCTGGGCCACTCTTCTTGAGATATGCAATTTAAGGGATACCATTTTTTGACACCATCGTCTGAAACTTTGCCACTGCTTTGGATCCTATCTTAGAAACCACATTTTGGCTGTCCGGCATGAAGCCGTATATTAGTTTGTGCTGTGTTGATTATCTCCACGTATTTAGGAAAAAACCATCCACCAGGACTCTCACCGCTTTCTCTAATCTTTTGCACTCCCTGAAGTTGTGCTCCAATGACTGCATCTCATTGTGTTGTGTGAGAAGGAAAGGTGTGGAGGAATAATACAAGGGTTATTTACAGGAACATCTGTTTCTTTTAATACAAAAACCTACTCTAATACATACATAAAATACACAACTATTTATACTTAAAACGAGGAAAAAGACTGTACTTTACATATATATATATATATATATACAAGAAAATAAGAGAAGAGAACAAGGGGGAAGAAAACAGTAATGCATTACACATTGCAGTGACAATAGAGGTTCCACTCATCGTGAAATACTCTTGGCATGAAGTAGAGGCCCGATACTTCGTATACCTGGTTTTCACTGTTAGTTTAGGGTCCCAAATTGTTTTTACATATTCTCTTGTCTTTTCCAAAAAGATAATGGAATTTTTGCTTTTTAATAGAAAATTTAAGATTTGAATTTTTTCAAAAATTAAATATTTCACATTTAATTTAAATTTCCAAATTTTTTTTCCGATAATTTAATTTTTGAAAAAAATTTTGATTTTTGGATTTTTTTTTCCAAAAAATTCCAAAAAACATAGCCCTATTCCCACCAAAATATAATTCTGTGGACGCCCCTTATTAACAAAATAGTATTTATTAACAATTATTTAAAATATGAAAGAATCAGCAATGAGAATTTTTACTGGAATCGTATCGGAATCTCTATATTTTTTTTTAAATCGTCCCATCACTACTTTGAACTTAGATGTTCAGTCTTCAAAAATTAAATATTATTGATAACATTTTCGTTAAATATAAAACCCTATTCAGATAGCGAAATAAAAAAATCCACTCCCGCATTCTAGGACATATTTTATACACCTCTAGAAAATACTAAAAAAACTATAGTGCCCTTTGTATGGAAATACCTTTAAATTTAAGTAAATGGGAACATTCAAATGTTAGAGCTTCAATATATTGAAAGTTATCCACCTATACTTTTAAATCTAGCTTTATTATGCCCAATATATCAGTTTTCAGATTTGGATCCGATATATCAGTCGGTTTTTAGTCAGTAGATTTTAGAGTATAATCATTAACTTGAATGGAGTTCAACATGGAGTTTCAAGAATTAAGTTTACATGAACTATATGTTTGAGACTCTGTTAATGATCCTCAACTTTTTTAAGATATTTCCAAAACATAGAACTCCATGAAATATGATTCTTTTAAAAGAGATTAATAAAATCCCTTCCAAATAGAACCAATCAACGTTCAGAACACTGATTAGTTGTACAAAGGCAGGAAAAAACCACAGCTGACAGCAAAATGCAATACACTTTTAAATGATACTGAGGTGGCACCGTGTAGTACATACGTTTACAAATAAATAGCTGACATATTAATAGTGTGTAAATTTTCATGTGTCTAGGATAAGGCTAATTTTTTCCCCCATTGATTTGGGGGAATTTTGATTAATTTTCCCCCTTTCATTCTTGTGTATTGCTTTACAAAAAATTATGAGGAAGTCTAAAATCCCCAATAATGGATTAATACCTAATTTTGTGTCAGTTGTAAATTTTTGGTCCAGCCCATTCTTAGAACCGGTCCTATTAGTGCTTGTTACGTGTCTTTCGAACTCTCAAGACTTAACTGATTTAAAAAAAGAAGAACTAAAGTTGAATGACGTCATCAAGGACCGAATTTTGTAAGTTTTTATGACTGAACATTTTTGAAAAAAAAAATCCACATGGATATTTGTATCTTACACATTATAATTAAAGCAATTAACAATACTGAGCAGTTCAGAACACTCACAAATTCAATAATTAATTCATGTTGAGTGATTTTTTTATTTATTTAATATTTCGAAATATGAATTAATTCCAACTAGTTATAGAACAAAATAAATCTGAGCTTACGTACAAGTGGAGAAAATCACACTTGAACGTGATCGACGAATTTCCATGGACGCACTCCAAGCAGTTGGTCGTCTACGCACTCAGCAAGTCTGAAACGTTAGAGAGGAATAAGTGCTCACTAAAAAAAAGGTCAAACTTTACCCAGAGGAGCAAAATAAAATAGCCCGGGCCAATCCTCTCAAGTCCATGAGAGCCCATGCCAGAGATTTCAAGGTTTCACAAAAAGAATGTCCAGAGAGCTATCAAAAAAGTGGGTATTGTAGTGTATTTAGAAGCTACAAATGTTCATCTTAATTGTATATATAGCTGTAACTCTCAGTTATTTATCCGAGTAGTGTGGAGTAACAGTTATGTCTATAGTATATTTGTTTATATATCACTCCTTTTAGTCTCATTCCTCTCAGCATTCATCTTGTTTCTCTCGATCCTCCGTGATTCCCAGTATTGAAGAGTGTGTGACTTTTAAGTTTGTCAAGACACAATAGGTAGAAAAAGCTTTTTGAGGGTGGAGCCGCCACTTTTGACTCATCTAATATAAAAAAAAACCATCTCCTCCGTTGAAAGACCCTCTTGAATTAGTCTTTTTAGACACTTTTGCCCATCTTACATCCCTCTTGCCAACCCCTTCTACTACACTTTTTGGATGCATCTCGAGGAGAAGGCCTACAGCGTCCTTCATCCAAACACTGAGTCCCTCCAAGTCCGCGCTTGGAGACCATGATAGAAGATTACATGCGTATGTGTTATGGCTGTACTTATTTATTCATAGGACTAGTTCTATCAGTTGTTTGGACACCCAGTACTAGTACTGATTAAAAAAGAGGATATAAAGTCGAGTGAACCTTTCAATGACCCAACTTTAAAAGTTTTGACCCCTAATAATAAGCTTTAGTTAAATTTTTTTTTTTTTTTTTGTGTATGTTCCCATTCTGGCCAAGAAAAAGCTTTCTCTTGTATTAATTGGAGCTCTCTTCCTCTGCATTTTTATCTCCTGCATTTGCATTACTGTCCTATTTTCCAAATTGTATTCCTCTGTTTATTTGCAATAAAAAGAAGTAAATTTTATAATAAGATTATCATGGTTGTACACTATACATTTCACAGAATTAGGTCAAAGTGAGAAAGTGAGGAAAAGTTTAAATCTAGCTCTGGTTCACTCTCTTCTCATACTGCCTCTCCTTTTCCATTTTGAAAGAGGCCTCTTTTTTTTTTTTTTTTTGGTTTGTATGGTTAAAAGAAGCAGAATTGTGTGTTTTAAGAAAGTATTTACTTAGGAGGAGGAGGTGAAATTTCATTTGGCTCCTTCAATATTACAATGTGCTCCCTGTCAACAGACACGTTCCATAAAATATAAAAATAAAATGAAATCGGGATTATTACGTTTATATTCTTTGACGAGGAATTACCGGTCATTTCTATTAGCAAATTAGTCTTATTCACTCTGCCGTAAATTCCACTTAAAGATGCAAATTCATAATTTTATATGAAAGGACATTTATCGGGCGCAACATAAGTTACCTAAACAAAATGATGGTTTTATGCTATAGGTTTAATTATTAAGTATTTTACTTCATCCCATACATTTGAACAAAGGACCTACTATTGTCTCATAAATGCCCATGAAATATTGGCCTGTGTTTATAAAGTAAAAAAAGTTAATTGGGATTTAATCCTTTTATTTATTCTCGTTGAGTATTGTTTCTATGTTGTTGCATTACATTTGCACTTTTTGAAGAATTATCCTCATTTTCTATGAACATATCATTTTGATGCATCTTAATGTCATTTTATTTACACTTAATATACGAGTGAAAGAATTAGAAATTGACAGGTTGGAATTAAAAGTGGCCATATTGGAGCCAATATAAGAAGTACCATAAATGAATTATAGATTTTAATTATAAATAAAACTTTTGGGTATCTTAATTCACCCTAGAAATGAGAATAATAAGGCTTTTATTGTCTCAAATATGTAGATGTATTTTATTTTTTAAATCTTCAATTAATTGGTGGAAGGGTGTTGCAGGGATTAAGTATTAGTCAACATAATATTATTAGAATGACTCCATCTGACCTTGTCTTTGAAGTCCATATATATCAAGTATATTTATTTCACTATGAATTCTTATTAATATTTTGAGTGCGCCAAAAATTGCATTTAAAGATGTCAAAATTGATCGTTACAATAAATAAAATAAATTTTATTCGAAATGGGTCATATCAGGGCAAATATACGTCGTTCAAATTAAATAAAGGAACTAAACTATAGCTAAAAATCTAAAGTATCTTTATTAATCCCAGATATTTGAGTGCAAAGCTATAATTGACTCAAAATTGTCCATAAAATAATGGGTTGTTGATGAAAGTAAAAAAAATTGGGACCTTTTCCATTTTTTGATTTTTGTTCCAGATTATTTTCATGTTGACGCATCACATTCAATAATATCTAGAATGATGTCAGATAATTCTATGTGAAAAAAGAAAAATAGCACAAGGGCACTTTTTTGCAATTTTGATCGTTTTTCCTTCTCTGCAACAACAACTACAGCAGGAGCAGCTGCTTTCCTCTTGCATTTCGTGCTTTTGTAACACAATTCGAGACTGCGCTGCTAATATATTTGCAGATCTACACTAGGTTAGAATTGAAGGAAATTATTCCATTAGGCCTTAAAATGATTTTTTAAGGGGAGGAAAATGCTTCGTTTTAAAAAAAAGTGCATTTATTTGCAGGATTTTTTTTGCAAAGTACAATACAAAATATACGTGGATTTCATTTTGCATGCATATATATATTTTTGTACACAACAATATTACAAAATTACTTTTTTTGTTCTGATAAGTTGGAGAAAGCAAGGAGAGTGGCCTCGTACTGCTAGCCCCAGACAACGATTTTTGTTCGAGTGTGTGCTCTGCCAAAAGTGTCAAAGGAGAATAAGTTTTTTTTTTTTTTTTTTTTTTTAAACGAAAAAATTTCCTACTGGATCTGAAAAAACAATGGGGAAAAAAAGAGAAAGCCGAAGAACAAGAACGAACGGCATGCGTCTAACAAACAAAAACCCTGCTACAATATCAAAAATAATCCGGGAAAGACGGCCTTTTGCATTTTCTTTATATTAACATTTTAGAAAAAAATTCCCCTCTATTTCAGCAGTAAGAGATTTCGCGAGTTTTGGCTACATGTTTGTAATTTGTAACCTTCTAGAGAGTATGATCCACTAAGACATGGGACAAATATGTTGCTATCCCACAAACAACAAAATGTACAGTGTATTTGAAAGGCAGCGATCGATTTTTCCACTTATTTTTTCATTTGTGTGTTTTGATCGTTGATTGGTTGAATTCAAATTCCTTTCTTCACTTTTCATTCATATTATTAAACAAATCCTGTTCCAACAGAGGGAAATAATTGCCGCCCAAGGTAGCCAGACCTTTCAGATTTAAAAAAATAAATGTATTAAAAAATAAGTTTTTTTTTTTTTTTTTTTTTTAAACGAAAAAATTCACAAAACTACAAAAAAAAAGTTACAAACTTTCCAAGGTATGGAGTGGGCCTTGTTTTTATTTATCATGGCAGACGGATAAAACTCCTATTCTCCCAAGGATGACTCAAATCGTCATGGTACATTTTCGTGGGTTTTTGATTTGAATAAATTTAGACAAACCTCCTTATTCGTATAGTTGTTTTTTGAGGCAGGACCAGTCACTTTTTGATATAAAACTCAACTCACTATCTAGTCTCCTTGAGCCCCAAAAAACTTTTTTTTTTTTTTTTGATATAGAATAAGCTCACTTTAACTCCTAGGGAGTCAATGGTGTAGACATGCATAAAGAACACACATACAAATTGTATTATATATAATAATATATATACGTAGTGGGGAGGATCCTCAATTTTACTCCGATTCTATCAGTAAATTAGAATGATAGCTCTGTAACAAATCTTTAAACTTACTTTCCGTATTTATAGTCTATATTTTTGATCGAGGTTACGTGAATCCTGAACATTTTTCATATACTTAGTTTTTGTTTACTTTTTATTTAAACCATCATGTTTCCTCTTACATTTTTAGTCTCTTTACTTGCAGATAGTGTTTGAGACTTGAGGCCTATCAGTCCTGCCCTTGTAATTTGTATATATATATTTGTGTACTTAGTTTTTATTAAACTAGCAGGACTGGTAATTTCATTCCCTGTAATATTCATCCTCAGACATTTCATTCCCACTTTGAAAAGGGATATTTAGTGACATCATACGGTTATGTTTCTTAACTAATTAGTATTTATTATGTAGTGCCATAGAGGTAGGTCTGGGGTGTGGGCACTGGAGATGACTAGACGGATATTAATGATTTATAGTGTTTATGGATTAGAAATGACGTCATGATAAATCTTAATAGTATGTAGAAATAGAATCCCGATCCGTCGATACTATTTACACCTTGGGAAATGGAAGTAAATCCTGGGATTAATCTTCTTCTTCTTCCTCCTCTATTTCCCAAGGTATAAACAATATAAATCATTCATATCCTTCCCTCACCCATCACTAGTGATCAATCCCATGCCGACCGGCTAGGCACAGCAATACACAAATACTACTAATCATTTAGAAACATAAACCCTATGACGTCACTAAATATGTTCGGGGATGAATTCTACAGTTAAAAAATTCACTGGGAATGAAATTACCTAGCATCATAAAATAGACATGCTCATATAATAAATTTGAGAGTCACCTTCCATCTTTTTAATGAATGCTGTAGAGTGCTGCTACCTGTAAGAGAAATCGTAGAACAGAAAATTAGGGACGCACTCGGAATATAACTAAAAAAGAAGATTGGCTGGTGGCTGGGCTAGGAATGACTCGGGCTCTCCTAAAGGTTGACAAAGTATCTGCATTTTACACTTCACCCGGATTGTGGGCTCTATAATAAAGACGACAGGACTCGATGCTTCAACCCTTTTGAACAATGTTGTTTATAGATAATTATTCGTAAGAACTAGGTTGAAATCCTCCCTTCTCTTGAGTTGAATGATGCCTTGCCTATTAGATAAACCGGTTTTTATACTTTTACATGTATTGAAGAGGGCAAGGTAGGGATAAATAATTATTTCATATATTGAATTTTTTATTTGACATGTATGATTCAATATTATCTTTAGAAGAATAAATGGCTAGATAATTGAAATATATATATATATATATATTGAGAGTCAGGGCCCACAAAAAACTCTGCGGACAGAATGTGGACCCAAAACATACAGTAGCATTTAATTGCAGCTGTATCCCATTTACTTTTTAATTATGAGGTTTCATCAAGCAACCAAACAGCAGCACCTGAAACAAGAATAAACAATTTTTGTTTTATCTAGTTGGAACAACATAACAATATGCACACGTTTGGGATCTCTTCCCCGCCCGCGCCAGTGTCAAAAGGCTCGAAAGAGCCTAGTCATCTACATTCGGACAGTTTTCAACAACATAAAGTTAATTACAGCCTCATAGAGGCAATAAGAACCAAAGATTCTGCAGCAACATTATGGCTGTCTTACTGTGGCCCTCCTTTAGGGGCCTTGACCTCAATCCCCTGGACTTGTCGTTTGGGCTGTCTTGTAGGAGAATGTATGCTGCACCTCTACTGTAAATATGGATTCGCTGCAACCTTGCACCATGACAGTGGTGTACGTCATGAACACGGCTGTTTATCGACAAGAGCTGCCAATCTGTTCACCGGCATATCCAAGCTGATTTTGTTTGTGGAGGAGAACATATTAAATACAAAATATAGCTACATATAGTTTTTAAACAATTCACAAATTTGTTTTAAGTTGTCTATAATATTTGATTTAATAAAAATAATGTTTTTCATAATTTTTGTGCAAGTTTTGTGTGCCCAGTTCGTATTGGTCTAGATTGATGTACAAAATACCACTCTCCCTTACGATACTTATTAGGATGGAAAGGAATGTTAGGATCGTTATTCCTTATGAACCGATGTTCCTATTATTAGTACTTTGAAGCTGAGGAGAAGGGGCTATTCAAGAGTTTCAAAACATAATTGATGTAGGAAGCGCCCTCTAATTGTAGGAATTCATGACATTATACATATAAATACAAATGCAGGTGATATATTTTGAATCTTTTTTTTTTTTTAGAAATCCTAAAAATCAAACGACGTATGATTTTTCTTTTTGCCAGAAAAAAAAAGGATTTATTCATACTGCACCAATTTTAAACCCTGCTTGGAAAATTGTCATTGAGAGGAAATCACCATAAAAGAAAATAATTGCCATTTTGAAAATATCCAGACATTTACTAACAAAACCTGAATACCTCGACACAAAATTTGTTTTGTGTAATAGCAGGGGCAAAGAATTGAGCCCCCAAAAAAAAAAAACACACTTCAAAATGAACCCCTAGCCAATAGTTTGTTCAAGACTATGATGTCAGAGACCATGCAGGTTAAAGACCACTGCTGCTGCCTCACAAAGCATATAAGACCCTTCCAAACACTCCAAAATAAATACTGGGCCCATGGGTTGATTAAAACTACGACAGGGCTACCAACCAGATTAAAAATCATAGGTAACACTTCACAAAACATTTTGACACAGAATGTTTTGTAGAAACAATTTTTCTGCTTTAATGTTTCATTAGATCAGATACAAGCAGTTGAGAATAAGGGGTAGAGAAGGAAATAAACAAGCATATTGTCAAGAATTACTCCGATGTCTATTCTAAATACGGTTACTAACCGTATTTTATGAGCGCATACGAATGTTCAATCAAGTTCTGAATATAATTAAATATAGTAGGAAATGAATTAAATATTAATAATAGCAATTGATTCATTCTACACACTATTTACATCACTACTTATGAGGGTTATTCAGCTCAGAAGTAGGCCTTTATTTTGTTTGTTCACATGACCTTCAAATTCAAAAGTGACAAACTGCATCTAACGGAACAAAAAGGAGAAAAAGAGTAGTGAGAATCAAAATCTTCAAACCGATTTTTTATTTCTTGGTCATATGACTTGCATTTTTCCCCCCTTCATTTTTTTTTTTTTTTTTTTGTAAATTAGAAAGCCCCTGCTTCTTACTCATTTTTCCTCCTTCTTCTCTCCACCTTATTCTTAAGATGCGTTGTTGCAATACGTACCTACAACATTCAATTCAGCTACACCACATAGCAACATAAAAGCACTAAAATAATGATAGGAAAGGACCTCCGAATTATTATTATTATTATTAGCAAAGGAGCCTTCCACTGCAAAAAGGATCAAAAGAAAAACAATAATTGCATGAATCTACTCAAATAAAAAGGAAAGTTTTTGCTCCTTCGTCGTTTCTTTCAACACTTTGTTCTCTATTCTACAAAATGCTTTTAGAACATTCTACATACATTCAAATATGTTTTTCTAGGTCAACTTGCATAATCTTATTTGAGTTTTTGTTATTTTTGTTGTCGAGCTTCTCTTGCACATGTTGTATTTACTGCTGTTGATCATTATTTATTCATATATTAAGCATAGCCAGTGGTCCAGTAAAATATATGAACACATTGAATTTGAAACTTAAACAAGATATAATTTATTAATTAACAGTAGAATTTCAACCAAATTAATACTATAAATATATATGTGTGTCTCAGTTCTCTTAATCTTCAATGTAGCTACTCTTAGCGGCAATGATGGCTTCCAAGTGAAGGTGCAAGGTCTGACACACGCTACGTATGTAGTCCTCTGTTATTGTATCCAAATGCTGGATGACAGTGGCTTTGATGGCCTTGGTGTTTACATGTTCTTCTCGACATGCACCCAAAAGTGTTAGTCGAGGGAGTTGGAATCAGGGCTGTAGGTGGCTAAAAGTCTCAAAAAAGACTCATTCCAAAAAGTGTTTCAATAGAAGAGATGGGGTTCTTTCATTACTGTTGTCAAAAGGGGCCTCTTGACCCTCACAATGCTCTTTCCACGATATTTTTTATAGCTCTCTGAACAGTCTTGTTTGATACATCGTGATCTCTTGCATGGGCCCTCACGAATTTGGGGGGATTGATCTAGGCTGTTTTCTTTAACTCCTCTGTGTCCAGTTTGTCCTTTTTGAACTAGCCCTTCTTCCTATTTAATGTTTCGGACTTGCAGATGAATAAATTTTGCCTAGTTACACTTTTAATAAATGATTACTTAGCATTATTATAAACAGTATTGATTAAAATATTATGTAGTACTTTGATAGTATTTACGAGGATGGTCTAAAAAGTTCTCTACCTAATAAATATACAAGATATTTTTTCTGAATGTTGATTTTCAACATAATCTCCTGTAACTTTCCACTTCTCCCAGTGATCCTCCCATCTTTGCAACCTCTCCAAATAGTACTTGGCGTTTTTATCTGCAAAATAATTGTTCACGAGACACTAGTTGTTTTTGGTTCAATTACTCCGAGTTGGATGCGTCAAATTTGAACAAAAGAAGCCTTAATATGCCTGCTGTCGTTTGAATCTATCTAAAGATTTCACTTCCAGAAAAAAAAATATTTAATGGCGGCATAATGTGATCTAGTCTAAATTTTGAAAAAATAGCATTCCAGCTTACTTTTGTGTTGACATGCTTCATTTTATCTATAACTAGTCTACGTATTGAAGTGAGACAATGCACATATTTTTTCAAGTTCATAAATGTCTGCAAAAAAAAAAAAAAAAAAAACGAAGGAAAAAATCGATTGCTTTCACAACCTTTTATAATGTTGGAGTTTTTTGGTAAATCCCTCCCGCCCTCTTTTTCTCTCAGACAAAAAGCTGTCTATGGACCATGGCAATCGATTCATACAAAGAAAATTCTTCGATATAGTATCCATATTTTGTACAATTTGTAACTTGTATCAGCAAATTGTATAAGTTTCAATTTTTACGTCTCATTAATCAATATGTAACTAAATCATCAGTAGAATTGACATGATTATAAGGGGGAAAAGAGAGTGAGAAGGCAGGATCCAGACATATGGTACTTCTGAATTAAGACACTTGATAATAAGAGCTGCCAACTCTCTGATTTGGGGAATAGAAAATGAAATATAACGAGGAGAACCTTCTAAATTTAATATTGCATTAGTGATGGAAAAATATTGTAATTATAATGAAAAATTCATATAATAAGTTGTGGAATAAGTAATTTCGTATGTTTTGCTTCATTTCCATGCTTTATAAGTAGTGTTACAATCAAGTATGCTCCGTTTTATTAGATAACTTGTTGCCCAGGAGAATCCATCTTTATAATACTCTTCTCATAGAAGCCCTTGTCCGTCCTTGTTGGCAAAAACTCGGGCAAACAATTTTTACATGCCTCTATTGAGGCCAAATATATACCACAAGGTCATTGGCTATAGACAGAAACATATAGTAGTCATTTGGTATCAGGTCCGGACTGTAGAGTAGATGCATAAGAACATCTCATCCCAACTCCCATAGCTTCTTGGGCAACATTTAAGATGTGTGTGGCCTGGTGGTGTCATATTCACCAATGGTGGCCGGATCTGTTTGATTGCAAGAGTCCCTCAAGCCTGGGATATTCTCTTCTCAAGAATGAAATATTAATAATAACAGCTCTTTTTCTTCTTCTTCTTCTTTTTCGGGAAAGGTTACGTGATAAAATAAATGTAACGACTTGTTGAATTTATGATTGGGTAACGATCCTTGTATGATCATCAGTAGTGTAATCAAGGTTTTATTATGGAAATTGCTCTGATTGGAGTGGCTATGGATGACAGACCATCAATGGAGGTTATCAATACTACCACTAACAAAGTTATTTGAAAGGGCAGGCCAGCTGAACCGGAATATATTTGCAAGCTTTTTTGGGGGGGGGGCGGGGGAGGCAAAATTATATAATGGTTGCTATTTAGTTTATTAATTTACTTGCCAAAGTAATTAGGCGTCGACGAAGAGAAAAACTTTTCCTTAATAATGTAGAATACAAGCAAAGGATTACCCGGCGTTGCTCGGCTAAAGAAGGGTGAGGGAAAGCACATTGAAAATAGTCAAATTAATTGAGAAAATTAAAGAAATATTCGGAAAATACTTCTATATACTAATAATTAAAATATGAATGTTCTGTTGTTGCAGAAAAAGATCCTAGTAATTCTAATTCTCTTGGATTCTTCAGACAATACCAATCTGGTTAAGTAAGGTAATTTACAACGTCTCATCATAGCAACTCCCCACCCCCTGATCCCTCTTGTTACCTTAGTAATATTATTATAAATATAAAAATATCTTATAAACTTCAAATAACATATCAACATATATGCATTTAAAAAAATGTCTAGATAAGAAGTCCATTTTCTATTTACTTCAAAAAATTCCCAAATTGAAATTCGCAAAGTAAATTGCAAAGAAATTTACTTTGCACTAATTTTACAAAAAATAAATAGTTAATAGCATTTATTGGAATTGTAAAAGAAACACAAACCTACCAACATTTATTTCTTACTTGCAAAACAAAAAAAGTTATGAAGAATAATGTTGTTGAAAAAATAACCCTCGATACCTGGTTCATTTTTGCAAATATTGCAAAAATTATTGGACAAAATGTTCCGGAAATTAAATATTTTTCAGTGAACAGTTAGAGTCTCAAATTTCATGTCCAAAATGTATCGTTTTGTGGTATTTCTTTGAAAAATATTGAAAATTGACGTTTGGTGAAAAAAAGTTGGGAAAAAAAGAGAGAAAAAATGAAAAAAATTGAAATATTATTCAGAAAATGATAGATATTTCAGTTAAACATCAATTTGCATTCAGCATATTTATATGCAAACTAATCTGCAGACAAATTTCTGCAAACTTTATTCTATTTACTAATCCCATTTTCCATTGGAAGTTCCTTTTTTTGCACCTGAAATAAACGAAATTCTCATTTTCACCGGTTGTTTTTGTTTTTTTTGCCCATAACTTTTTTGATTTTGAATAAATTTAGAAAACGTAGTTATTCTTATAGTTGTGATTTGAAACACCAATCTATTTTTGATAAATAGCTCAAACCCCTAACTAGTCTCCATGAGCTGCAAAAAACAGTTTTTGTGTTTTGGACATAATCTCCCTTATATGACCCCCCCCAATTGACACCCCCGTCTTAGCACGTCCGAGCTCCAAAGAGGGACCCATGGTGTCGGAACGTATAAAGGACAGATCTCTAATCTCTCTTTTACATAAATGGAAGATAACTCCCAATCAAATCTTCAGACTTACTCTCCGTTTTTCAAGAGTAGTCTCACACATAGTGACTCATATGTTCTCTTCTCAAGAATAAAAAAATAATGACAACAGATTATAAAAACAATATGCTAGAAAATGCATATAACTTACTACTCAAAATAGATATATTCCACCATCTTTTCTTCTTCTTTTTTTTCGATATGAGACACTGAGCTATGCAGGTACACAAGATTTTCATCTCTAGCTATAAATGAGTCCATACGGACAATCAAGCAAATTAACAACAAAAAAAAGGTGATTTAAAAAGAAGGCTTTCCTCATTTCTTTAGACTAAGACCTTTTAAGTTGATTTGATTGTATAAATTGATAAATAGTTGATTCATGAAAGGATCTAACGGCGAATTATTCATTAAAATCTATGTAAATATATATATATATACATACTTAATTAATTGAAGAAGCTACATTTTGAAGTTGCAAAAAAAAAAATTGCATTATATTAATGGTAGACTCTCTCTCTTGCTTAAATGCTCTTTGTTTAGACGACTGAGTGAGAAATGAAAGCCTTAGTAGAAGGAGAGGAATTACTTTCTCCAAAAAAAATTGATTTAATTATTAATTTTCCTCGTTAAATCTGTTTTTCTTAAAAGAAGAAGAAAATAAGAAAAGTAACAAGTTGCAAATTTTTTTATTAAATGTATTGTGTATACTTATTAAATTGAAAATATCAGAAAGGATATACTTTTTGAGGGATATTATACAGCCCGTTGTAAATACAACAAGGGTGAAGAATAGGTTTGTACATATACATATGTCTTAGCTTATCAAATTATTAATTTGAAGGAACTTTTGTGAAAAATCTGAGGACTTTGAATTTAAAACTTCAAAAAGATTTAATTAATTAATTAACAATAGAATTCCAACAAAATTAATACTATAAAATAGATGATTGTTTAAGCTCTCTTAATCATTAATAGGGCCGCCTTAGAGGCAATGATGGTTTCCAGACGGGGGTGGATATATTCCTCTGTCATTGGGTCCCTTTGCTGGCTGACAGTGGCTTAGAGGGTCTCAGTGTTTTGATAATGGACACTACAGGTCTTCCCCTTGACTACACCCAAAAGATGTACAATTTGTGCATTTCCCTTTGGTTTCCTCCAAAGTTTCAGACTTTCTGAAGGCGTAGATGGTGGTCATAGAGACACTCAGTGTCAAGGACTGAGCAAATGGAAATTCGTGGATCACGTTCAAATGTCCTTTTCTCAACTTGTACGTAAGTTAGAGAACTCAGATTTGTTTTGTTTTGTAACTATTAATTTATTCTTTAATATATCGAAATATGATTAATTTAAAATAACTCAACCTTAATTAATAATTGAATTAGTAAGTGGTCAGATTTTAATGGACCACTCGGTAGCTACATATAATATAAAGCATTTGAAAAAAAAAAAAAAAAATGCCTCTACATAAGATCCTTCATTATACTCGATTCTCTTATAATAATACACATTCTTAAGAGAATGTAATCAAGATAACGTAATAAACCATTAATCTTTCAAATGCTGCAATGTTTTTAATCAATTAATATTAACTTTTATTTTCATCAATAGAATGCTTTTAATTCTAAATATTTCTATGAATAGTAATTGTACTCAAAAAACATGATCTTTTTAAAAAGGCCTGTCACGCTGTTACCTTGCTAACACAAAAAAACCCTAAAAATGGCATTGATACGTAATGGCTATTTCATAACTTATTCTTTTGATAAATAAACAAAGTTATAAGTAAGGGTGATAATTTTGGTAAGAATAGAAAAGCGTGCGAGGAGAAGAGAAGAAATACTTATTGCATCATTGATTAAATAATATACATCTTCTTCTATCAATCAAGAACGTTATCATTACCGCCTTTATTATTCAATATTAATATAATGTTAGATACTGATAGTCGATAGAGAACTGAATAAAATGCCTAAAATAACGTATGCTTCTGTCTGGATTTCTGGAAATGGAGGCCCAGGAATTTGGAAAATACTTACCGGATGAGAAACAGATGGCTTGTCGGATTTGTCGATATAAATGTGCCTTTAGTCCCCTGTCTAGAATTACACGCCACTCATTATCCTCATCTCATATCAAGAGCATGGATATTCATCTAAAAAATCAAGTTAATGATGAATACATCAAGTCAGACTTTAACTCTGATCTTACAAAGATTGTTATTGCATGTAATATAGCCTTATCCATTGCTAATCATCCTACGTTCAAAAAATTATGGAGAAATATACGGGTATCCCTTCCCGAGGAACCACCATTAAATTAATGGAGGATGTTGGTACTGATGTCATTTATAGAAATACATATAAAAATGTTTTGAGTCATCCACACCAAATGACGATCAAATTATCAGTAAAAAGTATATAATATTTACTAATTTCGAATTGGAACTCTGAATTACGTACTATTTAACAGTAAGTATTCAATTTTTTTAAATCTAACCCTAAAATATGATTCTATTTTAGCTAAACATATCAAGAATTATGATACACAACTCATTAAATAGCAAAAACAACTGCTTAAATGGTCACAACAACAGGGGTAGTAGCTTTGGATGGTTCGCAACTAGTTTGTCTGCGACTAGTTTCTTCACTTAAAGACTTGGGTATGTTCATTAGGTTTTCCAATATTAGATAGTCAATAAATATTACTATGGTTGATAGGCTCCAAGAAATGGTGTTCAGAAAACTCATAAAAGGCAAAAACAACTGCTTAAATGGTCACAACAACAGGGGTAGTTACATTGGATGTAGCATTATAATTAGCAATTGTCCTAAATCCTTCATGATAATAGTATGTTGTTATATAAGCATAAATAATGGGGAAAATATCTTTTTTGATGCTCTTAATAAGGAGTAATATCGCCGGACATTACTACATAATTAGCTTTTGCTCTAAATCTTTAAGATGGATTTATTTCTAACATTTTTTTTTATTAGTATATTTATTGTCTAATTTTATGATTTTGACATTTACTTTATTATTAATAATTATTTAGATCTCATCGATAGAGATACATATATCTATCCTGTGCACAATTGTATATAGCAACTTCCACTTTAGGAAAAAAGGGTGATGGTCTTTTTGATTAAACTCAACTCTGGCTAGTGTTTAACAACTAAAAAGTTATTACATATTTAACTGGATTCCGGTGTCAGAACAAGAAAATATTATTTGGGTAAATCCATTATTTCAATATTCTGTATTTATAATTTATTGATTATAATTGTTTAATTTTGTATATTTAACATAAATGTATGATGGTATATTTTTGATTATGTAGATTATATTTAATTAAAGCCTTCTTTTTTAAACTTGGAACTTCAAATATATTTGGAAATACTCTACTTTGTCGTTTCATTAGCTATAATTCTGAGAATAAGGTTCATAATAAATTACTATTTCATGGAGTGTGAATAAACAGAACACAAACCCGGATTGAACATTTTAGTGGGCTCATAAAAAGACAGATAATAACCCTGATTATTTCTTAGAGAGTTATAATTGTAACTCCTTTTTAAACTCAGAGACATCCCTGTAATTCCTGTCTAAGTCCTTGTTTATTTTCTTGTAATAAACAAGCTTCTTGTAGCTGATTTAATTGAGTGTGATTAACTTTTTTAATCTTCGGGGAATCATTATCAGCCCTAGGAGTGAGTCGCAAATGCACATAAAGTACCCAAAATTGATCTTCACAATTTATCAAAACGAGAAGTTGATGGATTTTATTGTTAAAAGTACGGATATTGAGGCGGATATGAGTCTTTCCATCAAATTATACTTCACATCTACAGCTGACACTTTTGGGTATCTTTACTCATCCCACAAAATTGAATATTAAGACTATAATTGAATCAAATATGTCTACAAAATCTATGTATATATGAAGTATAAACTAAACTGGGGCTTTTTCCACTTCATGATTATTCTTTCAGGGGGTTTTAGTGCTGACATGCTACAGAGGATTTAAAAAAAATAATTGACTAAAGTATTCGATTTTGCTTTCATAATCAAATCTTTTATTCGATGTTAATAAAAAAAACGAAACATTGTTTCTTTGCTTTATTTAATATTCTTATGAGGCATATCTGATATATATCGGATATAAATCAAAAAACCGATATATTCAAAAATACACCCATTCTATGCATCGTATCACTATTGGAGAAAATTCTTAGTAATTTCGATATGTGCTCCAATATTTTATACGATGAAGAGAAGGATCAATAAATTATCAAGTTTTTCAAGATTTATTCATCCCTTGTCGTTACATTAGATTTAAAAAATATATATCTACGAGTGTCTTTTGAAAAGTCCATAGACAGTCCAAGAGATGTCCCTACTGGTTTAGTTGGTAGCATCTCTTGGAAGAACACACACCAATTTCCACCAGATCAGTCTATTTCTTTCTGTTTGGCATTCGTTTGAATCGAGGAATCGGTCGGAAAGATAATAGCAACTGTCTTTTGGATTCGCAAGGAATAATCTTCATCAACTATCTGATAAAAGGGTAGATCTATTACAAGTGCATGTTATTCATCGTGGTTGGACCCTTTGAAAAACGAGCTGGAAGAAAAATGCCCAAGATTGGCCAGCAAACAAGTCATTTTCTATCACGACAGCGTACCGGCTCACACCTCAGCAGTTGTGGGCGCAAAATTAATGGAGATAGGGCTCCAACTAGAGATTTCCTCTCATGAACCTTCTCTCTTCTGTCATTCATTTCTGGAGTAATAAACTCAACAGGGCGTCCAGAGCGTTCAGCCTCACTTGTGTCCATATGTCCACTCTCAAAATTTTGAAATCACTTATAAACTGTTCTAATCGAAGGTGCAGAGTCCCCATATTGTTTACCAAGCTTCTTTTTAGTCTCTTGTGACGTTTTGCCTTACATAAAGTAATGTTTAATCAACGCAATGAATGTGTTGATTCAACCCTTTTTTGAAAATCCCTCCTCCTCCTCGATTCAAACGGATACCAAAAGGAAAGAAATGGACCGATTTGGCTGACAGTTGGTGTGTGTTCTTCCTAGAGATGCTAATAACTAAACATAACCTCCATACACAAGTAGTGGCAACTCTGGGGCCTTTGCAAGCACTATTCAAACAACCCCCGTATATATTCCTTAAAATATGTCTCAAAAAGCGAAAGCAGCTTTTATAGTTATCAATCTCAGCTGTCATTTTTATTTACAAAAGCTGCTGTCTTATTATAACATTTTTGAAGACAGAACATCTAAGTATAAAGTAAGGACTAGTCCGTGTGCTCATGAAAGACGGAGAGTAACAATAAGGGTTCATTTTCTGGTGCTCTATGTGATAGTCTTTGTGGATTAAGTGTGAGTAGAATGGAGGATCAACATCGTAGTAATTTTAGCCTATTTCATTGCTAGATTTGGAGTGGAATTTGTGTTTAATTATTTCATCTAATAGCTCCTCACAACTAATCTAATACAACGTCACCAGGGGCGTCCGCAGGATTATATATATATATATTTTTTTTTTTCTAGGTTTGGAGCTGAGTTTTTTTTGTTTTTTTTTCAAATATAAATTTTTTGGAAAAAATTTCATCAATTATATTTCAAATATTAAATTAGAATAAATTTGAAAAATTAAATTATTTCGAGACAAATTGGAAATGTTACATTTTTTGGGGGAAAAAAATGATGAATTAAATTTAAAATATTAAATTATTTGTAGAAACATTTCAATTTTTTCATATCTTAAATTTTCAAGTAAAAATAAAAAATTTCATAATGCATTTTTTTGGGGTAGAGGGGAGCTACAGCCCCTCCAGTCCAACCCCTGCAGGTGCCCTACGTTATGACATTTAAGCTGCTTTCCTCCTAAATAGTCAGGGTGACTACGTTCATTTTTGATTTCTTTGACTTTTACATAACAAAAATGCTTATAATTCACAACCCATAATTACACAAAAGAAGAACCAGTAGCTGATGTGGTTAAATGACCACTAACCACTCAAAATTTGTATAATAGAGATGAGTAAATCATAACGATGGTCCTAGTAAATACATTACGTCACGAAATTGGCCTTGTTTATGAATCAAATTTTCATGAGAAGGGTGTCTACGATATATCTTGTCTCTAAGTCTATTGACTAAACAGATATCAAATTAATGAATCCGTGTTACAAGCACTTTTTCAATTATAGCTCAAGAGGCAGCCTTTTTTATCATGTTATCTTATCTTATTTTTTACTTCCTTTTAAAAATGAGTTCCTATAACTTTTAATTGCTTAGAAAAACAATTTTGATTGTTATTTATTTTTTTTAAATATAATGTGGACATCATTATAATTAGTTATAATTTTTTGATAGTCTTTTTAAGTAAAGACATTTTTTGTTTTTCTGACATTTAAAAAAGAAACTTATTTAATTATAAATAAAATCCAGGCCCTTTAGAAAAAAAATAAGGCCCAGTTATATCATACTCATGAATAATAAGTGTAAAGGATATTAATTATTTTTCAAAAGATGACTTTAGTCATGTGCAACTTGCGTTGTACAAGTACAATCGCCTTACGCTTGATGGTGTTAGAAAAGTACATTAGAGCGTTTTCATTGACGTCATATTGTCAGTCATTTTGGGGGTAGAGTTTAAATTAACAACCCAGGGGAAGTTGAATTTACCTTGAATTGGTTCTTGGGAATGATTGGTTCTATATTGTTTCTAAAAATTAATCTTAAATAATCAATATGTTGAGTCAAATGAAGTTCAAAATAGCTCTAATTTGTGTTTTGTAATATAAAAATCTTTTTAGAGAGTTTTGGGACCGTTGAATGTGCGTCAAAGATGGGCACCATCTTAGTCAAAAGTCGTTAGAGTTAGATATTTTACAGTGTTTCTTTGATTAAGGGTAAGAGGCAAGCCAGACAGTTGAAAATGTGAATAGTGTGTTGATGGTCCTGATACTTGTAACAGCCTATAACGAGCTATTTTGGTTTTTTCCATTCTGCTCAGGTCATTTGAATGTCAAAGATGCCAGAACAATTGTCAAAAGTGTGAATAAAATAATGGAAATCATCGATTGCCAAAAAAAAATCCGTTCAAAATAATGGATTTATTTTTACCTCACTTAATATTAAAATATCTACTCAGTGCTGGTCACGTATATCCGCCTAAAACCTTTAAAAAACTAGAAAAACATTACTAATCATTTATATAAATAATAATGAAAATCGATTATATTTTGTAGCTGGGCAATTTATTTTGAGTTACTAAACTGAACAGTAAATTTTCTTTTGTTAAGCTGCTAACTTCCTGTTCCACTATTTGTACAAAATTATATACAAAACCGGTTTAAATATTCTTATGTATATATAAAATACAGTGAGTAGAACTGAGGATTTTTGGTTAGTAATAATTGTAAGTCCTCGTTGGACTCAGACTAGATTTGAGGATCACCAATGGAGTAATTCCTTACTATATTTTTGTTTATATCTTATTATATAGGCAACCTGAATCATTAGTTTTCTTCTCCTTAGCAGTTGTCATTATTATTTAATTCCTGAGGTACGGAAAGACGGATAGTAACTTTGAGAATTTGTTACAGAGTTATAATTATAATTCCTTGTTGGGCTCAAAGTGGAATCGAGGATCGTCATCTGAGCAATTATTGTCCATTTCTTTGTTTATTTTCATCTTCCCCTCGTCAGAACTGCTTGTAGCTTTTTTTTTTCATCCCCAAAATAAACATGATTAGTATCACTACTTATAATTTCATGGGGGACATTCAAACATCATTTGGTCACTTGGGGGATGCCTAAAAACCCATCAAACCTCGCAAGAGAGAAGGGGCTCAACTTAAAACTACGTAAAGGTGAATAATATGTCAAAATGGCCTAAATGAAATCATAGGAACAGGGGATCGATCAAAATTTGAATTAATAGAAATATGATCGGCTATTCTCTTTTTTGGGGAAAGAGATACCTTTACTTTTTAAATGACAACACCTCTCTATCATAACCATTATTGCTTTGATTAAATAAGTTATATAATTTTATCGTTAATTTAGTTATAAATAAATATATATTTTCATAAAGAGTGATTATTCTTCCTAAACGTGAAACATGACTTCAAATTTCACTCTTGTTCCTTGTTGTCATACTGGTAAAGAATCTGATTGAGTTCTCAAAGATAAAAACTTCTTTATACATATAAATTCCCATCATCAAACAAGGAATTTATGACATAAATGAAAATGAGATATTCCAATAAATTAGATATCTGTTAAAAAATACTGTATATTTATTTTAGTAATAAAGTAAGTGCTCTGACAAACCAGGTAAACAAAATGACAGCCCCGCCAAATTCTTCAGACTGATACACCTAAGCAAGCGGAAAGGCATAAGCTCAACGTGCAAAATATGTATGGAAGAATTGCAAAGTGCAGACCATCTCATCAATAGATGCCCTCCCCGAGAAACATCAAGCAATGAATGAGGAAAGCAAAGGCTTTCGTATTTTAAAATTTATGAAAATATTATGGAACAAAATTTTAAAGTCAACTAGGTTTTAGAATCTGCTGTAGTCGCAGCACAAAAACCCTCTTGTGTGGTCCTGTTTGTTACCTTATTTGTACAGTTATATTTTATACATGTATGGCAAGCAGTAATAAATATTTAACCTCCTATTTTTTTGGTAATACCTGATGAGTATTTATAAACAATTATGTTTGATTATATAGATGGTAAATCTGTTCCGTTTAAGCTGTTTGTTCTCTTCATTTTAATCATTTGGGAACAGAAAATGGATCGAGAAATGAATAATTAAAAAGATGTCTCTTAAGAAAAAAATGTGATATAGCCTCTCTAGGATTAAAAAAGAGAGCAACAATTAAACCAAGTACTAATATAATGTCCATGGCTGAGTTGAGGACGAAATAGAAAAGTGATTAAATATATTTAAAGACACAAAAGTTTTGTAGAGAAAATGATTACCTGTCTAGCCCTGCATCTTATAAAATATTTTCAATGTCCAGTCAATTAGGGCATTGACTTTCTTCTACATTTTTTTTTTTTTTTTTGCTCATAATATTTTCAAATATTTCTTCAGCATTCTTATGAACAACTTTGTACTAATACAAAATGAAAAAATAAAAGAAATGTCTGTTCAATTTAGAAAAAAATAAAAACACAACATCCCAACGAAAAATGACTTTATTCAAATGTTATTTGATAGTGATCAATGTAATCATGACTCATTCCAATTGAAGAAGATTCATAGGAGTCATATCTCAATATAATGCACTAAATACATATTGGAAAGTAAAATTTGTTGTCATTATAAATTGCGAAAATAAATTTCAAATGAAAGAAATTTCAATCCAACTTCATATTGCACCGTGTCTTCAGTTTGAGTAGTGGCGATAATAACGATTTTTTTGCTTTAAAATAAGCAAAAGATAGACTTTTTTATGAACTACTAAAGATATTGAGTAATCCACACTTTGGTTCTAAATTCATAATATAAGTTTAAAATTCCAAAGATTAAAGGAACATATTCGATCAGATATCTTCTATATATATATGTAGAAGACGGGTTTGATTATCAACTTTTTCGAGCATTGATTACGGCTACTGCGGATAAGTTGTAATATTGTCAGAAAAGTACCTAGGCAAAATTTCCACGATGTCATCTTTAGGTAGCTCATCTAGTTCAAAATTTGAAAGGAGACAAAATTTCTCTATTTACCCATTAAAATACACCATTAATCAAATATATATATTTATATATTTTTTAAATGTTCCTTTAATTGGTTCGATGAAGTTCCACTGATTAAGTAAAAGTAAACATTATAGTATTAGAACTACTCCATCTAAACTAGGAATCTTTTTTGGTGAAGTACATAAAGTAAATTTCTTTCTCTAAGAATCACTGGGGGGTAACCTACGCACATTGAGTTAAAGAGAATGACTTCTCCCGAGCGCGTTGTTCATGGTCTACGGCGATTTCATTCATAATTTTGCATTTTTAATTATCATAGACACTATTCTAACCTATAAAAAACATTAATACAATGTTTTCTCTTAAGCTAGCCTAAGGAACAAAAAAATATCTCCTTTCTGAAAATGTAAAAAAAAAAGAAGGATGCGCGCTATACACGGTTCATTGTATTTTTCTAACTTTATTCTCTTTTTTTGTTTCAATTGACAATTTTAGAAAAAAAACTTACTTCACACTTTTTATAGGGCAAAAAAATGTCTAACAAAGTTATTTTAAGCAAAATAACTAAAAAAATCCTCTTAGTATCTATAAGTAACGTGTTTTTGCTTTTTTTTATAATTTGATTGAGATGTGCGATCTAAAGATAATCACTCAGGTGAATGCAATTTTGTATAGGTTATTTGCATATCACATAATAACTTTCCCACATCTGCTGTAATCGAAATTCGAAAAGAGTTGGAAATCAAACCATTCTAATGCATAATCAATGACCCGTTGAGAAAGAGGCATTATTTGTAATAAAGTCTTCAAAAAATGAACCCCAAACATGGTATAATCCTCTTGGAAATTAAATTAGAATCACTATAGAGGTAAACATGAAGTACTTAATTATTTAATATAAATTCATCTATGGATGAAAACAGATTCATCAACTGACACTCTTCTCCAATACAAGAGGAATATCATGGGCTACAAAGGAGCTGACAATCTCATTTCTATGTCATGGATATTCCTTCAAAAATGTCTTCCTTTCATGAGAAAATAATAAAGGCGATCTGGGTTTAAAAGTTAGATATGAAAGGTATAGAAGGAAATCCTGTATACAAAATGAGCTCTTTGACATAATTTAATCATTCTTAATAATAACTTTTGGAACCCTGACCAAATCTTTCATGAAACGATCCACAATTCCAATGATTGATTTATCACATCATAAATAAGGGTTTCAATGAACGAAGTGATAAATCTTTTTGTTCATGATTCCTCAATTTTTTACAGAAACTAATTATTTTCTTCTGCAATTGTTATTTAATGGAATTATTATTTATTTTGAAGGCTCTATCGAGGAGGCTACGTGGGTAGTGTCAATCCAGATGTTGAGTAATCTATGGTAAAATTAAGAGGAGAAGAACCCCGTGGTGTATGAGTTACCCAATACATGTAATTTTAGTGATAAAATTGAGCAGGGTTTTTTTATTTGCTGCGTTGTTTCGTTGAAGGTATAGGCATATTTTTTTTTTTCATAACATTTGATAAACTTTACCAAATAAATACTAGAAAGGGCCTTGGTAGAATGCAAACTACTGCTTAACTCAAATCAAATTGAGTTATCAATCTCTATTTGTTCCAAATTATGATCATTATATACATTTTTCACGTTTTGTCTTAGTTTGATCTCTTAATATTGAATGGTCTCTTACTGTTAACATATATAATGTTCCTACAAAATATTACGGAAATCAGTGTATTACTTTTTCGATAATTGTGCTTACAAACAGACGGAGAATAATGATTGGGACTAAAGTGATCTCTTCACAATTATTCATTTGAGTTTTATGTGAGGTCTTAAAGTTATTCATCCATGGACCAGAAAATAGTTTACTTATTAATCTATAGATAGAGTATAAAGTTAGTTGATAACTTCTGGATTATTGAATTCATTTGCATTAGATTTCTTTAAGCTCAGCAAGATATTAAATAGTATTACTATTTAATACGAGATTCAATTACTTCACAGTGTGGACAATATATATAACAATTTGGTATTTACATTTAAAAATGCTCTGTGCATCAGATACAAAAAACTGGATTTAAAAATATTGAGTTGTATTAATTTTCTGAAAAGTATGTATTTAGGGAACTTCTTTTTTTAAAACATGAATTCGGGAGTGTATTTTTAGTTAATATTTCCTTTGTCGAAAAAATTTTACTTTTTATTCCATTATTTAAAACTCTTATTAATTTCCTTTGCAACAGAAAAAAATAATATTTAAAATGCGTGAATGTTTTTTTTATTTATAGAAGTGCATCCCAAAGACGTGGGCATCATTTTTTATGACTGAAATGGTACAAATAGTTGGTAAGGGTATAAGCGTGCGTACACTTCCTTTTAAATTTATGTAGCAATGGATTCTGACAGACTTTCTAACACTGGCAAAACTGCCCTATTCTGCTTTTTCTTGATCATATGAGCAAATCATAATTGTATTATTTGGTTAGTTTTGGGAGTATTCATAGTTTTTTTGTATTTGATGAAGTGATGGATACATACATTTGAATACAGTAGATTTTATTTAAAAAATAAAAGTTACAGAAAAAAAAGATCACACAATACTGGGTCGTCAATTAAAATCTGAAGACATACTAACTTAATAATTAGTAAAGGTTACTGGATTATAATTAATTCATGCCACGATATATTTAAGCATAAACAAATGGTTACAAAAAAAACACCTGAGCTCTCTAGCTTAGGTAACAGTAGAAAAAATGACACTTGAACCTGATCCACGAATTTCCATTTGTGCACTCTTTGACGCTGGAAAACCCGGAACGGAAGTCTCCAAGCAGTTGGACGTCTCACCGTCTACGTCCTCAGCAAGTCCAAAATGTTGGAGAAGAAGAAACACTCTGTTCTAAAGGCCGAACTGTACCAGGAAGATCTAAAGAAAACGCCCCAGGCTAATCCCTTCAAGTCCATGAGGGCCCTCGTAAGAGATTTTGTGGTTTTCACGCCAGATTGTCCAGAGAGATATCAAAAAGTGGTTGGAAAGAGCCTTGCAAAGGTGGAGATGCCACTTTTGGCACCAGCAATGAAGGAACCCCATCTGTTGCAAGTCTTTTTTGAATGAGTCTTCTGAACTCTTTTTTGACACTTTTGACCCCCTACAGCCCTGATACAACACCCTCTCCTACACCTTTTGAATGCATGTCGAGGGAAATGCCTGAAGTGTCCGTCATTCAAACACCAAGGCTCTCCTAGCCACTATCAGCCAGCACTTGTACCCCATGACAGAGGAATATATCTGCAGTGGGTCTCAGACCTTCTGCAACCGCCTGGAAACCATCATTGCCACTAACATTGGCTACATTAATGATTAAGAGAGCTCAAACAAATATGTATTTATTAATTTTGTTGAAATTATATAGTTAATTAATAGATTATATCTTGTTTAAGTTTAAAATTCAAAATGTTCAGATTTTAATGGACCACTCGGTATATGATCTTCTGCAGGGGGGCCCATCCTCCAGTCCCTGGATCAATCAGTACCAGGCCCCACCAGATTTTATTAGTTATTTTTGTTTTATTTATTTTCTAAGTCTGTGATTTTTCTAATTTATATGTAGTTGCTTGGAGAAGAAGAAAATATTAAGTATAAAGGCAAATAATTAAAGATAGTTAATTTTGTGAGATAGTTGTTCATTACTTTTGGGTTGATAACTTTTGACTCATTGGATTTCATGGGCAGTCTGGATAAAGACGTAAGTACCCCTCCATTATAGTCCCAGTCTAAGTGGAGCTGTATTTTATTTGTAAAATATCTTAAATATGGTCTTGTTTAAATAAATTATCCACTGTGTACTCCTAAGGTAAATGTCTGCAAAATTAAAAAAATCGAAAATTTAATTTCAAAGATAAAATTTTTGGAATTTTTTTTTCAAAAGCTTACGATTTTCGATAAAAATTAAATTTTTTCTTAAAAACATTTTATATATAAAAAATTTTCGCAAAAAAATTCAAAAATACACATTATTCATAAAATATTAAATGTTGTAGAAAAAAAATTCTAATAAATTAGTCGTAAATATAAAATTTTTTCGAAAAGTAATTTAAAATTTCATAGCTATTGAAAGATTTTTTTTTTTCTTAAATATTTTGTAGTGGGGGATGAAAGTCCTCCAGCCGACACCCTGCAGACGCCCCTGTGTGAGGTTATCTTTAATCCTCTTGTTTGAAAAAAGAAACCGATTAGATTATTAAGCAGATTGTACTATCAAATAACCAAACCTAACTAGATCTCTCTCACAGTTTCGATTATTGGTTTGCAGATATTTCTGTTGTTTATCTGACAATTTACGAATATGTGGAGTTCTCACATTATCCTCTCCGTTCTCCCAGTATCACCCCAACCCTTGGGGTGATAATTTTTGCACGTCTTTCTCAGAAAGAACTTGATCAAGCTCTGTAGTTCGAGCTTTGTTGGTCATGTCTACAGTATTTTTAATTTCCAGAACATTTTACTTGATAATTTTTGCAATATTTATCTAGGGTTATTTTTTTAATACAGTATTTTAAATAACTTTTTATTATTTTGCAGTTAATAAAAAAATATTGGAAGGTTTTTTTTCTCTTTACAATTGCAATAAATACTATTTACTACTTTTTTGCAAAATTCGTGCAAAAAAAAGCTTTTTTACAATTTTCTTCACGAATTTCGATTTGACAATTTTTTAGCAAAAAAAATAATAAATGTACTTCACATCTAGAGATTTATTTTTTATGTGTGTACGTTATTTGAAGTTTATAACACTTTTTTTTTCATTCATAATGATATATAAATTATAATGCTTACCCGCACTGAAGGCGTCTATACATAAATACGAAACAATATTGACCATTGTCAATGTGATTTCCCGCTCCCTCCTTACCCCGAGGAACCCGGGGTAAGCCTTTCCTATTATTTGTATATATCATAATTAATATTAGCAAGATGTGCCCGGTTCATGTTCAGCGGTTCTATTGGTCCTGGTCTCGGTTTTCTTTTCAATGCTCTCGGTTCAGTTTTATCGTTCTCGGCTCTTTTTATACATGATCAATTTGGTAAATTTAGGTCCCGTAAATTATATTCCATACAAATAGGACTGCAGCTACCTTATACGCAGAGTGCGTAGTGTCCCAAATTTCAACAGAGGCCCTGAAAACTCGTATAAAGAGGGCCTCAGTTTAAATGTATTAGTGTATGGGGAACTTTGTATAGTGAAGTTTAGGGAACCCTGGCTTAAGAAATATTATAGTTCTCATATTCCATGGCCCTGACAAGCTTAGTAGCGGGCTGGGATCAATACTTTTGTATTTACACTGTCTTGTGCCTAAACCCCTTTTTCCTGAAGCCCTTCGCTATTTGGAACTCAGATGCAATTGTATCACATTTACAACGTAAAAAAATCATTGGGAAACGGCTTTTTGCAATTGCACAAAAAAAAAAAAACTCGGAAATTTGAATTATTGATTTATTCTTATTTTTTTATAATTTATATTTTCTTTTCTTTACATATTCTATATAGGAACAAAAGCACAAGAACCGAGACGGATAAGCCATATAATGCGGTCTCAGTTAGACTTTGTCGGCTCCGGTTCAAGACCCGGAACCGCTAGAACCGTAAGACCGCGAAGGGCACATTTTCGAATATAAGGTATATACGTCGTTTATTTTTGGTCGAAATTGATCTTTCTTTTGAATTTATTCATGAAATTTCTAATGATTGTTGCTATAAAACTCATTAAATGATTATTTTCTTTTACAATAATTATGGAATCATATTTTTGTCTCATATTATGTATGTTTGTCAATCCATGAGTATTTTCCAATATAAATAATCCATCATGTCTATTTGATAACGGAACAGTGACAAATACTTCTTTTATTCTTATCGTTTTTGTGGTTTTTGCTTTCTTATTATCCTCGTCTTTTTACCTTTGTGTGTCTGCTTTGAATTTATCACATAGTAAGGTTTCGATAGTAAGTATGCATTGAAATTTTGAGATATGATTACATCATTATTCCAATATAAAACAAACATTTAATGTTACATATTTTGATTAAAAAATTCAAAAGGAACATCCATTTCTATCAAAAATATACAAAAAAAAAGACATGATCTGATCTACTCGTAAACGTTTTATTATTTTCAATCCTGATTGACATTGGTACAAAATCACGGAGAAGAACAAAAAGACATCTTATCATTGAACAGAGTCGGTTAGACCGTTGGAAAGAGCAAAGAAGATTCTAAATTTTGTTTTGCTCTTTTCTAATGAAAATTTTTCCCTCGTTAATGCCCCTATGAATAAACAGAAAGACCGCTACATCACAACAGAATATCCAGACAAAGTCTCAACTTCAGTAAGACATATCTTCAGGACAAAAAAACCAGCCAGAACTATGCTCATGTGCGCTGTGTCTCCTATTTGTGTGGAGAGGAAGGAACGGCTCAATGCAGATCCTTAGATCGAACTTCTGGTTAAGAAAGTGCTACCTTGGGCCAAAGAAAAGTTCGGACACAACTTTGTCTTCACTCAAGACAGAGCTCCGTGCTATCGCACCGCTAAGACCCAGGGCTTCCTAAGAGTGATCTTTCCGGACTTTTGGGACCTCCATATGCTAAACCCTTGGACCACACCACTTTGGTACGACGGGAGGAGAGGGTATGTTCTATTCCTCATAGGAGTGACAAGTCTCTAGAGGCTTCTATCAAGAAGGAGTGGACCAAGCCGGAGTATGACTACATAGTCAAGGCATGCAAGGGACTTAGACCTCGTATTGAAATAATTATTAGATCTGAGGGCTCAAATATTTATAAAAGTGTTGTCAAGCACGATTATTCGATGGTTTTGTCAAATAAATGTTTCCCCAAGCCCTCTTGTTTAAATTTTACTCTTGAAAAATTGAAAAAAAAAAAAAATGTGTACTGTTATGTATTGACTTTTATATACTTTTAGCTCATGACGTAGGGGTTTGTTTTAAATAGATAGTAATCTACCTTTTGTTTTACGTGTTGATACCTTTTAAGTGTAATCCCCTATAGAATATATATTTAGTGTATGATTGTACCCCCAATCAAAAGGTCTTCTTATTGGCTTTACTCCGGTCCGTTACTTCCATCTGTTGGTGGTGTTCGAAGAACACTACATGTACCACCATATAAGATCAACTCTGTCGAATATCATTGAGGCAAAATAGTTCAAAGTAAAAGTACTTAAAGCCAATTTTCGGTTTCATTAAATATTACATACATATTTTGTGTAAATTGCTGTCTCCCCCACACACTCTTAATATTCAAGATAGACCTAAATAATAAATTAGTCGTATATAATATTAAAATACTTAAGGGAAAAGGCATATATTTTCGATGCTAGGAAATTCCTTACTCTCCTTCTCAATTTCATTACCAGCTTCTTGAATCGTTTGTTCATCCGGATCACAACAATCTTGATGGTTGATCCTAGAATTGTTCCCATATTTGAAGGATTTTGCGCAGGTTGTCGATTTAGAAGTACAAATATAAGCCACACAAGTCGGCATGTTCAACTTGGGACTAAACACATATCTTATTTAAATAACATAGGCGTGTAGTAAACACATGTAGGTTAATGTGATGTAATGACTAATAAGAGACAAATGATGCTGTTCATTTGAGGAAAAAAATGTTGGATCTTATAGCAGGAAATACTATGGTTTCGAATGTTTTGGTCAAATATCCATTTTTCTTGTCTTGTGTAGAAGCATCAAAGGATTTCCCTTGGTATTGCGGTGTATCATCACTCTATATATTTTGTCTATATGGTCAAAGTAGCAAAGACAGCCTATTATATTTTTGAAATAAACAAAGAAATCTCAAGATTACGTGAATAAGGAATGTATTCCATACTTTTACACATTTTTCTCCCTCCCGACTAGCGTTTTGAAATAGACAAATAAATAGCGGATTTTCCTTTCAACTGTTTTCATTAATTTTCATAAGTTGACACTTGTATGATTTAAAGCAGCTGACTCTACATATATTCAACTCAAAATAGGTATTAAAATGGACTTTAATATTGATTAAGGACTTTGGTTTAGAATTTGTGCCATTTTATACTCTGAGATTATATAAGATTATCAATTCAATGACTACTATCAAAATAATAATTAACAGTTGGCAACAATACAAAATACAGAAGGCTATCTATAATATATTTGTTTATCAACAAATTTTTCATTTCCCTTTTGACATTTGAGATAAAAGATCGTTGATCAAAACAATTGAAAAAAATATTTTTCACTATAATTAAGCGTCCACAATTGTATAGTATTAGTATAGCCGTTGTAAAAAAAAATCGGTTTTAGAAGAATTGAAATGATGCATTTCAATCTATTAATGATCATGTCTTCCATTCATCTCCTGAATCAAACTTTATATACACATTAATTAAATCTATTTCAAAATGATATCCAGGTATTAAATTATAAAGTGAGAGGAAGCAAGGGGCCATAGTTTGAAGCATACTCACGAATCTTAATCATGCTCAAGAATCAATATAACTATGCTAATAAATTATTATCAATAGAAAAAACACTTTAAGAAATAAAAATATTTGAAGCGGCTTCTATGTTTATAACATATCTGACTATTACATTTCGAATGTTTTGATCAACTATTCTTTTTGTTATTATTATTATTATTATCGGGATCAACTACTTCTCCACATCATCATTGTATGGATTCGAATGAAAAAAACTTCTTCATCACTTCTCCAACGGTAAATATTCGAAATAAATTCGAAGTGCATGCTATCAATATATTAAATATCATTTTTTGACCAAATATCCTTTCTTCAAATTTTCTTTCGGTAAAATGTCAGTATGGCAAATTGTCCTTCGGCAAAATTTATTTCGGCCAAGAGTATGCCACTACATTGTTCCTAGTGATGTTAACGTTCCAGAAAGTAGAAACACTCTCTAACTCAATAAAAAGATCCCTTCAATGAAATAAATTTATTGAAAATACTTTACAATATACTCTATGTCAGCTGTCCATTCCCTCCTCTCGCTTGATACGTCATGGCTGTTCCATAATGTATTCTTTTTGATAAATTAACAAAGTAATAAGTTATTCCATACTTATACTCCGTTTTGATAAGGACAGAAATTGTTGATCCCCGTCCTTTATAAAAGATAAATATTTGCCTATTTTGTAATGGATATGATACACAAACCTAAATATATAACCACTATTTTATCAAAATATTACTAACCAACATTATAATACAGTATCGAATCAAATACTATGCAGATTTTAATAATATCTAGTTCATTTTAAAAATGGTGAAGACATAATATGACAGGGATAGTCTGTGGGTACATAATATATATAACAATATATATATATATACATATGCGAAGAGGGATCAACAAGAAATTGTATTCCTGTCCTTTTGGAAACGGAGCATAATTATTCATAACTAATTACTTCCTTTATTTATCAAAAAGAATAAAATATGAAATAGCCATGACGTATCAAGTCAGAAATCCAAAAGATAAATGCAGTTAAGTAGTCATAGGCTATCTGGAGCTCGAGTTCAATGTCCTGTTCCTACATTTGCAGAATAAGCTGCCATGGATCAAAGTTTCAAGGAGATCAATTTGGGGGATTTTAAGTTAAAGTACCTGGTTCTCTACCTTACTCCTCTATATTTTACATTCGTCTGTTCAACTAGATCATTGCCTTTTCTTACCGAATTCAGACATTTAAGGACATCTATTCCGAGGTTTGCATTTAACTGCATTCCTATTTACTTCTCCCACAGACGACTCATTCATCGGCTTTTATTCTAATATAGAACGTTGGAGTCTCAACAGGCTCTCATTTAGCATGGATCAACATGCCCAGGAAGTAGAGAGGACTTGGTGAACTCAAATATCCACTTCTTCCTTATTTCAATATGAAAATCGACAGCTGACAACAAATTGCATAGGTTATTTTTGTGTCAGAGAGGTAACGCCGTCCCTCATGAATAGCATCTTTCTCTGAATAATGAACTCTGCCTATTTTTGGAGTAATTTTAAAAAATGAATAATTAAATAAATAAAAGTATAAGTTTACTAGGTTTTTACTGTACAAATGCATTTTTTAATGTTGAAGGCTCTCCACTCTATAGCAGGAATACACTTTCTTAATTCGGAATCATATAAAAGGCAGTGGATGTTAAAAAAGATTTTCATTCAGTAGTATCATCAGTAGGGTTGTAAATAGTAGGCATTTTGTGTATGTAAAAAGAAAAAAACTGAAAATTAATAGAGTATCCCCTACAATTTGAATGATTTCTGAGAGGAGAGTGGCATATCTTTTTTGGAATATCAAAATAGGCGAGGCAGCAAGGAAATTCTACGCTTGTGTTTATTTCATTATCAAGAGAAGAAGGAAAATTTAATGACATCACTGTTGAGGCACATAGCACTCTGTCCTATATAATTGTAAAGTAATAATTTTAAAATCCAGACTTAATTCATTGTAAGGCAGCACAAATCAAGTAAATAAATATTATTAAAGTTCATTTATAGTGCAAAATGGGAAGCTTAGGATCATGCCAAAAAGCATAAAAAGCAAAAGTATTTCACTTATATTGATATTAATATCTATAAAAGTAATTCCTTTCTAATACTTATTTCAATTGTTATGAAACTTGATGATGGGGCATTGCTTGATACATTATAGAATAATAAAATCAATTCCAGATCTATTTATTTAAAAAGACTAACATTAATTTGCATATTAATAATAATGAACTATCTGTATGTAACCTTATATTTATATATTGTATATATATTACCTAATTTGCCATTTTATTACATAATATAAGAGAAGTGAATGAAATAATAGCAATAAGTAAAAATTATAGCCTACATATTTTTTTACATACATACATGAATAATAAAGATTAATTTGTAAATTGACCAATTTGTCTAAGTTTTCTCAGATTAGCACTTACGTTATTTAGGTTGAGCTTTTTATTAAGGTTATTTACTCTAATTCTTCTCCTTATTTTTACAAAAGATATGATGACTTCTTTTGGCCATTTAGAATATAATTCAATTAGATGATTATGCAGCCTTTCAAATACGTTTGGGTTTTTGTCAATCACGTCTTCATGGCTCTTTTCTAGGGTGGTCCTTATTAAATTTTGTTTGAACTTATTTAAGTGAAGTAACTTGCACTTGGTTTTGTACCGACACAATTCCCTTTTCGTCAAAGAAAGTTATTTTTGCAATTTTTTGCATTTGCACTCCCAAAACAAAGGCCATTTGCTTCCTCACACTGGACTCCTTTTTTGAATTTGTAAACGTGAATCTGAGTTCTTTGCGTCTTGGTCAAAGGCTCTTAGGGGGACTCAGTGATCCCACTTCAAATTTCCATGAGCCCTACATTATCAGTCTCTATTTCCGAGTCCATACTGGTCTCCTGGACCTTATTTGCTTCCAATAGTTGTCTCACAATCTCTTTCCTTTCGCAAGCTTCCTTACGAATATCTCTGGAGGATTTGGATTCATCTGAACTGGGAGAATCAAAGAGAATATGGAGTGAGGGGACTGTATCACTTTTTAATTTCTTTCCTGGCCTTTAAGTCAAGAAGTTCAGCCTGGAGATTACACTCAAAATCGCTGGATGTAAAATGCCAATCACAAACCTTAGCATTCTTAATATTAGTTTGATCTTTTCTCCTGCAGACTGAGATCCAAAGACGCTGGAGCATCCAATTTTTCAGAGAAAATGCAAAATACTGGGCATCCTTTGGACTGGGACATCAAGACATGACACAAACACGCTTTGAACCTCGAGAGGATGCCATTTTTACTGAACAGATCCAAATTAGTGCACTTCACTTTAAGGATATCATCTGAACTGCCGCAACAGTGACGTCACTACGTCAGCTGAGCCAGCTAACGCCATCCAGACTCCCTTAGAATATCCTTTTCACCTCACCTTTATATATAGTCACCTTGGGTGAGACAAAGGACTAGCTTTTTATCCACTATCAACCTCGATACGTCGTTACCTCCATTGTATCATGCAACCTTTACTCCGAAAAAAAAAGCCCCAAATAATATGGTAGTGAGCCAAATAAGTCAATCGTACCAACTACTATATATCTCGTATGTACTTCAGACCATCGTTGTCATATTACTTCTTCACCATTTTTAAAATGAATTATGTACCTATATATTTCGTAATATTAAAATCTATTTAGTATATTATCCGATACTGTATAAAAATATTGCTTAGTAATATTCTAATAAAAGCGTAGCTATAAATTTGTATTACTATATGATAGCCAAAATTTATTCATGCAAATATAAAATGGCCAATACATATATATGTCGTAGTAGAGATTGAAATCCAGTAGAATCGTTGATTCTCCTTGGAGAGATCATGATCTTAATATGTCGTAGGATGGATTATGATCATGATCTCTCTAGTTGGTAATTTAGATGTGATGATAATTGATGGATGGGAGACGGATACAAATGGTTTATGGTGTTTTAAAATCTTTAATAGTGAGTAGAAATGGAATCCGTTGATATTATTTAAAGCTTGCGAAATATAAGTAAATCTCGTCATTACTGCTCTTGTTCATCCTCTATTTGTATTACTACTCGATCCTACTTCTTCTCATCCATCGACAATCATCAATTTAATAATCTTCTTTTCTCTTTCTTTTCTTTCTCTTTCCACAATTCAAATTTAAATGAACAATTAAGCTAATTGTTCGGGTCCATCACTCCTTTCTCCAGGACCACTCACTCTCCCTAGCTTCAAGCTCAACACTGAATTGAATCGTACTAGTTACAACAATCATTCTCATTCATAGGATAATTCTGGGAATAGTAATAGATTTCTAGAATATATCATTCAACTGAACTGTTTTAACAAAAAAAAAACTGATTCACTAAAAGAATTGAATCTTTAAAAGAATGAATCATCAAAAGAACTAAATCTTTAAAAGAACTGAGTCATCAAAAAAACTTATTTAATAAAACAACTGAATCCTTTACAGATTATTTGTATTTCGTACATTCAGGTAGCAATTTACTTGAGTCTACTCAAACTATTAAATGAAAAAAATCTTCCACAGCCGCTTCCTTGAGCATCATAAATCCCATATAATATCCAAAAATGCATCCTGTAACACCGTTTATGCAGGTTCTTTTAATTAAAGATAATTTATTAACTAAAATGAACTCTTACATTATTGATATTGGGTTGACTAGAAGACAAGTTAAAGATGTTATATCATTATTCATATGATATGGAAGTTTAAGGATATAAGAAATATTGAACTAAGCCCAACTAAAGTCAGCCTGCTTGTATTCCTTAATACTAATTTGGATTCAAAGCAGTTTGATCCAATATACATAATGATACTTAAATTTATATTTAATACTTAACAATTTTTTCGTTACAATTTAATCTTTAGAATTTTTACTATATTGATTTTATAGAGGTTTTTTAAATCAGTTTGAATCATTCTAAAAAATGGTAACAAAATCTTTTTATGAGAAGGTGGTATCTTAGAAGTCATTCATGGAGTGAACAAATCTTTTTAGTGAACTGATTCAGTTCACTAAAAGGAATCACAATTTCCAGCATTATACAAAGCATAATTTTCCCACACAAAAAAAAGAATAAATCGGCAATGAAAGAATCATTTTGGTACAATATTGCAATATACAATAGCATAGAGGGTATGACGACTTGGCATCATATTTTCGAAAACATACAATGATAAATATTCAATGCTACTATCTCCCTCAGTAAAATTGTAATTTGTCCTAGGAGAGAATAGGATTTCATTTTTTCCTTAAAATGTTATTAAACCCACCAATGAGTTTGCGCAGTAGATCTGTTACCACTCCAGATATTTACTGAGCCAACCGTTATTATTTACCGATTTTAACATATAAAGTATTGAAACTTACACCTGGATCCTGGATGAATTAGGTAACTAGTTTATTAATTATTGATTGAACCCCAAAAAACATGTTTTAGTCGATATATCCACCTTCAGAATTGATGGTGAGCTCCTACCAGTGGTGGAATCTACTGCATACCTTTTGCATGTACTCAGCGCTCATGGAGGCACAGGCCTTGTTTACAGAGGTATTTAGGGCGCGGGTGCTGTTGTGGCGTTTCCTGCAGATCTTGAATTCCGCGTGCGCTTAGACGGAATAGTTTAGAGGGTTCAGGTCTGGACTCTTCGGTGGCCAGAAGTTCATGTTGGCCTGGAGCCACTCTTGGGTTTTCTTTGCAGTGTAGGTAGATGCTTCATCTTGTTGGAACACTCAGGGAGAATTGTCTATGATGGATTTGATTCATGGAATAACATTGGTGCCCAAAATTGTAAAATGTAAGAACCGAGGATAATCATTTCTATTAATCTCAGCAAGATAAGCGAATGTGAAACCATTAAACTAGCTACATCTTAGTGTCAATGTCAAGATTACCTTTTCACATTTATCACAGATAGAATGTATTTTTGCAACTACACTACTAATTATGCTATTATTATATAAAGTAAAATTAATAACAATTTTGAGTATTGAAATGAAAATGGCACGGAACAATAATGTCTAATATCATATTAAAATAATCAGTCATTATTCAACCATTTCCTCTTCTCTCTTTCTTAATTATCTACTAAGGATTTACGTTATATATATTGTACATCCTTCACCAAAAAGATAATTCTTAATTTTAACGGATAAAGTTTTCGATCTAAACTTTACTTTTGGTATTTGACCCGTAGAAGAATGTTAAAGGTAATATATGTATCAATCTCAGATTGAAACACTTACTCTATGCATTTTTTTTAATCAAAAACATTTTTCTTCCACCATATATTAATTGTAGCACCTAACTTTAAATAGATTTTCGGATGCTGTTGAAATAAAAATTGAGTAATATTATATTAAGTCTCTGAGGTTTTCCTATTATTTTTTTTATTAACCATAAAAAATACGTATACCCCTACACAAGGTTAAGTGATTGACCCTTGGTTCACTCCAGATATTAGTAGAACTCATTGGAACTGGACTCTCCATGTATATATGTAGTGTTCCATGCAGTATATAATATTTATGATTAAAATCCATACTTTCTGGCTATAGAGTTTTGTGACCTACGTCATAAAATCCCTTATAGCAGAAGGTGACGCAATTTTGGGGCTAAAAGTTGATATTTTTTACTACATCAAATGGAGACATTTCCAAAAAACATTGATACAATTCGAATTGATGCGAATTATAAAACACTGATATTTGAATTAAGTCAACCGAATGTGTACTAGAAATCCTTAAAAAATGGCTAAAATTATACATCTATTATTTATATTTTGAACGTTTATTAGGTTCGAGAAAAGTGAGATAGTTTCCATTATAATAGAGAATTCGTATTTACAATATGGAAATAAGATACAATAACATATTATATAAAACATTTTAGGGTCAGATCTGGGACATATTTATATATGTCCCACGTTAGATCTGTGAGTTCTATAAATATCTGGAGCGGCATCTCATCGGTGGGTTTAATAACATTTTCAGAAAAAACAAAGGGGCAGGTTTTTTAGTCAGTATGTACAGTTTATTTTGTTCTTTAAAACATAATTGTCTCTTCTTTATTCATAAGTCACGTGGTACAATGTGCATCTACACCAATCCAGTGCCCCTCCAGTTATTTATAGAAATAATTGGTCAGATACAGTATAAAACTCGGCATTAAGAGATATATTTGTGGTAGTCAGTAAGATAAAAGTCATTTTTGCTTGTTGGTTCCATTTTAACATGTTCCTGTCTATTTCTTTAATATTAATTAAGAGTGGGGGCTTCATTGTATACAAACTTGGTTGTGTAAGGCTCCCAAAATGGACTATAACAAAATTGTGACGTCACGTGAGAAGGCTTTATTATATTTAATTATGCTCCTCCCTTAAAAATGGCGATTGTATTTAATATTTTTATGACGTCATAGAACTTTGTTTTTTCACCGAGTATTAATTTATATTTTTTTGTTATTGACTAACTTAAGAAACGTCTTGATATGATCCCTCCTCCGGAAGAAGGATATCGTCCCGATCCCATCACGGATTTGGATCAAACGGGTCATCTCATCTCCGGCCCGGGTGCTCGTAAAGATGTTGGAGGTCGGAGTAACTCTCATTCCTTGAGCAGCACGGGAAAACTGAGCTCGGATCAATATTTGGCTGTTCAAAAAGCCAAGAAATACGCGATGGAGCAGAGTATCAAGATGGTTCTCATGAAGCAAACCCTTGCGCATCAACAGGCGCAAGCCAAAACACTGCAAAGGCATCAAGCCATTGTCCTCATGTGCCGGGTCTACGTGGGATCCATCAACTTTGAAGTGAAGGAAGACACCATCAAACAGGCTTTTCTTCCTTTTGGGCCCATTCGATCCATATCCATGTCCTGGGATCCCATCACGCAAAAGGTTGTTTCTCTAGTAGATGAATCAAGGATGAATGATTAATAATGATGTTTCTTTCCCTCCTCACAGCACAAAGGATTTGCATTTGTGGAATATGAAATGCCAGAAGCGGCTCAACTCTCTTTAGAACAAATGAACGGAGTTATCATCTCCGGTCGAAACATCAAAGTGGGTCGCCCCTCCAACATGCCGCAAGCACAAGCCGTCATCGACGACATCACAGAAGAAGCAAAGAAATATAATCGCATCTACGTTGCATCAATTCATCAAGACCTGAGCGAAGAAGATATCAAAAGTGTCTTTGAGGCCTTCGGCTCTATTAAATTCTGTGAACTCACCATGTCTTCCGTACCCGGACGACACAAAGGCTATGGATTTATTGAGTATGACACGCTTCAAAGCGCACAGGATGCTATAGGCTCAATGAATTTGTTCGATCTGGGGGGTCAATATCTACGTGTTGGAAGAGCGATTACTCCTCCAGACACTAAGAATCAAGGACCTCCAAGTGCTGTACCTGCATCCATGCCTACAGCAGCGGCCGTTGCAGCCGCAGCTGCAACGGCTAAGATCCAAGCTATGGATGCGGTTGCTAATAACTTGGGTTTAACCTCCGATGATATCATCAATCGACAACAACAACAGTCAAACCCCTCGACTCAAGCACCTCCTGCTCCTTCAATAACGACTGCTCCACCTGAAGTTGTCGAATCCATTATTCCACCGGTTCAAACTGTGAGTGAGACGACTCCAGTTTCTGCACCTCAACCACCAATTTCCTTTGCATCTTCCTTACCTCCACCAGGTGTTGCTAACCTTTCTTCAATCGGAGGGAGTGTTGTATCCACTACTGTTCCTATGAATGATCCCAAAGCAGAAAAAGAAGCTGCTCAAAGAAAGCAACAGGAAGAGCTTCAGAAAAAGCTAATGGAAGGCCAGGAGCCCTCAACACTTCAACAACAAGAAAATATTTCCATTAAGGGCCAGAGTGCCAGACATCTAGTGATGCAGAAATTAATGAGAAATAGTAGAGAGTCTGTGGTGGTTCTACTCAAAAATATGGTCAATGCATCAGAGGTGGATGATGAACTTGAAGAGGAGATTCAAGATGAATGTTCTAAATTTGGAGAAGTGTCTCGTGTTATTATTTATCAAGAGAAGCAGTCTGAAGAAGATGATGCTGAAATAATAGTCAAAATATTTGTGGAATTTAAGGATCATTCATCTGCCAAGAGAGCCAAGGATTCATTGGGAGGTCGTTTCTTTGGTGGAAAGATTGTTGTTGCGGAGATTTATGATCAAGATCTCTATGAACATAACGATCTCTCCGGATAAACTAATCCATTTACTTGCATATATAAAGACTCACATTCTCATGATGATATTTTATACATAAAGACATTTATTTTTTAATACTACTATATCAATATCTCTTATTCCTCTAATTATGACATTTCCTTCTTTTTTGCTACTTATTTATTTGTTTTGTAGACTTACAAATGTCCTCGACGGAGCGATCATATTTCCTTACTGCAATTGAAGCCATTCTTAGTAATTGGACTGCCCTGCAATTAGCCATCAGTCAAAATGCAGCAGGTTCCAATTCCATAGCGGTTGGAACTTGGATGTCAGGGGCTATCGTCTCTTGGTTTGAGGAAAACAAAAATGTGGAATACTATGAAGCCACTGAATTGCTGGAAACTATATTAAACCAGGAATTTAATTTGATTGTACAAGACGGATCTGCAGATGAAATAGGAAGGCTCATTTGTGAGTTTCACAGTTTGATATTCCATCAAAAATCCAATGAGGAGAATATTATAAATAGACTCAAATCTTTGCCCAAATGTGACCTCTCAAAGTGTAAAATTGAGGATCCTGATTCTTCCAATCCTATGTTTGAAGAAGGAAATGATGATGCGATGGAATGTGAGAGTAGTAAGCCTTCCAAAGCAGTGAATAATCAGCCTGATGAAGATGGTTGGTTCACTGTTCCCAGTAGAAGCAAGAAATAATTGTTTTTCATTGTTGGTCTCTTAACTTTATAATAATATATGTTAGAATAAAGATATCACAACAATGATGATAGTATTACTTAAATGTATCTGTATTTAATTTTCTTTTTCTCGTATTTCTAGAATGTCTCTCGAAGAAATGGATCAAGACGGAGATCTAGTGAATGATGAACAGGATAATGATTCCCTGGATGATGAAGATATGGAGGATGCTCGTGAAAAGGAACTTAATGAAAAGCTCAAAGCAGTTAATGAGACATTGAAGAATAATCCTTATGACTATCAAAGTCACATTGATAAAATATCTGTCCTCAAATCCCTTGGTGAATTAGAAGAGCTCCGTCTCGCCAGACAGACTTTTTCAAAGCTTTATCCCTTGAGTGTTGAACTATGGTTAACCTGGCTTCAAGATGAGCAACGACTAGCTTCTAGTCCCAAAGAGCGTAAAGAAGTATGTCATCTTTTCAAAAGAGCAGTGCAGGACTATTTGTCCGTTGATATATGGATCGAATATTGCTCCTTTATTCTTGGGGATGTTGGTTCTGCAGATGGTGTTAGTTCGGCGAGAGAAGTGTTTGAGGAAGCAGTTGCAGCCATTGGACTCCACGTAGGAAAAGGTTATCTTATTTGGGGTGCTTATAGGGATTTTGAAGTGGCTGTAATGAATTTGCATAACAAAGGCTATGAATTTGTTTTTAAAGTTTTTCAACGACAGTTAGCCATACCATTGCTCAACATGGAGAAAAGCATTGAAGAGTTAAAAGATTTCGAAGACATTCCGGATTTTAAACGGTTCTCCTCATCCTCCTCACTCTCCTCCGTTTATCAAAATTCTCTGAAGAAACTACGGGGAAAGGAAGAATTTGAAAATGCCTTACTTCAGACAGTTGGGGACTCTGAAGCGAATTTTATTAAATATTCTGAGTACATTCAAGCTTTAAGGGATAATAAATCCTCGAGCCCTCCTGAAATACAAAATCTATATGAGCGTCGCATAACAGATCATTGTCTCAATCCCATTAGTTGGATTGAATATTTAAACTATTTGGACTCTGTTCTCAAAATTCAAAGTATTGCCATGTCTGTTTATCGTAGAGCTATTCGCAACTGTCCTTGGTCTGGAAATTTATGGTGTAATTATATCAGAGCCCTTGAAGTATATGGATCTGATCTCAAGGAAATCACCAAAGTATTTGAAGAAGCTTTAGCATCTGGTTTTTCTGATCCTGTGGATTATTCACGGATTTGGATAAATTATATTAGTTACTTTAGAAGAAAAATTGACGATGGTAATGAGTCCGAGGATAGCTCAAAAGCAAAAACAGACTTAAAAGAGATTTTTGAGCGTGCTATAGATCATTTAGATGGAATTCCCAATTCTGACCCAGAATTAAAGCTTTCTAGATTTTGGGCATCAGTGTCTGGCGATCGTTTACGAGATATGGAGACAGCCAGAAAATGTTGGGCTAAAATTGTACATCTAATCGGTGATCGTATGATTTATTGGACGGAGTACGTAACTCTCGAAAAGTTGTACGGGGATAGTAAGCATTTAAGAAAGGTATTTCTTAGAGGTATGGAAAAAATTAAAGACTTCCCTGATTATTTTGCTCATCTTTGGCGCCAATTTGAGCTTGAAGAAGGAGATTTAACCCAACTACAGAATGCAGAAGATAAGATACGAAAATGTTTGCTCATCAATGAAGAAAGACTAGCGAAAAAGACGGCTCAGACACAGGAGTTTAAAAAAAGCCAATCGGAGAAAATTGAGAAAAAGAAAGATAAGGACAAGGACAGAAGAAGGGAAAAACGAAGATTTGAAGCAGAGGATCGACAGACTCAACGAAAAAGGAAGATGGGTGTTATAGAGCCACAAGGATTTCAAGTTATTATTGAGGAGGACGATGACAATGGGGGGAAAAAGTTGAAAAAGGACTCAGATGAAAATGTATTTAAAGCTCCCTTCCCCTTTGAAAACAAGGCCTTATATCAGCGAAATATTGAAGAAACTCAGATAAAGCACCTTTCTGGCTGTTCACAAATGAAAGAAAATGAAGGAGCTGTCAAGCCACCTCCTGGCTATACACAACCCGAAGGTACTAAAAAAACCGTCAAACCTCCCCCAGGTTATCAAAAGGAAGTTAAACCTCCTCCAGGCTTTAAATCTCAGCATAAAAGTACTGCTGAAATCGAAAATGGGTCAGGATCAGGCCGTCCCAATCCTGAATTTAAAGATAAAGAAGAAAGTGACAGAACTATTTTTCTCAGTAACTTAAGCTTTGAAGTAACTGAGGAAGAAATTCGTGAAATGATGGAAAGTAGTGGTCCTGTGAAGGAGGTTCGATTAGCTAAAAATTTTAACGGTAAATCCCGTGGCTTTGCTTATGTTGATTTTGTGTATTCTGAGAGTGTTTCAAAATCAATTCTTCGAGACAATGAATTGTTGAAAGAGCGACCCGTCTATATTTCCATGTGTGATCCTAATAAGAAAGGCCATCAATTTAAATACGCTACCGTTCTCGAAAAAAATAAATTGTTTGTCAGAGGACTTAATTTCTCGACTTCCAAAGAGGATCTCATAGAGTTGTTTTCTACATATGGAAAAGTGAAGGAAGTTCGAGTGGTGACGTTTCGAAATGGTAAATCCAAGGGTATAGCCTACGTGGACTTTGAAAACGAGTCTGATGCCACTAATGCAATCATGAAAATCGATGGCATGAACTTTATGGGCCACTTTATAAACGTCGCTTTTAGTAATCCGCCTGAGAAGAAAAAAGATATGGAACCTGTATCTTGCCTAGGAGGGGGAGTTCTTAAAAAACAGGCACCCTTCCTTCCTAGATCTATTTTGAGTAAGACAAGGGATGTAACTGAGGGCTCTTCAACTTCTTCAACCGCTAATACGACGCCCAAATCCAATGCAGACTTTAGAAATCTTTTGTTAAAAAAATAATAATTAGTGAACAAAATATTCAATCTAAATTCTTATGACTCTGTCTTGTAAATTAATTTTTTAGTGTGACATTATAAATGTGTTTATTATAGGTACTTCAAAAGTTTTGCATGGCATTACGCAGATTATTCACAAATTGTGTCCTTAAAAGGGAATTAACTCATTGCTTGCACAAGAGATCCGTATATACGACCAACATAATGAGTCAGCAACAAATGGAGAACTTGGGAAATAATCCCTACTATTCAAAATATGCTGATAAAATCACAAAACTACAAAAGTAATCCATACATAAAATAATTTTGAATATTAATTCTAAATGTTTGCAGAACCTCCCCTGAGGAATTTTTGAAACGTCTGGGAACTACTGAGAAAGATAATAAATTGCCCTCTCAAGTGGAGGAGAAGGACTTTTCCTTTCCTACTCGACCCAAAAATATGCTAGGATCTGAGCCTCTCCCAATTAAAGAAAAAGTATGTGCTTTATTCACTTAAAATTTGATATGTACTGTCTAATTTAACACATTTTCCTTTTTCAGAAACTAGAATCCATCATGAAGACAGAATTGCTCATGAATAATACGAAGGAAGAAATCAGTACTATTTGGCAAGAACATCACAAAAACAAGGATTGTATATCAGCTGTAATTCCCGTTGATGTTTTCAACGAGATGAAACTTCGATTTAAAGAATTTAAAACCTTTTTGTTCCCTCTCCCGAGGAAAGAGGGCTACGAATTTATTGTTGTTCAATTTTCGGGTAACGAAGCCCATTTTACCACACTCATTAACTTTCAAGCCTATAAAGAAAATTCACCAGAGTGCCTAACAATGGTGCATTATCCAGAACTCGCTGAGGATAAGGGAATTGTCTTAATGGTTGGGGAGTTTGATAAAAATATTTTGGTAAGTGATACATCAGTAAAGAGATGAGAAAGGGAATGTTTCAACCCCCTATTTTCAGAGCATGTCCGAGGCATCCTGTCTAGTTGTTCAAGCCTTAATATATTATGGAGGAGATTTGGAGGTTGAGGGGAATCTTAAGCGCCTTAAACATTTAATAGATTTCAAATATAACACTGATGAGTTCAATCATTTTGATTTAATTGCTGGACTGGAAGCCTCCAGGAACATTCCCTTATCTCAACTCTTTTTATCGAATGTTAGCCATTCTGAAGAATAAAAAAATATTATTGTACACTTTTAGAACATCGCGGAAGCTCAATGCCTTGCAAATCAAATCGAAATGTACTATTATAGACCTTCTCCATCTAAAATTGCCTTGATGGAAACGTTTTTAAAGCGTCCGAATGAATTTAAGCACTCACAACTCATATCTGAAATGGATAATATCGTTTTGGATCTGGGGGCTGAGCAAAAGAAAAGTAGCTAAGGATCATTAGTCGTTGAATAGAGCTAGAATATAATTTGTATTAATTAAATCATGTAAATACAACACATTATATCGTGTTTTTTAACTTTTTATATAATCATATGTATTTAATAAGTGTCACTAGTTGTTTTGAAATATATATATATGAGAAGATTTTAAATGTCTCTTAAAAAATCATCGTCTCATATTTTCCCAGTCACAGTCTTCACAAAGCTCTGTTATAACATCATAGGCATTTTGATTACAAACGCCATCAGGACAGAAATGATATTTGTGGAAAGATCCGTCCAGGCAAACAGCGTAGATATATCCTTGCTTGCCAAATGTGCAAACGCAAGCACACTCTTGGGGCACAGTAAAGTTTGCAAGCGACCATTGTGAACCTGCATAAGCACCAGGAATCCCTAGAGAAGATAATGCAGAACGTTTATTCAGTTTGTAATCCTGGAGGGCAAATATATGTACAGTCCCTTTGTCTGAAGAGCAACAAAGCCATTGATCGTCAGAACTAAAATTAATGCAGTATAAATCCGCTTGATCAGAGCCTCTTCGCAATTCAACGAGCATGACTCGTCGAAGTGAATCCCAAATTCGAATTAAAGTTCCTTTTTTAGAAGCTGTGGCAATGAGATTTCCTTTCGTATTCAAGGCTAAACACCATAACTCAGTTTTGTGAGCATTCAGAGTTACAGGAGCAGAACTACTTTTTTGTTCCGTAGTGTCCAGATCTACAATTTGTAGGGATCCAGGTTTGTAGCCAGGGAAAATCATGATCCCTCTCTCAGCCTTTGCAGGACTCGCATCACAGAGTCCTCGAGGATTATCTCTTGTTTCAAGTGTATAGAGTCTCTGTGGATTTTGAGGAAATGAAAAAACATGGATTGCCTTTGGAGTAATGGCAATGAGTTTATCCCTACGAAGTTTGACATTTACAACCCCTTCGGGAAAAGTAAATTCCAAGACCATTTTGGATTGAAGATCATCGTAGATCATGACGGCATTCTCTGCATATACGCCTCCTGAACTAGAGACCATTGCAATGAGGTTAGTTCGATAGAGAATCTCAGCGATTTCGATTGATCCAAAGGTATCCGCTTTTTTTAAATGGGCCTTTTCCCGTACTGGCTCTGTATTGTAAACTCGTATTCCATCATCAAAGGCGCATACAAAGCAGGATCCGTCTTGATTAAAGCGGATAGAACGGATGTGACCCCATCCTTCCGCTAATCCCAAACGGGATTGACTCATTTTTGAAGGCTCTAAAGTATAAAGAAGATCTCAGATCACAAATATTAAATAAAATATTTATTTACGCACTGATAAAGATAATAATATTTCACAATAACATGTCAGTTGTTAATTTTTAATAAAGAAGACAAGAGAGAAGAACGTAGCTAGCAGATCGCCTACTTCATACTCTTTGTCTATGTATATTTAATATAAATTATAATGTATGCAAGTTAATAGAAATACAATAAACCTTGAATGTATGATCATTCATTATGATTCTATGACATGGATAAAATATTCACTTAATAATGAGTCTATTATAATAATGGTTTATTGATATCATGTACAGTACCTAAATGCAAATAGATTCCATGTGGCCCACATATCTTTCCATCAATGATAATAAATAACAATATTAAAACTAAGATATTAACCTATTTTAAGTAGTTAAGTAGTATTTTTTATTAACTGCATATGAAATGAGTACATTAATATATAATATCGTATACAAATTGTAACTTGTACAAGTTGCAACTCAAAGTTGAGATGGCTTATTTTAAATGAAGGATTTAGATTCTTTGTGATGTGTGGATAATGTTATGTTTGAATATACCATGGGTTGTGGATATGTTGAGAATATTTACTATTAACCAAGGTTATTTCTATTAACCCTACTATTGACTATATTGAGATGAAAATCTCTGTTGAATAAGTAGTCTCTGGCACATTATAGAGTTCAAATTAATATGTCGAGAGTTATATATCTTTTTAAATGCATATAATTGACTATTTATATGGATTCATTAGATGAAAATTAAATGATAGTATCAATGTATAATTAATTGGTCATAATAATGACTGATGCTCCCATTAAATAAAGCGTACTGAGATGTAGAAAAACTTTTACACAACTACCGAACTCAAGCTTTTTTCTCTTGCAAGAGTTAGCAACACTAATACTGACAATATTTATTTATAAGTTTAGGTTGTTCAAATGTCGTAATGTAATCCCAAAACATGTTGCTTCTTCGTTCTTTTATTCACCGTTTCAGGCATGGAAATGTTTTTCGAAGAGCCTGCAGTAACTACCAAACGGATCTCTTGTCTCGTACACGTGAGATCTTCAGTGAAAAGGAGGCAGCTGGCTTTTTGGAGACCATAAAACCTGGATCTATTATTGGGATAGACATTGAGGGACATCATCAAATACAAATCCTTCAAATTCGTGATGAACTCAAAAACGTCCTTATTTTCCGTGTGGGATTTAATCCGTCTTTGCTTCCTCTTTTAGCTCCTATATTAGAAAATGGAGAGATTACCAAAGTTGTTCATCAGGGCTTCAAAGATATATTTTCCCTCTATCGCTCAGGAATCCGTCTATGGGGCCTATACGATACATCCATTGCGCATAAAGTATATATGTATCAAGCATATGGTCATTCAATGTTTACAAAAAACAGCATTTCCTATCAAAATCTCTGTCAGTATCATGGCTATGAAGTCTCTGCTTCAAATCTTCTTCATAAAAAGAATCTAGCCTTATCTCTTTCAAAATGCCATACACCTGATCATTTATCGGATGATTATTTGCTATATTGTGCGAATGATGTAGATCATTTGATGGATCTTCATCTTGTTACGTCTTCACTATTGGATCCAGACTTTAAGTCAATTGAAAGACAACTCTCAGAATCGGATATATTGAGAGTAATGGACCCAGATCTTGGACCAATGTTCTCTGAAAGTCATCGTTCTTTAGACAAAAATGATTTATTTATTTCTAAAGTCCCTGCTCAGGCTGTGAATCCTTTCTATATCTATGAGATTCTTGAAAAATCTCCTGGGCGAAAAAGGATATATTTTAGTCCCACCTATGGTACAGCTCATATCATATTTGAGAAACGATCCTCCACTATTAGGAGTAAATTCCTTATTGAAAAAGAATCCCTGGATATTTTATCAAAGATTCAAGGATGTGAGGCTCAACTTCTAATTCCCCAAAGAATAGTAGACACAGATAAGAATAGAAGTGAAATTCAATTGGATGAGGCTCACATCTCCAAGTTTGTTTGCATCCTTCAAAAAGCAACAGATATTCCAATTGCTTTAGATTTTAATGTATCTCCTCATGATGAAGATATAATTCTGTTGGATGTATTTATTCATAGCAAAAAACTGATTCGTTTTACTTTAACTCCAGTTGTAGTCAAATTACTTAGACCCATTTTTGAATCAGATTCCATAACTAAAATTATTTTCAACACGGCCATCAATGATGTTACTAAGGGAATCAAACTTCTAAAGGAACATGGTGTTAAAACGAAAAAAATGATGGACCTTATGACTACATACAAATTATATTTGTTCTCTGCCTTTCAGGCTAATCCTTTTGCTCTGAACTTTGTTTCAAGAAAAGAGTTTTTTACGATTATGGGTCTAGAAGAACAGTCAAACAAAAACCTTTTAGAGTGTACCCTATTTGCATATCAACATCTGACTCAGAATCTTATCCCTCCAAGAATTCTTGATTTTGTAGGGGCATTATGTAAACTGGATTTAAATATAATATGTGAGGCTGATGAGAGCGCTAAAATAGTCAAGGGCCATTTTAAAAATAAACTCATCCACGAATCATTTTGTATATTGAGTACTGAAGAAACGAGTGATGCCTTCAAAGATAATTTAAGGAAACTCCTTTCCCCCGTTTCCTCTTCTATAAATATTACAATGAACTCTACTTCAATTGCTCTGGTTGAATTTACCAATCCTCACTTACTCTCTAACTCAATTCAACTCCTGCCAAATCATTACCGAGTCCTTCCATGGAAAAAGAACTTTATACATCACAAAGATAACATTCCCAAAGTGAATATCAATGATATTCTAAAGGACTTATCCTGCTTTACCAAATTGTTGGACACTTGCAATTTTGATTCTGAAATTGAGGATGGGATCGTTTCTTCTGATGGAAACGGATTGGAAGGGGAGGAAAATATTTCTAGTGGTGTATTTTTATGATAATAAAATAGTATTTTTCGTGATATAATCGTAAAGAAGTATGTAACTTAATGTGGGGAAATGGGGGTTGAGGAATGGGACATCATGTTTGAGAAGGGGACTGGATAAGAAAATAAGTATTCATCACTATTCAAGTTTTGCCCTCAAGCTGGTGAGGGAGTGGACATGCCGAAAGATTCAATCTATTAATCTTCATCATCATACGTCATCTAACTACTCCCTCTTGTTAGCTAAATTTTAGCTGCTTAAATTTGCATGTTCTATGACCAAATAAGTACATAGTATTATATACTTCACAGTTATTCAATCCACTATTTGCCGGCTATAAATTTATTTAATATTCATACTGGCTGTGGAGAAAAAATCAAATCAAATTGAATTACGCTTTAATTTAGATCGTGGATTTTCCCCCCTATGTGCACATTAGCTCGGAGTATATACTTTATTTATATACAGTCTACACCAACTGCTTTGAAATAAAAATAAAGGAATCCTTGTATATATCTATATATTGTAATATGAATATTTGTACAAAGCTCGAGCTTCTCGCATGATTGCTTGTTATCCCTAGTGTAGTGTAGAAATAGAAAAATAAAAAAGATGTAATGGAAGCAGTCGTAACTCTTCTTGGTTGTGTAGCTAGGAGCAGTAGCAGTTAAAAAAGAATAAGATGGAGGGAGGGCACGTTGTTGCCTTTATTCTATCACGCAACCTTCCCCCCAAAGAGAAATAGAAAAAAGGCCTAAAATCAGTTGGTAGCTAGCACATTAATCCCAAGTACGGAGTTATTATCCAATAATTGCTCATAGCTCCTTAACAAAAGCTATTCCAACCAATCCACGTTATGAACACGGATTTAAACAGCAGACAATGAAATACATGGTAATCTTCTGTGTTAGCGAGGTGAAGCCGTGAGGGAGAAGGAGTGGAAGGAGAGCAAGTAGAGGTAAGTTTGCTGTGTGGAAGCGCGCATGAAAATTAGAAGAAGAAGAAAAAAAGAAGGATTGATAAGAAGAGGAAAATTTGATTTTAATGTATGTATGTATTTGAAGGAGGATAGAGGGTTGGAGTTATTGTCTCATCATTCCATACGCTATTTGATGAAATGCGATGATGATCCATTCATGTTAATGATTATTGATAGTAAAAAAAAAATTGGATAATAATAGGGAATCGAAAGAGGCACAATGGAAAATAGTAATGGAGGTGTGAAAGGGATTGGAGGTCCGCCTAAGGGTAATGTAGGAGTAGGAAGCCGACTCTTCGCCTTATCCGCCATCGACGTAAGGGACGAACTCGAAGATCGACATCAAGCTGCCTTCGCTTCCGTGAACGCACTTACGGCAGATAAGTCTGAAAACGAGGCCTTGGACGCCCTTTCAACCGCCGTCTCACGTGACGCGAAGACTCATGAAGAGATAACCCTGGGACTCCTGATCGGAGTTCTCTCAAGCAATCCTCCCGAGCGCTACTATCGAGATCTGACGCTTGTGGCCCGGGACGGGCTCTCGGGGGTTCTCTCTCATCTCACACACCTTGTTCTTGACAAATGGACCAAACTGAGTCAAAGCGCCCGTTCCAATCTCCTCTGGCTCACCAAAGAAATGATAAAGAGCAACGTGTCTGGAACGGACTCCATCTGTTGGAACTTAATGCGACAAATTGCGGGAGGGGATGTGTCGCGTCCCAACCTTTGGTTAGCGGATTCTCTCCTCGATATCTTCATAGAACATCGTGCATGGCTGGAAAAGTTTAGTTTCCTCCTGGCCTCTGTGGTCTACACCTACCTCAGAGTCATTGAAGATCATTTCTATGTGGATAAACTCCGGGAAAAGGAAGTGAAATTTGTGGTGTCTCTCATGCGAGATCGCTTCAATGATGTGATCGTCATAGGAAGGGATCTCCTTCGTGTTCTACAATACATAGCCAAAATCAAGGATTTTGAGGAACTGTGGAGTGATATCATTTATAATCCCAAGAGTTTAGCGCCTAATTTTACAGGGATCACTATGCTCATGCACACTAGAACATCCAGACGATTTCTACAAAGTCGAATCACTCCCGAAATGGAAAGAAAACTTGTTTTCCTAACCTCACAGGTAAATATTCAAATGTATTGAAATGTACCCAATGAACTCATATTATCTTTTCTTATAGGTTCGATTTGGAACACATAAACGATATCAAGAGTGGTTTCAGAAGCAGTACTTAAGTACGAATGAAAGTCAAAGTCTTCGCTGCGACCTGATCCGTTTTATTGTTGGTGTCATTCATCCCACGAATGAACTATTGTGTTCAGACATTATACCTCGTTGGGCCGTAATTGGTTGGCTCCTCACCACTTGTACCTCTCCAGTTGCAGCTTCAAATGCTAAACTATCCCTTTTCTACGACTGGCTTTTCTTTCAGCCTGATAAAGATAATATTATGAATATTGAGCCTGCAATTTTAGTGATGCATCATAGTCTGAGACCCCACCCCGCCATCACTGCCACCCTTCTTGACTTTTTGTGTCGTATTATTACAAACTTTCATCCAAAGGAACAGGAAAAAGTTCGTAATGGTATATACAATTCCTTGAAACAAATCCTGGATAAAAGAGTTCTTCCATCCCTCACTACATTGTTTGATAATCATAAAGTTGACGAAGAGTTGAGATTGATGCTCAAAGAACGCTTTGCTCCCTTTATAAACAATGGACCTTGCTCCTCTCCTGGAGGTGAATCTGACGGAGAAGGTGGTATAGGAATTGGAGGAAGTGGTATTGGACTTGGGGGAGTCGGACTTGGGCCTGCATTTTCTGATGACGAGGAAGAGGAGCCAACAATTAAGTCTCCGAGTCCACTGGTAGAAGAAAGCATATCCTCTGAGCAAAATAACCATTTGAAAAAGGGGGCTAACAAAACGAAAAATAAATCTTCTACGCCGTCGCCTGTATGTCCAGCAAAAAGGCCCAAACTTCAAGAAAACGAAAAAGCACCAGAAGATGAGTCTGTACCGGTGGAAGAGAAACAAGAAGTGGCGGAGGAAGAAAAAGAAGAAGAGCCGGAGAAACCAAAAATGGAGGAAGAAGCGGAAGAGGAGGTCGAAGAAGAAGAAGAGGAGCATGAGGAAGAAGAGGAAGAAGAATATTTGGATAAGGAATTGAAAGACTTTCTTAAACGATTAAAGGAAGAGCCTGACAAGTTAAAGGGAAATATGGAAAGTCTCATTAATTTCGTAACGAATGAGAACCTTGATTTCGAGGAATGCTCATCCATTGCATCATGTCTTTCGGAAGTGTTGCATGACCAATTCGAAGATAAACTATTCCCAACAGATGAGAAGGCATATGATCCGGAGGCGCATGAGGCTGCAATGGCTCGTACTATCTTTATTGCATTTCGTTGTCTTACGGATCTTGGAGATCATCATGCAGGAAGAGGTCCTTTACTTAATGTTCTTGCTGAACTCTACGCCCTACAACCTCGAGTTGGTTATCTTTTGTTATACTTTCTGAAAATCGACCCTCGAGTTTCAAAGCGAGAGGCTAAATCAAAAGCTGGAGTCTATCGTGATCTCTGTGAAGCCATTGATTCTAAATTTTCATTGGACATTTGTCTAGTCAATGATATGAGACAGTGTCAAGAGGATGATGTTTCTCTATTTGTTTTTCTCGTCCCTGAGGTCTTCAGCAACTTTCCAAAATACGCCGTGGGAAATGTGGACTTACTTTATTTGATAGTCTCATGTGTTGATGGGCGGCAAATTCAAAATCTAGTTTGTCATTTACTTTCCAAAGCATTTGTTTTGGTCAAAAGGGATTCAAGCTCATCAGTTTTGAACGCGAGTTTATCCTGGGAGACTTTTGAACAGTACGCTCTCTGGCAGTTACTTGGTGCGCATGACCTTCCTATTGATTCTGTTCTACCTCTTGTTTCAAAATTGGACTTTTGGCAACACGCTGAAGCTCTCACTTTTATATCTTTACTCCTTAAATTGGAGAAACCCACCTCGGAATTGGTAAAACAAATTACGTCTCGGGAAATGCGCCGAGGGGATAGTTTTGTGAATAGTGTTCTTTCTTATTGGTTGTCCAGTGACTTTCACGAGAAGCTGTGTGACATTATTTCTCATCAGTTAATTAAACAGTCGTCCAATAGTTCAAAGGAGTCAAAGAAGAAACGTAGTTCCAAGTCCTCTTCTTCAAGCTCTAGTAATTCTTCCTCTAGTGCTTCGAATGGAACAATGTCTTTAAGTCCTTCCGCGGAACTAACTCTATCCCATATTGATGCCTTAAGGAAATGCTCCAGGCATTACGACTTCTTTTCTTCTAAATCTTTGCAAAACGCTCTTCAACAAGCGCGAATATATTGCACGGAATCTCAAAAACGTAGATTTCAGGACTTGTTTACATTGGCAGAGTCTGGTGACATTTACTTAGAGAGTGATAACGTGGAGAAGCCTAATAAAAAATCCTCGTCCAAGTCTTCTTCATTTTCAAGTGGGAGTTCCAAATACAATAGCATTAATAGCGGTGGTGGTAATATTAACAGCATCTCTTCCTCCTCCTCGAATTATGCAAAAAGTACGAATTTATCCTCATCTATGTCGTCCTCTTCATCCGCTGCCGCCATTGCAGCTGCGAATAGCAAAAAGACATCTTATAGTAGTAGTAGTTCGAAACAACTAACAGATTCCTCAGAGGAGTACAGTGATAGAGAATCCATCGCTGATAAAGTGATCTCCATGGAAAAAAACACTTCATCCTCCTCCTCCAGGAGTTCTTCTTCAAAGCGAGGTCGAGGGAAAAATCCACGGAAGCGAGCGAGTAAAATATCGTACAAAGAAGCAGAATCCACTGAGGACTCGAGTGAGAACGATGAGACTCCCAAACGAAGAAAGAAGAAACGCTTATTGAGTCCATCCGATAGCGACTAAAATGAATAAACTAAATTAAAGCACCGACGTCAATTTACATACAAAGAGGGGGGTTGGGGGGTTAAAGATGTAAGGAAGAAGGAAATTTAAGATATAATAAATCATATTAATATATATATTTTCCAGTAACTGACCGACCAAAAAAAAAAAATATATATATAATTTTTTTTCATCATACATATATATAGATTTAAAAAAAGTACTCCTACTCTAAAAGAGGCAGTGTTTATTAGAACCAATAATAACTTTCTTCATTTTTCTCTCCATTTATATTTGTTAGGTTAAAAAAAAGCTGTGATTATTTTTTTCCATGTGTATGAAATGAAAACAAATTAACTGAGTCCTTGTATATTCCATGTTTGGTTTTTTTTGTGGCCCTGTTATTTTTATCTATGTTTGTATAACCCTCCCACAAATCAATCTACATAAAATAATGGGTGCCCAGGACTTTTGTCTTAACTTAAATCCATAAATTAAGTTTATACGAGGAAGTTATTGTTTTATTTTGGGTTGTAATTGATGTTCCCTTTGAAAATTGTAATCAAAATATGTAATATTCATTCGTATAAAACTCATTAAATAGTTGTTTTCGATATTATTATTTATGGATTGAAATTTTGGGCATAATTCCATCATTTTCCCAACAGAAAGCAACCATTTAATGCTTTTTATATTAACATTAATTTCAACCAAAAAATAAATAATAACTTTGTTTATTTACAAATATATTAAAGCGAAATATCCTTTAGGCAAAATGGCTTTAAGGCATAAGTACCATGTTCCAAAGTAACTTATGTGTCGAGAGTCAAAAAAGTGATTCAAATCCTCTTACATATTCTTGATAATCGAATATGTAGCCCTTAACATCATTAATGCGTTCATAGTACATGAGGTACCCGCATAACGTGGTTTCAAACACCTCGGATTTCGTATATCGCGGTGTTTGGAGTTATTCAAAATTAGAATAACTATACCCCGTATAGTGCGGTTCAATTCGCGTTTTTTTATATTATGATTATAAATTATCAAAAAATATATATTTAGGTAAACAAGAATTTATGTAGTTGTTGATGATTTTTTCATAATATGCTTTTATATTCATACGAAAAAAATGTATGATTTTCATAGGGGGAGTGTCTGTTGTCAGAATTTGATTTGATATCTAGACTTAAAAGTTTTGTTTAACCCATTTATTATACAAACTTGCAATTAAAAATATTGCTGGATAAAAATTGGACAAGTTTCGATTATTTAAATTTTACAGTATTCAAATGAACGGATTAAAACTCTAGTTATCACCCGGTTAAGACTAAATTCTAAAATTATTTTACAAGTATCTTGACTGGCATATTCTATTTTAAATAATTTTAGTAAAATTTGGACTATGAAAAAGAATTTTTACCGTTCTACGGGCTTATAGTATTGAAAAAGGCCCCGTACAAGGAGGATTTTTCTTGTTTCTAAAAACCGTGATATACCTATATTTGATATAATCAGCAGTTAATTCATATTTTAATTCGGGGAGAGGTAGAAGGGGAATATATTATTCGGTATGAATTATCAATAATCATGTACTATAATTCCTATAGGAGCTAGATATATGAATGGATAGGAATGCCTTTCTAAGGGATTTAATTCTGTGATTGGTATTCTTATGTTTTAAATATATTTGACTCGTATTTTAATTATTTATTGTCCAAGAGTCATTCTCTTGAAGAGGTTATATTTAATTAACAATGTGTTATGAGGGGATTTTTATTTATGTAATGTGAAAGGGTGAATTCCACATTATAAACGAAGTTCCTTTCTAAAGAAGGTCATATGAGATGCTCTCCTTCAAGTAGGTATTTTGACAAAAGAATTAAATTACGAGTTATAATAAGTGTATGTTTACCTGTTTGATAGCCAGGCGTTAAACACTATGGACTCAATCATTTATAATAACTAAGGAAAATAAGTAAATTTAGAAAGCCTACCTGTAGGAAATGAAAATTAAGTACCTAGATCACCAATACGAATAATGATGGAGGATATAGACGATCTTTTAGAAGAATTGGAGGACATTGATCCTTTTACTCCCAAAAATCTTGACGATATACTCGAAGACCCTTCCTCCAAGGATCGCAGTAATCTTCTATCCAACAATATTAAAAGGTCTCGAAAAAGATGTTCTCCAACCACTTATTTAGGAGGATCTAAATTTAATTTCGGTTGGTCTTCTACGGATATTCAATGTTGTGATCGGCTATTTTGCCTCAAGTGCGATTTTAGAGTGTGCATTTTTGGAAATCACAAATGGAGATCTGACACAGACTATTACTTCCTAAGGGATTTTGTTCCTGATTATAGGAGATTGAAGAGCAGGCTCCTGATATCAAATGATGGCTCTAATGCATACTGCTGCCAGTGCAAGTGGATTAATGTTCGAGAATTGATGGATGTTGAGACAGCCATATTGGATTCTAATTGGGCCTGTGTGGGGCATTAACAAAGTGATTCATTCTCATTGATTGATCCTAATATGCTATACTTCCCCCCTACTTAAACGTTTTACAATATTATGCAAAGACTATTTTCGCATAGTCATTGCAAATTATAATTAAGTATTATGACATACGCCTTCATTCTACAAGGAATTCCTTAACATCAAATAAAGCATTCATGAGTTGTTTATTAATAAATATTTAATAAAAATGTTTTTTGCCTTCTACCTAATTGGATATAACAAAATTAATTATTTTTTTTCATTTCACATAAGTCATCCCTGATAGAGTCCTCTTAAATAAAATAATTTAATGGTTCACACTTTTCGGAACATTTGCGTTACATTTATTCATTCAACCTACTGTTAGCAGTTTGTAAAAGCGGCAATCAGCAGATGAAAGCTGTCCGAGCTAAGAGGACGCCGAATAAACAATAATAGATGTGTTGATATATGAATTCATAATCATCAAACGAGTTATGAAACGATCGTCCTCTACAGATTCCACGAGGAATCTAGGTCCTTTGATAGGTGCCATTGATCAAGGGACTTCAAGCAGTCGTTTCATGGTATTTTCTGCTCACACAGCGGAGCTTGTAACCTATCATCAAATCCCTGTTCTACCAGACTCAGATTGTACACATAAAGGTGTTTCTCATTTTTAGTTTATACATTTGATTATTTATTCATACTAATAATGATTTGCAGGATGGATACAGTGCGATCCAATGCGACTCTTGAGTACGGTTGAAGAATGCATTGAGCGCACAATTGATAATATGGAAAAATTAGACCTGGATCCTTGGGACATTGTGGCAATAGGCATAACAAATCAAAGAGAGTCTGTCATTCTTTGGGACAAGGTTTGATTTCATTGCTATGCGGATGGTATTTATATGTTAATGTATCTTATAGAACACTGGGAAACCTTTTTACCCTGCCATACTCTGGTGTGATGCTCGAACTGAAGACACAACGCTCAAAAAACTTATGTCAGAAACTCCTTATTGGCGGCATGAGTATGTTCGTTATAATTCTGGCCTTCCTATTCATTCATATTTCTCTGCGATTAAAGTCAAATGGCTAATGGAAAACGTTCCTGAGGTAAGGGACGCTATTAAAGAAAAGAGAGTCCTCTTCGGAACCGTGGATACTTGGCTTCTATGGAACCTAGCAGAACGAATCCATGTAACTGATGTCACGAACGCATCTAGGACATCCTTGATGAATATTGAAACTCTTGAATGGGACGAAAATCTTTGCAGTTTTTTTGGTATCCCCATGACTATACTCCCAGAAATACGTTCTTGTTCGGAGATTTATGGCCCTCTTAGTCGTGGGAGGTTAGCTGGAGTGCCAATTAGTGGGTGTATTGGAGATCAACAAGCGGCTTTGGTGGGACAGAAATGTCTTAGACCTGGAGAAATGAAGGCAACCTATGGTACTGGGTGCTTTATCTTAAAGAATATTGGACCCAAAATACTTCATTCTCGTCGAGGTCTTTTAACTACCGTAGCATATAAAGCTGGGCCGGACAGTCTTCCTGTGTATGCTCTGGAAGGCAGTATTTCTTTTGCAGGTGGAGCTGTTGATTGGCTGAGAGACTGCCTTGGTATCAATTTGTACGAATTAGACAACGTCGAAGATAGTGGTGATGTGTATTTTGTTCCAGCCTTTTCTGGTCTTTTTTCACCCCATTGGCGACCTGATGCAAGAGGAATCATTATGGGATTAAACCGTTTCTCCTCCAAAGAACACATTTTTCGAGCTACTCTCGAGGCTGCTGCCTACCAAACGCGTGATATATTAGAGGCTATGTACGAAGAGTTTAACGAAACAGATTCTCCATCTTCTCTACTTGTAGATGGAGGCCTCACAGAAAACGGATCTGCCATGCAAATACTCTCCGACATTTTAGGTATCCCTGTTTTAAAACCATCAATGTCTGAAACAACTGCTCTTGGAGCAGCTATTATGGCGGGAAGGGCTGAAGGTATTGAAGTTTGGGATACTCGTCTTGAATCACCCTCAACAAAAATAACTGTTGATCATTTTCTACCTCATATGAGTCGAGAGGAACGACATCGTAGATATGAGAAATGGAAAAACGCCGTAGAAAGAAGTCTCAGTTGGACATCACTAACTCCTAAGATGGACATGGAATCCAGGCTTTTTTCATCAATCCCCTGTACTATTTTCTTAATGACAGGACTAATCCTTCTCATTGTATCTGAGAAAATGAAGCAGAGTCCTTAAAAAATATTTATTTTTATATTTCTTTAATTTTAGAAATTTAGAGATGTTCATTTACGTATTCTATTCGCAAAATAGTTTATATAATATATTAATAATTTTTTCTTTTAGATAAAAAGTATTTAAAAAACATGAAAGACTAAGTATCATGAGGTTTAAAGCATAAAATGTATATTAGTAAAGGATACAATGGACTTAATTTTATCTTTTTATCATATGATATAACGCACAGCCAGAATAAATTAGGTAATTAGCAATATCTTTCACAGCCATTATTGGTACATATTCATATTGAATCTTAATTTATCCAAGATCCTCCTCTTCTTCGATCAGGGGAAATAAAGACTTTGGAGAGTAGCTCGCCCTTCTTTTCCCTGAATACTTCTTGCGAAGTGGAAATCCATTAAAAGTTTTTGAATGAGTTAAAGGAGAAGATCCTTTGAAGAAGGATCCATTTGAGATTTTGACATTTTTGACGACTACTCGATGAGTTGTTGTTGCTTTTGGCTGAGACAGAGAACTCCTTTGTACGCTTAGGCTGTGGTTAAGACTTGAAACAAATCCTTCCCTCTTCCTTTGCCGACGTTTTTCACAATAGGTCCTTAGGGTTCTAAGTATTTCTACAACACACGCGATTCCGATTTTGAGAACTAAAGTAAGGATCATGCTCTTGGTAGTGGGTGTGGTAATTAATTTATTTTTTACGCCATCCAGATCTGGCAAACTAATTCGGTGATGACTCTCCATCCTCTAAAGTCCCAGTAACAAAACTTGAAAAGAGACTGGAATGTCTTCTCTTTTTATTGAATTAATTATCATTTTGCATGCTCTCTCGTTTCCTCGCGGGTCCAAAGAGGTGAGCTCCTAGGCAGTTGTAAATAATAAAATATTTATATATATATTGTGTACAAGTTGCAACTTGTATAAGAAAACTGTACAAGTTACAACTTGTATAAGAAAAATGTACAAGTTGAAATTTATTCGTCTTAAAATGCATTTTTAAAATCCTTCCATCCATTTTGTGATTGCAGCTTGTACACGACATATTAATTATTACATACACTGTCTATAAGTTGCAACTTAAAATTGGGATGGGAATTCTTTAAGAGTACTTGCCATGAGGATAATGCAATAATTGAATATTAACCATTAATAAATGTGACACGTCAACACAAAAGCAAGCTAGAATAATTATTCTCAAAATGGAATATGGATTACAATTGTATTTTTGTACGAATAATTATCGTCAATTTCTATCAACAAATTGTTCTTATCAAACCTTTGGGATGTGCCACAAATTATGTTACTTAAAGTAGTTTAAATTGATCGTCACAATAAAAAATGAGAAGCTAATAAATCTATGGCTGAAAGAGGACATATCTGGGACAATTTTGGTCTCTTAAATGTAATAAAGGCTCTCAACTACGGTAAAATTATTGAGTATCCTAACTCATTCCAGTAATTTAAATACCAGGCCTTTAATTGACTCAAAAATGTCTATAAAATATTGGTATATGAAGAAAAATATTACTTGGAACTGATCACAATTGTAGGCTTATTATTTAATTTATCCACAAGAATTTTAACTACAGTTTAGAAACTTTATTTGCTTCAAGATTCTTATATTGGCCCCGCTGTAGCCCCTCTCAACCATAAGATCTATCTATTTATCATTATTATATTGTGACAAACCATTTTGGTTATTTTAAGTGCAATTTGTAACATATCCAAAGGGTAAATTTAACTAATTTATGGATAAAAATTAAAGATAATTTGTCAAAGAATAGCAATATAATCCATAGCATGCTTTTGTATTGATAGGCCACATATTTTAAACTATTTTTAAAACAGATAGTCTCTCTCTCTCTCTCTAAATAAATCATGATTTATGACTCCCCATAACCTTTAACACCCTTGGATCAAAGTCCATTTTAAAGCATAGTTTTCCTCTCAAAGGTTGAGCACATTTCTCCTTCAGGAGTTCAAAGTCCATTCTTGTTTTATAAATTATAATAACATAACATGCTACAGTTGCAGATGAATATATAAAATAAGGGGTTCTCTCCCGGGATCCCGATTCCCCGGGTTGTGTACCTACGAAAAATTCTTGTATATCATTATTTCTTAATAATATTAATATATTAGGGGTATTCAATCATAGTGATGAAAATCGGGTGGATTTTTTAGCTCACCTGTTTTTCTGAAGAATGAATTTTCTTTTCTTTAAGTAGTTGTCACTTGTCATTATTATTTAATTACTGAGGAGTAAACATCATTCACGTGTACGTATAAAAGACGGCGACTATCCTTGATGATTTGTGGCGGAGATATAAGTGTCAGTCCGTGTTAGACTCAAAGTAAAATTGAGGATCTATTGGAGTAATTCTTGCATATGTCCTTGTTTATTTCCTTCTCCTTTCGCCACGGCTGGTTGTAGCTGATCTAATGAAACGTGATCTAAGCTGTTCTCCTTCTAAACCTTTTTTCAAATTTAATTAGGGTTACCATGTTGATTATCTTTTTTTAAAAACATGTTTTAAATATTCCCGATAAGCGTCACTGTTAATAAATCTCGTGGTTCTTTTTTCATAATTTTACCTTGCTCCTGGAGCCGTGTGTTTCGACTTTTATTTTAGTAGACGACAAGACTATTTTTTACTCTATTTGACAAACCGGGGGAGAAAGAGTCTCAATACTAGCAGCTAGCCTAATTTTTTTTTGTTGTTGCCGACTGTTAATTATTGTTTAGAGATCTGTTATATTCATTGAGTTGACTAACTAATCAATGATTGAGTATGAAAGGACATGCATTCTTAAAGAAGGTCCATGATTGAAATAAATGAAAATGAAAATATAAATCCTTTGTAGTACATTTTTTGAGTTCACAATTCGTAGAGTCAGCCGCTTTAAATCAGAGGGGCTACATATACTTGGTTGTAAATCCTAAGCATTTCTTAGCGTGCGAGTTTTGTTATTGTGGAACACCTTTTTAATTCTTTAACTCTTGTAATTGTTCATTCATTCTTGAGGAGAGAAGTATAGAGTAACTACGTGCGAGTGGGCTCATAAAAAACATAAAGTAACATGGATGATTTCTTGAGCTGCTATCTTCCATCGTAATAAACATGGGCTAAAAAGATATGAGATTTGTTAATGGGGCTTGTAATTGCTACATGAAAATATTTTGTATTGACCAAAGCTTTCTTCATAATTCCTTCATTCTTGAAGGAAGAACAATAAGTATAAAATAATCAGCAGTACGTGAAAGATGCAGAGTTAGTTAGTTAAAATTTTGTTTACTGTTCACAATTGGCATAAAAAAATAATAATAAACATAAAAGTGAAGAACACAACCACAGAACGGGGGTATCTGTGTCACAACAGTAAAAGAGATTCCTTCTTACATTTTAAATATAAAAAATATTTTCTTCATTTTAACACATTTCATTATTACAAGAATTTGGTATTTTTCTTCCTCTTCTTGCATGCCTTCAATTCTCTCATATGAGAGTCTATATATAAGATGATCTGTACTCTGAGTTTCTTCCTTGCAGATATTGCAGAGTCCTCTTGTGTTCTTCCATTTAATGAGATGAGCGAGGAATTGTCCATGTCCTGTGTAGGCTTGAACAAGTAGCTTCAGGCATTCAAGTCAAAGTTTAACTGATTTTGGTCTTGGCTCTTTCATCATCACATGAGGTTGCTTCATGCTCTGATTGTTTTTAAAACGACTACGCCACATTTTGTAAAAGAAGTCATCCAGTGTTTTCTTAATATAAATGGGAGATACACCAACACACTCAGAGTTTCACTTTTTGCAAGATAGTCAGAGAATTCATTACCTGTGATATCATTGTGACTTCCGTACCATTCAAAGATTATTTTTTCCGAGGTTGATGGGTTCTTTACACTTTTTGACTTCATTCCTTGTGGTAATTGGATTAATCAGAGCGGCAACTGCTGATTGAGAGTCAGTTCGGATCATAACTTTCTTCTATGCTTTTTTTCTTGTTTTAGAAGATCTTCCACCGATTGTTTTATGGCGACAACCTCAGCTTGGAAGACGGATGCTTTTTTATTCAAAGATGCCATAGAGCGATGATTTAAAACATATCCCCTGGTAATGGCCCATCCAGCACCTGTATTGCCTTCTTCGACCTTTGATCCGTCTGTGTATATGATTGTGTCCAGATTATCAAGCTTAGAATTATCCATCCAAATTAGCTTTCCTTTAATGTAATCACTGGTTTTTTTTTTAGGTGAGCTTGGTTGAGTATTTTGTCACAGGAGAAACGGTGTCTACGACGTTTCGGAAGGTTGCCAATGCCGTTCCAGGTATCCCGTAAGAAGTGTCTTATTTTCTATCTTGCTTTTGTTACCTGTCCTATTATATAAAGATCAAGAGGGACTATGCCATTTAAAATTTTTAAGGCACTTTTTTTTACTATAATAGCATGGCCCATATAAGGCTCCCGTAGGAAATTATTGGTCTTATCATCACGTCATAGAGCCATAAAACTTTGTCTGAGATTAAACCCCACTTTTGATCAATAGCTGCTTTGACCATGTTCCACAGACAAACGCATTTAGCAGCTTTTTTCTTTTAGGTGTTCCGTCCAAGTAAGTCCTTGATCAAATATGACACCCAGGTATTTCATTTTTGATGAAAAATTTATGAGTTTCCCACCCATTTCAAGTCTAGGAAAGTATTTTGATCGCAGTTTATATGCCTTTGAGAAATAAACTGATTTAGTTTTGTCTGTGTTAAAGTTTAAACCATTCATTCTTCCCTATTTTAGAATAGTATTGACCGCTTCTTGCATATCAGCATAGCCAACAGCCTTGACTGCGTTATTATTAAATTTTACACAGCTAGTATATAAATATGTGTAGAATGGGAATGCTAAAATAAAGAAACCCAAAATTAAGATGGTAACCCTTACAATTTGAAGAATGTTTAGAAGGAGATAAAGAACCATGCTCATTTCATTTCATTAGATCAGCTACAATCAGCTGTTACAAAGGATGAAGGAAAGAATGAAATTAATAAGGACATTTGCTAGAATTACCACGATGCCGATCCTCAATTTTACTTTGAGAAGGACTTACGATTATAACTACGCAACAAATCCCCAGGGTTACGCACTGTCCTTTATGTGCACACACGCATGTTCAACCATGGTTTGAATATAATTGAATCCATTTAAGAAAGGATATTCACTACTCAGGAATTAAATAATAATGACAACTACTAGGGAAAAGTAAATTCATTCTTCAGACAACCAATTTAAAAAAAACACGCCGGATTTTCATCACTGTATATGTTCTCTGCTGATTATATGTTTCTGCTGGTATCTCTTAATAACTGTTGGCTAATGATTAGTGTTGTGCTCGTCCTTATTTAGGACTGAACACTGCAGTCCTGTTCAGTCCAGTCCTAAAAACTTATAAAGTTAGGTCATTGATGATGGACTCAACTTTATTTCTTATTTTTCTTTGATCTGTACTGACAGTCGGAAGGACCGGCACCAAGACTGATATGACCCGTCCTAAGACTGTACTGGACTGAATAAATAAGGACTGACACAGAAATAATGATGATAATTATAAGTACTCTAAATACACTTGATAACAGACATAAAAATATATTTATAAAGACAGTTTTCTTAACATTGGAAAATGAAGTTTCTACCTATTTTTCAAGAAATTTCATTTATGTATAAATGATTATTATTTATTAATTTATACATATTTATATTTCACCACAACATACAATGATCTGGAATATTAATTGTAATCTAGACTAGAGCAAGGTTCAAGGAGAGCTATGCACATAGTTACAGGTAACAGAAGCATGTCGGAAGATAATGAATAATTATTATGTTTTCCTCTTTTGTTCGAATCACTAATAATTAATTAAACAGTAACAGTTCTGGGGGTTCAAAGAAAGACATCTGAATTTCTTTCTACACTCAGGAGCGTCCCCTGAATTATATATATATATTTTTTTTTTATTGGGGCTTGGATTTTTTTTTTTTTTTTTTTAATCTCAAAAAAGTAAATTTTTTCAAAAATAAAGTCATAAATCCACAGCTGCACAAAAAAAATTTGAAAAAAATTGCATTTCAAATATTAATTTTTTTTTCATTTTTAGGAAAAATAATTTGAAAAATTAAATTAGATTTTTAGAAAAAAAAAATCAAATTTTAAATTTTCCTAGTTAAAAGTAAAAAATCCTTAATTTTTGGGGCGGGGAGGCTAAAGTCCCTGAAGACGCCCCTGACACTCAAAGAAGAGCTAAATTAAAACTTGTATATCCGTCCAAATCAAATTACATGTTCTATTGATAGAGGTGTATAAAATATATATATGTCCTAGAAAGCTTTTTGTAATTGACAATATAACTAGGATTTTTATTTTCCAAAACTGTTATTATTACTATTTAATTCTTGATGATAGAATTTCTAAGTATAAAACCATGAGCCATGAACCGTGTGCTCATAAAAGACAGAGAGTAACAATGAGGGATTGCTCGGGAGTTAAAAAATATGAGTCCTTGTTGAACACGGAGTACCTAGAATTGAGGATTGACATAAAAAGTAATTCCTGCCTGTCAATGTTCATCTTGGAAATGTTGAAATTATCTTTTGGTCGATTTTTGGAGGAGGAATGAGCAAAGTAGAACTATATCTCATTTCCTATCAGTTCAGTCCAATTAAAAAAAAAATTCAGTCCTAGGACCGGTCCTTATCGGTCTTTTGTAGAAACTACAACAGCTGAAATTACATAGTAACTACTAACTACGTCATTTGAGTCGCTGAAGTACATCAATGGGGCAAAATACCTGTAGGAGGGTGCTAGGGGATTTCATTCCCATGAAATTCATTCCTATTAATTTCATTCTCTGTAAATTCATCTCCAGACATTTCATTCCACTTTAAAGAGGTTTTAGTGACGTCATACGGTTTATGTTTCTAACCTACTTAGTAGTTTTTGTGTGGAGGGCTGTGGCTAGGCAGTCGGTACAGGGGATGAGTCATCGATCACTAGTGATGGATGTGTTAAGGATATGAATGATTTATCGTGCTTATACTTTGGGAAATAGAGGAAGAGGAAGGGTAACGCCGGGATTTACTTCTATTTCCCAAGGTATATACAGTATCGACGGATCAGGATTCCATTTCTACATACTAATAAAATGTATCATGACGTCATTTCTGATCCATAAACACCATAATTTATACTGCCGGGCTCGCTGTAGGAGATACATTCAATATTTTCTTAAAACTTATATTCTTCAATCCTAGCTATGAGTTAAAAAAATAAGGAGATAGCTAGGACCATAAGACTAAAAGATCGATTTATCAGTCCTAATGCCCGTTGAATGGTAAAAAAAAGATTGGACTAATAAAAAAGAGTAAAAGCGGCGGGGGAAAAAAGACTGATAAAGCAATTAGTCCTAGGACTGATCCAACACTATTTGGTCCCCTATGGACCCTTCCCTGTTGTCTGTATCGGTGTTCGTGGATTTTGTGGAATAGGATTTCATGATTCTACTTTGCTTCTTTTGGTCGATACCCCACCAAAAATCGACCTAAAGACTCAACACAATTAGGAAGGTTCCATAGGGCAATGAGGCATACTTCTACTTCTCCACCAAAAATTGACCTTATAACTCTGTAAAAAAATATGACATTGAACAATTGTAAGGATTTTTATAGATGCAACCTACAGGATGTATATTTTTTGGAATCTGACGAAAAAAGAGAGCACAGCAAGCAAAAAATTAATAGGGGTCAGATCTTTATTACGCTGAAATTTTCTCAGGAAGCAAGATCTTTAAAAGGACCAGGTCCTGTCTGCTGAAATGACAGTTTCTCCCATTATTAACCAATGAGATTCAGGGGACTTTTATATCAAAGTATCCTGTTGCTTATGTTATGGGTTTGGACGTCGTAGCGTCTGATGAGAAGAGGATGGTACTTATTTCTTCAAACCCAGGAAAAAGTTTATGCTTTGGCATACTACATTACCACAAGGTTTGGAGGTGAACCGTCTTCCTGAAGTTGAAGGGGAACTACCCCCAGGAAAATTATGTACGGAAGGACTCGGGATGAGGCTTTGTGTCATACATCTTCCAAGGCCCAAAAGTTTTGCTCAGATAATGATGCCTCTTTCTAGGACAAGTCCTTCTCGAGCCATCTTTATCCAATCTCAATCTTCTAGACCAGGGATTCTCAACCTTATTTTAGTGATGTACTACATGTAAAATATTTATTTAACCCAAGTAGCCCCTTAGCAGCACAAAACATTTTTAGCTTTAGTGAATTGGGCGTCCTATAATTTTTTTTTTGAAAATAAATCCAAAAATCCACAGCTATTTACAAAAAATTTCATATCTATTCTCAAAAAATTGATACCCCGGAGTTATGTACCACATGTAAAATATTAATTCAAAATCTCAAGGAACCCCTGGAGTACCTCCAAGTACTCCCATTTGAGAACCACTGTTCCATACTATAGAGTGTGGAGCAGTTCTAGTTGGCAATCTGTACAAGGTGTTTTTTTTCCAAAGTTGTTATTATTTTTTTATACTTAAAGAGAGAACATCTTAGTATAAAGCAATTAAAAGTAAGTAAAAAAACGAAAAGTAATACTGAGGATTTGCTCGGGAGTTTTAGTCGTAAGTGTAAGTACTTGTTGGACCTAGAGTAGAATTGAGGATGGGTGTCGGAGTAATTCTAGCCTTTATGTTCTTTCCATATTCGGAGTGGGTTTTTTGTTTATTTCCTTTCACTCACGGCTGCTTGCAGCTGATCCAATAAAACATCATGAAGCTGTTCTCATCCTAGGATTCTTCAAATTATCAGGAGTAACACGGTAAAATTTTGTTTTCTTTTATTTTCACATAGCGGTGGGACATGCTTTATGCGTAGTGATTGAAATGCTGTGAATTTTTTAGGTGCCTTTTTTTTTTTTTTTTTTTTGAACTAGTAATCTAAGAATGAATTTTCTTTTCCTTTGCAGTTGTCATTATTATTTAATTCCTAAGTAGTGAACACCCTTTCCTAAATAGACTCAATTATATTTGAAACCAGATTAAATATTCAATAAGGCCCATAAAAGACGGGGCCTAACCCTGAGGATTTGTTGCAGAGTTATAATTGTAAGTCCTTGTTGGACTCAGAGTAGATTTGAGTATTGACATCGGAGTAATTCTTGCCAATGAGGTTGTTAAATCCTTCTCCCCTTCATCCCTTGTCACAGCTGATTATAGCTGATCTTCTCCAAACCATTCCCCAGCTGTTCAGGGTTACCATATTGACTTTCTCTTTATTTTTTTAAACATGCTCATTATAAAAGGATTTTCATCACTATGTATGCGTTGCTGTCAAATGGTAATATCCATATCGCAAATAATTAATTAATGAAGTTTCAAGGTCAATTCTAAAAAGAATAATTCATCAATGTTCGTTCTTTGATTACTTTTGTAGCTATGAACGATAAGTATATTAATGAGTATAGATGAAAAAAATAGGATAATGTAAAACTTACAATTGTAGTTGGAAACTGAAAAGTGTTTTAGTATCTAAAGCTGTTCCCAGTATTCTTTCATTCTTGAGTAGAGAACATTTAAATATAAAGTGTAACCATGAGCGTGTGTGTGCTCATGAATAGAGTGTGGCAAAAAGTATGGATAAATAACATTGTGAGATTAGAAAAGGAAAAGTGTATATCCTTAATATCCTTTTTGGGGTGGCAAAAAAAAAAAATGTGAATCAAAAATGGTTCAATATTTCATTGCTTAAGTGCCCATTTTTTGTCGTGCGTCCTATGTACGTATGTAAATATTCCATTTATTAGTATCGATTTGAGTCAAAACTGGAAGACCATCCTTTCCTCCTCAGGTTATTTTGTAACCTGCATAGCTCCATAATTATTTCCATTGCCTCTAATATATCTTCTTAATTGCTAGATATATTTTTCTCGACATATACTTGTATATTTAAAAATGGTTTTGACTAAATTTGTATTTACACAAGTATCTCAAGCATAGAGATAAAGTACATAAAGTGAGGATACTGATTAGTAGAAGGTGAAATTCTTTGAAGTCGCCACAGCAGACGAAAGAAAAAAAAATAGTTGACCAAAATAATCCAGAACATAGTAACTCCTGCTGTAAGCTCCAACAATTTTAAAGCATTAGTATGACCATTGTAAAAAAATATACTTGTATACATATTCCTCCAGGCACGCAGCCAGTTTGAACAGGCCATTTCCCCCCTAGCAGAGCCCTATAAGAAGAGATCACGAGATTACAGCGCCCCCTTGTGGCATATTTGAAATTACCCAAAAAGAACTTAATACAATAAATGAATACTAAAAAAATAATTTTATTGTGCTTAATTATAATGAAAAAATGGAAGAATTTACTTTAATAATAATCTTTTAACTTGATTGATTTCGTTTACACATTCTTCGTCTTCCGAAAGTAGAAGAAGCTACTCTATTTTCTTTGATAATCGCAGTTTGCATTCCTAATAATCTTATACTAACATACTAAGACACAGTAAAAAATAAAATTTTATGACATTTGGCGACATTTATAGACGACGTAATTGGTGGAAGCGCTACTTCAGTCATTGAGTTTATAATTTTTTTCATTTCTTTTCTATCGATTTATATAATATTTGAATATAGCCTCTATTTTTGCAAATTGATACAAACAGTTCCTGGCGCAATAGATTAATTAGACAACAACATATTCTTGATGAAATTAGATTCATGTCCACCAAGTCTATATCTCTATTTTCGAAAGTAAGAGGTTCCAAATAAGGAGTAAAGTATGTATGACCCTGAAATTGTGGAAATCTTTTTTACCTGACATTCGAAATAAAAAAAGTTGCTTCAGATTTTCCTTACTTATTAAATTTCAGTATTCTCCTCCCAAATGAAAATGGTTTTGTTAGAGGTTGTTGATGAGCCTGGGATCTTTAGGTTTTAGATGTTTAAACAATGTTGGAATGGCTTGAGAGTTGGAATTCCTTATTTCTTTAAAATGTTTAGAGCATTATTATGGAAAATTATATTATGGTTTCCAAAGATTTCATTTCATTTTTAGTACCCATTGCCTTCCAAAGAATTTGTCCCTTGTAAATGAAAAAAGTAGTCTCATCCTCTCAGCTCAATAAACTATCCTTGTAATCCACAGCGCAAAAGAGGAGTATTTTAACAAAATATATCGCCTTTGACGAGTTCTTCACCTAAAATATAGTATTGAATTTTGAATGTTTTGGGCCGTGACTCAAACAGTTGAGGAAGTCAGCTATCGTCATAAGGGATAGCCCGGTGAAGTAACTCTACTTAAAGGGCTCTACCCCTTAGTGAAAAAAGAAGAATAAGGGTTGTGTTTACGTCACAACAATAACACGATATTACAGGTCGGTGTAGGGAGCATAGCCTTCATTATTTTTAGATTGAATTATTTATTCTTCCCTTTACTGCTCTTTCCATAGAGTTCCTTAATAATGACAACTGCCTAAGATAATAAAATTCGTTTTTATACTACCAATTACAAATTAACGGGCCCGCTAAAAAACACACCAAATTTACATGCATGGTCATGCCACTATGTGTTCTATCTCTATGCTCTTTCTTATTTAATAGGTCGTCGTGATGTATGCATGTGGGAATCAAAACTCTGCGTGATTATACCAAGTCTCTAGAATTTTCATGACTTAACATGTATTACTTATCTGTAAAACATAACAAAACAATGAATAATCGTCTTCACTCAACTGCATTTTTTGTTCAATTATACCCACAACTAATTGTATATCTTTCGGTTAATTTATCACATACAATCTTGATTACATCTCTAGGCCTTCCTTCAAAAAGAGAAAGCCCGGAAATTGTATTGTCGTACGACGTCAAAGATCTGATTCGAGTTGAACAAATCGAATTTGAAAAGTATGGTTGTAAAAATATGATCTTTTTGTATGTTAAAAAAAGAAGCCGAAAATTAATGTAATCACCTTGACAATTTGAAGAATGTTGGGGAGTAGAGTAAGTTAGCTGTCACTGCGTGTTACTAGATTGCTTGCAATCAATCGTGAAAGGAAGGAAATAAACACGAATCCCAACCCGTATCCAGCAATGGTATAGATAGATAGTAATGGTAATGATTCCGATGTCAATCCTCAATTCTACTCCAAATCCCACATGGGCTTCTGGGGAGTAGACATGATTATATTTTGGCGGATGGCTTGGTTTTTGGATTTTTTTTTTTTTTTAAATCTAAAAATTAAATTTTTCTGAAAAAATTTCAATAATCCATAGCTATTCAAAAATAAATTAAATTTTTGGAAAAAAATCAAAAATACGACAGTTGTTCACAAAAAATTAAATATTATTATTTTTTTTTTAATGTAAAAAGTTAAATTTCAAATACGATTTTTTTATCAAAAATCCATACCTATTTACAGAAAATTAAATTTAAAAAATTAAAAATTAAATTTTTTTCGAAAACAATTTCAAAATTCAACATACATACTCCAAACCCCGCACTTTATATTTGAGCGCACTCATGCTCATTTTTCCGCTCGTACAGGTGTATTTGAATTAGAAAACTCTTTATGATTGCAATTAAGAGTTGAACATATTGCAAGTTCAAGTGTGCCCTACGATTTGTGACAACCATGATTCGTTTAAATAAAAGAGGCCTGTCAAAAAAATTATTTCTCTTTTGATGTGCCTTAGGCACAAAAAGTTTGGGAACCACTGTCTTAGGGGAAATGTTTTTACAAGGTTTCATGAAGAAGCGCCCAATTCAGCCGGATAATTAGCTTGAGCTTGAACAAAGTTTTCTCAAGTTTGAGAACTTATGTATCAATTTACTACATCAAAATATAAGAAAATCGTATTTCATTTGGGAAAATTCGTTTATAAAAAATGAAGATTTCGTAATCTCTAGACAAGAAGGACCTAGCAGTGATTCTGAGGGAAGTGATAGAAGATATCTGAGTCTTCTTAGAGTGGCCACCTACATGATAGGCAAACTCATTAATCAAAACAGCAAAGAGTCAGAGATACACTATGGAAAAACGGTTATCGATTATCTTGAGATATAACTTCAACCGTCTAATCTTGCAATCTTGAAAATGAATCTTTATACCACAAATTTTTGAGTTTATTTCTTATGAAGCAAGGTTAATAGAAATAAAATGTTAGACCATCATGTAATGCGGCTACCTAGAATTGATGTATTGAACCGACTGCTGGGCAAGACAGGCGGATTTTGACAAAACACGCAACCACTTATAGTCCATGACGTCACTATTGCTGTAATTTTCAATTTAATGTATCGTACCGAATGCTTGGAAAGACAAACAGATTTTGACGCAACACGCAACCACTCATCTATTACGACGTCAATATTAAAAGCGTGGTGGAAGTCAAATATCAATCGTATACCCGTTATTGTATAACCTTGTATTTCTGTTAACCTTGGTAGGAAGTAGAAAACGTTTTAAAACGGCGAGCGCACTCTCGCTCTTGCTTGTTATTCAAAACAGTAAGTGTGTTCCCGCTCAAGAATTTTGAATATTTCTCGGGTCGGCGCTCACTAATGCTTTGCATCAGAATAATTATTGACAAATTCCCTGTTTATTTCCTTTCTTCCCCTTCTTTCAGCTGATTGAAGCCCCTCTCCTCCAAACAAAAACATTCCTTATATTGTCAGGGTTACCGCGTTGATTTTTTATTATTTTTAACATACCCAAATACACACGATTTTCACATCTAATTCTTGGGCATTACTCTCCATGAGTATCCTTTACAAGTTTGTTCCTATATTTTTGTTAACAATTAAATTTGTTAGTTATTAAATGTTTATATATTTATTAAAAACCTTCACGTTTTTAATTTATTTTAAAATGCTTATTTTCTTTATTAAAGTATGGCCTTCCACACAATCAGACATTTCATCTACTTTGGTTACCCTTCGAAGCGCCAATTAACCCAATTACTTGAAAGAGTCGTAATCCTTCTCCTCTCCAATATATTCTTAGCTTCACTTCGCGTCCCTACGCCTGACGTAACAAGTATTCCTTATTTATTGAAAGGTAATTTGTATAATTGATCTAAAAGGATCTGCTGCCGCTGTCTCCAATTTCAAGATAGAAAAAGAAAGGATAACGTACCGGCAGACTTGTACCCATAACAGCTTTGGAAAATAAAAAACACTGTTCAGGTTCCAACTACAAAAAAAAATCGGTCTTGTCTAAAGTCATAGTGTTTACAACAATATTCAAAAGTCTAATTAGATACAAGAGTAGATTAATAAATCTTTAACGACAAAAACACATTCTAAATCGGTATGTTAAGTGGATAACTATTTCATAGATAAATATCATTTATCTATGAAATACAAAAAAAGATCTTCATACGTATTTGTTTAGTATCTACGATTATAATTAACACCTAAAAACACGATGCTATTACATATTTCTTATGTTAGATCCTACATCAAAAAGACTCAATTATGAAAGGCTCACTTGACTCATCGTTAAAACATCCTAACTAGAAAAACTTTTAATAACAATGAAGTTTAATAACTTGTCTGGTGTAGCCGTTTGCTAACTGTCATGTATAATGAATTTATTAAGTGTGACACTTTATATTACTAGAAACTTGTAGGCCAGGGGTTCCCAACCAGTGGACCTCGACCCCAAATGGGGTCGAAATACCTATACCATGAGGTCGTAAATTAAGTTAGAGACGAACAATATTTTTTTCAAAAACATTTTATATTTTTTGAAAAAAATATGTTTGTTAAAATGTATATGATACAGTTCTTGTCTGCACCGTTGGGCCTAAGAGGCTGAAACTTTCCATGGGTAACTCTTTTGAACCTGGCCAGGCTAAGACGGGGTGCCAATTTTAAGGGGCTTATTCTATATTCAAAATATATATATTTATTTTTTTTTGAGCTCAAGGAGACTTGATAGGGGATTGAGTAATTAATCTAAAAGTGACGTGCGCCTCAAAAAAACAACTATACAAATAACGACGTTTTTTAAATTTATTCAAAATAAAAAAAGTTAGGGGAAAAAATGAAATCCGTGAAAATATGAGTTTTTATTCTTTTCAGATGCAAAAAAAAAAAAAAAATATATATATATGGATTTTCAATGGAACATTGGATTCGTAGATAAAATGAAATTTGTTTGGAAATTCGTTTGCATATCAATTTGACAAATAAATATTGATATTTAATAAAAATATCTACCGTTTTCTGAATATTTTTTTCTCTTTTTTCGTTATAGATAAATTTTTAATTTAAAAGAAGAAATGTCACAAAACAATGTCTTTGGAATATAAAATTATAGACCTTAACACTACAACTTCTTATTTCCAATTTTCGGAACATTTTAAACATTTATTTCGCAATATTTGGGCCAGTTAAAGAGGGTTATTTTTTTGACAACATTATTTTTCATAACTTTCTTCTTTTTTCTTTTTTTTTTTGCTTTTTTGTACAAAATTAGTGCAAGCAGTTTTTGTAATTTTCTTTGCAAATTTCGAGTTGGCAATTTTATAATAAAAATTAAAGATGGACTTCTCATACAGACATATGGTGGTATGTTATTTGAAGCTTATAACTTTTTTTTGAATGAAGAATAATACGAGGAGGAAGGAATAAATACGCATGGCATCATTGTTTAAATAGTATACATCTTCTTGTATCAAGAACATTATCATCAATTAATATATCAATATTAATATAATATTAGATGGTGATAGTCGATAGATAAATGAATAAAATGTCTACAATAACGTCACCTTCTGTCTGGATTTCTGAAAATGGAGGCCCAGGAATTTGGAAATACTTACCGGCCGAGAAACAGATGGCTTGTCGGATTTGTCGATATAAATGTGTTTTTAGTCCCCTGTCTAGAATTAAACTATTCATAATAATCTCAATCAAATTTCTGGGCCATCACAGCTTTAGAAGGACGATTACCCTTACTTGTCAGCAGGGCCGTACGTCAGTATTGCGCTTTGTCCGCTTCAGCGGACCAAAAAAAAACACCTTACTCAACCGTCCACCAATCATATAGGTATGTAAATATAGATGAATTAAGTCATAATTAATTATTAAAATCTATTATATATATGTAACTTATGACCAACTCATAATAGTACTGAGTCATTATAATAAAATTACATATTTGTAGCACGTCCACCCAAAAGGAAGCTAGATAATTTTTCTCAAAATTGAACATGGAATACATTTTCCAACAAATTATAGTTCATTTAAATGAAAAAATGATTCTGATTAACCCTTTGGAGGCACCACAAATTGTACTTAAAGTAGCCAAAATTCACTGGCACATTTATAGAATTAGTAAATTAATAAATTATATCTCTAAGACAATATTGGGGCCAAATTACGTCAAATAGATAAAACGGAGGTTTTAAACTACAGTTAACACTCTCAGGTATCTCAATTCATCGCAGAAATTTGAATTCAAATCCTGTAATTTACCGTAATATCTCTTTCAAATATTGCCTGTCATTTTATAAATATAAATGATTGAACCTTTGAATATAAAACGCGTTTTCCGCTTCCCGTGATATATTTCTGATAATTAATAAATTACTGCAATTATTTCAAGAGTACTTTACAGCCAAAAATAAAAACAAAGACGCACACAACATTTTTCGTATGGATTTAAAGTACTTCACATTGAGTGGATATTTGAGTTAGATATTACGTTTAACGTTACTGGTTGCAAATGTGAAGTACTTTACAGCCAAAAAAAAAAAAAAAGACGCACACAACATTTTTCGTATGGAGTACTCTTGAAATATTTAAGAGCGTGAGAATTTGTTTCATTGAATACAAGATAAATTAAATTATGACTGCTTAAAAGGGACATAAATAATAGTTATGTACTTTTTAGAGTGGATTGTTGCAGTAATTTATTAATTATCAGAAATGTATCACGGGAAGCGGAAAACGCATTTTAACAGAGAGTTGGTGATTTGTTCTATCTGTCAGAAGGAAATACAGAAGGACAACTTTAATGATCACAAAGTTAAACTCCATAAGAATGACCCCAGCTGCAAGTATCAAGTGAAAATTGATCATAAGAAGCAGACAACATTGAACTTTGCTGTTAAGAAAACTTCCTCTGCTACATCCTCATCCTCAGTCACTGCCTCCTCCTGTCCCGATGACCCTGCTCCAGTTGAGGCCTTACTGCCTGAACCAAGATCTGAAAAGTCCATTTCTGCTGAAGAGAAAGTTACTGCAGACACAGAAAATAATGGCGACTCATCAAATTACCCCAGCGGACGGATTTCTCGTGGAATAAGACTTCCTAATCTCGATATCAGACCAATCTTCTCTCCCGAGCAGCTCTCTGTAGTCAACAACAACAATATTCCCTCTGCAGAGGACTCTGAGACTAGCGACAATGTCCAGGGAGGTGAGAAGAGCAAGACTGAGGAGATGGAGTTTGTGGACGGAGGCCCAGAGTACCCTGTCGTCTTCACGAGCCAGCTGGGTGACCCGATACTTACCGGGCGGGAGCCAAAGCGGAAGGACATCCAGACCAGAACCAGAGTGGAGACTGAGCAGGAAACTGTGCCTAAAGTCTAGAGAGATCATCATCCTCTACAGCCCAAGTTGAGAGAATTTTCAGCATATTTAGAGTCATTCCCACCAAATTACAATCAAAGTTATCAGTTAAAAGTATAAAATATCTAACAGTAAGTATTCATTTTTTTTAAATCTAATCATAAAATATGATTCCATTTTAGCTAAAAATATAAATAATTGGGATAGACAACTCAAAAAAGGCAAAAACAACTGCTTAAATAGTCACAACAACGGGGGTAATAGCTTTGGATGGTTCACAACTAGTTTGTCTGAGGAGTCTTATTTTTATATCTAAGATAAGTAATTAAGGTTTAAAATTTGACTGCATGGATTCACTTTTTTTTTTTTTAGATAAACATGAAATAAATGAAAGTGGGATTCTAAAAGCTGTTCGTACTAAGATTGGAAGAAGATATGGATTTAAATCTAACATTATTTTATGATTTTGACATTTACTTTATTATTAATAATTACTTAGATCTCATTCGTTGAGATATATCTATCATGAGCACAATTGTATATAGCAACTTCTACATTAGGAAAAAAGGGTGATGATCTTTTTGATTAAACTCCACGTCTGTCTTGTGTTTTGCAACCTAAAGTTATGACGTATTTAACTGAATTCCGATGCCAGACTTAGAAAATATTATTTGGATCAATCTATTATTTTAATATTCTGTATTTATAATTTATTGTTATTATTAGTTGTATGATTATAATTGTTTAATTTTGTATATTTAACATAAATGTATGATGGTTTATTTTCTAGTATGTAGATTATATTTAAGTTAAGCCTTCTTTTATAACTTGGAACTTCAAATATATATCGAAATACTCTACTTTGTTGTTTCATTAGTTATTATTTTGAGAATATGGTTCATAATGATGTCATGTGATGATATATCTTCATTCAACATTTTGCTAATAAATACTTTGTTATACCCTCAAAAATCATAATAAAGCTGGCAGCTGATAATCACATCAGTATTTTAAACAATGATACCATAAGTCTTTCTCCCCCCCCCCTTCTCCTTGCACGCGTTTTTCTCTACAATATTATCAACTTTACATATGGTATGAAATTCTACAACCCAGTCAACCCGTTGATAGGGATCTCTGCCAACAACAATTGGCCGATTTAAACTATGCTATACGCCAAAAACGGCCAAAATATGATGCCAACCAACACACGGTAAATTTCCTTGATGACAGCACAGCACTGCATCTCTTTATAGCCACCCACCAGCTTGTTGTATCGTACAACTGGGAACATCTTACTCATGCGGCTTACTCGCCAGACCTGGCGCCTTCCGATTATCACTTGTTTGTATAGATGGCCCACGCACTCAATGGTTTACGCTTTGATTGGCAAGTTGAAGCCAAAAAATGGATCGATGGCTGGTTTACTGCCAAAGACGAAGAATTTTTTGGAAAGGCAACAATAAATTGCCTGAAAGATGGGGACTAGAGACGGTACATTCTTTGAAAATTTAATTTGTAACCATTTCTTCACCATAAACATTCAAAAAAATTTAAAAAAAGTCTCATTTTATAGGCACATACATGGTATTCATTGCTGAAGTAAAGTATTTTTTTATTCTTAAAGCCATTCGATGAAGTTTCATAAAGAATTTTCGGAAATTAGACCATTTTTTGTAATAAAAATATCAACTTTGAGCCCCCAAGATGGCGTCTCCTTCAAATATGATGCAATGTATGACTTCAGTGCTTTATTCGGAATTGGACTTTAGTCTTTATTTCCCTCATCTCTCACAACTTCAAACATTCTAATTAATTTTAATTTTACGTGCTTTTTACACACCGAATTTGCTTACGATCTACAACACTAACTCTCACTCAATGACCACGTTTTGAAGAAATTAATTGATATTATAAGTGTTTACATACAAAGTATATGTGAATGTTCTAATTCAAACAAAAAGGTGCTTAATCATGAATAAGCCATGAAAAACAACTATTTTTTATTTACACTTGTCTTGTTTTTGTTATGATGAATTTTGATAATTGAAGAGGCACGTTAATTCCTAGAACTTAAGAGGGGTTACAGAGAAATAAATAGCTTGATTCTAGTGGCAGCAGTAAAAGTTTCCACCAGAAACATGTTTGACAAATGATTTCGCCATCGTGTTCCATTTTTCATGGCAATTCGAATGGTCAAATTTAAGACAATTAAAGATTTCTTCATTCGAAGAAAGATAAAGACAATGTTAGTGAGCTGACGACTGGGAAAGCTTACAGATATGTCCACAAATCATTCATGTCAGCCCCTAACACAACTTTGCCGCCAAAATGGTTCCAATATGGACTTGCACTCCCCTCCCTATATACGAACAAAGAAAACATTCTCTGCTTCTTTTGTATGACCTCAGTAGAAATCCCATTTAATCTTCTCACTTTAGAAAAGTACGGATAGAAACACTCACCCACGGCCTGGCTTGTCACTCCCTCCATTGGAGGACAATTCGAATATAAAGTGTAAGCAACACTTATTAAAATTATTTTGCTACACGGCGTTACCTCGCTAACACAAAAATATCCTATGTATTTTGTTGTCAGGTGTCGATTCCTTCCTCTGACTTGTTATATCATTTCATAATTTACTCTAATTGGCTATGTTATTACAAGTGTGAAAAAATATCATATAGAAGTACGAATGTGTACCTAACGAATGACAATATTAAAAAAAAAAAAAAATATTATATTACATTATCGAATAAATTACCATGTTGGATTTTAATATCATGAAATATAAATGCAATGTTAATATAAATACAAGGTTATGACATCATGTAATTGGGCCTGACAGAATTTTTAATTTGATGTAACGTACCGAATGCTGGGCAACACATAACAATTTTGATGTCATAGAGTATAATAGCAGTACTCTAACTGTAGCAGTCAAGGAAGGCGATACATAGCTACTTTTGATAAAGGGAATACTCTTTGACGTCACTATTAGAAAGCACGGTGGAAGTCAAACATCAGTCGGAAAAACCTGTTGGTATAACCTTGTATTTCTATTAACCTTGAGGCATATGGAATTCATTTTAAAAATTTAGTGAAATAATATAACAATGAGAGTCTGGGAGTTCTTAAGAAATAAATAGGAGTTGGTATGATTGATTTATTAACGTAACTACGAGATGATTTTGGGCTTTTTATCGTTGTTGTTTTTTGTTTTTTGAGAAAGGTTTTCGTGATACAATAAAGGTAAAGACGTGGCTAATGTACACCTACAGATCTAAAGAAAATCCCCATTCCAGTTATAACTAAGGCGATGATTGAACGTTTCATGAACTCTATAGATGAATGAATTTTATTTTTAAACAATTGTACATATGTCTTTTAACAAGATAGAAAAATAAAAGTGTCTCTAATGTTATATTCAACCGTAATCCTTTGCAAAACAAATGTTTCTCTGTTTTATTAAATGGATCTATTGTATTTTTTTTTTACATCATTCTAAATTATGATAATCATTTTAAATAGTTTAATATATGCTTATATTCTTTTATACTATGTACCCAGATCCTTATATTTATTTAATAATAGTAATAAAATAAACACAGGAGCGTCCGGAGGGGTGGCTCTAGCCCACTCCCAAATTATCAATATATACATATTTAAAAAATCTGTGAATAGCTATTGATTTTTGAAAAAAAAATCCAGAAAGTTTCATATTTGAAATTTCATTTTTCAATTTTTTTTTTTGTGAGCAGCTGTAAAGTTTTGAATTTTTTAAATTCAATTTTTTTTTGTGGTACAACTATGCATTTTTGAAATTGTTTTCCAAAAAATTTAATTTTTTTTGAAATTTTTTGTCAATAGTCATGGATTTTTGATTTTTTTTTCTTCCAAAAACTATGTCCTCCCTAAAATATAATCCTATTTACGCCCCTGAAACATTATAATTCCCAATTATCCAGCTACTACAAGGTGTAATAAATACCAACAGCTCAAACAAGGGCGTACTCTTTGATAGCAAGTCAGGGAAGTTTGTCAGCTCCTGAGTAATAAATAAGCTCTCTTCCATCCAAGCCAGATTTTTTCATTCTAAAATGATGTTGACTTCAACTGTAAATAAGGAAATCAAAGTCCAAAGGAGATGAATGGAAACCAATACTTTTTTTTGCAGGTACTCATGCCACCCTGGCGGTTGCCCAAATTGCTCATATCAGGATCTTCCCTTCATTACGAGATTACTGATGCAATCATTGAAAATAATTGTATCAGAAAAATTCAATATTGTCTAATGATTGTATCAGCCAAATTTCATTTTATTCCGACCAAAAATATTTATTTTTTTAAAATATAAAACTGATATTTTAATACCACCATCAATTTTTGGACATACTGTATATTTCAATTCATATATATTTATTTGCAATGCATTTTTAAAATAGTTTATAACAAAGATAGGCAATAATGCATACATCATTTTGCTGAAGTTAAGACTAAGACGACCGATTCAATAATGAGTAAAAAAAAAAATTTTTAAAAAGAGCACACGCTACAACCGTTTTTCCTTTTCTAATTGAAACGTAGTTTTTTCGTTACAAACATGTCAACTCTAGTTATCATGCACTTTTACAACGTTTTATACCTAAGATAGACCATAATGCATACTTCAAACGTGTCCTATTAAATAATAAAATATTGAAAAAAATGAAGAATGAGCAACAATCGTTTTTCCGTTTTTCTTTTTTAATCGTAGTTTTTTCATTACAAACTACTCAACTCCAAAGTTATTATAATTACAAGGTTTTACCATAGCGCGTGTACGACTGATGTTTGACTTCCACTACGCCTTTGATATTGACGTCATAGTAGATGAGTGGTTGCGTGTTTCGTCAAAATCTGTTTTTCTTGCCAAACAGTCGGTACAATATATTAAATTGAAAATTATAGCAATAGTGACGTCATATACTATGAGTGGTTGCGTGTTTTGTCAAAATACGCCTGTATTGCACAGCAATCGGTAATACATCAGATTGAAAATTCTTGCAAGTCCATTTACTATTAACCTTGCACAACAACTCTAGTTATTACTTAATACGGGGTACGACAACAATCATTTATCCCACGGACCCCAAACAAGTTTTTAATTATAACATTATTTTTTTTTGTTTAATAATGTTATCCCACTTTCGTATTTTCTGGGGTTTTTTTCATTTTTTTAGTTTCTGTATTTTTTTTGGCGGCTGTAAATTCCTCGTTTCATGTCATGGTTATTTCATAATTCATTCTTTATGATACCATATAATACCTGAATACAAGTTATAATTTATTAATTAACAATAGAATTTCAACAAAATTACTACTATATATGTAGATTATTGTCTCAGCTCTCTTGATCATTAATGTAGCAGCCCTTAGCCGCAATGATGGTTTCCATACGGGGGTGGAAGGTCTGGCATCTGCTGCGGTTGTAGTCCTCTGTCAAGGCGTCCCAGTGCTGACTGACAATGGCTTAGAGGATCTCGGTGCTTGGATGATGGACACTTCCCCTCGACATGCACCCAAAAGGTGTAGTCGAGGGGATTAGCATCAGGGCTCTAAGGTGCAAATAGTGTCAAAAAAGAGTACAAAAGAATTCCAAAGGCCCAATTAAAACTCCTTCAAGAGAGTCTATTAACGGAGGAGATGGGTTTATTGCTAGTGTGAAAAGTGGTCCCTTTAACCTCACAGGGATCTTTCCACCAACTTTTTTGATATCTCTCTAGACAGTCTGTTGTGAAATCTTGAGATCTCTTAGATGGTCCCTCTTGAGGGAATGGGCCTGGGCTGTTTTTTATTATCATCCGGCTCCAGTTCGTCAATTTTTGACAGAGCCCTTCTTCTTCTCCAACATTTTGAACTTTCTGACAGTGTAGACTAGAGACGCCCAACTGCTTGGAGTGCGCTAATGGAAATTCGTCGATTACGTTCAAGTGTCATTTTTTCGACTTCTACTTAGGCTAGAGAGCTCAACTTTGTTTTGTTTTGTAACTAATTGGTTATGCTTTAAAAAATCGAAAGATGAATTAATTTCAATAACTCAACCTTCATTAATTAGAGAATGAGTAAGTGTTCATAATTCAATGGACCAGTCAGTACAATCACCAAGCACCTTAACTCACGGAATCCAAATATTTACCAGGATCCCGCAATTTAAATATTTATTTCTCCGAGAAATGAGAAACCCAAATGATTAATAAATCCTACATGACTACATAATTATATAGATTATTGGCAGTTGTTATTCTTGTAATCTAGGGTATAAGGCAAAGCATTGGAGATAACGAAATACTTGTTTATAATCTGAATCTATTAATAGTATTTTTATCTCGCCTTGGATTTGAAAAGTTAGTTTTTATGACCGGTATAATCCAGATTTTCTTAAGTAATATAAATAACATGTAGTTTATAGAGTTTGAATTCTTCTCGTCGTTTAAACATGATAATTCATATTATATAGAGGTGTATAAAATATGTACTACATATCGGGATTTGCTTCTGAGGAGGATTTTTATTTTCCCAAGTTGTACAATTATTATTTGATTCTTGAGAAGGTAAGTGTAAATTAAATAGAAAAGGAAGTTATGTTATGAAAATATGCATATGAGAAAATATATACTTAAAAAATCATACAATCTCGTTAATATCAGGAGTGTCCGCAGGATTATATATGTTTTTTTTTTCTTTTAAAGAAAATCTGCGAATTAAAATTTCAAAAATCCATAGCTATTTACATAAAAATTCAAAGTAAAATAATTTGGAAAAAAAATTTCAAATATTATTGTTTATTTTTGTATTGTTGAATTTTTTTTTCTAAAATCCATAGTACATTTTCTGGTAAGTAATTACAAAAATTCACAATTTTTCAATACAAATTAAATTTTTTGGAAAAAAAATCTAAAATCCATTGGTATTCAGAGAATATTAATTTTTTTTCTCTGCTGCATAATTAGTCCAAATCATCTTCTTTGCGAAAAGAAATATTTTTTTTTTAAATTGCACCTTATTTTCTCGTAAAATATTATCCGACCCAAAAAAATCCTTATTGGGGAGGGGGAGCTACAGCCTTTGCAAACGTTCTCTACAGACATTGAGAGTCTATCCTAGGATATAATTAGAGTTATATTAAATATGAACTCGAATGCATGCAATACTTTTTTCAAGAAATACATCGGCTAACATAAACCATCAAAGATGAAAATCCAGAATAGAATGGCCATGTTAAAAAAAGAAACACAAAAAAATCAGCATGGTAACCCTGACAATTTGAAGAATTTTTTGGAGAAGATAAAGAATAATCGACTGTGACAAGTGAGGAAGGAAAAAAGGATATAAAAATGACATTTGCTAGTATTACTCCGATGTCGATCATCCATTACACTCTGAGTCCAACAAGGACTACAATTATATATCCGCAACAAATCCTCAGGGTTACGCACCTTCATTTAGAGCGCACGCGCATGTTCAAACAGGTTTTGAAAATAATTGAATCTATTTAGGAAAGGATTTTCACTACTCAAGAATTAAAAAATAATGACAGCTGCTAAGGAAAATAAAATTCGTACTTCATACTACTAATTATAAATTAACGGGCCAGCTATCATGTGTGTAAACAGTGATGAAAATGCAGTGTATTTATTAGCTGACCCTTTTCTTTGAAATTGCTAATCTAAATTATGAATTTTCTTTTCCTTAGCAGTTGTCATTATAATTTAATTTCATTGATTGAATTATATTTAAAACCTAATTGAATATTCGTGTGTGCTCCTAAAAGATGGTGCGTAACCCTGAGGATTTGTTTCGGATATATAATTGTAAGTCCTTGTTGGACTCAGAGTGTAATGAAGGATCAACATCGGAGTAATTCTAGCAAATGTCCTTGTTTATATCCTTTTTTCCTTCCTCCCTTGTCACAGCTGATTGTAGCTGATCTAATGAAACGTCATGACAATTATTAATTCTTTATTCAGAAAATGACCGATATTTTAGTTAAATAACCATTTTTATGTGTCAAATTTATATGCAAACGAATTTACAGGCAAGTTTCTACAAACTTTATTTTATCTACAAATCCAATATATTTTTTGAAATCCATTTGTTTGCAGCGGGGAAAAAACCGAAAGATGATTTTCCCCCGATTTCTTTTTTATTCACCTTAACTTTTTTTATTTTGAATAAATTTAGAAAGCCTAGTTATTCTTATAGTTGTTTTTCAGACGCCAGTCACTCTTTGATTTATAACTCAACTCCTTATATCCAGTCTCCTTGTGTATTGGATATATAATAAGCCCCCTTATATAAACCAAAAAAAAAAAAAAAAAAAAATGGCACCCCCATCTAAGTCTGACAAGATTCAAAAGTGGTAGCTATGCAAAAGTTCAGCCTCCTCGGTTAAATGGTCTAGTCACCTTAGGCACCTACTAAAGACCACATAAATTCTATTTTATACATATTACAGATAAATAATCATATGTATGAGCTTGAATTTAAGGAAGATTATTCAAACTTCAGAATATATCCATAAGAACTATATAAATTATAATCAAAAGATAAAGTTCTGATAACAATAAACTGAGTTTATGTATGTTTTTCGTAGTAATTGAACTTTGGAATTTTAAAGAATATGAGCTTTGCATGTTATCATGAACAATATCATAAAAGTGACAAACAATTAATTATCATCAAAATATTATGCATAAGAAACATATTAGAGCTGTAAATGCTATGAAATAATACTTATTATTTATTTTCAGGGGTTTAACAGATAAAAATAAAATGTAAATTAAGTAGAAACTCTCAGTAAACACAAATTATGGATAATATTTTTGTAACATATTTTCTGACAACAATTTAGAAAATTAATCAATTATATTTTTACGTTAAGGGTAAAGGGGTGTTGACATATTCATCATGAACAAAACTCTAGTTATTTATAATTCTAATAAATAAGTAATTGAATTCCCTAAAGTAATTATAATCAAGAATCTCAATAGTATGTAATTATACAAATTGATTAGAATGCTTCATATATATACTCATATTTTATAAAAAATAAGGGCACAGTATGGCAGGTTGTTAGCCTATAGATGGGCAATCATTCCTGTTCAAGAATAGTATGTTTTTTCTTTTTTTATGTTCCAAAAGTCTAAGCAGGCCACAGATCTTTCCCTGGAGCCAGTGATGAGCAATGTTGGCTCAAGGATAAGTGAAGTTACATGTCCACGGTGCGGATAAAAGGAACGATGAGCTAAAATCTCAACGGGAGCTCTTCCCTCAACATTACTCCCACTACGTATTTTCATTAAAATCCCACTCAAATACTCATTAATTTCTTTAAAAATATAACTCATGTCCCATACACGAACAAATCCTCCAAAATCCCCTGATACGAGTCGAGATTCATTAACAGCTAAACTCCGAATAAAATCCCTATGCCCAACAAGAACAGCTAAACAATAGCCATGGTTAACATTCCAAATGCGGAGATAGCTGTCATAGCTACCAGATACGGCAAGAGAGCCTTCGGATTGAGGTAGAAAGCGTATCCCTGTTACACCCTGTGTATGACCTCTGAGCGCTCTTAGTTCCTTCCCATCAATTGTTCGAACTAAAATCACTCCATCATCACGACCCTCAAGTAGCGTTGAGTAATTTAAGTCTAATGAGGATATTTGTCTTCCTGGATCCACAATCGTACGTAATAAATGAAAACATGAATCTTCGACGTATTTTTCATCATACTGAAAAAGAAAAATGGTTCCATCCAAGGAACAAGCTGCCAGATATGGATCACAGGTTCTACAGTCCCAAACAGAATCACTATTTAGTCTAATGGCCTTGACAAGCGTCCAGTCTTTTTCATTCCATATTTTTATATTACCATCATAGGAACCCGTGACCACATATCTTTTCATCCATCGAGCCAATGTCTTTACTCCTGAAAATCCAAGTTAAAAACAAACATTGTATAATATAATAAATATACATAAAAAAGTTAAGTACATAAAATTGTCACTTATCAAAGCCTGATTAAACAAATACAGTAATCATTGCTTGTACATGCTTCCCGCGAGTGATACATGGGACTTTTCCCAACAATGTGTACAGTCACAATGAATACATTTACCTTTCGTATGACAACTAATATTCTTAATGATTTTAAAGCCAGAGCTATAAGAAAGCTCTCTTATTTGAATTTCTCCATCGTTCAGACCAATGACCAATGACTTTTGATCCTCGGAGCACAAAATACTCAATACAAAACTTTTAACAAATATTTTAATCTCTTTCGGCTCTGCAGTTCTCCATGACCGGTTTAACGTATGAATTTTTGAGAATGAGAGTTGAGGATCGTATTGATATTCTTCTCCTACTTCCGACTTTAGGAATTTCATTAAATCCGCATTGTCGCTATGTTATGAAATATGTTAATAATTTAACATATAATTATTATTTTAAAAATAGACCAATATACCATAAAATGTGCTTGAGCCGTCGTCTCCAATGAGATCCTTCCTCAATGTACGTGTGCCATGACTTGCATACTAATTGAGAACTCAATAAATCACTGATTCGTAGTAATAAAAGAATGTCCTCCACAATGTTACAAAGTCCAAAATCCCGTAATTTGGACAGAATATCAAAAGATGTCGACATTTCAATATATACCTTGTCATTCGACTAAATAGAGAGAATTTAAATGCAATAATTATCAATCATTATTCATCAACAATATAATATTAAAATAATAGAAATGGAACACTGCCAATTATAATATACGTAACTTTTAGGGGCACAATGACGTCATTCTGAGCTGTCACACACACAGTAAGAGTACGTTTCATATTAGTTCTTTAATTTTTCTCTCTCTTGCTGCTCAATTGATTTTTAATTATATGTTTAATTATATTTTATTCTTATTGTACTAACAGTACGGGAAAAATGATTTAAATTAATTATAAAAAGACCTTAATCTAAAAATTGACAATTTATATGTTTACAAATGATCTCAAAAATATAACACTGTTATATAGTGAGAAAAATAGGACGGAACTTTTCTTTTAAACCACGCAACCTTTTAAAGGTAGTAATAGTATTCTATTATTTTATAGATCTTTATTTAATTGAATAATTGACTATTAATTTAAAAATGTATACAAAAGTCGTATTGTATTTTAATTTAATAATTTTAATACTGTTATTTATTCAGCAAATGCATAAATTTATACATGAATTTCTCCACATTTTCCTGAAGTAAAAGGACAGTTGTGGTATGTCAAAATAAAAATAATCTTAAACAAAAATCAAGAACATATAGAGGAAATCCCAATATACTTCATTAATATATATCCGTTATTTCATAGACGTATTTGAGTCAATTGCAGGCTTATTATTCAAAGAATTTCTTATTCTTTTAATGTAACGAACAACTATGCCGTCTTAAAGTACAATTTGCGACATTTACCAATTATTAATAAGACTAATTTGTTGATAGAAATGATATAGAAATTTATATGTTGTGTAAAAATTGCAACTTGCATACGCAAATTGTACTAGTTGCAAAGCAAAAGTGAGATGAATAATTTAAAATGAAGGATTCATATTACTTGGGATAAAGATAATGCAATAATTGAATATTCCATGGATGATCGATATATTAATGATGTCATTTTTGGCTATTTTAATACAAAATTACTAAAATATAAGTACTCTGAGGTACATATTAAAGACAAATGCCCCCAGTTCTTTTACTCATAAATACATAATAACCATGTAATTATAATAGATAAAAATGAAAGGATAGTATCAATTAATAAAAAGTAACTAGGAGCAACAATTATGCATTTTACGACGAATAAATTGTTACTTGTACAAAACATATATATGATAAAAAAATGTTGTGTGGGCTTGAGTTTCCCCTGCCCAAATGGGCTATCTACACACACTACTTACCGAGATTATGCCATGTAATCGATTAAAATGTAAATAAATAAATGATGTTGTTTATGTTTCGAGCAAAACGGAGTATATTTATAGCGTTAAAGGTAGGGATCCAGTTTGGACTATTTCAACTGAACACAATAGTAGTTAGACGAAATGAAGTAAAGATATATTAAAATTTAATATAAGTAGATATAATGACTCTATTAACACATAAAATTTTAAAAATAACAACACTAATTGAATAAATAAATTGATGACTTATTCGATGAAAAAATATAAAAAGTATCATTTAAACACATGGTACGAAACGTTTTGCAGTGCAAATTTTGTGCTTGCCCCTTTTTTTTTTTGTTTTGTTTTGTTAGAATGTTTCTTTCGACAAAAAAATAAAAAGAAGAAGGAATAGTTTGTAAGTTTCACCACACCAAAATTGAGTCCAGACTCCCAACTCCTCATTTCCTCATGTCAATGAAATTAAAAATACATAGTATGAAAAGCAGAAACTTTTTATTTCATGTCGTCAATTTAGCAGGAAGATATCCACTCTTTGCTCCAAGTACTTTAGCTGTAGTGTCAGGAAAGCAGTTCCATGGCTCTTCAAGAGCCTCAACTTCACCTTCTTCTGTAACATGAATAGGATAGGGAAGCATGTGTACATCCGAAAATTCAGGATCATCCTTCGTATAAAGCTCCCAAAAAGAAGACGTCACTTCACGAACTTTTTCCAGACACTCGGAGGACTGAGGGTTGAGGTATGCTTCATCATGCCCACCTAGATGAGCAGACCAAAGAGCCATGCGGTATTTGTGAACACCACCCCGAGGGGAATCATCGTTTATATGATCTGGTTGAAATGCCCCTATAGCGATTTCAGAATCTCGATTGCCACCAAGAGATCTTAAAAAACAAAAATATTAAGTGTTAATTATTAACCAACAATGATAATTTTAAAAACTCTAGAAGCAACATGACTTGAGTCATAAAATCCAAGGTAATAAATGAGTATATATGTACAAACATCAAGGTGGGAGGAAATAAACAAGAAATTACCTTTGATTAATATTCGCAGAGCCCACTAAAACATAGTCATCATCTACAATTGTCATTTTACTATGAACGTAAATAGAATGCCTCATAGAGTTTCGAACCAATTCAGGCTCTGTTCCCGGATCTGGGTCAGAAAAATTCACAAGGGAATCCCTCAGTAGATTCTCTTTTACCAAGACAATAGAAATTCAAATAATCTGTAGGATGTGACTTTCTTTGACCGTCCTCTTGAATAGCAAGGGCAATTCTACGGTACATCATTTGCATTGTGCGATATTGCCAAAAAAAGTATTTCTTGAGTAGCATCCGATGTAGGGATTCCTTCAGGGAACATGGGAATAAGAATATAAGCCTTGAATTCTTTTCCCTCTCGGATGTTTTCTATAATTTTCTCAGTTATTTCACATGGTATAACATGTGGAGAAAGGGTTTTTCGATCATTAAGCCACGCATATGAACTTCCTATAAAGTACTGATTCTCAAAATATAGAAATCGTTTTGCCAAGCGGATTTGTATGACCATGTTACGTAGAATGGAGTTTTCGACGAGGCGGCCACCCTTAGAATGAAGATATTTCTGACCCTCGAAATCAAAGACGCACGCATCTGAGGTTATAGAGCGGAAAAGTTGAACAGTCCATGATCCCCCTTCGGACTCAGGTACCTCACATTCAGTATCCCTATCTATAGCGTCATCTTCAATGTGATACAAGTCATGAATGTGATAGTCAGCTTGACGTCTCCATCGTTCCTCAAAATTTTTCATAACATCAAGAGCACCAGGACCTTCAACTTTTGCATGACAGTCATGCCATGGCTCTCGAGGACCCAACTCCTTTGAAACCCCAGTAATACAGTTATTATAAAAATCGTCAGAGTTTTTGGGGCCACAGATGGTATTATATAAGGGAAACTCTGGGGAGTCATATCTACCGTCCGTGATATCAAGACCCCCCACAAAGGCAATGATTCTTCTCTTTTCAGCGTCATTTATTTTTTCAGCGTCATTTATTTTTTCAGCGTCATTTATTGGATCCGCGTCACAAATAATAGTCTTTTGATGATGAGTATAACAGGAACTAACAAATTCAGAGGCAAGAAGTGATTCAAACTTAACCCTTGCAACAGCCAAACACTTTACTGCAGTATCCTCAAAATATAACCGGGTTTCTTCATCATGTGTTCCCATTAGACCAGGATTCTCCTCACTACTTAATTTTTCATTCCATATCAAGATTAGTACTTTCACTCCTTCATCTGCTTTACGTTTTAATAATTCTCCGACATTAGAGTCTCCATCTGGATCAATTTCGTTGTTATCTCTAACCAATTTAATGGATGTAGCAACACTCCAACCCGTAATATAAATAAACTTTTGAGCATCCCGAATGGCTTTATACACATCAATCCATGCACGAGGAGGTATGTACTCTTGTTCTCCAGCACAGTCCATTAGCCCATTGAAGACGGGTAAGAGTGGAGTATCAGCATCTTGATAAAGTGTAACACGATTTCCACTTCTAGGAAGGAAATAGCTTTCTTGTACCCCCTTGGATTCCTCATTCAAAGTTTCTTTTGGCATATAGGTTATTGACATATGAAGAGAGCCGCCATTGTTATTACTATTCATTAAGTCAAACCATCCCGAAATAACTCCTTGATCAATCAAATCCTGAATACGAATAAAAGTTGAGGCAACTAGTACAGCACCAATATGTTCTTTATCCTTGAGATCAATACGCAACGAGGAGGCGTGATGACATACCAAAACTAGAAGAAGAAAGAATCCCTGTTTTAACCATCATAGAGTAATAATAAAAACCAGACTCACTAGAAAAGTTTTCATTCCACCTAGGATTCAAAGAATTAGGAACATATTTGGTTTTGAAAATCGTGGACTCTCCTAAAGACCCACTCACATAAGCATCCGTTTTATCCTTACGATCAATATTGAAAAAAGTTGTGTCTGTATCCGGAAGGCCACTCGCCTCTATGATATTCACGGTAAGTAGTCCATGAAGGAAAGGCTTTTTATGATCCTCCAGATCATCCTCTGAAATGAAAATAAAATAATTAAAGCATGTGTTGAATAGGGGACAACGCTGTGTGTAAGGGAGTAACCTAGGTCATCTTTTTCAGATTTGCAACAACACGACAGCTTCTTCCCCATTCTTTGCACGAATTATTAGACGTGTAAGGATTGTTTTTAAGGATATGCATGTATGATTCTGCTAGTGACAATCACGGAACATAAATACCATTCACATAGAGCAGAAACACAGCTATTTTTAATCATGAGTAGAGTATATCACGACAAGTCATAAGTAAATCTTTTAATGAATTGAACACACACACTTTAAGAGGAAGATGGAGCGCATGATGGGCTTGGCTCATGATATTATTTTAGTATTATTACATAGTAAATCTATAGTCATACTCATATATTGGAGAAGGCAGGGAAGGAAAGAAGAAGAAACGGGTTTGAATAGAATTCAGGCTGAATCGTCTATTATGTATACCTATTTTATAGTATTGAAAGCTCTCTCTCAACGTACTAAAAAAAACTTATACCGACGTCACAGAGCTATATTATATATATTCCACAAAATTAATAGAGGAATGCCCAGATTCGACTCTACTCCTTTTTCATGTCATCTAACAAGAGAAATACCTGACACTGACATGGCACCATTCAACAGGTATAAGTGCATTTGGCAATGACATTGCTTCAGTCCCCGAATGTTTAGATAGAAGAACATAATATTTACCTTCGAAAAAAACCTTTTGTACATGACTGGAGGCTCTATGGAATAGTTTCTTCAAAAAAGACATTGGACAAAAATTGCCATTCAGCACACAGCTTCACTAATGTGTGTACCTCACTCAATCTGATAAATTGATCAAAAATTGCGATAATAAGATATGAGTTATAACTGCTAATCGAAAACTTAGGAAATATAAACTATGGGGGACACCTATGGTGGCTTGAATGGCCAATGTGTGTTGTGCCAAAGCCAAGGTACAACAACATACTGATATTATGATCAGATGATGACGATGAGAGGTGACACAATGATTAAAAACTTACCATCACAGGACCAAAACATTCTCTTGGTGACTTCTGAGTGACGAAATGTGTTTGTAATTACTCAGCTCCCGGGGGTTTAGGAAGAAATCCTTTGGAGATTATTATTATTTATTAATATTGGTGTTATAGTGGTGTATTTCTTTCTCTATGGTGGTTGGCCTGCCCAACACGAGTAGGTACATTGCCCATTGGCCAACTGCGGAATAGCTCCCTCTTTAATCTCTCTTCAAGTTATCTTCTCTCAGCTCACCGAGGACAATAAGGGATTTAATTCTTAGAAGGAAAAATGAATCAGTGTTTCTGCTTTGATCTGGAGGAATCGTACGTTTATATACCTAATAGTAATAGTAAATTAAAAAGATAACAAATTCCCTCTTTGATTCACTATACTGTACATTTACGTAATGAAGCAATGATAGAGCGTTTTTATCAGACGTGAGCATTGTTGATTTTGGGCCTAAACAACGTAGTTGTATAACAAAAGCAAACCTTTTTTCTTTAATGTTAAGGAAAATAGTTAACTATTGGACCATGTGCAATGGGACCAACAAATAAAATAACTTAAACCTTTACCTTCTATTGCCTAGTTTATTGTATTTCTGACCTTACAATGTTTTCAAAATATGATATTAAATCCTTATCAATCCAATTTCCATAGTGTATATACAAATTAACTGTTACAATGGAAATAATAAGATAATTGTCTCAAATTATCCTGCTCTTCTCGTCCCTAATCGATCTAAAAATAAATATAATTGTACAAATCTAGCCACTTCAGAGGGATTTGTAATGCCTATTACTTTGATTTAGTTCAAATATCATAAGCATCAAGTATTATTTATTGCAGATCTTCATTCTTTTTTTAATTCTTAAAGCCCTTTGATGAACTTGCATCAATAACTATTTCAAATTTGTTCATTTTATATAGTACAAGTATTAAGTATGAGTCCCCAAAATCAATTATGATGCAATGTATCGCCTGTGTGAGAATACAATTGGGATCAACTTCAACATTTTTCAACAATTTCTTCCCATTATGATGTTTGATACTCCAGTAGTTACTCAATAGGAATCAAGGGTCCCCTTGAGCCCTTTAGTCAAGGTTGTGCCCTTAGCGGTTCCGGTTCGGATATTGCTTATCGGTCTCGGTTTTTGTGCTTTTGTTCCTATATAGAATATATAAATAAAATATATATTAAAAAGACTAAATTAACTTTAAGAGTTTTTTTTTGCAATTGCACGAAGTGTTTCAAATGATTTTTTTACGTTGCTAGGGTGATACAATTGTATCTGAGCTTCAAAAAGTCAATAGCTTCTTATGGATCTGGAAAAGGGGTTTCAGGCACCAAACAGTATAAATAAAAGAGGGAAGGGTAAGGTCTGCTACTAAGCATGGCAGGGGCTTATAATATGATAACCATAAAACTTCTTAATACCGGGTTTCCCAATCTTCACCATGCCAAGCTCCCCCACCCTACACTAATACATTCTAAACTGATGCCACGTTTATACGAGTTTTCAGGGACCCTTGTTGGAGCATGGGGTAGTACGCAATCTGCATATAAGGTAGCTGCGGCCCTGTTTGTATGGAATATAATTTCCTGGGCCCAAATTTTCTAGTGACGCCCCTTGTGCCTGTTACCAAAACAGGCCATGTATTAAAAATAACCCAAACAAATAAAGTTGAACCGGGATCGATAGAACCGCTGAACCTGAACCGGCCACAACATTGCCTTTAGTCATTGTCAATGCAATTTATAGCAAGCAAATTTTTATAGCTTTATTTCTTATTATGTTACGTGGAAGTACGTATATAGAATTTTGATTTTGATAGGTATGTGTTGTAACCAATATTTTGTTATACTTGAGTTCAATGGCTTCCCTACTTGCTGCATAATGTTATAAATCATAACTCTTGTATGATAATCTTATCAATTTGTATTTACAACTTAGGTCTTATCACTGGGCATAAGGTTATACAAATTCTTAATTTGTTTTATGACTACTTCTCTATTATACACTATACATATTTATAATTGAAATAAATTTTATCATTTCATAGGATAACATCCAAAGATTACTATGATTTAATAGATGCCTCCATTTAAATGACTACATAATGTTATGTATTCTCCACTAAAAGGAATGTAACTTATATACCCAAATATTTATGTATATGTTTGCAAAAAGAGTAGGAACATGCCTTGCTTTTCTTTTTGAATAAAAAATGTGTGTACGAAAACATTCAACTTCCTACACCTAATTAATTCTACCCATATAAATAAATGTATATACCCATATGCCTTGAATACATAATTTTTGAGTCAAACAGTGTCTCACTGTTGTTCCCATCGAATAGTTAATTGTTGTTACATTTAACACTGTCCTACAAAATGAATAGTAAATAATGTACTTCATTATATTATGGACCATCAGAAGTGCTGGATCGGTCCTCTAGAACTGATTCAATAAATGGTTCTAAGGACCGATTATTCGGTCCTTCAGTCCCAACTCCAAAGGTTAATAGAAATACAAGGTTAGACCATCATGTAATCGGGCTTGCTAGAATTTTCAATTTGATATATTGTAAAGAATGCTGGGCAAGACAGGCAGATTTTGACCAAAAAACCTGCAACCACTTATAGTCTATGACGTCACTATTGTTAGAATTTTCAATATAATATATAATACCAAATGCTGGGCAGGGAAAACAGATTTTGACAAAACACGCAACTACTCATCTTCTATGACGTCAATATTAAAAGCGTGGTGGAAGTCAAATATCAATCGTAATTGCGTTATTGTATAACCTTGTATTTCTATTAACCTTGACCTTGCCTAACTCCTAGCCATAGACAAACAAATACATAGAGGCACCGAGGGATTTGTATTGACAGTTTTCCATGTTAAGGCAGTAGTCGAATATTTAAAATCTTCAGTCTGGTGCAATGAGCTGCTGCTTGAGAATGGTGTATGTAACTTTCAACGTTAGCTAAAAGGTAAGAAGTTGATTGTTCAACTTTTAAATACGTGATCAGATTTGAATATATTTTCCCCATTTGGGATTACAGATTTTCAATGAACGAAGTTCCTAGTCTATATTTGTTCATAAATGATATTTTTAATTAGACTTTAACTAAAATAGTAAAATATTATGCTACTTACGTTTACTCCAATTTGAACCAGGGGGTCCTTCACCTGGACATAGTTTTCATAGATTTTCTAGAGATCCAGGTAAAGTTTAGATTGAATTATAATGCCCCATTCAATTTCTAGTTTCGCTTTTTTTTAAATGATAATAGTCAATAGAGATTCGGGATAAATGGATAAAAGCTGTCCATGGAAAGGACTTCACGCCGTCCTTTCATTCTGCATTATGCTCTGATCACTTTGAAGGAGGACCATTTTAACAGCCAAAAATGCAGGAAAATAAAATTCTACGCTGTTCTTAGCAAATTTAATTTAATCTCTCATAAGATTTAGCTATATAGAAGTCAAAAAAAATCCCAAGACAAGGTTACCGAAACAAATAATAGATATGAAATCAGTAAGAAAGAAATGTCAATCCTAATCTTCCCTTTGAGGGAAGATGCAGTTTCATGAAATTTTTCGTATTTAGAAAATATGAAGAACATTGTTTTTTACTGTTCTGGGATTATTTATCGTTCACTTTTGTTGGAAAAAAACAAACAAACAAAAAAATATAAATTGCAAAGTACTTTATAGCAAATTGCGTGTTAAGTTCCATGAAAAAATACAGATCAGACAATAAAAAACCTACCAAAATGCGAATAACTCTTGAATAAATAGTTAGTGTCTGATATCTTAAAAATATTTCATTTATTTTTATTCAAAGAGATCAAATCAACCTTTGTTAAAACAACGCATTTGATTACCATATTGTCTTGAGGGATACAAAGGTTGTTGGGGGTCATCTCTTGTATGAGAACTAACTTCAATAATCTTGTTTAGAAATATTACCAATTGTATTTGCGTCCGACTTTTCAACGAAGCCTTCAACTCTCTCATTCGATCCATGGTCTCCATCCTTTTACAATCCTGAAGTTGTGACTGTATCTCCTGATAATTATTGATGTTATTCCACAATTTCCCTATCGAATACACTCCAATCGAGGCCGTTTGAGGATCAAAAAGTTTTTCATTATTTCATAATAATTTAAAGTCGATATTGATTATAACTTTTAAATACTTTGTTTTGTTTGTACACTTAATCAAGGAATTCTAGAAGAAAAGGACTAGAGACAGAAAAATATCAGCAGACAGGTGCAGTCTTATTTCTCTGACAAGGGAGGAAGGAAAAAATGATATAAACAATGAAATTTTCTAGAACTACTCCGATGTCGATCCCAATTCTACTCCGAGTCCGATAAGGACTTACATTTATAACTCTGGAAAAATCATCAGGGTTAGGTTCTGTCTATCATGAATGAACAAGAATGTTTAATCAGATTTTGAATATAATTAAATCTATTTAGAATAGGATGTTCACTACTCAGGAATTAAATAATAAAGACAACTGCTAAGGAAAAGAAAATTCATTCTTCAGATTACCAATTCCAAAAAAACGGGCCTGCTACAAAATTCACAGGATTTACATAACTGATTGATTATGTGTTTGCATGTTATATTATGCAATCAGGTTTATGAATACATGAATGAATATGTGAGGAACCAAGATTCCGATTACGTCCAATGAGAAGAAGGGGAAATTTAGCGCAAAATTGATTGTTGAATACTCCATAGATTTCTCAACTAATCCATGAATACTCCCTCTTGAAAAGTGTAAGAAAGGAGAAACACTTATGGGCCAAATTTTCAATAACTTGAATCCTAAAAAAATGATATAAATAGCGCATTTGATAAATTTTCTAATTACTTAAACTTCTAACTTCAACATGTCAAAATCTCTACAAATTAAATGGATTAATGATTTTAATGAAAATATGGACATTCCTTCTATTCTCAATACGGACTCAAAATTTATTCGGTGTCATTCCTGTGAAAAACAAATCGAAGCTGACAAAAAAATGCAACCTACAAAGACATTTGTTTACTATCGAGCAAAAAAAAACCTTCTACTTGAGAGAAAAAATCGCAAATGCAAATTGAATTTGCCTTAAAACCGAAACCTCTTAAAGGAAAGTTCGATATTCTTTGTGAAGATTTAACTAAGATATTCTTGCAACCCTGTTAAACAAAATGGATAAAAAAGTTTTGAATAATGTTTTTCAAAAGCATATTAGTGTCACCTTCCCTGACTCATGGACTTTTAGAAAAAATCATGTTGGACCGATTTATGGCGAAACTATGTCAAAGATAAAATCCGAATTATCTGATAGGCCTTTTTGGATGGGGCTTGAAGAAACGAGTGAATCCAAGGGTCGCTTTGTGGCAAATGTCCTTTTGGGAAGTCTAGACTTATTTAGTGACTGTGGAGTTAAAAAAAAATGCACTGAAATCTTCAGGTATGTGCAAGTTACTCAATGATACCCTTCGAAATATCTTTCCTGGTTACAATTCAGAAAATTTTAAGTTACAACTCACAGATGGAGTTCCATACATACGGAAGGCTGGGAAAATCCTTAACGAACTTATTCCAAATCTAAATCATGTCACTTGTTTAGCGCATGCATTACATAGCATTTGTGAACAAATTGTGAAGCTTTTTCTAAAAGTCAATAGGGTAATTGCTGAAACCAATAATTTTTTTTTTAATCACCCAGACAGACAGCCCTTTTGAAGGAATGCTACCCTGACCTACTTCTCACACCAGAACATGTTATAAGTCGTTAAGAGTCATGGGTCAAGGCTGCCATGCACTAAAAAATATGCCTTTTGAAGGGTACTAGGGAAACTGCCCTGGGGAAAATTGTCCTGGAGAAAATTGCCCATATTTTGTTCAGACCTCATGATGAATAATAACGCATTATAAATTCGTTTAATATTATTTAGAATAAATATCCTACCAAGACTTCCACCCCCAACACAAGGGCTTTAAATATATGTGTGCTTATGCAGTGGTTTTTATCTATCCCACACTATCCTCATTACTCCGCCCAACCCTACAGGCAATTATTGCAATAATGTTACTCATACTTGAATGTACTCCCTCGGAGATGGAACAGACAAATATGTTTACATATTTATCATAAATAATATTAAGTGAATTTATAATGTGTTATTATGAATCATGAAGTTTGAACAAAATATGAGCAATTTTCTCCAGGGCAATTTTCCACAGGGCAGTTTTCTGCACACGATTTTGAAGATATAAAGAAAATTGTCATCTTGTGTCTATGGAGCTTCAAATAAGGATGCATGAGAGCATAGATCTATGAAGTCAAGACATAATGAATTAACGCCTATATGAGGGATGATCATAGTTCTAAAAAAAAGTTAACTTTTATTTTGACTCTTCACTCTATCATTTGCTTAAATGACTTTAATTATCTGAATGAATCACCACTTATCATAGTTTCAAATATCGATGAATATATGATAAATTTGATAATTGTGGAATGTTAAAGCCATTGAATTTGAAATGTGTTTAGTATATATTGTAAATTTTCATAAATTTGTCATTAGAATATAATTGTTTCAATGTAAATAAAGATATTTTTTATAATTTGTAATTAATATATGCTTTCTTTATTAACCTGTTTAAATAAATTTAGATTAGAGCATCTCCTTGATACGAACAAAAATGTTGCTGTGATCCAGACTTAGCTATTTTCCTAAGTACCTAGAAATTTAATATATAGCTTTGCGAATATAGATGAATTTGATATTTTTTAATCAATTTCATCAACAGTGGGATTGTTATACCTAATGTCTGAATTGTGTCAATCGTAATAAGAGAGGTTTCAGCAAAATATTCCTTTTATGGATAAAAGTTATCAAGTAAAGTGTATCATCGTAATAGCATCAATACTTGATTCAATGATATTCTTTGAATAAAGCTTCAAATCGGGAATACGACTTTTATTATGCTGTTGAAATTCAAATTTTCCTAAGGCTTAGCTCCCTAAATCAAGCCTTGCTCACATGACAAAATTATGTAACCCTTACCATAAATCTAGACTTTTTCTCCTTCATTAACGACAAAAAAGAAATTAAAATTAATATGTATATTTACCAATTATATAATAATGTTGAATGTTAATTAATCTTCAAAAATTAAATATAATTGTTATATTTATTTGTTCTTGTTACATGCATAATATTTCGTTTAAGTCCTGTTAGAATTCTTAATAAGAAAAGTAAGTAATATTGGAATTGTAGGTAGAATAAGTTTGAAAATGAATACATAAAAACAAAAAATAATAATTAACTACCTATAATATACGCATTATATTTTGTATAAATTGAAATATCTTTTTATTTTATCTTATAATAATTTTTAACTTATTTATTTATTTTTAAATCTTCTTTGTATAATTTTGAATCAAATTTCAAAAATTTCCATCACAATTATACATTTAAATAATTTGGATTATGTTTTTGAGTCTTGAAGATGACGAAGGAATTCTTCTTTGATAATACATAATATCATATTGAATACGATTCTTTGCAATAACAATTTTTTAATTAAGAGGTTAGTAGGATTTTAATATTTAGAGCTATTCTAGTATTCCTTGCGATAATAATTTATACACAATAATTAACCTATTTTTTTATGTATCATAATTATATTCTAAAATGTATGAAAAATATGTTATTAAGTCGTTAACCAATCTTATTTCGATAGTGTAGAGAAAAAGTGATTATTCAATGGGAAGAATAATAAATTTTTCTTACAGATTCTTTTGATAATATTTAAATATCACTGTTAAGCATTGGCATGAAGTAGTTTTCAATACAGATTTTAGGTCTTTTTATATTCATTTAATGGAGTTTAATCAAGATTTATTGGAAACTTGTTTAATTTTTATGTATAGTAAAACTATCAACTTTGGGCCCCCAAGATGGTGTCTTCTTCAATTATGATGCAATTTATGATGTCAGTAAAGACGCTCTGTATTAATATATATCTGTTCCTAGGACCAAGATACATGGACCTTCATAATATTAAACTTTATTTTGTCCTCCTGTGGCGTAGCTATAGGATACAACTATGTACAACAATAGCTCTATTGACTATTGAGATTCTGAATTAGTTAAAGGAGTTAAAAAGGTCAAGGAACCTTGTGAGTTGCGTGTCAAAATATTTTCGTTGTTATTTAAATGGTTAATATGACGTCATGCTTTTCTTTATTTATTAGTTTGTTAGCTGTTCATATGTCGTCATAGTATATCAAGGCCAATGTTACTATTTATCAAGGGATTGGGCGGGAATAAATACAATTGATTGTCGACAATTTCACTTGAGTCCAGACCATCTATGGATATTCTCTCATCAGAGTTGCAAGCCACTTGTTCATCCCTAGGAACATGGGACGGGAAAAAATATTTGAAGGAGCCGGATGCTCTTGAATGCATCAAGGACCTCATTCGATATTTGAGAAGAGATGATGGAGATCATGAAATTCGCCGAACTCTTGGCTCCATCGGCGTTTTCTCATCAGATATTATATATATTTTGAGGGAATTTCCGGATGATGAGGACCTGTTTGATGCCTGTCTCCGTTTATCAGTGAGTTTGACGAGTCCGGAATTGATTTTGTTTCGAGAAGAGCGTGAGTATCTCGGAATGTTCTACAATTTTCTCTTTTAATCTCTAAATTGGAGACACCGACAGCGGAATGTTGAAATTTAATCTTCCAAACCTTTTAATAATAAGGAAGTAAATTCGCTCAGCAATACTAATTTCGCTTCTCATTACTAATCACTTGAGTAATCATGCCATCTATCTAGAGTGCAATGGGGTAGAAAGCTTCCTAAAATGTCAATGGTAGCTTGTTTCGGTAATTTTTCAAATCAGTAGTATATGTGATTTTGAAATGTTACGTACAATCTTCTAGATTTTTTTACTGTTCATAACTTCAGCCAAATAAAGCTTTGTATTTTGGCGATGCTCTTGATTAAACACGTGAGGAGCCCCAGAAGAGGGGAGAAATGGTATTAATTTTCTTCAATTAAATATATGGGTGATATCAGGGGATAGTGATGTTAATATTCCGCGCCCACGACCTAGAATGACCATTTTTTTTATAAATCTAGTCACTAGATTGTCAGTCTTTTTAATCATTTATGGCTGCTCTATACACCTAATTTAAAAAGTGCATTTACCAGATAGTATATTTTTGTAGGGAAAATAAACCGTGCTATCTCGTTTGAATTTTATAGTAAAATTTGTTTTTCAAGAATAAATAAATCTTTAATTGAACTATGAGATGATGTGTTGGTCTATACTTCTGAAATATATAAAAATAATGACTTTTGGCAAACACAATTTGCAAAATCAAAATTTTCATTTGTGGTTACCTCAAAAAGTTATAAAATTATTTTTTAATCTTTTGCTAGTTAGTATGTTTTTGTCTGTTCATATTTGAGACTGAGAATAAGAGGCATCCTACGATAAAATATAAAGGAACCAATAACGAAATACATTCGATCTCGATCTAAGAAACTTCCAATCGTATCAAACCTATAATATTTATACGTTTTCAGTACTGCAACTTTTTAGTCACATTTTTTATATTGTGTAGATTAATTTGTTCGTTTTATGGACTAAAATGTTAAAAAATATATTTTACACAAATAATATTTATGTATCTAGCCTTAAATATTGAACATTCCCAGTTGAACGCTGTCTTCAGTTCAAAATTCCTATTAATTCCTCAGAAACCCCATTCTTACAGGCATCTATAACGAATTATGATAGTACTATAACTACTTTGAGGAAAACCTTATTAGCTAACCAGTCTCTTCTGGTATTTTTCTTCTTGGACGTTGATAAACTCACTCAAGGTCTGAGTTCTCATATTAATTTAATTATTTTTTACGCTTAGTTTTCAGGCATTTAATCAATTATATTAATATATTCCATGACGCAAGAATCTAAAAACTTATAATCACTTGAAACGTATACACACATAGAAATATACAGTACAACCTCCAATGATTGTTTAATCCTACGTTGAAACTTATTCAAGCAATTCTGATCGATAAAATCATAATACTTTTAAATTTTGAATAATTAATTTGTAATAAAAATTCTCTCTTAATGAGAGTTAATTGATGTTCAAGAAGAAAAATGCTTCTAGACGACTGCCGTACAAGGTATTCCAGAAAGTAATTATAGAACTGCCATGATTCATAATGGATGCAATTAAGAGCTGTAATACAGAGTATGATTAAGTACAAGTTTTTCAGAAGTAATCCACTCTAACTCCCTCCGGGTTCATCCCTAAGTATCTCAAAAGAGTGGAGATCTCATTCTTATACCAATCATATATTCTTAACGTCACATCCTTAATATAACGAACTGTTTTCCTTATTATTAAAAGATTGTGATGATTGACTTTCAACTTTCCACTTATGCGGTCTCCAATTTCGAGATAGAAATAAAATATGACGTACGGGTATACTTATATACCTCACCCATTACGCAGGACGTATATAAATTCGTTTTTACTTTACTCACAGTTCCGGAAGAGAAAAAGACTCGTAATTATTACCTAGAGCTAACAAATTACCGGACACATTACAAGGAGTCTCTCCGTGATCTTCCCTTATGGACGGTTCTTGGAAACAAACTTCTCAAATTACTTCGTTCTCCTCAACGCTCTGAGGATCAAGATCTTCTCTTCGAGCGTATCCTTATATTTATTCGCAATGTTCTCCAAACCCCAGATAAACTTCCTCATGTTCATGATGAAATTATTTGGGCTTTACATAAAGCTGGAATTGCGGATCTCATTCTTTTTATTGCTTCCTCTGACGATCAAATAACGTACTGTCTTCATGTATTGGAAATCATTTCACTGATTTTTAGAGATCAAGAACCAGAGTCTCTTATCAAGGCCACTCTTGAAAATAAATCTGAGAAAGAAGCACATGCTCAAGCCTTGATTGAAGCAACTAAAAAAGAGGTAATATCTAATAAATCTAAGGTTAAACCTAGTCGACACTCTCGCTTTGGCGGGACTTTTGTCATCAAAAATGTATCATCCATTAGTGGAGATAGTCTTATTTATCATAAATCAATTCAAAAAACGAAAAATATGTCGTTTGATGAGGAAAAGCGTCCCAAAAGGAAATCTACAAAGTTTATTGCAGATGCCTCCAAATACAAATCCTCTTCTCCCACTTCTTCAATATCTGTGAAATTGTTTCTCAAGGAATTTTGCATTGAATTCCTAAATGCAGCCTATAACGTCCTTATGCAAACTGTCCGAGATCTTTTAAATCGCGAAAAGGCTCAACAGAATGATGACTCCTATTATCTTTGGGCTCTTAGGTTCTTCATGAAGTTCAATCGTCTGTACAAATTTCGCCCAGAGCTTGTCTCAGAAACTCTTAACAAGGGTATATTTCATTACGTTCATCAACTCATTGAGCATTTCAAGGAGTTTATGAGTCATGAAAAGAAGAATCCTCCAAAATTCAAAATATGGTCTAAACGATTGCACTTAGGGATTATAGCCTATCAAGAACTTCTTTGTTATCTAGTGTCCATGCAGAATTCAAAGGATCCAGCCATTAAAAAGTCTGGAGAGATTCTTACGCATAGTGTTTTTTATGAGTCAGAATACAGGGATCTTTGTTTGAGCTTGCTACTCATCTATTCTTCAGAAAGGATGTCTTTAAATTATTTAACCGATTTAGTCGAAACCACTCATGTGTACATCAAAATCATAGAACATATGTGTAAATCCAAGAAGGTTATAATTAAAACTAAGAAGAAAAAAGTGAAGACAGGGAAGAAATCAAAGTCGTCTCATTCGAATGGAAGAGACAAAAACCTTTCCGTGCCTAAAAGGATAGAGCTCTGGACGGAAATGAACTCTGAAGTAGCTGAACTTATAATTGGCTCTAAAGACAATTTACCGACTGAGATCCCAGTTCTGTTTGATCCCATCTCTGATGCATCCATGGATCAACAAAGGAAGAAAGCAATTTACCTCATACAAAAAAATATTTTAGAAAAGAATCCTGGCACTGCCATCTCTATACTTCGAGCATCTCGTGATATTTGGCCTGAGAACGATATATTTGGTAGTACGGATGTTGAGCCTGAGGATGAAGTTATTATTTTGAAGGACATTCTTATCACTGAAATAGACGATGTTAGTTTGGAGTCGAGTGAGGGTCTTAATAATGGGAATGATGACGCATTGGAAGAAACGGAAGTGGTAAATTCATAGATTTATGTGCTGTATGATAAATATATCTGTATGAATCTTGTTTCAGGCAAATGAAGAAGATGAAATGGAGGAAAATGAAGTTGAACAAGTACGCTTTTCCGAGTCTGAACTTAATTTCAAAGACTTTATGAGAGAATTTATCAATAAAAATGTCTGTCTCCCCTACTCCGTACTTTTGTCAAACTTCAAAAATAATTCATCACATACGAATCATTGTGTTCTTAAAATGTTTCATCGCATTGCTTTTGATCACAAAATGTCAGCCATGCTCTTTCATATTTCAATATTTGAATCCTTTCGACGGATATGGCGAGAGTATGAGGAGTGCCTCATTTGTGAAAAAGAAAACGGTATAGGTGTGGATAAAACACTCAAGGAAATTGTTCGTTTTGCAAAGTATATTTTTAAACAATTCACCTCTGCCGCAGTAAATAACTCTAAGATTTACATGGAGCTTTGTTTCTGGAAAACTGTAAGAGAGGCCATAGAAGTAATTGAAGGCTATGGAACTCAGACTGACACTGAAAAGGTGAAGGCATCCTATTGGTCTGAGGAGGATGAAGAAACATTGATTCGAGTTTTTCAACAGTTCAAGTCCATGGAAGATAAACCTGATGACATTCTGGATAGTATAACCATGTTTTTTTCTGAAAGCGGCAAATCTAGACGACAAGTTGCTAGAAAGTTGAAAAATTTGGGACTTATACAGGTATGTAAAGGGGCTCTTAGATGTTTCGCCCTCATATATATATTATGGCAAAAATATATCTTCTCGCATATAATTTAAGAAGCTCAGAACTATCGAGACAAATTTAAGGAATTCTTGAAAATAACGGATGCTCCTAATAAGTGCCTTAATCATTCATAATGGGGGGGGCTGACTCACCATCAAATCTCCTCCGATTTAAATGGAAATAACACGGAAAAACGAAACAAATGTTTAATTTAATAAAATAACGGCACTTCTTGTAAAGAGCTGATAATATATGCTTTGGCAGTATTTTAAATTTCCGTCTCAAGTCCAATGCTAGTAATTAACGAGGTCGATAATCCAACTTTCTACTCCAGAGGTTAATAAACGATCCTTATCGAATTGCCCACTGTCGAATAACAAGAAGTTAACAAGGAATTATATATGAACTCCGTCCAAGGGGAGGTACTGTTTTATTTTTTTTTGTTGTTGCCAATATCGTATTTTCCTCGAGAGCAAATCTAAAGTGGTTTCATCCAAATTTGCAGTCTCTTTTAGAGGTAAATTATCTCGAAGATATCCCTGAGACTAAAGAGTGAAGGGTTAACTTTGATTAGGCCTCACAAATTATAGGGTTTGATGGATTTTGTTCGCCAAGCCTCTATACTATTATGGTACTTGAAAAGATGAATTAAAAAGGACTTCAATTGAAGGAGACTCATTTTAAGTCCGAAAAATATATGTGGGAAGGTAGATTTATTCCATAATATATATTATGAATGAGATTCTTCCGGTTACTATGTAAATTATACTTGTGGTGTGTCAACATAAAAAAAATCTTGAACAAAAGCCCTTGTAATTAAGAATATCCCAATTTATTTATTTACTTCATATTAATATACTACATCCCAATATTTCATAGGCATATTTGAGTCAATTATAGGCTTATTATTCACATTACTGGGATGATGTTAGATACCACAGAATCTTAGCTATTGTTTAAAAAATTTATTCGATTTAAGAGACTTCAACAAAATATGCCAATTTTTCATTATTTTATTGTGACGATGAATTTTGGCTATTTTCATTGGAATTTGTTGGACACCCAAAGGGTTAATAAGAATATTTTTTTGATAGAAATGGGCGATAATTAATCGTTGAAGAATGCAAATGTAATCCAGACTCAATTTTTGTTTGTTTTTATGTTGACGGACCACACTTACTGCAGTAATTGTATATTCCTGGTTATAACTACCATTTTCCATTATTTTTTTTAGAACACTAAGGAGATTACACGGAAGCCTATTGTCAATAGGCACAATGAATGGAGTGAGGAAGATATGGATGACTTACGAGAATTATTCATAGAATTTGAAGATGCCGTTGATCCCATTGCACGAATCAAGGAAAGATTAAAAGGAAAGAAATCTAAGCCTAAGATCATTTCTAAAATTTTAGGTGAGATTATTATAATATTGTAGCAATATTTTAAGGATGTTTAAATACCTTTTTTTAATTATAAGAATTGGAGCTTTGTAAGGATCCAGAGAAATTGAAGAAACATACTAAAAGCAGATCTCGAAATAGGAGAGAGTCTCAAGATAGTGATAGTTTGGGAAGTTCAAGCTCAGATGAAGATCCTGACGAGATTTGTCTAAGTCTCAGTGAATGGGAAAGCCGTTTTAAGGATAACTTAGTGCGCCTAGTTGATGAAGGATTCACTGAACACCTGAATTGGATAGCAGATTGCCTGATGGAAGAGGCTGATGACAAAGACGAAGATGATGATGAAGACGAATCCGTTCCTCTAATTGCTATGAACGAGTCCCAAGGCAAGGCTTTAGAATCTCCTGATTTCCAAAGTTTCTTGAGAGATTTGAATTTTCTATCTCCAAATACTATATTACAAGAAAAATATTGGCGCATCAATGGTCGACCCAAGTCGCTCCAATCTCGAGCCTCGCTTATTAAAGAAGGAATTCAAACTGAATTCCAAAATTATTCTACATTAATTCCAATTTTTAAGAAAATTAAACAACCCAAAACTAAAAAAACTTGGCTTCCAATCAAGCGTGGTGAGATTGACGAAGAAGCAATGGAGCGAATTAACAATCTCTTTAAAACAAAAAATAGTGTCCCTGGAGATGCCTCTAATACAGAGAATAAGTCCCCTAAAGCAGTAAAGAAACAAGGAAATAAAAGTAATGCTTCCGTAAATGAATCTACACGTTTTGAAGATAGCTCTTCCGATTCGGACGACTCCTCAAATGCCGTCGGCCGTGCTGAAAAATTAAAGACAAAGAAGAAAATTAACATTCGTCAATCAAGACATAATTCCTCATCGAGAAATAATAGTAGTAGTGATGAAGAAAAGAAGACTAATCAACGTTCACCAAAAAGAAAACCAGATTCAGACTCTGGGAGTTCATCCGATGAGGAAGAAAAACATACTTCTCAACGTTCATCAATAAAGAGAAAACCTGATTCCGTTTCTGGGAGTTCATCCGACGGAGAAGAAGGAAATATTTCTCAACGTTCATCAACAAGAAAACCTGATTTTGACTCTGGAAGTTCATCCGACGGAGAAGAAAAAAAGACTTCCCAACGTCCGTCAAAAAGAAAGCCTGATTCCGATTCTGGAAGTTCATCTGACGACAAAGAAAAAAAGAGTTCTCAACGTTCGTCAAAAAGAAAGCCTGATTCCAATTCTGGAAGTTCATCCGACGGAGAAGAAGGAACGATTTCTCAGCGTTCATCAACAAAGAGAAAACCTGATTCAGACTCTGAGAGTTCATTCGACGATAGAGAAGGAAATACTTCTCAGCGTTCATCAACAAAAAGAAACCTAATCTAGACTCAGGTAGTTCATCCGACGGCGAAGGAAGAACGATTTCTCAGCGTTCATCAACAAAGAGAAAATCTAACCCAGACTCTGGTAGTTCATCCGACGAGAAAAAAGAAAGGACCAAACCTCCCCATAAAAGAATCAAATCAAAAACAACTCTTAGCATTGATGCTTCATCTTCTGACTCTGAAAATGATCCTATTGAAAAAAAGACGGACCAAAAATCTTCTAGTGATGAAGAAGAACACATTACAGTTTCAAGTCATCATAAAAAAAGGACCATGCTACTGAGTGACGAATCCGATTAAGTTCCATCTTCATACTCAGTTTTACACTTACACATCTATATAATCAAATATTTATTCAAATAATTAAATAATCATAACAAATATTTATTCAAAGTAATTTAAGATTCTAAATGAGTCTCCATAAACTCAATAAATCTTTTGGCGTATATATCCGGTGGTGCTGAGGAGTGATCGTCGCTGCAGTTGAGTACTGTTTTGATAACTCTTGCAAACTTTTGCATCGTACTATATCTTTTAAATATGTCAATGACTCCCAAAAAGTATCTAATTTTATATATAAAAAAAAAAAGAATTAATATTTTTATATCCTAGTATAAAATATATGATTGACCTAACTAAATCGCTTACTTAGTGTCTGTTCCTTCAATTATGTGTATTCCATTGGCATTGTCTGGAAGGAGTCTTCGATTTTCTCCTTGCAGATAAACTGAAGATCTGGATCCAGCTCCTTCTATTTTGTTCACCATTAAAGAGTCTGTGATGATGGCAGGATTGCTATTCGTATTTTCAAGATTGCCATTTAGTGGATACACCTTATTGTTCTGATTAGTATTAGGACTGGATGCTCTTGTTCGCACTGCTGAGCGTACTAAGACATTCATAGCTTCCTTTAGGTTAGAAGACTCTAAAATACCTTTTATAGGGGATGAGAAAAAGTAAATGTAATTATTTATGTTTTGGGTATAATATTTAGATTTTGATGCAGTATTCTCTTACCTATTCGACAGTTTTCTTCCCACTCACTCTCTGGAGAAACACTTTCCAGCTTATCTTGCCCTTTGTTGCTTGGAGCTGGATGAACTTGGAAGAAACGATTGGACTTGGAAGATAGGGTTAAACGATTGACAACATTCTTTTCTGGAGGTGCTGAGGATGGGGGAGTATCTTCAAGAATCACCCTGGGTACGGGATCTCCCCTATTTTTCAACTTTTCCTTTAAGTTCCTTGGCGTTTCTTGTAATATGTCCGCCAGAAAACTCTTATTTGAGAGTTGGGAGTCAATTCTATCAATTGCATCCTCTTTAATCTAAAAGGGATCATAAATAAAATCTTTCATTTGAGCATCGCATGTAAATTAAACGTACATGAACCCTGCCATCCTCTGCAAACTCTACGAATTCGTCAATGAACGCACTCATGGTTTGTGGTTGTTCATCCTCTCTTTTAGTAGATTTTTTCGCTTGAGTTATGCCATATGTACTCCTGAAATCATTTCGAAGGTCATTATGAATTGCTAGTTAATAGTATCAGTAATTATCCGATTAATTAGTTTTACTCTTTGAATTGTGTCATTAGAAATTTGATAATATGTATTTAGCGATTTCATTGTTAGGGTTTGTACTTCATACCACTAACACACATTCAACATTATCTTTATGGGCTAGTCAGTCATACAAATAAATATATCCAATGTATGATTCAAAAGGACATGGTATGTAATTTATATAGTAAAGAATGAGCTGATTCATATACGACGACAAAGGGAGGAAGGGAGGGAGGCAGAGAGAGAGAGTTAAAAAAGAAGAGTGAATGTGATGATCTGGGCAGGGAATGCTGAAATGAATATGGAACGCCGCGCTCATTATTGTACTTGACGGGAGTGCAAAAGGATTTTCTCATATTAATTAAATAAATGCTGAGAATTGAAGCTTTAATATCTAATAATTTTCCCATTTTTTTCAATAATATGCATGATACATCCAACCAAATTATTATAATGACACACATATATTATGTCCAAAATACATTATAACCCAATCTGTATCCAAACCAATTTCTGTCAAGAAGTGATGATAGCAAATTAATTAACATTGTTTCAAAAATAGACAATCAGTAATAACCACATACTCAACAGGGTTTCAATCAAATTGCATCCAAATTCGTCAATATCTAAGCTAAAATGTATGTTTCTGAAGCGAAATGCCAACTTCATGCCAATAACAAAGGAAAATGTGTTGCAAAAAATCTTCAACTCCTCATTTTTTACCCCAAGAGTTAGATTGAATTGTGAATTAACTTCATTCATCTTCAGTGTTAAAGTTTCATGATAAAATCTGGATAAATTAAAGAAAGATACATATTCCATGTCATTGAAATGATAATAGAGCGTTTTCAGGGCCCTTCAGCATTGTTGATGTTGGCCCCATTTTGGGGATCGAAACAACCAATTTTTATAAGAATGAAAACCTTTTTTATTAATATTAAGGATACTAGTCAACTATTGGATCATCTCAAATTGGGGCCGTCAAATAAAAGGACTTAAACCTTACTGTCTATTAAACATATATCCCTCTATTGCCTAGTTTTATAACATATCAGGTTCTAAAATGTATTAAAAAATAGGTTATTATATCGTTAAACAATCTTATTCCATAGTGTAGACAAGAAATTAACTATTACAATAGATATAATAAGAAATTTTCTCTAATTATCCTATTTTTGTCGTCCCTGATCCCCAAAATTAATAAATAATTGAACAAATTTAGCCATTTTTCTTGGTCTTCATTACCTAGTACTTTGATTTCATTTAAATATCCCTCTTTAGCATTGACATCAAGCAGTATTCAATGCAGGTGTGTTAAGTCTTTTTTAATTCATTAAGCTATTTGATGAGGTTTTATGCAGATTTACAAAATATATGAGCATTTTGTGTAGTATAAATATCAACTTTGAGCCTCGTAAGATGGTCTCTCCTTCAATTAAGATGCAGTTTATGAGTTGTATTGTTAAATAATTAAACTTTCTATAAAAAAAATGAGTAAGAAATGAGTTGCTCAAGTTTCAATTTAAAGGATTCCTGAGGGAATGATGTTGCACTTCCGTCAAAAAAAGCATACGCCAAAAAAAGATGTCGTTCCATCTTCATTTCATTGTTTCCTGATATGGGAGAGAAAGGAGCTGCTGCTAGCTAGCTAGCTGTATGTTTGCCTCTCACATACAGTATTTGTGACTCTGTCTACAGTATATATTGTATTGTAAGTGTGTACCTGTAGCAAGCAAGAAATGGCCCTCGTAATCAATCAATTTCAGCTGATAGTTGCTAGCATCTAGTTCATTATTAAATATTATTAGTGTAATATTGATCAAAATGAGTATTGAAAGGATGAATTAAGAGTTATTTTGTACGTACATAGATAATAAATGATAATGAATAACTGATAAATATATTAGTGAATCACTTTGTGCCCTAAGAAATTAAGATAGAAATGACCAAGATGAAACATACTAATACAAGCAAGAAGAGTCCTTCTTCATCGACTATTTCTCCCTCACCCACTTCTTCCTCTTCGCAAGTTCTCAAATCAAGTTCCTCCTGGCGGTTTGTTGATGACCTCTGGAGCTTACGAGACCGATATACTGATATCCGCCTTGTGTGCTCTGGAGGGAGAAGCGTCTCCGGACATCAAGCACTCCTCGCACTTTATTCCCCCTTTCTCAAGCGACTATTTGAAGAGGAAGGGATTCGAGAGGGGAAAAGAGATCCAGAGATCACGCTTATACTCGAAGAAATAGAAGAATCCTCTCTTCTCTGTCTCATGCAGCTTCTCTACACTGGAGAACCCCCAGGGCCACTCTCCCCACTTTCACTTTATGAATTAGAGTCTCTTGCTCGAATGCTTGATATTCCTCTTCCACTATTAAAGGCTTCCACGAAGGATTGTGAGGTTGAGCCCACTCGCTGCATTCACTGTGGTGTTAAATTTCAAAAGCTAAAACCACTAAAGCGACACCTTAGTTCATGCCAAAAAGCAGGCAACACTCAGCAAATGCTTTGTCTTCGCTCTTGTTCCACTCCCTGCAACAAAAAACAACATCAGGTTCCAGTTGAACCAATGCGTGTACTTCGAACACGATCATGTACCCTCAAAAAGGCCCCTGTTAACGCCTCATCTACGTCTCGTGCTTCACCTTCTCCTCATACTTCAATCAAGGATGAAGATACTTCTGATGATCCCATACTATCTGTTAAAATTGTTCCTCCTTCACCGAAATCGCCTAAGCAAGAAGACAATAAAAGTATAACTGAAGAAGATGAAGAAGAAGTTGTTCTACCAATAATAGAGGAATCTCCTTTGCCTCAGGTCATTGTCTCATGCGAATCTTCAGAGACAGTTAAGGAGAATGGCCTTGAACCCACACAATCATTGACAAGTAAGATCAATGGTACAGAGCCAACTGACTCAGAAAGGAACTCGGATAAGGTAAATGAAGCTTCTTCCTCAAATGTAAATGAACCTTCTTCCTCAAATACGAGTACAGTATCGACTATTGAAAAACGAAAGAGGGTTCGAGGAGATGGATCTTCTAGGAGGAGAAAACGTTCCAAACAAGATGATGAAACTTCTTCCAAATCGAACACTTCTTCTAATACACCCGTGTGTGAACATGGATGTTACCTTTGCGTAAACTCATATGCGAGTCCACCTCTCTTACGAGATCATTTGGTTGCTCATTTCAAAGATGAACTCTGGACTACTATTAAAGGTTTTTCATGTGGCGTTACTACTTGTGCCATTTGTCACAAGGAGTTTAGAAAGCCTGTTATTAAGAGTGTTGTGGTTAGACATTATGGCATAACTCATTTGTTTATTAAAAATTACTTGGATTCCGAAGTATTTGATGAATATTTTTCTGGACAGAAAAAAGCTATGGAGCGACGAGCTCTCAAGATGAAGAAGCAAGAGTTTGAGAGTAATATGCAGGGCGCCTTGGATAAACAAGGCCTCGTGGATAAAGAGAGTGTTGTGGATAAGGCGCCCATTCCTTTACCACCAAGGAAGTCATTGCTTCATAATGATGATGGTGTTATATTCTCTTACGGAAATGAGATCCGGGGATTTATGGATAATGACGAAAATGCGATTGCTCCTCCTCCTCCTCCTGCTCCTCTACCTGCTCTACCTCCTTTGCCTGTTCCTCCAGCAACTAATGACCCCTTCGTACCCCCTCCACCAGCCACTCAAAGTAATCTTTATGCATCAACTCCAAATTTGATGAATGGAATGTACACTGCAGAATCCTCTTTTGATCGATATCCTCGCCATCACCATCAGGAAGACACACCCTCAAGAGACAACTACTACTCTGATTATTACTCTATGCCTCCACACTCTGATAATAATTCCAGTGTACCTCATGGAGAAAATTATTTTCATCCCGACTATGAGCCGCAGCCGCAGCTTCATCAACATCCAAGTGGAGGAGGAGGAGGAGGAGGCGGCGAGAACCAAAGTGGGACATTTTATGGGGCGCCATTTAATTACTACGATGACGCTGCCTATTACCCATCTTGTGAAACTACTAATGAACATCCTATCATTGAAAAACTTGATACGTGAACAATAAAGTTGTATAATATAATATAATATGTATGAAAATGGCTTGAACCAACCCTCAACATATTATTATTTGTGGGGGGTGTGTGTACTCAAAAGCCATACATCAGGATCTGTCTTTTTTTTAAATCTCTAAATTAAGTAATTTACTTTGTTACCGTTTTGTTAAAATTTTTAGTATTGTGGTTTGTTCTGAGTGACAAGTTAATTAATTTTCTTTTAAACTATTTATATAACTATCTAGTCCCTGATTTTTCATTATTTCCTCCGTGTTTCTGATAACACAATTACTACTACATGGTTTACAAGTTGCTGTCGTTTTTTTTCATCTCTTAACTAACACAGTTTTTTTAATAAATAGAGTTAGTTGTATCTACCGCCTATGTACGAGTACTTCCGTTGCCGGTATCTGTACATATTGTTTGCTTCGAAAATATTTGTGTGTATTTTGTAGTTTCTGCTCCTGATTAAATTTTTTGTTTATCCTAGCTATTATTTGTTTCATTGATTAGTCCAACTATACTATTATTAATAATCATGGTTAAATACCTTCTAATACTGCTCACTAGCTCTGCTAGACTCTCTCCATGGGCTCCCTCACTCTCCTTACAAATCCCCACCAAAAGTGAATAGTCCATTATATCCAAACGTTGTAAAAATTCCACGTCCCGACTGAGTTGCTCCACAAACCTGACATACACACATACATATTAGGTATATTACAGATTCGACTATCCAATTGTAGCATGTCAACACAAAAACAAGCTAGAATGATTGTTCACAAAACTATACGAATATCCAGTTTATATCAACTTATTAACCCTTTGGGTGTGTCGCAAATTCCATTTGAAGTAGCCAAAATTGATTGACACACAAAAAAAGAAGGGTATTTGACATATTTTATTTGAAGGGGCCAAAGTAAGTCTCTTAAATTAAACAAGTGTTGCTAAAAATGACACAATACAAAAAATGAGAAATTGACATATTTTATTTAAAAGGGGCCATGTCGGAGACAATATAAATCTCATAAACAAGGATTCTAAACTATAACTGAAATTGCTCTTATGTTGACAGCCCACATATTTAATTTCGACTCTTACCAGGATCTTTGATTTCCAAGTCGTAGACCTGTTCCATAAAAGTTCTTGTCTTTAAAAACAACTTCGGATCGTCGTACTCCACTAGGAACTTGCTCACAACGCCCTGCAAGACAACCTTTAAGATCGTAGCGCCGGTTTAATCCATTTTCTGGCCAAAATATGGATTGCATGATGATAAAATGAACCTGTATAGAATGAGGCCTTATTTCGATTTTTTGAAAAAGTTAGATAATTAAATTTAAATAACCCACAGGCTTGGATTGCTCTGCTAAGCGAATTGTGTAAAGTCCGAGAATCTTCACAATGAGAGAATGTGGGGACATGATAAAATGGTTCACATACTCTCTAAAAAAAGAAATCAGAATAGTTAATTAATTCATTGAATGTTGAGGAAGATTCAAATCTTACTCGATATGTGATCTAAAGAAATGAACATTCTTTTCCTTTTCAAATTTGATGAGGTATCTTTTGTCATTCCTGGTGTGAAAAAGTTGATTAATTATTAATATTATAGTTAATTATTATATTTGATTATACAAATAGGTTATTTTCATATGACGACAGCATTCTTGATGCCGACCATTTCGGGGGTCAAAACTACGAATTTTTATAGCAATAAAACCCTTTTTTTTATAATTACTATTAAGGGAACTAGTCAACTATTGGATCATCTCAAAACGGGGCCGTCAAATAAAAGGACTTAAACCTTACTGTCTATCAAACATATATCCCTCTATTGCCTAGTTTTATAACATATCAGGTTCTAAAATCTATTAAAAAATATGTTATTATATCGTTATACAATCTTATTCCATAGTGTAGACAATGAATTAACTATTGCAATAGATATAATAAGAAATTTTCTCTAATTATCCTATTTTTGTCGTCCCTAATCGACGAAATATTTAAATAATCGAATAAATGAAGCCATTTTCAGTACCTATTACTATGGTTTAATTTAAATATCACAGCTTAGCTTTGGAATCAAGCAGTTTTCAATGCAGGTGCTAAGTATTTTTTTATTCTAAATACTAGTGAGGAATGGACAGACCATAAGTCCGCTCAATAAATTCTGAGCGCGCTCCCACTCAGTTTTTAATTTTGTAAGCGCACTACCGCTCAATTAAAAATGATTGGCGCTAATTTTTTCGCTCGTATAGTTGTTTTTGAATTTGATAACTCTTTATGATTGCAATTAAATTCAATATATTGCAAGTACAAGTGTTGTCACGATTTGTGAGAACTCCACGCAAGAAGGAGTTGGTGGTGTCTCTGAGGGAACATATATCTGAGTTTTCTTAGAGTGGCGACCTTCATGAGACGTAAACTTGTCAACCAAACGAGCAGTGAGTTATAGATACAGCTAGGGAAAAAAAATTCCAACTTATCTTTAAACGTCTATTCCTTCAATCTTTAACTCTCAAATTTGTTGATGTTATCTCATAAGAGGTATAAACAGAAAAAGTTATACAAACTTATGTAAATGACCAAAAATTCGAGCGATTTTATTGCGCTTCTAAAATGATGAGCGTGCTCTGACTCTCGCTCGTTATTTAAAACAATGAGTACACTCTCGCTCAAGAATGTCTAATGCTCTCTAATGTATTGGTCCTAGGACTTATTGCCTAAACTGTTTTTTTATCGGTCCAATCTTATTTACCAATCAACAGTCCTAAGGACCAATACCTCAGACCTTCAATCTTAGCTATTTTTATAGCAATTCTTTACTCATAGCTAGGATTGAATAACGTAAAAACGAAGAAAATAATAAATGATAGCTTGAACGTATAATAATACGTTCTAGCCACACATTTCCTACATTAAAGGTTGCCTATCTTGTCTCTTGAAAGAAGTTAAGTTGAACAGTTGAAATACATGGTAAGTAACTACGACATTTCAGCTGTTGTAGCTACTATAATAGACAGATAAAGAGCGGTCCTAGAACAAACAAATTTTATAGGGCCTGCTTGATAGGACTATTTACTTTTCAGTTTTTTTTAGACCGATCCAACACTACTTAATACCATTTTATAAAGTTTAATTAGGGTTTATTACAAATTTGTCCATTTTATGAAGTAAAAATACTATCAGTCCCCAAGATAGTGTATCCTTCAATTAAAAGTCAATTTATGACGTCAGTGAAAACGCTCTAAACCCTCTCCCCCCAAAAAAAACAACAACAAAAAAACAGACAAACAAACAAACAACAACATTGAACTACTTACGTAAAGAAAAATAAATGTTTCCCTTTAGAGTTGGATTTGTGCTGATAGTAAGGAATCCAGGAAGCGATGGGGGAAATTGAATTGATAAAGTCCTCTTTTTTGATTCCATGGCCAGTCTGAAGTGTTTCAAATACTGTAGGGGCATATGCAGAAAACTTACATCCAATTGCTTTTCTTTTAAGCCTCACTTGAAGTTTAGAGTCTACTATTTTAACTTCAGAATAGTGAGACTCATTGAGTAACTTTGAGGAAAGAACCTTGGGAAGATGCTGATGTAGGCTTAATCGAATGCATTCTGTAAATTATCATAAAAGAAATAAAATAGTTTATGATGAACTTAACATCTGTCATGTGGATTGTATTAGAGGTATATCATGTTTAAAGCGGGGATGTGTGTAAAGAAAAAACTAAGTATAACAATTAAAAAAGGGAACATGGTTGATGCGTGTGCTCGTTCTTCTTTTTTGTTCATTATTTAATCAGTCCTGGGGGTGTTAATATCTCCCTCTAACAGAAGATTTTTCGCCTATCTTTCATATAAACTGATTTAAATATGAATAATATAATAAATCTATATGAATTTAAATATAATTACAATATTTTCCATGCACTAATTCTATTTTAAATGTAGAAGGTTTTTTTTTTTTTTACAGCAGAAGTTCATTTCCTCCCTCCAAAATCATAAAAAAAAACTTCTGATATTAACAAAGGTCTTAATTTAGGTGTGCCATAGGTCTCGCTCCAGCCTTCTCCTCGCACTTTAACAAAAAAATCATTTATGTTCCATTGTATATATTTTTGCCGAGCCCTATATTGTATCTTGCAACTTTTCCTTCGAAAAGAAACAGAAAAGCGCCCAAAATCAAATTGTAGTTAGCCAATTATTCTCAACTATGGGACTATTGTTCAACTAGTGGTAGTACCCAACATTACCCGGAGTAATTAGGTGTTGGCTAAAGTGATATTTTTACTTTAGTAATATAGAAGAATATTCCCCAATAAATCTCCATTCTTAGAGGGAGTAACAGTATCTATCGTTCGTGTATACGTCTTAGTGTATATATACGAGGGTCGTTTAAAAAGTGCTTGCAAAGTCCGAGAAATGCCACTACTGTCACGTACCGAGGTTTTTTTAAATTAGTAACATCTCTTGGAATAACACACACACCAACTTTCCCCCAGATCGGTCTATTTCTTTCTGTTCCACATTCGTTTGAATTTAAGGACCGACCGGAAAGATTATGGCGACTGTCTTTCGGATTCGCAAGGACTAATCCTCATCGACTATCTGGAAAAGGGTAAAAAAATTACAAATGCATATGATTAATTTTGATTGGCACGTTTGAAAAACGAGTTGCAAGACAAATGCCTTTCATTCGCTCGCAAAAAGTCATTTTCCATCATGACAATGCGCCAGCTCACACCTCAGAAGTTGTGGTCGCAAAATTAATGGAAATAGGGTTCAAACTTGAAATGTCTCCTCACAAACCTTCATTATTCTGTCATCCATCATCCTATCATGAATTTTATCAATGAATTCTGGAGTAGTAACCTCAGCAGGGCGTCCTGAACGTTCAGCGTCACTTGTACCCATATGGCTACTCTGAAATTTTTTAAACCACTTATAAATTGTTTTAATTGAGGGTGCCGAATCCCCATAATGTTTATCAAGCTTCTGTTTCGTCTCTTGAGGTGTTTTGCCTCTAATAGAGTAATTTTTAATCAACAAACGAAATTAATTTTCGTCCATTTTTTGAAAATCACTCACCTTCCTCGATTCAAACGAAGGGCAAACAGAAAGAAATAAACCGATCTGCCTGAAAGTTGGTGTGTGTTCTTCCAAGAGATGTTACTAACTAAACATAACATCGATACGCGCAAGTAGTGCCATCTCTTGGACTTTGCAAGACCCTCGTATATACATATGTATAAATTTACATATTTAGTATCACATGGGTTAACAAATCTATCTTTTTTATACACGCATTTACAGTAGGTCTGCTCTTATCGCAGTTTTTGTGAAACGAGAAAAAATTGCGTTGCACAGGGACTTTTTTTGGACTAAAGCTTGTAAAATGGGAGGATTTTTTTTATACTGTCAACTTTTAACAATTTTTCATTTGTTTTTTAGAATGGTTTGGACAATCAAAACATTTTATTCATTATTTAAAATAAGATATACCATATAATAAACTTGTAAATTTAGTCTTAATCTTCTCTTTATTGGATTTTTAATCTAATCATTTGAATACTGTAAAATTTAAATAATCGGAACTTAACCAATACTTATTCAGCAACCTTTTTAATTGCAAGTTTGTATGTTAAGTAATAAACAAAAGCTTAAAGCTTATGTATTATATAAATTACGTAAAGGACACTCCTTCTCCTCCCTATACAAAATTATACACTTTTATAGCATGAATATATAACCATAGCATGAACGAACTCATCAACAACTACAAGAATTCTTGTTTACCTCATTATATAGTTTTTGGGAATTTATTATCATAATATAAAAACTGGGATATGAGGACACTATAGAGGGAGTTTAGTATAATGCTAAACAGTACCTTATGCATAAGGGTGATAATTTTGGTAAGAATACAAAAGCGTGCGAGGGGAAGAGAAGATATACTTATGGCATCATTGATGAAATAATATACATCTTCTTCTATCAAGAACGTTATCATTCCCGCCTTTATTATTCATTATTAATATAATATTAGATGCTGATAGTCGATAGAGAACTGAATAAAATGCCTAAAATAACGTCGCCTTCTGTCTGGATTTCTGGAAATGGAGGCCCAGGAATTTGGAAATACTTACCTGACAAGAAACAGATGGCTTGTCGGATTTGTCGATATAAATGTGCCTTTAGTCCCCTGTCTAGAATTATACGCCACTCATTATCCTCATCTCATATGAAGAGCATGGATATTCTTCTAAAAAATCAAGTCGTACTTTAATTCTGATCTCGCAAGATGCTTATTGCATGTATATACCCTTATCCATTGCTAATCATCTACGTTCAAAAAATTTATGGAGAAATACACGGGTAAACCTATCCCTTCCCGAGGAACCATCATTAAATTAATGGGGGATGTTAGTACTGATGTCATTACATATAATATTACAGAAATACATATAAAAATGTTTTGAGTCATCCACATTAAATGACGATCAAGTTATCAGTAAAAAGTATAAAATATTTACTAATTTCGAAAATGGAACTCTGAATTTTGTACTATCTAAGAGTAAGTATTCAATTTTTTTTAAATCTAACCATAAAATAAGATTCTATTTTAGCTAAACATATCAAGAATTATGATGATTTAAGATACAATGGTCAATTATTATAAAAAGTGGGAACTTGGACTCCCCAGTTTAATATAAAATATATATTTTTACATTAATTATATATGAAAAAATAACGCAGATTAAATCTTCGAACTAGAGTAAACAAATTAACAAAACTCCATATTATAAAAATCTTCTCTAGTTAACCCAAGTCGTCTTCCGAACATCGAATGAATATCTTTTAAAAAGTAAAACATATTAGATAACATCATAACTCCTACTTATATCTCTAAATAATGACTGAATAGTACCTTTACCGAAAAAAAAAATTCTGTCAACCAATACATTTTTCAGCTATGTATGACGTGGATCCTCGTTTCGCTACTTGGTTTAAAGCTTAATATCATTCCAATATATTATTAAGATGTTCAAGACTGGACTCGAGCACTTAAAAAAAGGACTCTTATACGCAACTCGGACTACAAGGGAAAATAACAGTGACTAGACTCGAACTTGACTTAAATTCATAAAAATTATTTGTAAAAAGCTCTGGTACAAGATTAACCGATAATTAATGAATCATTATTGTGTTGTATCAGTCTTTATTTATTCAGCCCGGTCTATTCCAATTTTAGGACGGGTCCTATCATTTCTTCCGATTGTCAGTGCTAGAACTGATTGAAAAAGAAGGAATAAAGTTAAGTGACGTAATCAAGGATAGAACTTTATAAGTTTTAGATATACAAGACTGAACTGGACTGGAATGAGACTGAAAGGGATGGCACTCCAGTCTTAAACAAGGACTGGCACGGCACTACTTCTAAGTTTTAGATCCCTAATATACAATAGTTTTTGAATTAAATTGAATTTGAATTAAACCAATCAACGTTCCGAAAACTGATGGGAGGAAAAGAAGCAAACACATCAACAGCTCACAATTAACTTCAATGTGGGGAAGAAATGAATTACTGCTATACAGAGGAGAAAATGTAGTGCAGGGCAAATGTTATAAATATATTTAAATTCTTTTATACTTATTTTAAAATGCACTTTTAAATCATTTTACACCGAAAATAGTGATAATCCTTTTTCTTTTAGTGAGAGATGTTAACTTAACTCCCACACGACTTATTAAATAATAAAGAAAAAGAAGGCAAAAATCACGCATCCATCTTTTTTGCTTTTCTAATAGCTATACTTAGTCTTTTCTTTGCACACAATCCCTCTTTAAATATAACTATATAATAGTTAATACAATTACTAAAATGCGGCCTTTGATCTAAAAAGTTTGCCCATCCCTGCTATAAATCCTGGTAAATAATGGTTTAAAGTTTAACTTAAACTAATTCATGAGTTCAACCAATCAAAGTACAACATACTAATATGCAGGAGAGAAGCAGAAAAATCGACTGCTGACAAAAATACTCAATATATAATTTTATGCTTGCGTGGAATGAAGACTTTTGTTAGGGATTATTTTATTGTATTACAATGATGATGGGAGTTTATTGATTCGTTATTTTAACTTGCATTTCCCTGAATGAAATCAATATTTAATATAAAATTAGTTTAGTGATGAAAATCCTCTGTATTTTGGGGATATATTAAAAAAACCGAACTCAACATAGAAACCCTGATAATTTTGAAGAATGTTTTGGATGAGGGCTGACGTTTCATTAGAGCAGCATCAATCCGCTGTTACAAGGGATGAAAGAGAGAAGGAAAACAGCAAGGACATCGACTCTGTGTCCAATAAGGACATAAAATTATAACTCCGCAAAAATCTTCGTTGTTACTCTCTGTCTTGTATGAGATAACACGGATGTGTTATCAGGTCTACAATGTAATTGAAGGTAATAACCAAGGAAGTTCCCTCCTCCTCAGGAGTTAATAATGTCAACAACTAAGGAAAAGAAAATTCATTCAACAGGCCAGCTAAAAAATACACTCGATTTACATAACTATAACAATGTATCTCACATGTACATTTTTTCTTCTTTATTGTTCAATAATATAATAGGTCAATGGAGTGGCATCTCCTTAAATTGTTTTAAAAATGATTAATAAAATTAATATATATATGAATTTAAATATATTTAGAAAATTTACCCTATACTAATGTTATTTTAAATGTGGAAAGTTCTCATCTTTATAGCAGTAATTCATTTTCTACTATCAAAATCATAAAACAGGGAGATGATATTAACAGGGGTCTTAACTTTGGTGTGCCATATTGATTGCTCCCGCTTTCTCCTCGCACTCTTTCTCAAATCATATCTCGAGCTACATGGGAAGGACTCAAAAATTATAATTTTCTTCGAAGCCGTCTAGCCTCAGTTCTAAAAGTCTGACAATTTTGTTCTTGGTGCCATTCAAACGAGCTGAAAATAATCTATAATTTGTTGTTTGTTTTGCTTAATCAAAGTTGACGGATCAACAAGCAAAAAGATAGTGGGCCTGCAATCTCCTCCGCGGACAAGTCGATCTACGTCAAGAAGATCTTCACAGAGAACACTGTTCTGAAAAGGAGAAATGATCGCTTCTTGGCAGAATCAGGAGCTCAGGTCAAGGGAATCTTCAGTACCAAACATCCTGCTCAGGTCATGGTCTTTGAGTGTAGAAGCGTCCAACGGCAGCAAGAGGTCTCCCTGCTTCTCTAAGGCCAACGAGAAATCAAAACATGGACGTTTACTACATGGTTCTTAGGTACCATGTCTTGCCTTGGTTGAAGAGCACGTTCTCCATGACAACTATGTGTTTACCCAAGACGGCGCCCCTGCACACACACCCAAGAAGGTGCAACATTTCTGTAGGGAGAACATGGCTACCTTCTGGACTTCGTCTTCCCCCGACGTGAACCTCCTAGACTTCGCTGTTTGGTGGGTATTTGAGAACAATACAAACAAGACTTATCACCCTAATGTCGATGGTCTGAAGGCCGTGATCATAGAGGAGTGGAAAAATTTGTTATCTTACTTTATCAAGGCCATTTGTGCTTCTATTTGTCCCCAAATTGAAGCCATACATCAGAAGTAGGGGATTTATTGAATAACAAGTGTAGAAACTTTTGCTTCAAAAGTTTGCCATCCAAATGGAGCAAAATAAAAATATGTGGAAGTTAAAACGGCTTTTAAAATTTTCTAATTTTTGAATCCTCACCCTGTATATATGACTTAGTCAAGAATCCTGACTATTATCTTAATGACTTGAAATAAAAGCTCCTCCATTGAACGAAGGCCTACCTTTGATCAATGAGAATGAATCCCTTTAGGAAAAATATCACTAGTATGTACACTATAGAACTCTATACTACTTAAAACGTACTGAAATCAAAGTATTTTCTACATATTTTACCTCTCTAGAGTACATGTGAATTATGAGATGTTATGTCTGTATATTACTAGTGTTTATTTACGTTCATCTTTCTCTCGTCAGACGAGTTGTAAGATATTTTATTACATATGTATTGTATAAATTTGTAAATTAGTGTTGGGCTTCGGTCTGACAATCCTAGAGCGGTCTGAGAACTATTTCGGCCCTATAAAGAAGTTTTGTCCCAAAGAAAAACTCGATCAGGATCGATCCTACAAAAAAATAGATGTTATTTAAAACTCGGCCCAGATGGATTCTATATAGGAATTGTTGATGACGTCAGCTGAGTTTTAAAGTTGTAAGCATTGTCATAGAATAACGTCGTATGATGTTAAATCTGTTGTATAAATTAACTTTGCACAAATAAGGAATGGAGAGAAAATCGGTCCATTGATATAGACCAAAAAATGGGGATACTTATATATCCGAATGTAGTCTAAAATCGCTGACTGGATCGAAATAATGGTCTAAATCGGTCTAGATAAAATCACTAACGACCGAACCGAAAAAAAGTGGGTTGGAAAGAGTCTGAACGCTGGATCGTGGCGACCCAAAAACCTGCAGGAGTATTCAATTACGAATTAATGGCCTTTATTTTTAATTACGAGGTGTCATTACGCAACTAAACAATAGCTGAAACATAAATATTTGTTCTTTGTTTTTATACCATGTCTCCAAGTGTAAAAAAGTTAAAGAAACAACCAAATAGGATAAGAATGTGCAATATCCTCTGCGGCGGTGTTTGTGCCGAGAAGGCTACAGTTACTGTTGGCATCTCCTTCAATTTAATGATGATGATCGAAACATAACAGACTGCCCACAACATCAATAAGTCCATTAATGAAAACCCTCTCTCATTCAGCTAAGAAGAAGAAAAGCTTCTACAGCAAGAATATGGCTAACATCTAGCCTATTTTCATGGTGCTGTCCTCTAGATCTGACCTCAACACCCTGGTCTTTTCAGTTTTAGGTTTGCAGCACCTTTCATCCTATTTAATATTCGCTACGAGCGCCCATCCTGACAGCATGGTACTCCATGGACACAACCTTAATCGTCAAGAGCTCCCAATCTAGCGTGTAAAGGCTGTTATTGCTTGTGGGGGAATACATATTGCTGGACTTTAAGTACAATTCCAACTTATATGTCCTTACTATACACGGGATGGGATTTGTGTTTATTTCTTTCCTCTTGCAGCTGCTTGCAGCTGATCTAATAAAACATAATGGGTGATAAGCCGCTCTCCTCCCAAACATTTTTCAAATTGTCCTAATTACTGCGTCTATCTTTGGTTTCTTTTATTTTTAGACATCGAAAGGTCATGTTTTATGCATTGGTGGTGCTTTTCACATAAAATAACAAACATTATTTTAGCTTGAGAAACCGTCCATTTCAGTCCCATAGAACAAAGAAGAACCAAAACTTCTTAAATGCCACAATGTGGCACTCCTCCGGTCCTAATCTCAACTCCTTGTACTTTGCAATTATGAGTGCCTTGTAGAATAATTTCTGCAATACCTCTCATCCAAATTTGGATTCGCTAAGAGCGAAATACTTCTCCAGCCTTGACCTCAACAACCTGGACTTGCATTTTTAACTGTTCTATAGAAGAATATCGAATTAGTTGGATCCACAAAAATCATAAAGTTCTCTTAGATTGGTCTAGGATTTTCAAACCGATTTCAATGATAACAATTCAAATTGCATCAAATTCCATGGAACAAATTCATATATATATATATTTAATGACAAAGCCATAGATACTTTATAAATATAAGCTATATAAAATACTCGTCTCTTCCCTCTTTCACCCCCTATTATCCTAGATTGGTACTATCCTTGGGACATCATTTTAAGGATATCCAATTTCTAAACATGAAGTGCCCTTCCACGATCCTTCTTTTGAAAAAGGAGATTTTGTGCGGACTGCGTTAACTTACTGACATAAAAGTTGTTCATGTTTTTGCTTCTTTTTCCCTAGTCAGTGTTCAAAATGTTGATTGATTGAAATATAATTAGCTCGTTGTACGCTGTGAACAATGCTTACAAAGATTGTTGGGCAGAGTAGGCCAACTACTAACTGATTTTGTGCCATTTTTGGTTGTTTTCTTTCGGAGAAGAGGTTATAAGATCCAATAGAAGTAACGAAGATATTTGTTTGTTTATATGCATAAAGAAATTATCAAAAGAAGCGGATAACAGATGAAAAAATATTGTAATGGAGGCGTGGGCCTTTTTTTCATTATTCTTGTATTCTTGAAGAGAAAATATATATGTACAAAGTAGTCTTTAGTGCATGAAAGGGGCAAAGTAACACCATCGACTTGTTGCAGAGTTGTAAGTCTAATTCCTTTTTGACCTCCGAGTAGAATTAAGGATCGATATTAAAGTCATTCCCGTCTATAACATTGCTAGATACGGAGTGGGGTTTGTGGTATATTGATGTATCCCATACCGAGTGGTTCATTAAAATCTGAACACTTTCAAAATTAAATTACAACAAGTTATAATTTATTAGTTAACAATATATTTTCAAAAAAATTAATACTATAAATAGATGTGTGTTTAAGCTCTCATAATCATTAATGTATCCGCCCTTAGTGGCAATGATGGCTTACAAGTGGCCTTTTTTCTATCTATTTTTGGGGGAAAGGTTCTAATAAATACACTAAAGATAACGACGTGATAAATACATTGATATTTTAAAGGTTTGTTTCTTTGTAGAGAGTGTTAATAAAGTATGTACAAGTAGGTTTTTTTTATTTTAATTTTTAGGCCTAGGGATTTGTTGTAATAACATGTATAATTACGTTGCCATTCTTTGAATTTATGTGCAAACATTAGAAAACATAATATTATGTGCAGATGACACTCCATTACAAAACTTTCAAATATTTTTACATTTGCATGTTTATTCTATAAATAATATTGCAGGACATAATTAATTTATAAATAAGTTAGAAAACACAAAGTTAATGACTTGAGGATCCTTAAGTTTTTTTTTTTGTATCCTATCGTGTAGAACAGACACAAACAGTTGCATGTTCATCCTAATAATTGTAATTAAGCTCTTGTTCATATGGATAAATACGGGATTTAATGAATAATCCCCTCATCTATACTTTTCCTATTAAGTATTTATCAAGGGTTAATCCGCTTAGAATATATTATAAATAAACAAATAAGTCAAGATCCTTTGAATATTATAATCAATGAATTAAGCTCTTTGATACTTAAAGCCGAATTTCAATGAGTCAATTGCTCTTAATAAAGCAAGCCAAGATATATAAATATTTTCCTCGACAATTTGTTTTTTTTTATATGGCCAAAAGTTCATTTGAAGGGCAGACATGGCTGTATATTATTCAACAGTTTATAAGTGTCATAGTCCTTCATTATCCAATCAAATCGTTCATTAAGTATGACTATATTTTATTATTGTCTAAGATTGGGCTGTTTAACGTCCGACAGGACTTGTCATGAGATGTACCGCGCTAGTATTGCAACAAAGCTCAATAGGGATTTAAAGAATAATTATGACTGAAAGTATTATGAAATGTGAAAAACTCATATAAACTCATAGTGTATATGGCTAGAATATGATGCAACAGAAATGCCGAGTTCCTTTTAGTGTTTAAAATTTGATTTGAGAGCTTTTTTTGATTGAATAGAGGGACCTCTAGTGGCTATTATTGAATATCAAACATTTCTTATATAATTTAAAAGACTTGTTGATCTATGCAAATCTTCAATAAACCTTTTATACAAATAGAGAGAAAAAAAAGAATTCGAATCATTAGGACATTTTCTATTAATTCCAAATGGGGAACTATTAATTATCCGATAATTTGTGTTCAACCAATCAACAATAAGAGGGCAAATAAGTTCCAAGATGGTAGAAAAATGACAAAGACGAAAAAATACTTATCCTTATGTCGAACATTTTTTTTGTCTAATGTTGTTCCAATTGGCTACAGAAGGGATCCGTGTAATGAAAAAAATACGTATAGCGATTAAAAAAGGAAAAACAGTTGATGCGGTTGCTTTTTTTTCTTTTTTGTTCATTATTTAAAATGTCCTGGGAGTGTTAACATCTCCCTCTAAAAGAAAAATTATCGACTATCTATGGTGTAAATTGATTTAAAAAAGCATAATAAAATAAATATATAAGAGTTAAAGTATAAATATTATATTTCCCATGTATTAATGCTATTTTAAAATGTTATCTTCTTTACAACTGCAGTTCATATTATCCTCCAAAAATCATGGAATAGGCAGCTGATATTAAAACACTACTGGGTAAGGATTCAAAAATTAGAATCCTCTTCAAATCCTTCTAGCCTCAGTTCTAAAAAATTGACAATTTTGAGCTGCCAAAAAGCTACAATTTGATGTTTGTTTTGTTTTTGTGTGATCAAAAATATCTAAGCAAGAAGCAAAATGGCAGAAGGCAAGAAGATATTCATAGTGGACACTGTTCTAAATAGGGAAAATGATCGCTTCTTCCCTAAATCTAGAGCTCAGGTTAAGGGAACTTTGAGGACTAAATATCCAGCTCAGATCATGATCATGGGCATCCTGGCGTCCAACGTCAGTAAGATGCCTCCGTACTTCACTAAAGTCAACATGAACATCAACTACAATGTCCACAGGTACCGTGTCCATATGAAGCCCTTTTCAAATACGAACTCAGATACAACTTTATCACCCTGGCGACGTAAAAAAACACATTGTAAAATGCTGCAATTGCATACAAAAAAAATGACTGATTGATTAAAGTTAATTTATTTTTTATAATATATATTGTATTTTATTTGTATATTCTATATAGGAACAGAAGCACAAGAACTGAGACTGATAAAAAATATATTGCGGTATCGGTTCCAGTCTCGGGTTGAACCGTTAGAACTGCTAGACCTATTAAGGTATAACCTTGATAACACGTATAAAACGTCGGTGCATAGAAACGAACAAGGGATTTTGATTGGCAGTTCGCCAATGTGAAGCTGTAGTTGATTCAAATCTTCAACCTGCATGAGTGAACGTCCGCTATGTGGAACGCATGAAACAAAGATACACAAACACCTTGAGCCACGAGTGCATACCAAGATAAGAGAGAGCCACCACAGGTTTAATTTTTGCGCATATTAGTATATATTGCATTGGATGATGAACTTTGGTCCAGGAAGGAATGTAACTCGTATGTCAAGGTTTTACTTTATATTATTTTATTTCTGGACAAGAAGGTGTATTATTATAATTACAACGTCAGCTAAGGAAAGTAATTGATTGGTTAACTTATTATTAGAGCATGCCATAACAATTAGACATCAATATCATTTGATTCGATGATTAATAATGTAAGAACAACAAACAAATGTGACGTCATATTGTGAGCCGGTAATTTTGCCTTGTTAATGGACCAACACACTATTTATTTCTGTCTTATATAAATGAATATTTACTTTCTAAAGGCAATTCCATTTAATTAATATTTAATGAGGAGATGAATAGAGATACACGTATTGGATAACACACGATACCAAGTCACTCATACAGAAAGTATTAATCACATTGAATACGTGTTCTCTATGATTCTCATAATACCTGCCATTTAATCAATGAAAACAACATTGCATGCACCCTACCTGTAATAAATAACACGAGTAACAAAAATAAAAAATCCTTACCTAAGAGGATATATTGTGGATGATCTCCATCCACTTCCACAAGACCATATCGTAAAAAACGCATTTGAACATTTTTCCAGAGTTTTCGAACCTTGTTGGAGCTTCGATTGGGTCCAAGGTCCTCTTCTGTGCTCAGGGATGAGGATGACATTGTTCTGATTTCACATGGAAGAAAAGAGAACACAATTTTGATTATATGTACGGCTTTTTAAAATATGAAGAGAAGTTTTTAGTTAAATAAGGAGAGAGAGAGAGAGGTTTCGTGGCTCAAGAAACATATATCTAACTGGAGAGGAACTCTCAGTAAAACTGTGAACAAAAAAAGTGACTTTGATCTACGCGAAGAAGGAGTGCGCTATGCTATCAAAATGACTTAGTTTCTGCATGAATATAATTACATTGTTTATATGCCTCTTATAATTTGTTGATTTGATGATTTGTAAAAGAGATAATATTAATAAAATGGAGTCATTATGACACCATAATACATAAGCACCCATTATCATAGTATATAATTTCTTCTTCAATTAACGATAATATCAATTTGGAAGGAAATAATTAGAATTTAGAAAGCTCCTTTCAAAATTTGAAGCCCTGCACTCTTTTCCCCGTAATATTCCCAAACAGGTCCTTGCTATATCTGATAATCCATAAGCGGAGAATTGGCAGATAATATTTTTGCTAAACGACAATTTGCAAAACGGACATTTTGCCGAATGCATATATATTTCTGAGCAGACATTTTTCTATAAGAATTGTTTGGTACATTTGCCAGAAACATAACATTTAACATATTGAAAGATGCGATTCCATATAGTTTACTCAATTTAAAATTAAATTATATTGTTGGAGGGGGGTGTTATTCTATTAAAATAAGCAAATTAAATGTTAGCACTACTTTTCGGATGCAAATGCATCTTTTGAGCATAATTATAATTTTTTATTTCCGGGCAAATTGAAACTTTTGACTCCCTTGACAAATTAGAATTTCGTTAAAAATAGTCATTTTCAAATGGTTATAGAGGTCAAAAAACGTCCTTAGAAGACTGAAACTTTAGAAACATACCTTCAAAATACAAAAGAAAATTGAATTAACAGGTAACCTTAAAAATTAGGCGCCATAGTACATACGCTAACATATATTTCTTGAAATAATTGACCCTTTATACGACCTTGAAACTGTACTTTATTAACTTAAAATGTTATATGACTAATGAGTTAAGCATAAAAAGGCTTTGATGGTCACGACATTCATGAGTTTCCTCTTACTATTTTATTTATGTATATCACTTTGTTATATTTAATAGTGTTATTATGAGAGAAAAAATATTTATATTAGTTACTGATTATTATATAATCAGAACTGAGTGGCATGGGATTCGAATATAGTTTGAGTATACACTAGAGGGACTGAAGTCTTCCTAACCAAGGGCACCTCAAGTTAGATAATTAAATAAAGTGTCGAATAAATTTGTTTAGAGCCGTTTCTTTAGTCATTAAATATGTACATATATACATTTATTCAATCAATAAACTAATTAATGATATTAAACACTGAGTCAAGGATTTAAATAAATATTAGTTTTACAAATAAATGAAGTTGTAGCCAGATGATCATTCTAAATAGTAATGGAGAAAACGTCGAATGACAAAACGTTGAATAGACAATACGTCAACCAGATAAAATGTCGATTGACAGAAGGTCTACCGTAGAATATAAAATAAAAGGTTACTTCAAATGGTGTTGCGATATATCCCATTCAGACATTTCCCGCTCAAAACATAACCCAGCAGCACCATTCTTATATAAACTACGAGAAAGGGGGCCCTTCCAATCCCCTTTATAAATTATAAGTCACCGCCGTGTCCCAAAATGGGATGAAACCCACGGCCACTATTTAAGCAACCACTAACAGCCAATGACAACCCATATGCACCACCAAATGTTTGAATTGTTTTTGGGGAATGGTCTGGCTCCAAAATAGAATGAAATCCACCACCACTATTTAAATTAATCCCACCTCCATTTACACACCCAAAATTTTGAGACTGTTTCGTGTTTCATCTCATTTTGAGGCCTGTTTTACCCGAAATAGCCCTCAACTTCTGGGTATAAATGGGGGTTTGTAAGGGGTTCTTACTATTTGTTTATGAAGGGGTGGTGAAGTAAATATCTCGGGGGGGAAATGTCTGGCGTGAAATGTCGTAGAAGCGATTATTACCTTCCCAAGTCGTAGAAAATTTTTTTGGATGCTACAAAACTGACTTCAAGAGAGTCTCGCGACAATGAGCTTCTCAAGTTTTTTACCAATAGGGACGAAGACTTCTTCAATTGCAGAATTATTACACTCTTTTCAAAATGGGCCAAAGTTATCCAACTAAACGGCTCATATTTGATTTAAATCAGATAATCTTAACTATGTTAATTTTATTATCAAAATGAAGCGAAAAAACCCTCAAAACTTTTTAGGTCACCAATTATATTAAATATCTTTTTTTGGGGAAATTGTCTTTCTGCATTTTTTTTTGTCCCATTGTCCAAGAACCCTGACAATCAACCAACAAATATATATATGAGGGATATGTAGATAGAAAGGGCCCTATTTCTTTGTGGCATTAATAATTATGTAACATCACACAAGTACTCTAAAACAAAGATACCTTTAAGGAAAGAGGTGACATGGAGAGATGTATCAAATATGTCCTAGAAAGTGGGGGCGGCAGATTTTTCTAGTTGGCATTTTGAACAGGACTTTTTATTTCTCAAACCTGCGTTTATTATTATGCAATTCTTGTAGAGAAAACATCCAAGTATAAAGTAATAAATCGTGCGGGTCCTCATGAAAGACGGATATTGATAATCAGGGGTTGCTCCTCGGTAGTTATTAGTGTAATTCCTTTACGAATTCGGGTAGAATTGAGGATCAACATGAGAGTAATTACAGTCTATAATTTTTTGCTGTATATGGGGTGGGATTTGTCTATATTTTCTTCATATCATAGATGCTGGCGCCCGCTATACTAAAACGTCATGAAAGCTAAGCTGCTTCTTCAAAACAATATTCAAATTGTTATGATAACACGTTCTTCTGAGTTCCTTTCATTTCCAGCATCAAAGCTGATAATTATAACATAATCTACTTGCTTTATTAACTGAGATTCAAATAGTATTAAATGCTTTTATGCTGAAAGAAAAAGATCCCAAAAAAATTAACGTGATCAATCTGATAATTTGAAGAATGTTTGGAAAGAGAGCAACTATGAGATGAAATACAAACTTTACTCCACATCTGGCAATCATACAGAAGGAATTACCACTATACTGATGCCCAATTCATCTCCGAGTCGAACAAGGACTTATACCTATAACTTTGCAACATAACTTTGTTCACGCACTTGTGATTAATTAACAGTTTTTGTTCTCTCTTCAAAAAAATAATAATAAGTGATGACAGCTTTGGAAAATAAAAAAATTATGTACATTACATTACAAAAAGAGCGCGATCTTCAAATTTCATATTTTGTGAACTTCTGAATATGAACTTCGTTAACGTTTGGGATGAGATTTTGAAGATGTATATTCTACAAAATATGTTCCACCCCATGTCGTTTCTTTATCGAGGGTGTTTGAAGGAGTAAAAATATTTGAGGTATATATTTTTTGATGGATTTTTATTTTAACCGGCATGTTGACTCTTTCGTTAGAGTCACCTTACGCAAAAGTATTTGTTTCCTGGGATGTTTGCAGTTACGCATAAAACCTGCCGGTATGTAAAAATAGAAGTAACCAAAGATGAACGTGGTAATCATGATCATTTGAAGACTATCTAGGAAGTGAGTAAAATTTGACGGCTACTCACCAAAGTTTCAGCCATTTTGGACGTGCAGTTGAAGGTGTATTTCCTTTCAAAAAACAAATATTTAATAACTCACTCAAACGACTGTTACATAACAACAGCACCTCCAAAATGGCGGAAATTTTGGTGAGTAACCAGGGGCATCCACAAAATTATATATATATGTATATTTATGTTGGAGAAGGGATGGTTTGTGGATTTTTTTGAAAAAAGAATCAACAATCCATCGCTATTCTCAATAAATTAAGTTTAATGGAATAATATTTCATAAATCCGGAGCTGTTCACGAGAATATGAAAATGAGTTTTTTTCTAATTTTATCTGGGAGCCCTGCAGGTTCTTTGATTTGGAAGAGAAAGAAGGCTCCAGATGGTAATTGAGTTTGTTTTTGAAAAAGGCTCCTCAAGGGGACCTTCTTATCATCAGGGGCGTTGATAGTAAACATCATGTAAAAATTATCAACACCGTTATATAATTAGGTATTTTCTTTGTATATACTAGGACAGGTGCCTAGTTTGTATATACTAGCAAAGGTGCCTACTTTGCAAGGGGAATAGAAACAAAGAATGAAGGTAGAAGAGACAGAGAGAGGGATGTAGAAAGAGAGAGAGAAGAGAATGGGGAAGATTGAGATCTAGAAAGAGAGGAGGAAAATGCAGTTCTATTTCGGTCATAAACAGGCTTGTATTGACGTCAGAGACCCAAAAATATTATAAAAACATGCTTGGTCATTTTATGCGTCTCCTTGGTAAATTTCAGACTGATCTCTTCTATCATTTTGGGATTCCATGTGTGATAGCACAGAAACCAGACATATAAATAGGGGAGGGGTGGGTGCATTCAAAAACTTTTTTTTTTGGGAGGGGGGGGGGCGAAAAGGGGATAACGCCGCCGCTAGATAGCATTATTATACATTTTATGTTTGTATGTAAATTGATTATTTCATTAATGGCAAAATAATATTTACTTAAAAGTTTTTAAGCATCTGTATTCCTTGCTCAAGAGGATTTTTATTGAGTGAGTAACAAAAAAACTTCTTGGGAGAGGGTGAAGAAAAGCACCACATAGGTCCACATATGGTAGGGGAGAGGGGATATAATGATGTGAAATAAGAATCACGTGGATTATGAATGACCCCTCATTATATTTTATGATTGAGAGTGTATTAACATAATTGTGTTTAAGCTGTGATTACTTAGTTGTAGCTTCATATCCACCTATTGAACATTAATATATATATGAATCATCCCCCCTTATGTGAATATTGAAGGAATCCTAGGAATGGTTTAGTAGAAATCTATTCCTTCTTATGGTGAATTGGTAGTATGCATAACAGAAAAAAGGAAAAAAATCGAAATCTTGTATTTCTTGCTATAATTAAGCTCCAACAATTTTATAGTTTTAGTATAGTCGTTGTAAAAACTTCGTCTATAAGAAAAATAATTAGATCTTTAATTATTAATGATCATGTTTTTGATTCATATCCTGAATCAAACCTTTATATACACAATAATTAAATATATTTCAAAATTTTATGCAGGCATAAAATTATATGACGATTAGGAAAATATGAAAGCAATAGGATTCAAGGGACCAAAATTCGGAGAATATTCATGAATCATATTCATTATCAATCATTATTGATTATTAAATATAATTATGGTCAGAAGTATCACCCAAATCCATCATAAATATTTTGAAAGGCTAAATAAAATTATATTTAAATTCAAAAATTGGATTAAAATATTAATATACTTTATTAACATCTCTAAATTCATATAACTCTGCTAATAAATTATTATTAGTACAAAAACATTTAAAATAAAAATGTTAGAAGTGCGCTCTATGTTTTTAATATACTTAACTATTACAATTCCAATGTTTTGGTCAAATATTGTTTCTTTTTTTTTGACGCATCAAATAATTCTTCACGTTATCTCTATAAGTATTTTATTTGTATTGGTCTATGTTACTCACACAAAGGGATATGAGTTATTTTTTCTCAGTATGCACCATTTTTTTGTTTGATTATTTTAAACAAAAAGCTACAGACTATCACGCCACCTTGCGGAAAATATATTTCTTATAGTTTGAATAATTAAAACTGTAAAGTAGCGTTCTAATACCGTCCGAACAACGAGCAATTAGGTTATTAATAACTTTGACAAAGTTGAATGAACCTGGGGTGATAAGAATCTCTTAGACTGGCCATAATATTACTCAACCAAGATATGTGTATTGCCTTGTTTTTGATAGGTACAAATACATATCAACTTTTATTGTATATTTAATCTTTAACCTATATTTTTTGACGAATAAATTATGAACCTTGTTCAAGATTATATAATCTAATTAATCTATCAAATTAAATCCTAATTTCAAAGTACACGAGTATAGTATTATGTCTTTTAAGTAACATGGCTAAGTTAAAAAAAAATATATATAACTATGTTATTAATAGTTTTATTTGCTACACTAATGCTTCAATAGACCCATGGTGAGTTATAAGTATGTATATACACAGATGATTTTAACTACCTCAAAATAAAAGTATGATCCAGTTAAGTCTCATAGTCTGAAAGTAATTTCTTGAATTGGAACCTTAGTCATACCTCGATACCTTTATATCCTATAGTCCTAGACTGAACTTGCCAACTTGTGAGGTCTATAATTGTACCTCCAGAGCCGTAATTCTTACAAAATCCTCCAAATATGGGATCCATTATCAGATTAATCATGAAGATTGTAACCGCGAGTATGAAACATTTAGGAGGCTGGTAATGAAATTAAAAAGGAGAGTTTTCTTAAGAATGTTTTTTCTTATCTCTAATTCTGATTTGTCTAAAATTTTGCATATGCACTATTTTAATCTCTTGTGCAGTTTATTGTGTTCACGTCTTTTGACCAATGTATTCCATCTAATATATTTTTAATGGAAGTCAACATTTCGGACTGAATCATAATTATGCTTTAGAAAATTATAAAAGTTATTTTAAAACAAAAATACATAAAAATCATCATCTACGAAGGGTATTAATCAAGATTTAATTGAATATTAAATTTGTTGAAAAAAAAATTGAAAAATCCACAGGATTTAACAAAAAGTTAAATCTTTTGGAGAAACATTCCAAATTTTAATTTTTTTGTAAAAAATTTAAAAAATCCCTGACACTCACAAAAAAATTAATTTTTTTTCAGCTATTCAGTATTTTTTTTTTTGGATAGAAACTTAAAAATTCACAGCTGTTTACAGAAAAAGTCAAAAATGAAATTTCAAATATTAAATTTTTTGGAAAAAAATTTAAATATCTATAACCACTCACTAAAAATTAATTTTTTTCCAAAAAAGTAAAAAATCACAGTTATTCACAAAAAATTAATTTTATTCGATTTTTTTTAAGTAAAAGAGGAATTTAAAAAATTCCTGACACTCACAAAAAATTATTTTTTTCCAGCTATTCAGAATTTTTTTTTTTTTTTTTGATAGAAACTTAAAAATTCACAGCTGTTTACAGAAAAAGTCAAAAATGAAATTTCAAATATTAAATTTTTTGGAAAAAAATTTAAATATCTATAACCACTTACTAAAATGTAATTTTTTTCCAAAAAAATTAAAAAATCACAGTTATTCACAAAAAATTAATTTTATTCGATTTTTCTTAAGTAAAAGAGGAATTATTTACATTGGAATTTTTTAACTCCACAACAAATCGCCAGTGTTACTCTTCGTCTTTTAGCCATAAGTGATTACTTTATACTCGGATGTTCCCTCTTCAAGAATGAAAAAATAATGAAAACTTCTTTTTAAATTCAAAACACTGTTTATGTCGCAACTACACAGAGGTATCACGCTCGTCTAAAGTTACACTTTTATTACTATAAGTAGACTTGTATAAAATACGACCTGTTGAAGCTTAAAATTAACTTGGTAATCCTGAATATTTGAAGAATGGATAGGAAGGGATCACCTTTTGATGTCATGCCGTTTTATTAGACTCGCTGCAATCAGCTGTGAGTGAAACGAAAGGAACACAAATACAACTTCGTATCTAGGAAGGATAAGGGACATAATTTGACCCCAGTTTCACTGCCAAAAGTGTGAAAAAAAACTTTAGGGTGGAAAAGAAAACATTGTTATCAATGTCCAACAGAAAAAATGGTACAAAAACAGCTTTATAGAGTCTGGACTTTTTGTATGAGATCAATTCAAAAATGAGTTTTATTCTTGAAATATTATCGTGGTCTGATCTCAAATTGACAACGATATAGTGCATTTTAGGGAGGCTCTTTAAAAAAGAATTAAAGTTAAGATTTTAAAACTTTTTGAACCTATTTGTCTTGAAGCTATGAGCCTCTATATAAAAAGCAACAATTTTTAACTTTATACAAAGATAACTCTAGATATAAGCAAATCATATTCATCAGTTTTAAAATATATTAAAATAATATATCCTAATCTTCAACACCGAGCCCTTAAAACAACTTTAAACCTTAAAAGTAGCAAATATATATATATATGGCCTTTTTCTGAAGACTACGAGGCTAGCAGAGAAAAAATAAGGGCATATTTTGAGCATATGTTGTGCTTATGCATAATTTTTTTTGTTTGATTTTTTTTTAGATAGTGTACTTGTTTAATAACTCTTTTCTAGACTATGGGTATTGAAGTTTCCATCCAGTATTTTGTGTCGTTTAGAAAACATGTATTACTTATAAGACTTCGAAACTTGATATTTGCCCAATTTTGGGAGTGAAGCAGAGGTGGAATCTCAAGCCATGTATTAGGTAGAAATATCGATCCTTAGCTCTATTGTGTAGATATGAGAAGGATCTGAGATGAGCATTCTCAGTACCGCCGTTTAGGATTAAGTTGGGTCCTATACCAAGGGGTTAAACTGAAGTAATTAAAAAACGACTAATTTTAGGACTGAAACTTTAGAGAATACTCATCTAAAAATTCCGCCCCCCCCGCACCCGATTATTTATTCATAAAATACTATCCCTCATACAATAATATATACACATTAATATCTGGTAATTATGACCAAGCTCAATTGATAAAATCAACATAGTATATGTATAATTTTTGGCTGGGGCTATTTAATTATTAACAGCAGTATTGTTTTCAAGTGTTTATTTAATTAAGCCAATTCCAACATATATATATGTGCTCAAAAACATATTTATCATATCACATTCTTCTTTCTTGCCCCTGCCCCCTCCCCCCTCCATTCCCAGCAATTGTGGGTGGGCGAGAAGAAGAGAGAGCAATGTTCAGCCATATTGGAGGATATTATATTGGTGACTAGCCTGCAAACGAGTAGTCGGACAAAGTGTCTGGTTTTTTCTTACACTTCCCCTCCCTAAGTCCAAGCTAGGAACAATCGCCGCCATTATGACCGAGTTACACAAGGACTTATAAGTACTCTTAGTCCTTCACGCACTAGTAATTAATTAATACTTAGATGTTCCCTCCTTAAGAAAAAAACAAACAAACTATGTCAACAACTTTGTATTGTAAAGTATTGCGCTTGTCTAAGATTATATTTTTACCAACATTACTTATATTTAAGAGTAGTACTGGCTTTTACATTCAAAATTTACTTTAAGAGTATATATCAATATAAGAGGACCTATGCATGACCTCCTTCAATCCCTGATATAAATCTAACAAAGGATTAACTAAAAATGCAATCCTTATTATAAATCCTTTAATAGTTTGGCTAATGAACTATGCTAAATGGCTGTTCAGATAAAGGGGCGTCCAGTCGGTTGGAGGGGTTGTAACCCCTCCAGCCCACAAAATAAAGAAATGTTTACTTTTTACTAGAAAGTAAAATATTTGAAATTTAATTGAATTTTTCAATTTAAAAAAAATATATATATATTATCTATGAATACCTATGGATTTTTGAAATTTTTCTCCAAAAAAATTAAATATTTGAATTTTTTTTTACAAAATTTTATATTTAAAATTAAAAAATAAACAACTTATATTTGAAATTTTTTTCCAAAAACTTTAATTTTTCAAAAACAAATTTTTTTTTTGTGTATTTTTATTCTTATGTAAAAAATCCAAAAACTAACCCCTTCCTCCCCTCCCCCTAATATAATACTGCGAAAACCTCTAAAATGGGCTTAGAGATTGGGTAGAAGCAATCTTCTTTTAAATTCAATCCTAATAAAAAATTGCAACAAAATGTGAAACACATTTTATATTAATTATTAGCTGATACTCTTCCTCATTGGTTAAAATACAAAAAAAAAAAAAAATTAAATAATACTCTTTGCAAAAGTATTGATTATAGCTTAATCTATGAGTTATTTTAAATAAAAATTTGGAAACAAATAAGAATTGATTCTATAATTCCTTGAAAAATAAGAAATGTTCCTTTAATTATATATATTTATTCCGAGATTTAAAAGTATGGATTTCAAGTCATATTAAGTGAATATTCTAAATACGTATAATGGCATTTAAGTTGTTTTTAACAAATGGCCATATTTAAAAAAATCATTATTAATATATTTTTTTTTTTGAGAAAAAAAATATCTTCAAAGTTGCGTGAGTTCTTAAATTACAATTGTTCCGTATTTCCTCAATTCTCTTTAAGCAATAAAATATCGAAGTATGAGACAAAGCTTCCTATATTCAAACTACTTCATGGGGTAAAGGAGGAATAAACCTTTTTGTAAAAACAGTATATGGTATTAACTTTAGTCAGAATTGTAATATATTCATCAAATTAATGACTTCATAGACAATTTGGATAGATCTTTTTCACCAAACATCCGGATATATTGATCCGAGTCTCCTCATAGTTCCAATGAATTATTTTTATGACGTTGGGATACCCGTGGTGTTCAGGAATTTCATCTCTTTAGAAAAGGTTCTTGTGCCTTACTCGCTCGATATCATCTCATTTAATCGAAGTGTCATTCATATGCAGATGTCTTTTAACATACAAGTTGGTTAATTCATCATCCGCCGGGAGTTATTTTCTGAATTACTAAATTACTTATCATCATATTACAATATCATTCTTGTATGAATTTGGAATCTTCACATCAATATTCAATACATAAATTATGGATTACTCTGAATGCTTACAATTTGAAAAAAAAACTCTATATAAGAAAAATTATTTTATTATTCATTGACATTAAACAATAGATTATGTTCCGTGACAATTGTAAATTATATTAATAAAACATTAACATTTAAAATTATTTTCTTATTTATCAATCGTAAGTAAGGGTGTAATACACCTATATCCTTTCGTATTTATTTATGTGATTTATATAGTAAATACGTAAGATTTTTGATGACATATCTCATTTGTCAAAGGATTATTCATAAGTTTCTGCATTAAAATCCATCAATATTTCATTTCAGAATGCCGTAGTTATTACAGGACATCAAAGTTTTTCAAAAATTAGGGAAATGCTTAATTTTCTCAGTGTGTACGTTTTGTTATACAATATTCTCTTAAATTAAAAACAACAGATCTATATTCAAAAATATTATATCTTCAACAAAAATCCAAAGGAATATATTCACTAATTACAATATTTTAAAACTAATAGCAGAAGACCTATGCTTCCTAGAAATTCTTGATGTTGAATGTGATAAAGAACACCATTTTGATCTTTTTACATTTAGGTCAAATTTTCAAGTGCATGGCTGGCAAAAAAACTAGTTTATGAAGGAAATGATAATTTTCAAAAAGATATAAGAATAACTACTATTAAAATGAGAACTAAAGTGTGAAAAATGCTTCAAAAATTGAATAGTGAGGATTAAAATGATGATTTGTTTCATTAGAAATATTGATAATGTTCTTCAAACTTTATAAAAATTTCGCTTTTGTAATTATTAACATTTAATAAAGTTACTACAATCTACTCTTATTTACAATAATATATCTATCAATGAAGTAAAAACCTAAGAATACCCCATATCGTATCTCTTCTCGCACGCCTTCTCTTCCTATGGGTATTCATTGCTGATGAATTAATTATCAAATTATAGGCCAAATTAATTAGTTATGGGGAGAAAATACGTTGCTGCGTGTCCAATCACAAAATCTTTTGTGGTAATAAATATACTTTTTTATGAGAAATTCCTTTCCAATTAATATGTAATTAATTATCCTACATTGATCTTTGAATAATAATGCAATGAATCCATAAGGATGATTATGTATTCATGTGTTAGTTGCCGAACTGGGACGGATAAAAAATGCATACAGACTGTGTCGATGGCTCATGTCATCAATCATGTGCTTTAAACGATCCAAATAATTTAATTTTTAGTATTTAGTTACATTTAATTACCATGGAATAATATCCATGGTTGATGAGAGAGCCAGGAGTCAGTAGGGTCACACGTACATATTTACGCTCGGAGTAGAATGGATTTGGAACGTAGAGAATATGTGTGATTATCTATGACTTGGAGTTACAAATTTTCATATAGCTGGATTCAGAGCCGAGATCTCTGAATATTATAAACCCAACCTCTAGAAACTATAGCAACAGACTCAAGAAATTTAATTTAAATTCCCTAAAATAATAGATCCCCAAAAAACTATTGGACTAAACGTTGCAAACCTAAGAATTAATTATTCTTGTTTCGAATATTTTATGTGTTCCTGGCTCGTAATTCAATTATTTGAAATATGCAATTCAAATCCATTCCACTCCGAGTGCAAAAAATCTGAGCTCTACCAATTTTATAATAACATTACTATCGAAAGGTCAATCGAGGAATAAAATGTCAGATTAATTAATTATTTGAATGAAACTTACTATATAATAATCTTATACAAAAACGAGCTGTAGTTGATACTTTATTTTTGAATAGCAAATTAATCAGTTTAAATAATTAATTCAACAATTTTTTGAACATTTACGATATAAAACTCTTCAAAATATATTTACTTTGATTTCGAGTTGTAAATATTCCGTGACTCTGTTATTTTTTTATCAAAAACAATTTTCGGTGGAAGTTGGAAGAGTTGCTTAAAATACCACGTGATGTCTAAATAAATTACAACTACTACAAACTTTATAACCTCATGTTTGTTCAAAGTATATACGCCTTTACCAACCGGAATATCTCAACAAAAATTATACATTTTACCACAACAGGCTGCGTGGATTGGGGACTGTGCTACTCTAGATAGTATTAGAATTCAATCACTATAATATTTTCATTATTGAATCAAAACTATCCAAGTAACTTTAGGGATAATTTATGCATAAAGGGGGGTAAATTCACATGATAGTTCAAAATATCTTACCTTATTCTATAAATATAAATAGCCACAAAATTCAACGGAACTTCTCTTCAGACTGAAGGAATATACTTCGTACATGTGTAACTGTGCAAAAAATATTGTAAACATAGCCGGCATGCGAAGGAGAAAGGCAAGAAGCTAACCCAGAGCGGCCTTGAGTCGCGAAATATTTAGCGTTTGATTCCTGTGATTTTTTATTTTTAGTTATTTTTTCGAATCACATATAACATTAAAATTAATTATTTACTAACAAATGAACGATTCTGAAAGACCAGGTAGGGGATGATGATCTATGTTATCTCGCTAACACAAAAATATACTGAGTATTTTGTAGTCACCTGTTCTGTTTATTTTCTCCTAATCCATGTTCTGAACGAATATTGATTGAATTAGAATGAGTTATTATTGAGTTGTGTACAATTATTGAATAATAATTCCATAGTTATGAAAAATGGACTAACCACCAAGAGGTTTTGGGTCTTTTTTGATATATTTTTGTATAAAAGGTTCTACAGATACAATAAAGTTAGCAAGGTGCTCGCTAACTAGGATTGGGCCAGTCTAATGAAACTTAAAGGACTGCAGATCTATCAGTCCGGTCTAATAAAATTTGTCAGTTCTAGTACCGGTCCTCATTAGTCTTTTATGGATACTAAAACAGCTAAAATTATGTAGTTACTACTAACTACATTGTGTGAGTCCCTTTAGTTTTATGATAATAACCTCTTTCAATGAGAAAAGATACTTGAAGTTAAAAGTAGGAGGTGTTTGACTAGAACGTATTATGATATGTTCCAGCTCTCATTCATGATTGTCTTTGTTGTTGTTATAGTCTTCAATCTTAGCTAGGAGTGAAGAAAATAAAAAAGATACGATGTACTAGTGTTGAATCGGTCATATGACTGATTCCTTTATCATTCTCCCCCCTCCCCTCTTTCAGTATTTTTTTATCAGTCCGGTCTTTGTTACCATATACCAGTCCTAAGGACCGATACATCGGTCTTTCAGTCATACAGTCGTAGCTATCTTTTTATTTTCTTCACTCCTAGCTTTAAGAATTAAGAAAAGGACGAATGATAACTAGAACGTATAATCATACGTTCTAGTCAAACACCTCCTACTTCTAACTTCAGGTATCTTTTCTTTTTGAAAGAGGAATTATGATGAACCTTCAGTGACTCAAATGACAAAGTTACTACCAAGAAGTAACTACGTAATAATTTCAGCTGTTTTAGTTTCCATAAAAGACTGTTAAGAACCGGCCCTAGGACTTAATAATTTTATTAGGACTGTATTGAGTGGACTGCGGTTCTTTTGGTTTTTTTAGACCGATCTAACACTAGGTGGATTACCAATACATGGTAAAAAGATCGGACTGATAATAAGAAAGACTGAAAAGGGGGATGGGGAAGAATGATTGGAAAGCAGTCCAAGGACCGATCCAACACTATCACTAACACAAAAATATAAGGAGCTTTTTGTTGTCAGCTGTTTTTTTTTTCTCATCATCAATGTCTGTCCGTTGATAGGTTGGATATAAATTAGCTCATTTTAAGCTTTGAATAATTATTGAATAATAATTCTATAGTTGGGACAAATTGGCCTACTACTAACTAATTTGGATCTTGGTTCTGTTTCTTTTTATTGGAAAGGTTGTGTGACACAATGAAGGTAACAACGTGGATGCCATCCACCATTGAACACAGTGTTAACTCACAAATAAAAAATTACTTTGTATTTTTAAAAAAATATTTTTTTAACCCATAGGACGGAGCAGTACTAATGATGTATAATGACTTTTTAATGCTGATGTAGGGTGCTAGTATCGCAGCAAAACTCAATAGGATTTCAAACTATAATTATAGCTGGAAAATTTCTAAAATGTGATAGATCCAAGCTCAGTGCAAAGTTTATAAACTCAATTTGAAGCTTTTTTCAAGAAATTAGACTGAAAATGAGCTTAAAATGACCATATTTTTTTTGTAAAAAAATCAAAAATTCTGTGTTTTTACATGGAAATTAGTCTATATTAGAAAATTATGCAACTTAGAATCTTTTAACAGAAATGTGACTTTCTATTTGTGTTTAAAATTTGACGTTTTGTTGGGTATTGAGGGAATAAAGAGAGCCCTAGCAGCTATTCTTGTAGGTACATCAAATAGTCCTTTTAAGGAGATATTACATTGTGACCTAGGAATTGTCTTTGAAGTCAATATTCATAAATGTCTTAGAGTAAAATTTATTCCGAATGCATTGTTCATTAAGCAATCTCGCTCCAATTAAACGTTGATTAGTTGAAGTTAAATGATTTCTTGTTAAGCTGGTAACAATTTATCAAATACGAATTCTATAGTTGGGAATAATTGGCTATCTACAGGGTTGATATAACCTAGTGGTACAAATGTTATTTTTTTCAATCGTAAAATTGTAATGAGAGGTTTTGTTGTGGTATTTAATTAACAAAATCATCTGAAAATAGTGCTCGACACAACTTTTATTCATTATGCGAGCCCTAATCTCTAATAATTACCTCAATACAAGGCCTAAACCCCTTGCAGACCTAGACTATGTAGTCAGACTCGAACTTGGTCCAGTTCTTCTTAATGGAAGCCTATAGAGACTGGACTCTACTGTGAGGAGTAGTACATTTTCCTTCAGATACGCCTAGATAGAGTAGTCCAAGGGGTTTGTGTCTGGAGATGAGGGCAGCCACATGTTAAGGTCCCAAAAGTCCAGAAAGTTGTCTCTTATGAAGGGATGGGTCTTAGGGGCGCAATGACGTGGAGGTCCGTCTTGACTGAAAACAAAGTTGTCCCTGAACTTTTCTCTAGTCCAAGGTAGCACTTTCTTATCTAAAAGTTCGATGTAAGCATCTGCATTGAGCTGCTCCTTCCTCTCAACAAAAAATGGGGAGCGGGAAACTTTTTGTTTCTGTTTCTCTTCGGATGAAAGGTTGCGAGATAGTGTAAAGGTATCTATGTGTGGAGTAATAAGTCTATCGATATAGTCGTATAAAATCCAAGATTACACTACACCGTTTGATAAGGAAGGTGTAATACTTTTTAAAAAATTGTTCCCTTGAAACAGGTTTTCTTAACATACCTTGGTAATAAAATTATTTTATCTATGAGCAAATACCATTGGAAGGGAAATATCCATGCTTTACTCACGTTGTTACCTTTATTGTATGATGCCATCTTTCCCCAGAAAAGAAACAGAAAAGAGGCCCAAAATCATTTGGTAGTTAGCCAAATAAGTCAATCATACCAACTGCTATTTATTTCTTACATACTCCTATTATTTCTTCATCATTTTTCAAAATGAATTACATATTATTACAATTTGCATAGTATTTTATATGATACTGTATTATAATATTGCGATGTGATATTTTATTAAAAGTGGAGTTATACATTAGTAATCGTGTATGATAACCAAACTTTCTTCATAGGAGTATATAAATTCATGGACCGTTCAACCTATGCTTGAGACGCCCATGATAATATATTATATAAACAATGAGGGATCAATAAGAAATTGTATTCCTGTTCTTTTGGAAATGGAGAGTAAGTATAGAATAACTTATTACTTTGTTTATTTATCAAAAAGAATACATTATGAAATAGCCATGACGTATCAAGGAAGAAAAAAGAATCGACAACCGACAACTAAATACATAGGGTATTTTTGTGTTAGCGAGGTAACGCCGTGTGTTTTATACAATATTAAACATGAAAATAAAAGGCCCAAAATGGGTGCTAGTTAGCCAATTCTGAGCCAATTCCTCCTAACTAGAGCTTTGTTATCCAATAATTATTGAGAAGTAAGGTTATGCCCGCTTCAGGTTCAGTGGTTCTATCGGTCCCAATCTCGTTCTTCCATTTAAACGGTTTCAGTTCGGTCTCGTCTCAGCTACATCGACCTCAGTTCTTTTTTATTCAGGCTCAGTTTGGTAAAATGCACTTAAAACAAGGGGCTTTAAAAGAAAATTAATGCCCAGGAAGTTATATTAGATACATACATGGTCGCAGGTTCCTTATACGCAGAGGGTGTAGTGCCCCAAGTTGCTGGAACGTCCCTGAAAACTAAGGTTCCTTAAGACTCTGGCTTACAAAGTGGGTCGATGAGGGAGGCTAGAGAGAGGGGGGCAGAAGGATGGGGAATTGAGGATTGTTTTCAGTCTACACATACATAGTACACATGTTTCGTATAAAGGGGGCCTTAGCTAAAAATTGTAGGAGGCCTTGGGAAGCCCTGGCTTAAGAAATATTATAGTTATCATAATATAGGCCCCTTACAAGCTTAGTAGCGGACCTGGATCCATAATCTACCTCACCCCTTTCCTCTTTTATTTTCCCGTCTGGTCCCTAAACCTCCTTTTCTAGATCCATAAGAAGCCCTTCAATTTGGAACTCAGATACAACTGTATCACCCTCACGACGTAAAATAATCATTGTAAACCACTGCAATTGTCAAAAAAAAAAAAACAAAAAAACTTAAAAAAATGACTTATTGATTATATTTAATTTATTTTTTCAAATATATATTGTACTTTCTTTGTATATTCTATATATGAACAGAAGCACAAAAGCTGAGACTGAGAAGCAATATATTGTGGTCTCGGGTTGACTTTGTCAATTCCGGTTCAAGAACCTGAACTGATTCAACCGCTAAACCCATAAAGGCACAACCTTATTGAGAAGTGTTCACAGCTTAAAAATAGCTAATTCTTATTAAGCAAAATCCACTGTATATTTGTTTGTTAGCGAGGTAACGCGTTCTTTACTGTCATTAGAGCATAGTAGATTCAATGAGAGTTCGATCTAATTACTACTTTATGTCTGGCTTTACCATCCACACAATTAATACATCTGATAAAGAAGTTGGGTGATTATATAGAATACGGAGTATTCAAATACTGTATAAAAGTGTGTTTCCCTTTAGCATCCTCACTTTAATCTACTTGGATCGGTACAAAATACAGATCTATGAAATTAAATTAAATCGCCAAACAGTAGGGAAACCACACGTTTGAACACCAGGATCCAAATTAGTTGGAGCCGTACGTGCTATTAGATTTACTTCTGATAGAGGAGGAATAGATCGGATGGCTAATTTCCGAGAAAGAAGTGCAATTCTAGGATCCGACCATATACCTTGAGCAATTTGCAAACTACGCCTTCAAATTCACTGAAAACGATAGGTTCTTTCGATTATTTAAATAAAATATATAAATAATGGCAAATGTAGTCGTCAAATCCATTGTAGTCTGAGTGTATACTGCCAAATAGAGAATATTGTATAAGTTCTCCGGGCACGTCATACATTCTATTTTTATTTCCAAATTAGAGGCAATGACATCCAATACTTAAAATTGAATTATCGCAATATTCTAATCATAAGCAAATAACTTTGCTAAGTGTAACGAAGAAACGCTTCGATAAACATAGAATATATTGTTGGATTAGGTGTATGGGAATCGACTCAATCGATCACAATTGCTCGAATAAGTTTCCACGTGGGATTACCTCAATCCACGGATCGACTCTGAGTCTTCTTCTCATGTAATACTTTATAAGAGACAAGCTCACAAATTCTTCCACTTAATGAGCCCCTCAATTTACTTTAATGATACATCAAAGTCCTAATTGACCGAGTATCACTAAAAAGTTGAGATGTCTCTCCTCCTCATGCAATAATATATTCTTCTCCTTGTAAAGTTAGTTCCCTATTATTTATAGGTGGCGATCATTATATTTCAACTATGATAATATATGAATGAAAATGATAAAAATCGACTTAATATTACTATTTCAATTATCATAAAATAAATACAAAAATCGAACAAGAGGATGCGTGATTATAAATATCGGATAATGTGTTTCTGTAAAATCTTTTGCATCGGAAAGCTAAAACTCTAAAAATGCACTTAATTAAACAAAGCAAATATTGATATAACTGACTTAAACTATAAGCTACAAGCAGAAAAAAGAAAATTCTGCAATATTTTTATTTTTTATAGGAAGCAAATAAACAATATATTACAAACTTGATTTGATGAATTGTTAGATTGTAATTTAATATTTCATTTGTGTTAAATAGTTTATTTGCAGAGAAAGTTTGTTCGAACGTCTATAAATAGACCATTAAAATTGCCTTCAAAAACTGCGACTACACCGTCTTTAATTTTGAAAGTAAATAACTCTTATTTCATGTACGAACTCTAGTTCATTTTCTTTTAACATAACATGTATTCTAACAAGATATTTTGTTAAAAAACAACACCTCGAAAGTTAACTTTGTCAACCTGACAATTTGAAGTTCGTTTGGAAGGGGTGCAGGACAGCTGGCATGACGTGCTCAGCTATAAGATGACGTAAATAAGTATAAACCCTGCTCTGTGTTCAGTAGGAATTACTCCAATTTAGATACTCAATTCCACTTCTTGCCAAACAAGGACTTGCACTAACAAATCACCAGTTTTACTCTTGGTCTTAACAGTTTTGGTAAATAAAATAAAAAATGTTCAAAAAGGAAGTACATAATGCGCACGATCTACAAATATCATATATTGGGTTGGGGAAAAAGTAATTTCGTATTTTTCACTTTAGATCAATCCCTTATAAGAAGTATAACAATTTAACGATTTAAACCAAGTATACCCTGTTCTGTTTGATAACTTGTTGCCGCCAACGATAGTTCAATATCATCATGCCCTTCTCTTAGAAGAAATTGCTCTATAGGGAAAAAACTAGGACACCCAATTTTCACAGCCCTAAATTGAGGAGAAATTTGTATACTTATGTGTGTTGGCCGACAGGAACAGGTGGTAGTCACTTGATGCCAGGTCTGGACTGCAGGGTAGACGCATAGTAACTTCCCATACGAGTTCCTGGAGCTTCCAGCTTCAAATGGTCTAGTTGTTTACAGAGTAGAGGTTATAATTGATTGTTTATACATATGGGAACAGCTCATAGTAGATTATTCCCTGCCAACCCCACCAAACACATAGTAGAAACTTACTGGTAGTCAATTCATCACGACCTTGGAAATGTTACTCCTGTCTCTGAATTTGCATTGAACATTAGTTCTTTTATTCTTAATTTTCTACAAAAGGAATTTGGTATCAATACAAAAGACTTATAGTAGTGGATTGTGATGGAACTGTAACAAATACTGGATTTAAAAAGGGGATTATTTTTCGCTTGTATATACAATGAATAGCAAGTTTAAAAAAAAAAAAAACTTATTTATAAATAACTCAACATGCTATATTCACTTTTATTCCCTGGAACATGAACATTACCAGAGTTGTATAAAATATAACCTGGGACGAGTTCTATACTTTTTATAGTTACAATCCAAATCGTGTATTTTATTTTCCAAAACTCTCATAGTAATTATTATTAGGTTTAAAAATAAAATAAAATAATTTTCCTTTAATTGTTAAGATGGTATCGCACTGATTAAGTATATGTAAACATTATAGTATTACATTTCCTCGATCTAACCTAAGAACCTTGTGTGAAGCCCATATCCTTTTCTAAGAAAGACCATGGTGTGAACCTATGTACATTGAGTTCAAGAGAAAATTTTTCTCACGAGCGTGTTGTCCATGAGCTACGTTGATTCTACTTATCATTATTTTTATTACTGACGAGAGAACACCAAATTATAAAGTAGTCACTAGTTTTGATAGAATAAATCAACTGCTATAGAAAGAGATTAGATAGGGACTAGTGATGATGAATTTTAGATCTAATTCGGATTCCTTGGAATCGATAATATCAATAATGCTTAAAAAGATACCGGGAATGATGGGTAGAGAATTATCGACACAAATCAGTGTTATATTTCAGCTTTTTCGATCCTTTAAATCGATATTTGTGCGTAATAATAGGTAAACATGAGGAGTATCATCACCTCGTTGATTTTAACGCTTAGTAGAAAAATTCCAAGACTTGAAAAACTGTCTTCTGGATCGGTAGAAGTTGGTGGAATATTTAAGAGTGCCTCTTTTAAATATACAATGACTTTAGCTTCATTCAAATTCCTTGTTGGGTTATACAAAGCCATAACGTTTTAACTACTTTATTCATCAAAATAAATATATATTTACTTTGAATACAGCTTTTATTTGAGAATTCCCTAATCTTTATTTGATATGTTTGGACATCCTTGGCTAAATCATCGTCTAATCATAGCATAACATCAAAAAAGTTTGCATTTTTTTCGAAAAAAGAATTAGGTAGCATCTAAATTAGTTTGACGTCCTAGCAATTTTTTCATCTTTTTTAGGGTTTTTAATTGATTGAAATATTTTTCAGTAACTAAGTTTTCTTCTGAGATGTTTTGTCTTCATCTATGTTGATTTCATGTTTTCTCTTCACATGTTTGCTGCCAAGTCCAGTTTTATTTGAGGGTTAAGCCATTAAAATTTTGCCTCAATAATTGTAATTACCCTGTTTTGTTTTTCTATTTTGGGTCAAATTATCCCAAATTTTACCACAATGACTAATACACATATCACAACGTTTTGTTTAGAACTGAGCACCAATGAGATAAAAATAATCAAAGCAAGATTAAAATTATTGAGTTTACATCTTACAACTATCTACTACATAAGGCTAAAATCAACTTGCAGAAACTTATTAGTTATTACAACAGATTCAGGTTAACTCAAATACAAAAGATAAATACTAGAGTTGATAAATTCCCCAGGAATTGCCGAATGATTATTGGGAATCGATAAAAAAAGCTTCTCAAAATTCCTGCGAATTAATTAATCGATAATTTTCGGAATCAACACTAGTAGTGACGTCTTTGGTTGGAAAAACAAGTTTGGACAATTTAATATTTGATTTTACATCAGCTGAGTTGATTGAATTAATACAATGATTGGCCAAAACAATATCCCAAAAGGTAAAAAATATTGTGGTGATTAATTGATTAATACTGTCTTATCTTTAACAGCTAAAATTTAGATTTAGCTTATAACCCAAGTTAGAGCCTCTCTATCTATTTCTTTCTCTAGGATTCCAAGGATCACGGATATTCAAACTAAAAAAAAAACGCGTTGTCAGAGCACGCAATTAAAATAATAATAATAATTTTGAAATAGCCATACTGTATCGATTAAAACGAATGAATTAATAGCTGACCACAAAATACATTATACATTTTTAGTTTTTTTTAGTTTAAATGTTAGTGGGAAGCTGTGTACAAGGAAATGATTTCAAAAGACAATGTTCCCAATGATATTATTTACGAAGGAGTGTTACTCATATAGGGGCGCTTTAAAAATGTTTCTCATTGAGTCCATTTGAGTCCATTTTTTTTACTCGACTTCAAAGTGATATTTTCAGTATTAGGATATATATTTTAAAAAAATTTGAAATAAATTCTATAATTTAAAGATTTTGAATTCTGTAAAAACATGAATTTAATTTAAACTGTCTAATTCACATGTAAAAAAATATGGTGGTTAATTAATAACTAATTCCTGCTAATTATATAACAAACAACATAAAACTGAATATTATTAATAAACGACATATTTGTTCTTCTACCAAATCGAAAAATTAAATAAAGTTCTACGAAGGTGGTCTGAAAAGTTTCCGACCTAACAAAGATAAAATATATTTTTATTTTTCAACATAGTCTCCTTATTACTCGACCCACTTTTCCCAGCGATGCTCCAATCTTTGTAACCCATAAAAATAGTACTCCGGGGTTTTCTCTGCAAAATAATTGTTCTGACAGTTCTTGTTTTTGGCTCAATTACTCCAAGTTTTGTTGACTTAGGTGCGTCAAATTTTAACACAACAAGCTTTTATATCTCTTCTATTTTTAAATATATTTAAAGGTTACACTTTCAAAAACAAATATTTACTGACAGCTTCATACTCGATTTTGTCAATTTTCATAAAAATGCTCACACCATCTCACATAAACGACCAGTTTCATAACAACTGCGAGTCCAAAATGGCTGAAACTTTGGTGAATAACTCTCAACAGATGTTATATAAATGTGACAAACTTTTATTCATGTGTGCTGCTATTTTCACATTGAGGTCCGGGACTTTTCAAAACCATCCTTCTCATAGTAACAGTTGTATGATTATCTTTATTCAAGGTCCACGGAAAGAACTGATAAAATTAACATAATATAATATAATCACTTAAGAGGTTGCGATATATTATAGTTAATGTCTAGTTGCGTCAAAACTAGATCAAGACAAATAATTTTGAATGAAATAACAGTTTTTTTAAACCTCAATGGAAGCCAAGAGAGAGGTTATCAGGAGTATCTGAAGGGTAAATATCGACCAGCCATTTTGAAGAACCTGAAGAGCCTAGAGGTCAACTGTATACTCATCAAGAGAAGTATTGAGTTGTCCGAGGATACTTAATCTATCAAGATTAGACCAAGTTCAAAAAGGACGCTCGGAGTTGTCAAGGCAGTCAAGAGAAGAACCTCACCAAGATGGGCAATAACTTTAACATGAGTGCAACAACAATGAGAGGCCTTATCTTAGATGACCTTGGGATGTATCCCTAAAAATGGAAGAGGCTACAACATATGTCAAGCAAAGTCAAGGCTAAAAGACTTGTGAAAAACAATGTCATGTTTCAGAAGCTGAGGACTGGGACGGCTCCCAGCATTGTATTAAGTGATGAGAAGATTTTCACTGTGGAACAGGCTTTTAACCCCCAAAATGATCGGATTTTGTGCGAAAAAGGTGAGCTGAGTGACCATAGAGTCAGTAGATTGCAGGAACAATTATATGAATAATGACATTTTCTAAATTTATTGAAAATCAAAACAATTATGGGCCAAAAGAAATCGGTTGAAATTGCAGTTTCGTTTTTTTCAGGTGCAAAAAAAAAAAAAAAAAATGAATTTCCAATGGAATACATTTTGTAGAAATTTGAAGATTCATTTGCCTACAAATCTGAAAGAAAAATTCATGTTTAACCAGAAAACTATTTATTTTGGACATCATTTTCTAGACCTTAACCTAATTCTATAGTAATTTTCCATTTCCAGAACAATTTACAGGACAATTTTTGAAATATTTTCAAAAATGAACCAGTTGTCGAGGGTTATTTTTTCGACGGCATTATTCTCCATAACTTTTTTGTTGTTGCTATTATGATTTTTTTTTGCCATGTTTGTGTTCCTCTTTAGAACGTCAATAAATGCTATTGACTACTTTTTTGCAAAAAAACTGCAAAACAGTTTTTTATAATTTTCTCTGCAAATTTCGATATGACATTTTCGACAGTGAATAAATTATATGTACTACTTAATGCCACTTGAGTTAGACTTTGATCAAATAGTTATTAATAATATGTTGGTAAAGAGTATTTTACTTTCTAAATCTTGTTTGAATGACCACCACGTGAACGTTTTACAAAGTCCAATCGTTGAACCCAATTTTCGACTACTTTTCCGTATAAATTGTCTGAATCTGCAGCAATTTCGCGTTGAATATTTGTTCTGAGCTCTTCTAACGTCAACGGATTATTGGTGAAGACCAGGGCTTTCATATAACCACAAAGAAAATAGTCTAGAGGCGTTAAATTGCACAAGCAAGGCGGCCAATTGACTGCTGGTCCATTTCTGGAGATAAGACGCTCACCAAACTTACTCTTCAATAAATCGATTGTAACATTTGCTGTGTGTGAAGTGGCACCGTCTTGTTGAAACCACGTATCGTCCAAGACCATATCTTCCAATTCAGGGCAAAAAAAAAAATCGGTTATCATGGCGCAGTAACGATTTCCATTCACAGTAACGTGTCATCGTCTACGAAAAAGTACGGCCCAATGACACCACCAGCATGCAATCCACACCAAACAGTAATTTTTTGGGGATGGAATGGCCCCTCATGAATCAGGTGTGGGGGGTTTCCGGCCCAATAGCGCATATTTTGCTTGTTAACAAAGCCATTGAGCCAAAAATGTGCCTCATCGCTGAAGATGATTTTACGTTGAAAATCAGGATCATTTTCGAATTTTCCTTCAGCCCATTTTACGAATTCCCGACGTTTGAAGTGGTCTAGCGGCTTCAGTTCTTGTGTCAACTTGATCTTATACAGGGGTAAGCCAAGATGTTTTCGCAAAATTCGCCACAACGATTTCACCGAGATGCCCAACGATTAAGAACGGCGCATAAGAGACAAATTTGGGTCATCTTGAATTGATGCGCTTGCGGTAGCAATATTTTTTACACTTCGTGTATTTCTTTGTCTCACTGGCACAGGAACAATAAGTAGCGTGTATGTGGCCTCAAATGTTTTCACCAAACGTTGAATTGTTGATTTTGCAGGTCGATTACGTTGACCATAAATTGGCGTTAACGCTCTTAAAGTTTGGATCAAAGACTCACCACTTTTGTAATAAATTTTAATAATTTGCAAGCGTTGCTCGAGTGTGTACTACTCCATGATAAAAACTACAATTATTTCTGAACACAGCTGTCAAAGAAACAATAACAAATATGACGTCGTTTTCTAAACCTATCAACGTAAAATGTGAGCGTCCCTATTGAAAAACCCTTTATATACTCTCTTTATAGGCCTTAAACTTACTTATGTTGTTACTATTTTTTGTTGTATACGAAATATTATTTTGTAGATTAATATTGCTATATAATTGTATTAAAAGTGTGAATGTGTATCTTGTCCTCTCTCAGTATTGGCACAGTCATTGATAAGAAATACATACCGAGTCCTGAAAAGTTTTCAGACATTTTTAAAGGTTAATAATTCAGCGAATACTATAACAATTTAATTATTTTCCTCTTCTAGAGAGAGCTGGGGTAGTGATGCAAAACCTTAGAATTTTTTACCGGGCCCATTTTTTTTTGAAATTGGTAATTTGAAATTTTTTCATTATATTTAACTCCTGAGTAGTGAACTTCTTCTCCCACCACATTGAGTTACATTCAAAACCTGATTTAAACTTTCGTTGCAGAGTTATAATTGTAAATCCTTGTTGGACTCAGAGTAGAATTGAGGATCGACATCAAAGTTATTCTTGACAAAATTGTTTATTTCCCTCTCACCCTTCTCTCTGGTGGATCCTGATTGTAGCTGATCCATTGAAACTTCATAAACCATACGCTGCTCTCCTTCAAAACATTCTTGAAATTGTACAGGTTACCAAATGTTAAGTTCGATTTTTTTAAATATCCCAGTGTATAATATTATTTTCATTTGCGGTGATGAGAATCGGATGCATTTTTTAATTTGGCCGGTTTTTTTGGATGTGGAAAACTGAGGAGTGAATTTGAGCTGTTGTTATTTTTATATAACGCCGTAGGAGTGAACTTCCTCTTAAATTTTAAATCTCTCTTATTTAATATTCGGTTTAAACAGAATCTATTCATAAATTGTTGATGACTGACGTCGGTTGTGTATTAAAATTGTGAACATCGGCACAATAACGTCAAATGAAATTTATGTTAAGTTGCATAAATCATATTTATACAGCTTAAAAATCAGGATAGGGTAGAAATTTGACCCCTAAATGGATAACAACAAATAGTTCCTCGATTTAACGACGATTTGATTTTCGTGCAACCTTCAATACAAAAATAAACAGAAAAAAGGGCTAAAATCAAACGGAAGTTCTGGACTAATTCTTCACATCCATAGTATCATACAGTTCACATCAAAAAAATTCTGATAAAAACAAGCTAAAACCTCTGACCCTAAGCAGGAGGGAGGACTATGGAGCAGATTGATTCTTGAGTCAATCCATAGACAAAACAAGGGATCCCTTTCCCCTCAAACTTCTCCAAAATATGAAGTTATTTTCTTACGAAATTATTGAGGACTGTAGGAATCATGGACTTATTTGAAAGTGCAGAGTAGACGACAAGTATAACTTTTCAAATGATTAATTCAATTTTGTGGATTTTTCATAGGAAGTTGATGAGATCATCAACAAATCAACCAGTTTTGGAGATCAAGCCTTGAAACAAAATCGTCAAGAAGTCCCACGTGGCTTACCTTTAAGCCTTCGTGGCAAACGCACTAATCAGAGTCTCAGGATATGCATTCACGAACCATTTCAGCTCTACGAACAATCTGGGATTGCGTTTTTATCACTCCAGGACTTTTCTCTTATTAACCCTTTAAGTCTTCCAGTGGCTGTAGACGTCGTATACTGGCTCTTTGGATAATCCAAGGTTCTTCTTGATGTACGTTCGGCAAAGTCTTGTGCAATTTAATTCGATGATGGTGTTCCTTCGGGTCTCCTCCATCCTAAACACTTGTATTAAATTAAAAGTTGCGTAACTAGCTTAAAGTTAACACTCAACCTCTCATTTTAAAATTGAAATAACCCGGGCTTTCCAAATTGTTCAGGATGTAAGTAAAGATGGTCCAGTTTCACCTGAAGTACTCTGTATATAAAGTTATATACAAGAAGAAGGAATGTTTTAACTACTAATGTATTGCATGCAAAAAAAATAAAAATAATAATAATAGTTCCTATTCATTTTTTTCTTTTATATATAATGGTGAAATTACCTTTCAAACAACCCTCTTTACCTTCACAAAAGGATATTGATATGATTTTTTCGAACGTTATAAACACTCCCCAATCGAATGAGGAGCCCCCTCAAATCACGTAACTTTTACACTTACATGTGAATTTTCCCCTTTTCCCCTTGATCTGTTTGATCACGCAGTGCAACCACAAACTTATGAATCGGGTTTACTCACGCACCGTCTTCGATATAACAATTTCAACCATCCAGTGTAAAATCATACAAATCAGTAGGAACTATGAAGAAAACCCATAGGAAATGTTTGAAGGAATTTGGGGCCTTTGATTAGAATGTTTTAACAACAGCGACAAAAAGCTTTTAAATGGGGGTGTGGGATATGTATAGACCTCAAACCTCGGAGCTACGTATTTGAAGGAGTCAAAAGAGAAAAACAAGACTTTTTTTTTAGCAAAATTCACATAAAAAAAGTACAAAATAGAGCTTTAAATGTCATACAAAGCTCTTACAATACAAGTCAACATAACAAATTTGTCTTTACGCACGAATTTTAAGTCTCAGCAGATGAGACAATGGATTACAAGGTCAAAAAAAAAAACAAAAAAACCGCTTAAAGAAGGAAAACTACCAAAAGACTTATATCTCAAGCTGGGTTTAAAATCTTATAAGGAATAATAGTTCTTGTTTGGTGCTCCTAGAGTTATAAAGGATGACAGTATTTGCAGTAAATATAAAGCCAATTATATTTTTGACTCTATTAAAAGCAAAAATATTCGTAGGTGAAGGCTATAGTCATAGAATAAAGCACAAGTTGATCTTAAACACGACTATTAAATGTGTTTACAACAATATTTTTAACTCAATAATTCGCTTTCTGGGATTGTCGAAGTTTTAAATTTTTATGGGAATGCATTAAATGTTTAACTGGCTTTGTTTATTGTTAAACAATCTTAGTTACTATTTCATTTTCAATGCTTGGAAAATATAAGTGTATATTTGCCCTTATTTTTTTGGTTTACAATTGCCTCAGAATTTATTTTAACTTTAGATCGTAGCATTCCCTTAGATGATTTAGAATATACAGTTGACAGCTTCCACAGTTCCTTAGGTACAAGTGAACGTATAAAAATTGGGTTTTTTTTAAAATAACAAAAGCTTATGGCCTATCTTCTAATGAACAACTTAATACTGGTGATGGTTGTATTAAAAGTCGAAGGTGAGAAAATTTGTTATTGAATTAAAATAATGTTAAAACTTAATTGATAGAACAAATTTATGCATATTTTTCAAAAAATTATTAGTTGTTTGATAAACCTTAATTACCTAGAGCCTAAATTATTGTTATTCTTTAAATAAATTCCATTCACGGCAACAAATGAATCCCCGGCATTTTATTCATCATCGAATCCCAAAGGAAGAATATTTTTAAACTAGATTGACTTTAAAGTCTATAAATATTTCAGTAAAGTATCAAAGTTTTGAATATTTTACTTGTATAATATTTTAATTATGTTGAATTAAAATTCTGATTTACTTCTCGAAATAAGATGAAATATAAAAATTATATATTAAAAAAAAGTTTATTTACGTGTTGTAGAAAAAAAAAACTAAATTTTACTATGGAAAGAATAATTTTTTTTCTAATTAACCTACTTTTCTTGTAACTAATCGAATAAAAATATAAGAGAAAGAGATCAACAATGACTGATCCTCTTGTGAAGCCTCTTCCATAACCAAAAGCCGTAATGCAACCTGCATTACTGCAATTTACTCGACAATGTACCATATAAATTTGTAGGATATTGACGTTAGCACCCATATGTACGTTCATTTACTTAAAGCTACACGAAGGGCCGATGATTCAGCTTTCTAGTGGATGCCATTCAAACCTCATAAACGGCACGACTATGATAGGAATTACACAACTGAGAAAAGTGGCCTAAGTTAAACATTTTTCCCGTATGCTGGACACTTGGTAATTTGAAATATATTAACCTTTTCACAAAACTGGCATTTATCTTCTTTGAGGGAGGTGTCTTGGGTCCTTTTAGGCTTCCAATGATTTTTTTTCATTGTTCTTTAAGGGTTCTGAGTACCTTTAGGTCCCATATACTCGTAAAAGAATGCACAGTTGTCCTTTATCATATCTTTAGTGTGGTTTTCTGCATTTTCAAATGCTCTATCCACTTGAATCACATCGTTTATTTTCAGCATTCTCTTTGCAAATACCAGTTAGCTTAATTTAGATAACTATGTTTTTTAAGATTAGGGACCACAATTATTTAATCCTCATTCGAACGACCACACCTCTGACTATTAAATTTGTCAAACTTTGCTTTTGATTTATGTCGCGTCACGAAATCATCCATGGCTATCCACGACTTACAACCAATCCGTGATCCTCTATCGCTCATAAAGTACTCTCTCTAATGACGTGTAGGCTAAGTCATGCCACGTAAAAGTTCAGTATATGAGACTTCTTGTCCCTCCGGAACAATATTTAAAATATTCCTCGACTGTTGTACCTCAGGGCCTACACAATGAAACAATAGTGCAGCCTTACGATCAGGGTCCATGGTGTTTAATAGAGATAATTAAATTATGAATTTGTCCCTTAAGCCCACCCAATTATGACCCCTGCAATATTCAGACAGTTCAAAGGGAAGAGGTTTATTCACTTCTAGTTGACCAACAACGGAAGATGCACCCAGAACATTTGGTCTGTCTTCTATAACAGCTGTATCTTGACAACCACATGAGATAACGTGATCCTTTAAAATAACATTTTCTCATTCCTTGAAGTTATTCTTCGATAGTTCCATAGTTAAGCAGTCTGCTCAAAGCTCCTTAAGATTCAGCCGTGGGAGTAATTTCACCCTCCTAGTCAGCCAGATGTTGTGTTTGTACCTAAGATATAATGAATATATTAATATTCCATCCTCCTCGCCCGATGTTGTGTTCTTACCTAAGACATAATGAATATATTAATATCCAGGCTCGTCGCCAACCCAACGGATATAATGAATTAAAGAGAGTTGACTCCAGACGAGGTAACATTTAATAAAGTATATTATGCATTCTCACTAAAATAAACAGGGTAAATATTAGAGGTACTATAACACAAGGGAGTGACCCGACCCAAGGATAAAAACGATGTGACCAGATAAAATGTATAAACATGATTGCATAAAATGTTACAAGGTACCCAATGTTAAAAAACTTATATATAAAAGGATTGTCCGACAGTACAGCCCCTTTTAGGTACATGTGGAGAGGAAAATCTGTAGTTTCGGTTGTCCAAGCACCGATACCCTCAAAGTCACTTTCAGCCAGTACTGGCACCCCACGATAGATGACTACATTCTCAGTGGGTGCCAACCCTTCTGCCGCCGCTTGGAAGCCATCATTGCCGATAATGGCGGGTACATTTATGATTAAGAGTGTAGAGACACACGTCTACTCCTATTTATAGTATTAATTTTGTTCAAATTCTATTGTTAATAAATAAATTATATCCTGTTGAATTCTAAAATTCAAAATGATCAAATTTTAATTGACTACTCGGTATGTATTATCTAGTAAAAAAAATAATTAGGATTTTCTTCTATTCTTGCTTTTTTTTTCCATGTTGACGCCCCCACAAATCTAGTAATTTCTATAGAAATGACAGCCCCATTGGTGCAATAAAACAACTATCCCTAATTGGAAGTCTAAATTTCTTCATAATAATCCATTTCAATAACTTGGGATTTTCTAAGTCATACTAAGACAATTGCATAACTTTCTACATAATATTGATCACTCAGAGATACTCCGTATTTTCTATATTTATTCAAGAGTGACCTATTAATTTGAACTTTTAAACAAAATTTCCAATTCCTCTTTGTATTTACAATTTGAGATTCTATGAAGTTTTGCAAATGGAATAAAAGAGGGGACCTTAGTGGCTAACAGTTTTTACAAACGACAGTACCTCAATAACACAACAATATCCTATGTATTATGTTTTCAGATGTATTTTTGAAATTTTTCTACAATAAATATAATAATTGAATTTTTTTTTCCAAAAAAAAAAAAAATATATTGAACATGTAATTGTTGAAATTTTTTTCAAATTTTTTTTTTTGAGAACAGCTGGAGATTTTTGACATGCTCGACAAAAATTCATATTTGAAAATGTTTTCTAAAATTGTTTATTTTTTGTGAAAAGTTGTGGATTTTTAAATTTTTTCTTCAAAAAAATTATTCTTCAGTAAATATCTGTGTATTATGTAAATTTCTTTCTCTATAGTTGTGGATATATATATAATTCTGTGGGTGCCCCTCAAATTTCAAAATTTATTCTTTTTCGTAAATAATCGAAAGAATAATTTATACTAACAAACTTATGTATGTGATGTAAATAGTGTGAAGTTTATTAGCTGGCCCATTTTTTTGGAATTGGTAATCTGAAGAATGAATTTTCTTTTCCTTTGCAGTTGTCATTATTATTTCTTAATTAATTCTTGCAAATGTCATTGTTAGTTCCTTCTTGCCCTCCTTCCTTGTCACAGCTGATTGTAGCTGATTTCCTCAAAAACATTCCTCAAATTGTCATAATTTACATTGTTGATTTTCATTTTTTTAACATCCCTAAAATTGTTGAAATTTTTTTCAATTTTTTTTTTGAGAACAGCTGGAGTTTTTTGACATCTCTATACCTTTGAAATAAACTTTGAGACTCCAGGAATCGATCTTGTTTTATTAAGAAATCAACTTATTAGCAAAAAAAACCACACTTCCCCTCCAGAGCTCAGGAATTTGGTCTTATCAGAATGAAACATAGCCCTAGGCAATATTAATAGAAGTATAAGGTTAAAACATAACGCTTATCCAAGTGAGGTTTGACTTCCAGCACACTTTTTAATAAATGACGTCATAGAGAATAACTAATATTAATAGTAGGTATACATTGCCCTCCTTGGCTGCTACTGGATCGCCTAGCAGTCGGTACGATACATCAAATTGAAAAATTTAGCAAGCCCGATGACATAGTGGTCTAGCCTTGTATTTCTTTTAACCTTGGCTCTAGGTACGTACCCCAGAATTCTGAACATCTTATATTTCATGTCTAAAGTCTGTATCTGTTTCCTTTTTTGAAATAAATACTCTATGTTTTTATCAGTGGACAAACAACCATACACCTACTATAACGTTATATTAGCGTGGATATTTTATCTTTCTGAGGCTTAGGCATTTACTAGCAGACAAAAGATATCACATCCACCATTTTAATGATAAAAAATAACCCAATGCCACAAAACTCAGGTCTTGGAACAAAAATATCGATACATATATCAAAAAAAACAAATCAAGTTGGGATGATTTTTTAAAATTTTTACAATTGTATTTTGAATTTAACTACCTTTGATTTCTATTGATAAATCAAAATTACAATTAAAGATATACCAAATTATCAAAACTAACATAAATACATGTGGCTCGTGAATACAAAAGCAATCTGAGATGATTTTTCATAATGTGAGCCGAGATTACATTTGTACTTATAAAATATTTTGATAAAGCATTTGGAAACACTGCAAATTGTATCCTAAAGATAGACAAAATTATCGATTAGTTAGAAAAAAAGGTAAAATATATATTCTATTTCATAGGGACCAAATATATAAAACTCTTAATTGACCGAAGAAAGACTGAACGGTGCTTTATTTAATGCGGTAAGTGAACTGGGTATAAAAGAAATCCTCAACATAAAACTTATCTAATAACATGGTACACGCAATTGAACGATGATAATAATTACTGTGTGTACACAAAGATATCTCTCGAAGTAGTCATTGAAATACTTATAAATGATCGAGATGTTGTTGTACATAGAAAATTTTATTTCATAATATTTTTACTATGACAATGCAAATTAATTATATGTCTGACTACCATCAGCCTCAATGACTGCCTCCAACCGTCTCCAGAACCCCTTGTACATATTGGCAACGTAGTCCTTTTTCATGATCCTCTACTGCTGGTTAATGGGGGTCTTCAGGGTATCAATATTCGGGTGGTGGACTTTGCAGGCCTTCTATTCAATTAGTCACCAAATGGAGTAATCCAGTGGATTCAAATCTGGGCTCTGAAGAGGCCAATTTTTTTGGACTAGAAGTTCTTGTTGCTACCCATCTACTCTTGTATAATATTACCAATATGGCCTGCTGAAAACGTACGTGACCCTATTGAACTTCTTCATGGTCTTGGTGATCTATGGTACCCCCTTTTTTTTCTCAAGTAGTTGGCCGCAGGTAAACAGTATCCAACAGGAAACCAAATTCGAGGCAGTTATTCTCCCGTTGATGGCAGAATCCCCAACATCATCACAGAGGCCGGATTTTTGGTCTTGGTGACGGTTTTGATGCTGTTGTCAGCCTTCCCAAAGCATATTCCCCGATTTTTTTGCTTGTTTTAGATGGGCTAAACGATCAAGGTTACCAGATTGCTATTGTGCTTCAGATCCTTCAAGAGTTGTTGATATCGCTAAAGACGGAGTTATTTTTGACATTGAACGGGTGTGGCGTCTCGCTTCTCCTAAGTGACCTTCTTCCAGCCTTTCAGATGGCCTTGCCAACGTAGACAGATACACCTTCTTTTTCTTGGCGTATTCTGACATCTTCATCGTTTGGTTAACCCGAAATGTATCCATGATGTGTTCATGCTTCCTTTTGGTGGTTCTTCCGCTCTTGAGATTGTCCTTCAGGTTGTTCCTATCAGCCAAACGATTTCTGACCCCACAGACTGTTTTTTTTGTTGCACTTCACCTGTACAGGCTCAGGGCCAGGGTGTGTTTTGGAAATTAAAAGGGCTCTTTGGTGCTCAGGGAAGCGGTGGGGAAGAATTTAATCTTTCTGAGGGTCCAGTAGCTCATACTCCCATTCCGGGGGCAGGGGTGTATCCTAGCATATTTGAAGGGATTCTTTGTACTTAGAAATGCCCACGTCACTTGTGGAACTTGAGAACTTTCGGAGTGTTAAAAATTAGGATGATCTGAAGTTACAGTCTGTGCAGTTTTGATTTGGGAAGTTTCACACACATAAATATAACTTTTTTAAAATTATTATTTATGTTTTATTTGTTCCTCTTAATTCTGTCATCAAAAGTACGAGGGTTCACAAAGAAGTCAGTTCATACTCATTATAAAAAGTAATTAAGCAATTATAAGCTTATTTTTTTAAATTTGTGGGATGAGTTAAGATACCCTTGAACTTTACCTAGCTATTGTTAGAAATGTTATTTGATTTAAAGACTTAAATTTGCCCTGATATGGCCTCTTTCAAATACAATCGGACCATTCCTTATTTTTTTTAAATTGACGATCAGTTATGTCGACTTTAAATGCAATTTGTAGTAGACCCCAAGAGTTCATTAGAATAATTTCCTGATAGAAATGGACTATAATTACTTGTTCAGGTAAACAAATATAATCCATACTATCGGGGGATACGGCTATAAAATATCAGGCTTTGCAATAAGTCAGGCTACGAGGTGTTTCAAGTGAGCCTGCAGGCTTTCAGGTAGAAATATGAGAATCTATACAATAAAGATATTTCAATATCAACTCATGAGAGATAAATATATTTAAAATATTAGAGTGTAATTACTAATTGATGAAGTTCAATATCTCACAAAAGGGGCATCCGCAGGATTAATTTTCGGTGGGGGAGTGAGGATGAACCCAGCCCTTTTTCGGACGCCCCTGCACAATCAAATTCCGATCAATTTAATAGAAAATCATTAATTTGAAGATTTACTTATTAATAAACTTATTTCCATGTGTTTATGACTTTTTAAGCTTATTTTGTCAATTGCTAGTACTGGAGCTTGGTTGATTAGACATTTGAGGTATTTAATGTATGTAAGTAGGAAATAAGTCATAAAAATACAATCTAAAAAATATATTTCCAAGTGCGACACTTACAAATAATCAATAACTCCAACTTCAGCTTATTTTTCATAGGGTGTCAAGTCGAAAATGACGTCATTTATTAGTTGTGAAGGAATTATTTTACATTAGAAATAAATGTTGGGCTAGAAGGTTCAAGCAACGGGGCTTTTGGCTAGGCAAAATGAGGTTCGGATGGCGGGCTTTTGGGCACAGACCTAGACCAGATCCTCCTCTCATCCATTGTCAATTTTGAGAAAGATAATAGCTTGGTTTTGTGTTGACAGTATACATGTATACGTTATACAGCCCAATATTACCTATATATATATATAGTATTTGGTGCTAGGTGATTTCATTCCCTATAAAATTCATCCCTGGACATTTCATTCCCACTTTGAAGAGGAATATTTAGTGACGTCATACGTTTTATGTTTCTAAACTACTCAGTAGCTTTTTGTAGAATGTAGAGGTAGCCCTGGCCAGTCGGCACTGGATGTGATCGGTGAGTTATCAAAGACTATTTAGATGAGTGATAGATAGGAAACGGATAATAATGATATATGGTGTTTATACCTTGGGAAATAGAAGAAGAAGCGTAATGCTGGGGTTTACTTCTATTTCCCATGGTAAAATACTATCCCCAGAACGGGAATCCGTTCCTACTCACTATTAAGATTTATCATGACGTTATTTCTAATCTATAAGCATCAAATATCCTTCACAAGTCATGACTCATCTCCAATGCCGACTGCCAACTGCCCAGGCCTCCCTCTATAGTCGTACACAAAATCTACTGAGTAGTTTAGAAACATAAACCGTATGACGTCACCATTTTTCCCTCTTTAAAGAGAGAATGAAATATCCAGGAAGGAATTTTACAGGGAATGAAATTTTCGGTTACGATAATATCTGAGTCAATTACAAGCTATATATTCAAATTTTTGGTATGGATTTTCAGCTATAGTTTAAAACTCTTATTTGATTTAAGAGACTTATAATGGTTCTCTCATTGCCCCTGTCAAATACAATTTGTCAATTTCTTATTTTTTTATTGTAAAAATCCATTTTGACGACTTTAAATACAATTTGCAGAATACCCAAAGAGTGGGTTGAAATAAATTGAAGATAATTTATAAAGGACTACAACTACAATCCTCTCTCCAATTTAAGAAAAATGATTCTAGCTTGCATTTGTGTTGAGGGGTCACATTTGCTATGTGTTTTAAAAATATGACTTACCCGTATGTACTCCTTCTATGTAAATTAATGATACTATCCATTCTAATCAATATATATAAATCAACTTAATGAAAGCACTTCAAATTTCGACGTATTAAAAAGACTGACTTCTTCAAAGATAGAGTTGAATAACATCATCTATAAATATGTAGCAATCTAATTTGTTAGTCCTCTATGCAAATACATAATTTGATACATTGTTTATATGTATGATGACACCTGCAGATATTTATTCAGGTTAACTTATGATTCATGGATTTATTTATTATTTCTCTTCAACATCCTTTGGGTACAATGTTTCTTGATGATGAATACACAAGTAGGAGTGGCACCATAATCATATGGGCCATTGGATCTGCATTTTTGGTATATTTATTGTGTGCACGGAAATTTCACTTGATAAAATTTCCAATGAGAAAATTTCCAGTCATTTACTAATAAAATTAGAATGACTCTCCCCAAAACTTGTTTTGTGCAATAGGTGAGGTACCAAAAAGGTTAAAAACCACCACAGCCACTTTACAAATCATTTAGGCCCCCAACAAATACTTCAAAATGAACCCCAGTTCCATGGTTATTAACTTGCTTGGTGTTTTTGCCATAAACCTTATCAACCCACTGGCCGGGGTTTATTTTGAAGTATTTGAAGGGGACCTAAATTATTTGTGAAGTGGCGGCGGTGATAAAAAGGCAAGTAAGACACTCTCTGTCTGTCAGTCTGTTTGCCGACGTCCAATAACTCCACGTAATATTTTATATCAATAACATGGATTTATGGGTACAAATTTTGATGCTCGTAGATCCATTTTTTATTCAAAAAATATCATTTCAATATAATTTTATATAATTTAGAAAAGAGGTTTGAGGATCATTTTAATCCACATTTTTAAGTAAGAGTCAGGGAATAAGTTTTGCAACTTTGAGAATTAGAGATACATCTCATATTTAAAAAATCAAAATCAAAATAGGATGAAACTCTCGGTCTGAATGTGTGAGCCTATTAAGAATGAAAGTTTGACAACTCCTTCCCTTATTTTTTAGCATTTTCTTTATTTTCATATTAGCCAGATATATATACATGTAAATCCGGTGTGTTTTTTAGCTCGACCATTTTTTTTGCAATTGGTAATCTGAAAAAATAATTTCATTTTTCTAGGCAGTTGTCATAATTATTTAATTCCTGAGTAGTGAACGCCCTTTTCAAAATAGATTCCATATTATTCATAACTTGGTTGAACGTGCGTATGTGCTCATAAAAGACGTAGCGTAACCCTGAGGATTTGTTGGGGAGTTATAATTATAAGTCATTGTTCGACTTAGAGTAGAATTGGAGATTAAAATTGGAGTAATTCTAGCAAATGTCCTTTTTATATCCTTTTTTCCTTCCTCTCCTGTTACAGCCGAGTGATGCTGATCTAATGAAACGTCATGAGCATTATTCTTTCTCTCCTTCAAAACATTCATCCAATTGTAAGGATAACCATGTTGATTTTCGTTTTTTTTAAACATGCCCATTCCACAATGGATTTGCAGATATAACTCGGGGATAAGAATACTAGTTCTTAGGAAGGTCTTCTACGACTGGGCCATGGCGTTGTCACTTTATACTGCGGAATTTTGCTTCATTGGCCGGCATACTGTTCGGAGCTCTAAGTGCAAGATGAAGAAATAGGTGTGGAAGAAAAAACTGGGAGAAGAAAGAGTGGGAGAAGAAAAAATAGGGGGGAAAAGACAAAGAAGAGGGAGATGAGCTATAGACAGCAAGAACAAAGTAAATAGAACAAGTTTAGGCAGCAACAAAATGGCAGGGCAAGCCCAGCAGATTTAGTAAGTAAATTCATCTCTCTTTCTATTTCTGGTGACGTCATTTGGACAGGTCTTGGTTATTGATGCTAAAGAGACTAAAAAAGAAAGGTAAAGAACAATTTATTTCTATCATTTTTCGTCAAAAACTCCTCGTGATTAATTACTTCTCAATGCAGACACACTTGGCGGTGATAATAGCCTTCAGGTGGTGTTTAAAGTCTGTATACCCGTTGCAGATAGACTCCTTGCTCATGCCCTCTCAGTGCTCATTGATGGAGGCCTTCATGGCGGCGATGTTTGGGGTGTGCAGGCACATGACTCTACGTGTGGCTAGATCCTAAGGTTGAGTGGGTTCAAGTAAGTTAGTGTTGCTCAGCTGTTTCCTATACAAATAAGACCATGGGAAGGATGTCTAATGAGCTTGGAGCCCACAAATAATTGGACCTTCATATAAAAAAAAATGACCTCATCTTGTGACTAGCAACCTTTGGCGTTGATTCATAATCATCTATAGACTTCACTTCCTTTGTGACTCTCCAGACAAAGGACATGTCCAGGTTAATGAAGTTTGAAATTGCAACATCAGCTCGGCGGGCGGGGATTACACAAGTAAACTATGCCTTTTCCACGATTGTGGAATAAATTCTTTTTGGTCGATGCCATTTCTTTAAGCTGACGCCAAAAATTTCTGACTAGATTTGTGCAATAACCTATAAGGCAAATATTACCGGCCACTAATATGGGACCTTCCAAAAAATATATAAAATAGCCTTATATGCATTTGCCATAAACTATTTTGCTTCAGAACATTTTGCCTTAAATACATTTTGACTCTATGATATTTTGCCTTAAAATATAAATAAATAGTAATAGACTTACGCCCCAAAATTTTAATACAAATATATTATCGAAATTTTCCTATGGAATGAGCTCGAACAAATAACAAAAAAATATATAATAAAATTAGTATAATATAAAAAATAAACAATCAGGACTACTATTCGAAGTGATAAACACTTTTTCTGTTATTAATTATCATTAGACATGATGGATTGATCATGTTAGAAATACTCACGGATTGACGAACAAGAATAATATGAAACAAGAGCATGATTCCATCATTATTTTGGCAAAGAAACAAACAAAAAAACAATTAATGTATTTTAGAATAACTTTAAATTTAAAAAAGTTAATTACTCTCGATGCTATGGAGTCCATTGATTTCCTCTTGACTCAGAGTAGGGAGTTAACCCCTTGTCCTCTGATTTATTTTCAACTGCCTCACTGCTAAACAAAAAAATAAAATAAAATAATAATAATAAACTTGCGAGACAAACGAAAAGCTATTTTCTATTATTTTACTGGTTCGGCCCACACGAGATCAAATGCTATGAAACTGTCAACATTTCCTAACTGAGAGATAAGTAATGAAATATGAATAAACCAGTGCTTGAGTCCGGACTTGTGTCTTTTTGAATGGACTCATGACGTTAACTTGACTGAGAAAATATAGAATTGACTTTATTGCTATTATAAACAATATTATTCAACAAAAAAGAAATATTTATTGATGAGAGTTACTTAATGGTTTCAGAGTAAACTACTCACAACAACTCCGACCGTTACTATGACGTTGTCAATGACTATTTATAGAATTCAAATATATGGGCACTAAAAATGTGAGTATTTTTAAATTGTTAACTTCACGTAAATTTCCTGTACCCACTTGCAAATTTTTAAATCTTTAAATTTTAGTATCAGGGTCTTTAATGCTGCATAAAAATGGGTTCATTCTTAGTCATCTCAATTTTTAAGTACTTCATGTTTTTTTTTGTAATTTGTATTTTTGAATTGATCAGAGAGATTAATAATTAAATTATTGAACGTTGTACTTTTCATTGATGAGCTATATTTTTAACTGTTTATTAATACTATAGATTTTTATTGTACCTTTGTAGCTGAAAAGGTCTTTGGGCACTAATTTTAAACTACAATGCTTATTTAAATTTTTTTACTATCCAATATCTGATGATGTATTTTTTGATATTATATAATAAATACTTTTTATAAAAAATAATAATAAAACTAGGCATTAGAGACTTGTAATGTAAATTTTACAAGTAGAACTTTTTTGATGTTCGAAAAAAAGGCCTATTGTAATTTTCCTAGTCTCTCCTACCTACATATACCCGGGTGGCCTGAAAACTTTCTGATCTAACAAAGATACAAGACACTTTTCCTGAATTTTTATTTTTCAACATAGTCTCCTTGTAACTACTCTCCCAGGGATGCTCCACTCTGTGTAACCCATCGAAGTAGTACTCGTTGTTTCTCTCTGCAAACGAATGATTAATGAGAAACTTTTGGTTTTTGGCTCAATTACATCAAGTTGGATTGACTTAGACAACACATACATTTTAACGCAACAAGCCTTTATTCGTCTGCTATTTTTTGAATCTATTTAAAGCTTACACTTTCAATAAGAAATATTTAATGTTGCTGACAAAAAGATGCTACATCGATGTAACTAGCTTGTATTAAGGAGGGATGCTATCTTCATATTGAGATAGGACACTTTTCAGGCCACCCTTGTATAAATATAATATAATGTTTTCCTTGTTTTATAATAATTTGTTATATTGCTTGTCAAACTGTGTGATCGAATTATACATTCTATGTAGAGAAAATAATATTTGATTCACAGATACAGTTGTTATGAAAGGTTTTTCCTTATACGACCGTGGTGTAGTAGCTTTTAACACTTCCCCCCTCTCCTTACCTCTCTCAAACACAATATGAGGTATAAGAAAATGACTAATGACAAATATTCGATTAAGCAATAATGTATTATTCTCTGGGATATGCTCTATTCCTTTCCAGAATTACTCATTTCCACTTTCCGTTTAGGGGGAAGTGATATGTAATCGAAATAGTGCTAAGAGATAAGACGGTTCTTGGAACCATATCCGAAGTACCCATGATAATTTATATTATCCAAAAACTATCCAATGTCTGATACCTGAACTGCCTTTGGGTACCCGAACTTTTACGGATCATAAAAAATATTATATGGATTTTTCAAAATTTAAGCAATTTTTTGTCAATTTTTAAGTTATCGTAATTTCTTGTCTGTTATTAGTCATCTAACTTCTTGTATGAGCAGACATCTCGCATGTAATGCACTTATTGATGATATGGATGAGGTTAATAATTAATTGATCTTCCAGTGTTGTAAACGTATTATGTCATCGAAAAAGATGTAAAACTAATTGTTAATCATAGAATTACAAGTCTATTTTTGACAAGTATTAGATTGAGAAAACCCATTTAAATACTTTTTATAATTGTCCCCAAAATAGCCCGTCGGTTACTTTAAATAACACAAATTATGAACTTTTATCAAATAACTCAAAAATCTCGATAAAAACTATTCAATATCTTCAATTTTGAATGATTTAAAATTACATTTTTACTCTCAGAACTTGACTTTAATTCGAATTTCAAAAAAAAAAAAAAAGATTGACCATTAATTTACCCGGGGGCAATGTAAAATTAAAAGAAAAAGTAATTAACATAAAAACGACGCAATATACATATTTAAAAAGGGTATCACTCAACCTTTGATTTATAATACTTGGTCTGTTCAAAATTGTCCTTTTTTAAAAGGCCAGGGCACAGTATTTTTTCCTATCAAGAACCAGTGTAACAAAAGTCTTTTCACACTTATCACAGTAACTCACAAACTAAGAACTGATTGTCATGAAATTTTGATAGCTCTTTTTTGAAAGCTGTGAATAACTGAAAATGTGGCGAAGTCATGATAAAATGGCGCCATCTATATATAAAGCCCGGAAATTTTTGAGCCCATTTGTTATAGCTATATCAATACTGAGATGGACAAAACATATTAAAAGAAAACCAGTTTTTATATTCGAAAATGAGAAACAGTTGGTTCCTAACGGGTTATTTCCCCCCCCCTTCCTATTTTGTTCATTATTGAAAAGATTATCGTGTTGTTATCAGGATGAGGACTCAAAAATTAGAATCCTTGACAAAAGGCTACAATTTGATGGTTTTTTTTTATGCAATCAAAATGTCCGAGCAACAAACAAAACGGTGGAGGGTGTGCAACATCCCCCTGCACAAGTCGATATCCGACAAGAAGATCTTCATAGAGGACACTTTTCTCAACAGGAGAAATGATCGCTTCTTAGCTGAATCAAGAGATCAGGTCAAGGGAACCTTCAAGACAAAACATCCTGCTCAGATCATGGTCCTCAGCGTCGTGGTGTCTGACGGTAGCAAGATGCCCCTTATTTCTCCAATGCCAATGAGAATGTCTACACGGACTTATACAACAAGGTACCATGTCTGGCAATGGTTGAAGATCACGTTCCCCAGGCACAACTATTTGTTTACCAAATACGGCGGCCCGGTACACACGTCCAAGAAGGTGCAGCATTTCTGCACGGAGAACATGGCTGCCTTCTAACCAGCAAACTTCTGCTCTTTTCTCAAAAAAAAAAAGAACTCTCAAAAAAGCAATAACCACAAAAATGTCCACTCTTGATCAAAAAATGACTGGGGTTAATCATATTTTTAGAATGTAAGGGGAACAAAACTGTTATCTTTATCAACAAAAATACTAACCTAAACAATAATGCAGATTAAAATATGTTCCTATAGTAAAAAGACAATTGTATACCTATCAACAGAGTTGTAAATTCTAAGCTTTTTCTTTTTTACTAGTTCCTTTATTCAGATGGCAAATAATGGATAATAACGATCTAAAATTTTGGTATAGAGATGCATTTAAAGAAATATAATTAAAGATTATAGCATTTTCGGTATGTTTAGGAAAAGAAAATGGAAAATTGACATGATTCCACTGACGATTTGAGGAATGTTTTGAAAGAGAGCTGCTTACATGTTATGAACTTTTATTAGATTAACTGTGAGCAGATATAAAATTCAGGAAATAAACACAAATCCCACAAGGACGTATATCCGTTTTGGATCCTCAATTCTCCCTTGAGTCAAACAGAAACTTACACATATAACCAGTGATCTTAATTGGTAGCATTTTGGGTATTTTAAAGAACCCCGAAAACGACCATTTGACAAATGTTTTGGAAAGAGCAGCTTAGCTGCCATGCCATTTGTTTAGATCAGATACAAGTAGATGTCTTGAAGGGGAGAAGGAAATAAAGAAAGAAAAATGCAAGAATTACTCTTATGTTTATCCTTAGTTCTAGTTTGAGTCTTATAAGGACTTGCTATTTCAACTCTGCAAAGAATTATCAGGTTTATTATTTATCCTTTAAGATCACACCCAAATGTTTAATCCGATTTCGTATAAATCAATGACAGCTTGTATACAGTAAAAAATGATGTTAACCCCTCAGAAATTAAAAAGTAATGAATATTAAGAAATTTGCTCTACTTACGCACACATTATCACATTAAGTATTTAAGTGGAATATTACAAATTATTATAAATAAATTTGAGTGAAAGTGAAAATTGACCCGTTTTTTTTGTTTTTTTAAAACAATATATGTAAATTGGGACCTTAAGAATAAAAACTCCTTTTGTTGGCTTATACAATAAGATTACAACGAAAGAATAAAACAATTATTTAAGAAATAGGTTTTAAAGTTGATTGATATCTTCAAAAACATTCAAAATACAGGGATTTCAAAGTAGGGTAGGTGGCATTGATGCCAAAACTTTAGAAGCCTCTTTATCCTAAACCGGAGACGAAAAAGGGGTAAAATTTTGGATATTATAGCTTTTATCTAAGATGGTGCTTACATAAATGTGATTTTGTTTATTGATTTTACTTGGAATGACCTGATAGCAGCTTAGTAACAGGTTACAACAAAAAAAAAAAGCTGGCCAGTTAAAAAATACAACCGATTGGCATTATCCAACAAATCCTTAACGTTATTCATCATTCATGAGGAGGAAATAGAATCCTGGTTACACGGTATATCTTGATTTTCATTCCTCAAGACCGAATTAATCATTATAACAGCCTTGGAAAATAAATAAAAAACACTGCTGGCGTTTCCCACAACAAACAAACACCCAAGCTACAAAATGTTTACAAAATTTTATTCTCCATTGATATGTATGTCACATCTTTCTCTGATATAGTAAGTCTCACTCCCGCAATCACCTCGCGCTCTACTAAAAAGTCATCCCTAAGTATAAAACCTATACAATGTACTCGTTGTCTAAAGTTAAATTATAATACAACAGCTCATGAAATTCAAATATCTTTTTCGGATTATTAACTATAAAAACCCCTCTACGTTCTCATCTCAATTTTAATTAAATATATAAAAAATTGACAACTTTTCAATACAATTCAATAACACAAATTCCTTATAAAAAGGCATTCTAATATATGATTAAGAATAAACATGAACTTTAAATAATCAGAAAAATAAAAAGCACTGCAGACATGCAGACATGACAAAGTAGTAAATATAAGTTAGTTATACACTTTGGAAGCATATAAATTAATAGAAGCAAAGTATGTATCATATATGTGTCATTTAAAGTAATTGTTTTTTACAAACTCATGTCCTTGTTTTATTTTTAAATAAAATGTATATACCTAATTTTTAATAAATTAAATTGATTAAAATTATAAAACTTTAACGCATCAAGTTATTCGAAATTTATGGTATAAAGTTAGGTATGAGAATAATTATGGATAATTAAAAGACATTATAATATGGCTTTTTAAACATTATTCACCTAGTCGACCGAACAATTTGTCTGTCCTGGATGGCCGAACCAGTGTTAATTTTAAGCCCTGTAATATGATTTTAACACAAACTTAATAATCATATAAATAAAGAATGAAATTCAAATGCTCAGACCCTTTAAGAACCCAAACTATTTGGAACATAGTCATTAGATAGCGATGTGCTATCTATTTGACGGTATCATCCGTATAAAAATTTTATTAACTTAACTTTACGACTAATTTATAAGAGATCCGTGACTCCGGAGTGTAGTAATAATGTTTTTATCTATAAAACAATAGATATGTGCCCCTTAAACACAAAAGAAACCTAGAATGATTATTTTCAAAATGGAGTGTGGTATTCTTTGACGAATTATCTTCAATTGGTAAAAAGAAGTTGTTATTATTAGTCCTGTGGTATACCACCAATTACCCTCAATGTAGCAAATTGTCACAATAAAAAAAGTGGAAATTGATAGATTTTAAGGTTGAAAGGGGCCATATGGGGGGGAATATAAGGCTCATTATTCAAGCTAAAGTTCTTAATTATAGCCATCGTCCTTGGATATATTAGTTCATCCTAGTAATTGTAATTATAATGTATGAAAAAAAATATATATATAAATATTCGCCTTTTCTTAAATTTTGTTTTGATGTTGACACACCACTTATATAGCATAAATTATGTGTAGTTACTAAGGACAAAGGGAGTTAAGACTCTTCCAATTTTTGGTCATGGCACTACATATGTATAGGGATGTGAAAATGGTCCGGATCCTCGTGAACATACCAAGTATACATTGGTAATCTGCAAGATATATCGGGTCGTGCGAAATGAATGTACGACTAATCAATGTGAGCAAACTTTTGCTCCTCCTGAGTTTCAAACAAGTGAGACATGATAGATTAATTAAAAATATTTATTAATCACACAATGACATATATTATTTCTCTCAATGAAGGCCTTCAAGCGGCCACAGAAGGTGGAACACACTCTGACAATGTAGTCCCTTCTCATGAACATTTATTCCTTCTCAACAGAGGATTTTAGTTCGGTGATATTGCTGTGGCGTGATCTGTAGGCTTTGAACTCGACTTTCCACCAGATATAGAAATCCAAAGGATTCCGATTGGGTCTATGGGGAGGCCAGAAAGTATTGAACCAAAACTGCATGTTCTCTTTCATTCACGCTTGCACAACATTGGGGTTGTGTGTGTGTGTGTGGGGCCTCATCCTAGTGGAAGATTTAGGGCGTCTTGCCCGACTTGTTGGTGATCTTGAGGATCTATGAGAGTACCTTGGTCTTCAAGATTTCAATTTAGTCGGCCACCGTCAGACTGTACCCAGTCTTGAACCAAATCAAACTCCTTCTTGCGCACTTCTGGGGTCAGTTTGGCCGGCCTTCCACTACTAGGCTTGATTTCAAGACTATTTAGAGCTTTCTGATCCTGTAGACGGTATGCCTCTCGATCTAACGCAAATCAAAGCACAAAGCTTGATTTCATCCATCATTTCGAAATACAATCAATATACTTGAAAAATAAATTGTGTACATCCATTTTTACGAATAAGTGCTTTTTTAAAAATTAAACAAGCTGGTTCTATAACCAGTTTATCTAGGAATGAAGGAGGAAGATATTTGAATTATATATATATATATATATTAATCTATTTTATTTGTATTTTTTATTATTATTATAATTTTACATTATTCTGCTCGTTTCTTTACGAGCACGTGGGAGGGTGAGAAATCACATCAATCATCACACAAGGCGTTGTGTTTCCTATGTTTATAAAGCATTTGAAGGCATTTCCTCAAATTCAAACGTATTAGTGATACTTTATTTACTGATCTATTTGAGTAGATATGTTGTATATCAAAGTTCCCAATATATACTTTTCTTTTTTATAAATAAACTTTGTTCTTGACTATACAACTTACGACGTGTTTCTATTGATACTGATGCAAATACATTCAATACAAAAATAGTTTCTAATGTTATTTGCATATAAGTTTTAATCTTTCTATTTGATGACCTCACATCTTCTCCCAAGACGACAAATACCATGATATAATAATATTGGTAACACATACTATTAATACACTTTGCTAAACATTGTAAATACGACACTGTTTGATAGTTATGTGATACTAATAATATGAAAGCGTTTTTAAGGATATTGTAGTTTATATGCTTTTAGGAAGCGTCTATTAAGTATAATTTTCTTTCTTTCCATATCAAGAAAGTAGGATCTTCCATCTTTCCGAGAGCTTGTAATTATTCCACGTGTGTCCCACATCTTTATCTTTTGGATCCTAACGTGATCTCCAGGAATCCTAGGGTTTCAATCAGCAGAAGTGGGATCAGTGTATTTTTTGGATGAGAGGCTCTCTCTTCTTCTCCCCGCCCTGTCAAAGTCGGAAGGCGACAGGTAAGTGTAGACAATGGGAAATGCTGCTACCAAAATACTTTGTGAGTAGCCAAATACGCATTGGGCTGGACTAAGTCTATCAGATCTGGGTGTATTTCTCCATTCCAAAGTGATGAACGAAATGAAGTCCAGTTATTAGATTTTTTACGGATAATTTTCATGGATTTGACGGCACCCTTTGTATGCCCGTTGGATTTGGGTGAGTATAGGAATGCCAAATCATTTTTAATGCCTAAATCTTTACAGAAGTCCCCAAACTCTTTCCATAATTGTGGTCCAACGTCAGTTAGTATATGAATTGGAAGCCCCCCCCATCTTCGAACCATGTCAACATTATATCAGTGACTGACTAAGTTGAAGTCTTTTGTAACAGACTTATGAGGAACAACCCTGAATAGCGATCCATGACGACGAGATATGTTTTCACGTTGACACCCATTAAGTTGGAAGACACGGATTCAAAGGGCTTCTAATTTGGAAATTGCATATCTCGTTTTAGTGTCCTTCGAAAATCGTGAGCCCCACTGAATTAATCTAGTGGAGCCACCACTTTAAGTTTGGATACGAGCAAAACCAATTCTTTGGAGACGTGAATCATCCTTCAGTAGTGTAATGGGATGGTTAGGATCGAAGTGAGCGAGAACAGAGCCTTTTGGATTGATGGGAATCCGTTTTATTTTCTTAAATACATTTTTGTGTTCATCTAGCCCCTCAACATTAATATTTTTCTTTAGTAGGGCGCGAAGCCGTTGTGTAGTTTGTGCTAAGTATGGAAAGAATTGACCTAATTGATTAGTAAGACCAAATAATGATATGAGATCAGTCAACTTGCTTGGTGAAGGAAATTGGGCGATAGCTCCGATTTTTTCTGGGTCCGGTGATATATCGTTGGATCAAACAATATATCCCACATACTTCTCGGATTCACCTATTTGAATTTTGGGTTTTGATAGCCTGATATTATTCTCCTTACATTGCACAAGGACTAATTTGATTCTATTAAGATTTTCTTTACTCCTTTCCCATTGGAGTTCTGCAATATCTAAAACGTCCAAAGGGTGTAAAGAATGTTGTCAGGTTGCAAGACTTTTCGTCGAGTTCAACCTGACAATATCCCTGAGCGGCATCCAGTACAAAGAGGTATTTTGATGATGAAGGAATTGAAGAGGATAGTTCTTTTGAAGATAAGAAAGGATGAATAGGGCGTTAAAAGGAATTGTTAAGGTGGGTGTGTTCTATACCAAACAGTACGCATCCATTTGGTTTTGGAATTACCACATAAGGACTGACCCGATCAGTTGGTTGGTCAATTGGTTCAATTATACCTGATGAAATCATAGTCATGAAAAATAGTCATCATGGAACAAGCGAGGAGAGACGCCATCCTCGAATTGGCTCGCGTAGGACACAAGCCCTCTGCTGTCTACAAGCTTCTTAACTACCCCAAGACCACGGTGTACCGGGTATTCAATGCCTGGGAGGTTGAGGGGAAGGTCTGCCGCAAGGCCTACAACATGAGAAGTGACCGAATCCGCACTCCCGGCTTACTTAAAGGCCTCCAGAAGTCCATCAAGGCTTCGTCGGGGACTTCCTTGTCCAGGTTGACCAAGAACCGTGGAGTGAGCAAGCAGCTGGTCTCCAAGGCCGTGAATGAGGACCTTGGGTACAGGTCATACCGAATGGCCAAACAACACATCCTCACGGCATCCATGAAGGCCACCAGGCTCACCAACGGTAAGCGTCTCCTCAATGACCTGAAGAGCCATGGAGGAAGAATCATCTTCTTCTCCGACGAGAAGAACTGGACTGTCGACTGAAGCTACAGCGTCCAGAATGACAGGTGGCTTGCCAAGGAGAGAGGAGAGGTCCCTGCAGGCTTCACCACAAAGTTCCCGGCCTCCATGATGACCTTGGGTGTCATCTGCAGCAGGTGAGGTGATGCCTCCTTTCTTCTTCAATCCCAAGGAAAGGGTTAATGCGATAAGGTACTGCGAAGTCATGGAGGAGTTCGTCATTCCCTGGATGAGGGACACGGCCACTGGGAGGGAGTTCATATTCCAACAAGACTCAGCTCCCGCACATATCGCCGTGAGGACCACTAACCTCTTCAACTCCCACGACATCACTTTCTGGGATCGCAACATCTGGCCCTCCAACTCACCCGACCTCAATCCGTGTGATTACTACTGCTAGGGAAAGTTGGAGAGAGAGGTGTGCAAGGTCAGTCACAAGAGCATCCTGGCCCTGAAGGGCTCCATTACGAGGGAATGGAATGCTGTTGATTCTGCGGAAGTCATTAGGGCATGCAAATCCTTTAGGGACAGGATGGAGAAGATGGTGGCTGCTGAGGGAGGACATGTTGAATAAATTTATTGTTTAATATCATGTCTAACTTTTTCATATTAACAAATACACTCCAAATTCCATTTTTATCAAGCAGGTTGAATTTTAAGATAGTTCCAATTTATCGTGGACACCCTGTATATCAATACCAAGTCCTGATAAATAATATACTCAGTAGCTCATGAGTCAGGCAGAGCTTTCATGCTAAAAGGTTAGCCTGACCTTAGACTAACATCAGTCTCGAGATATGGAGTGACGGATAAAGTTTTACTCGGATCATCGACGTTCTTACTCTGCACTGGATGTTTAGCATTATGTCAGTGCATTGTCTGTAAATGCCCCTTCTTTTTGGATTTCTTACTCGTCTAATATTTATCAGGACATTGAAAGGGTCGATGTGATGTATTTTACTCGACATATCTATAGCATTTACGCTTAAGTTCGGGTGGATGTTGATGCTTTTAGTTTTTGGTCTGATTTTTTTGTCGTTGTCGGTCTTTGTTAGTAGAAAGAGCTGCAACATCTGCTTGTTTTAATTTTTTTAAAAGGTTTTGTGATTTTCATACATATTCCGAATCTTCTGTCCTTTCTGCATACGTAAACAAAAATAAACATTTATCAAATCTTTCATCATGAGTACGCAAGGAGCAAAAAGGCAGAGGATCTCAGACCTTAAGGGTGCCAAAATTGAGGTGGCAGGATTATGGACATTGTGAAAAGCTCCAGGAGCCTCATTTTCATGGTGGCCAAAATGAAAAAGGATGGAAAGACCTCTCATGGAAAGAAGGAAGTGGGGGACACAACTTGAAAAAGGATTGTGAGTTTCTGGGGACCCGAAGAAGAAGATCAAGGAGGACTCCACAAAATCCATGAATCGTCTCTCTAACGAGTTTGACATGGACAAGGGGAGAATCAGGAGGGCTGTGAAGGAAGACTTGGAGTTGTCCTTTTAATCAAGTACCCCACACTACCTGTTGACTGACACTCTGAAGGATAGGAGACTGCCGAGGTGCAAGAAAGGTCGTGCGTGGATCAAGGCAAATGGATCCACAGTAAAAATGTTTTCTGACGATAAGTTTTTCACCTTGGACAACCGTCACAACAACTGTTGGCTTGGGGGATCACCAGAGGGTCAAGGGGTGTTCTGAACAAAATATCCGGCCCCAACAATGGTCCTGGGGGTCGTGGCGTCCGACGGCAATAAAATGCCTCCCTGTTTTTTTTAAGGCTGGGGCAAAAACAGGAGGCCTACTAAAAGGTACTGAGGTTCAACATACTGCCATGGCTCAAGGACACTACCTAAAGGACAACTATGTGCAGACCAATAATGGTGCATCCTCACACATCGGCCAAATGCCAGAAGTTCTGCGCTAACAACATGGCTAATTTTTGGCCGAAGAAAATGTGGCCATCATCTTGGCCCAATTTGATCCCGTTGAACTTTGCTGTCTGGGGACTTTGTAGAGGGAGACTAACAGGACATCAGATCCGAATATGGACTCCCTGAAGGCCGCCATTGTGAAGGAATGGAACAATTTTTTCCAAAATTTCATCATCAACTCCAGCAAGGAGTGGGGACGCTGTTATTGCTGCTGAGGGCGGTCATATTGAGTGAACATGTTTGTTAAGGTCATGTCTCAAAGTTTTGTAAAAAAATTTTTCAAAATTATTTAGCAAAAAATAAAATTATTGACATTTTTCGAAAATCAGTCATTCAGTCCACGTTTGACTTCCGAGCTCTGTATACCTAATATATATTACAAACAATCTGAGCTTTTAAAAATAAAATACTCGGTAAAATAGCATGCTTATACTTCATTAACATGTTTTTGGCAATTATCTTTAAAATAGTTTATGCGTAACACTGTTCCTTATTTTTATCAGAGCAAAGTAATGTGTGTCATAAGAAGGTGCAAGTGGATTCATTAACGTTCAGGAATTCAATTTTGAAAATAAAGTCAAAAAGTCCCCACCCTACAGTTGATATATGTATTCCTAATATAAATGAAAAATTGAACTTAATAAAGTAGGTCAGACCCTGCTTTACTTTTTTTTAAACGAAAGAAAAAGCCTGCTATTAGATCATTGAGTATGATTAGAGTATATATTTATACCCACCAAATATACATTTTCTCTAGTTTATTAATAAGTACTGTGAATTATGCTAACCATATAGAACAATGCCTAATGATTAATAACTTTCTATTCGTTAATTCTCCCTTATATACATATATTTACAACATAGAGACTAAATATATATATATTTAGTTTTGAAGCATGAAGCTACATAATGGGCAATCAATCTGCTCTATAACTTACACACAATTGTTGAATAAGTTTTTACACATTTCGGAGTACATTCCCTGTACGCCAAACTTTCTCCTTCTATCTCAAATTGGAGACAGGGACAGCAAATAGTTGATGTTCAATCCTTGCAACCTTTTAATAATAAGGAAATCACTTTGCAAAGCGAGGAATATATTATGGGAGTAGGATTAAATAGATCTCGATCAAAAGTTTCCACGGAGGATTAAACAATAATTGGAATATGTACTCTACATTTCTATTGATAACTGTTTATAGTAATTCTCTATTTCAGGAGTTAATGGATTAGATGCCATATTAAAAAGAAGTTTCTCTCCTTGATACTGGTAGCGTTAATTATGTAATGGGACTATTATGATTCATGGTAGATAGATACAAGAAACACTCATAGTGCCTTACATAATAAGACATACAGGGAGGTGTGATCAGATTGTCGCCTACTTTAAACCTTGATAACTTGAAGACGACATTATCAAATAAAAAACCGGTTACCAAATAGGAAAGCTATTCTTGTCAGCTGACGATACGTAGTTCAGTTAGCATCATGCCGTCATCATATGAGGAGATAAAGAGCTATAAGTGGAACGAGGAGCTTTCAAGGTCCGCCGTAGTCATGGCATTGGTTAATAATGGAGGTGAAATCTCCAATTCAACGATTGATTCAACCTTAGGAGTGAATTTACGGACTGTTCAGCGTATCTGTATGAAGCTAGAGGATACCTGGGATGTTGATGCCACCATAAAGAGGGCACCCAAGGAGGAGGGCGCCGACAGGAAGGTCAGGGACACCGAATTTTGTCGACAAGGTGAAGAAGATGGTTGAAGATGACCCTACCAGGTCCATGAAGGTCAAGGGGTGGCGGGAGACAGGCCCTGAGTGTGGAAACTGGACTCAGCACCCTGTCATGTGTCCAAAATCTCCATGCAGTGGTTAACCGAGAATTGTTATGGCGTCGTAACCAAGGATTTGTGGCCTCTTAACTCTCCCGACCTTAATCCTTAGGACTATTTTGTCTGGGGCTATGTCTCTCGACATAGCCCCAGACATCCCCATAGCACCAAGGCCAGCCTGATGGACTCCATCAAGGAGGTATTCGATAACATGGACAATGAGATGGTCAGAAGAGCCTGCGGCCGGTTCAGAGGCCGTTATTGATGCCAACGGTGATTATATCGAATGAATGGCTACTCTATAGCTATATGCTCGTCATAGTTTTGATTTTCAATAAAAAAGTTAAAAAATGTATATTTTGTGTTGTTTTTTGTAGAAAAATATTTTCTCGACAATTTGATCCCCGCTCCCTGTAATACCCTCCGGCCTCATCCCTCAGTCCATAGATCGCCTCCAAGTCCAATCCCCACCCCCTATTGAGACCTTTCATTTAGTTTCACATTTTTCTAAAGCACTAAGTGTCCGAATATCTCAAAAAAGACGAAATCCCTCTTCTCCCAATCCAACTATAAAATTTTCCCCTTGCAAAGTTTCCATTTCCTTATTATGAAAGGGTTGCAATAATTAAATTTTAACTTTTTACTATCACTGTCACTCATTTTAAGATAGAGAGAGAAAGTATGACGTACGAGAAAGCAAAGTTATACAATGTACCCCCACCATTTGACAGTTGATACTTTTTGCTCAATCATTTCTGCATTTCTTTCTCTATAGATGAAGGCATTTTACGTCATGTTCTCTGCAATACAACTCTTATAAGTTTATTCACTAACGTCATAGATTGCATATTAAACCAAAAGTGGGGTCATGTTAGAGACTACCCTAGGAAAATTAAATTTTTTCACCTAGTGACTTAGAAAATGTGGTAAACTGTTGCAATTATAGAGGAGTATATTTCAAAAACCTTTTTGCCCAAAGACAGTTTGTCGAAGGATCAATCATAATATCAGACAAGAACATGGATTCGCACTTTGTTATGATCCAAGATGGGATTTGTACTCTTTGTACAAGAAGTAGAGTTCATGAAGAGACCGAAGAAGATTGTTTATATCTCGCCAGAGACAAATGCCTCTTCTTGGGACACATCTTGGATCATAACGAAGAGGAAATTACCGCTCCAGCCTGACACTATGCTTCTTTGTCAATCCATGAGTGTTTTCAATTATGTCGAATGATAATTAATTGATAACAAAGAAGTGATTAGCACTTTTTCCATTGGAATCGCTGTTGTGCTTATTAATTATTTAGTTTATAAATAGTACTGCAACAGTAAAGGATTTGAAACATAGACATGTTATGTTCATATAATTATCATTAATTCATTTAAATAATAAAAAGAATATTTTTCTGCAAGATAAAACTAATTAATCACTAATGTGACGTATATAGTATTTGCCAAATACTTATTTATTTTACTTAGGACCAAATGTCCCAAACTGTCTTTTGGCGAAAATATTTTTGGGCAATTGTTTTAAAATTGTATTCATTCTACAATTTAGTTGTGTATGCTTCACGATGCCCCACTTGCAAAATAAATCACATTTATATACGGTGCTGTCTTACTAACATAAATATTAATGCAAACTTATTGTCTATTGATGCTAATCAGTTTATTTTTTAAACATAAGATTTATTGGTGAGTTAGAATTATAAGTCCTAGTTGGACTCCGAGTAGAAATGAGGATCAGTTGGGTTTAGTCGCTCTTTATTTATTCAGTCTTAGAAACGGTTCTATGGGTCCTTAGGACTGGGAGTCCTTGGATTTTTTCTACAAATATCGATCTTTTTTTTATTACACCAAATAAGATATATGAGATATGCAGGATAGGGCAGCAAAACGTGGACTGTTAATTATTGTTTATTTTCTCATTACTATGAAAAGGTTTAGTGATTATTTTCTTGATATTCTGTTTTTACCTTCCTTTTTACATAAATAGACTACACTAATCATTTAGTCATCATGAGCGAGTAACAAGCAAAAGGTAGCGTATCTCAGATCTCTTAGATGCTGGAGTTGATGTGATGAAGATTATGGGCACTGTTAATTGTTCTAGGTGCCTGGTTTTTAAGTTGGCCAAGATGAAAAAAACAAGAACTAAAAAAACTGGTGAACTCTTTTCCATCATGTTAGGAAGAGGAGGGCATAACTAAAAGAGGGATACGAAATTCTTGTTAAGTTTGGAGAAGAATATAAGGGAGGATATCCATGTCGATGAATCGCCTCGCCAAGGATTTCTCTGTGGCTCCTAACACCATCAAGAGGATTATAAATCACAATTTGGGATTAATTTCTATTACAAGGACCCAACACCACCTTCTCAAAGTGTGCATGAAAGCCAGGATGCTCGAGAGGTGCAAGAAAATCCTCACACATATAAAGGCAAATGGGTCAATTGTGAACATTTTCTCGGACAAGATGATTTTCACAGTGGATCAATTCCACAACCGCCGTAATGACTACTGGCTAGCACAAACAAAAGAAGAGGCCAGAGAGGTTTACCACACCAAACATCCGTACCAAAAAATGGTACTCAGCGTTGTGGCCTCTGATGAATAGAAAATGCTTCCGTTCTTTTTCAAAGCTCGGCCAGTTAGCATACTATAAGGTGCTTAGGTACACCTTCTTCCCATGGCTGAAGACCAACTACTCAGAGGGTAACTACGTACGGACTCAGGACAGTGCCCCTCTCACGCGTCCTCCATACTGGCCTTCAGGAGACGTGGTAGGGATATGATTGATAATGAAGGTGGCCATATTGAGTGAAAAAAGTTATACAAAAACCTTGTCTACGTGTTTTGTTAGCATTAGCTTTTTTGCTTATTATTGAAAATATAAAGTTATTGATGCATTTTTAAATATATCACTCGAGTCCACGCTTTGCTTCCCTACCCTGTGTATTAAGAGGATTGCACATATCTTGACAAAAATATTCGTGTTTTTATTTTAGTGCAATATATTCATAATACTCACATGATATTTTTTTATTTTATAGAATAATAAAAAGAAGGAAGAAAAAATAACCACAATGACGTCACGAAAGATCGATTTTACTTTCTTTGTAGACAAATAAGTTGGACTGGACTGCTGTCCTCGGTTTTAAGTAAGGACAGAGACAGCACTAAGGATCGACATCAAAATAATACCTGCTGTTTTTAGTTTTCTTTTATTTAATATGCTCAAAATGGTAATAATTAGCATCACTGTTTATAAGTGTCCTGAATGTTGATTTGCTGTATCTTCAGTTAATTATTTGCGTTGTTAATATTTGCCGAAAGTTGAAAGGATTTTTTCCAAGTTGAGCTGAAAAACAATTGTATTGTTAAATTATTTGGAAAGGACACAAATTGTTCCTAAGGAACGACAAAATTATTGATCAGTTAGAGAAAAAAGATACCACAGATTTTATTTGAATGGGGTAGTATCGAAACTAAACAAATATCAAATGAAGGCTCCTGATCAGCGTTTTTTAAACTTTTTTCAGTCAGGGCACCTTTCAAAAGTGCATAAAATCTTCAGGCATCCAATGTAAAATATGATTTAAAATGACAATTTATAGTCAAAATCCAAGTGCCCTGTTTTAATTAGAGAAGACAGTATAGAAGCAGTTACTTGATCCCACTTGGTAGACTTTTAATACAATAATTTAAACATTTTGGGCTCCCTACTTTCATGTGGCTGACGTGTTTTTATTTATATTTATTCAGTATTCCATTTTCATCAAAACTTTTCCTTGATTGATCCTCTGCTCCATACCTTGAGGTATTGTCTATGCATATATTAGCTCTTGCTACGTACATGCCTGTCTGTATTTTTGTTATCAAAGCATCTATTTTGCAGTTTCTGGGCAACTTGACGCCGTTGACACAATCCAATCACTAATTGTACAACTCCATTGTTGCTGTACCATCCTTTTCCAATCTTTTTATTTATTGATTTTTAAAAATCATATATCAAAATACTTATTTCTTTGGGTGGCATCTCTGACGTGATCAGGGGGCGTACACCATTGTGCCGCAGCATCAACTTTGAGAAAAACTATTTAAGACTATCATTAATATTCCTAGGTATCTGAACTCACTACACAAATTTTAATAAGAAGTTTATAGTTGTGCGAAAATCAAAATGGGGCATTTATATATTTGGAAAAAGTTCGAGATTGCTTTTGTGTTGACAAACCACATATGTTATTAATAAATAATTGTGGAATAATTGGAAATAATGAGGAATTTTTATTAATGTTTAGATATTTGTAGGTATTTATCCACTTTTTAAAGAAAAGTATCAATGTACTTTCATTTTAACATCATAAATGAATTTTATTACCTACATCAAGACAATTAATTAGTAATATCCCAGGTTGTACCAGGGTGTTCTATCGGTACCCGTCCTTTCATATCAACAGGTTTGGTCTCGGTTCAGCTACATCGGTCTCAGTTTTTTTATACAGGCTCAGTTTGGTAACAGGCACTTAAATCAAGGAACGTCAGGCCCAGGAAATTATATTGGATACTAACAGGGCCCAGCTACCTTAAAGGCAGAGTGCATATTGTTTTAAGTTCCAGTAGGGGCCTTGAAAACTAAGGTTGCTTAAGACAATGGGTTTCAAAGTGTTGCCGTGAGGGGAGGCTAGGGAGGGGATACAGGAAGATGGAGAATTGAGGATTGCTTTCAGTCTATACATCAATTCGTATAAAGGGGCCTTAGCAAGAAATGTATTAGTGATGGGGAGCCTTGGCATTGTCAAGTTTGGGATACCCTTGCTTAAGAAATATTATAATTATCATATTATAGGGGCCCGATAAGCTTAGTAGAGGACCTAGATCCATAATCTACCTCACCCCTTTCCTCTTTTATTTACACCGTCTGGTGCCTAAAACCCCTTTTCCACATGCATAAGAAGCCCTTAGCTTTTTGGAACTCAGATACATCTGGATCACCCTAGCAACGTACAAAAATCATGGGAAAACATTTTGTGCAATTGTAAAAAAAATAAAAAAACTGAGAAAGTTGACTGATTCATTAAGGTTAATATATTTTTTATAATATATATGTAAATTTATTGTATATCCTATATAGGAACAGAAGGACAAGAACCGATACCAATACGCAATATATAGGGATCCCAGTTCTGGTATTGGCTATACTTTATTGGTTCTCGTTCTAGCAGTTCAAGAACTGGAACCTCTTGAACCTTTAGACCGATAACGACACTACAATAGCACTGTTTTTCTTCGACATCAAGTTGGAAACTATTCAATGAGTTGATATGTTACCCTTCACGTCTTTTCTAAGTAAAACTCAATATTTTAGCAAAATTAAACTTTATTCATCAACACAGTTTCCTTCAAGCATGATATAATGATTATTAATCTTTGATTTTTTTTCCTTAAGAAAATGTTTCGTCCATTGTGATATTTTGACGCAACAAACTCCTGTTTATTACGTCGGTATTCCATAATGCACGAAATATTGTGACATACCGACAAAAGATCTCCAAACAACACTCCGAGTCCTAAACACATTGCTGTTTTTGTTCGATTGTGAGCAAACACGGCACCCACTTTAAAAATACCTATTTCATACACAATTTTTCATGCAAAATAGTAAGCACATTACCGTTTGATATCTGTGGTATGTCAGTTGTCATCTCGTGCACCTTCATTTTACGATAGGACAAAACCATTTTGTGGACTTTTTGTATGTTTTCGGGAACAACTGCAGAATTAGGGGGACCAGAGCATTCAGCATCATTGGTGCCTGTACGGCTACATTTAAACTGAGCAAACCAACTTTCCATAGTCGCTTTCGATGGAACAGAGTTCGGATAAAACTTATGAAGCCAAACTTTTGCCTTTTCAGTATTTTTTCCTATCAAGAAGGAATGAGGACATCCTCAAGAGATATAAGGGTAAATCCATGTCAAATCATCAAGTTTTTGAACCAAGGTTCTCCGATTATTTTCATTTTCAGATATGTGCTAGGGAACTATGCGTTGATAACTGAGCCAAATTTTTATTTCCTTTGTAAGAACAGTTCTGCAGATAGTCACGTTTTAGTTAAGGCCCGGTTTCCAATATTATGCTATGATTACACCCTACGTCAAAAACTAAAAGTGACATTATTGTGTCGAAAAATAGTAATAAAGGGGGGAAAAAGAAGTGTCTTTAGTTTCAGCAGTTTTTGGTGCAGATTTCGAAAAATTCCATTATTACACCTATAAAGGATCGATAATTACAGATTTAGGATTTATTGTCAGCACCCTTACTTGGGGTTATTATTTCAAAACACCCCAAAAAAGAATTCAGGTCTCAACTTTAATCTTGAATTATGTAATAGCTAAACATTTCTACGTCATAATATTTTCCAGTCAGTTACTTTTGGCTTTGAAAATAAAAATTTCATGAAAAAAACTGAATTTTTCTGGGTTGTTTTGAGAAAATGACCACAAAAGGGGGTGCGGTCAATAAATCCAAAATCTGTAATTATCAATCATTTCCTTTCCTTTATAGGGGTAATAATGCATTTTTTCCAAATCTGCATCAAAAAATGATTAGACATGCTTACTTTTATAACTATTCCTTGACCCAATAATGCTCCTTTTAGTTTTCGGCGTACGGTGTAGTTAGACCATTATATTGGAAAACGTGCCTTAACAAAAGCGTCAATATTTCTAGAACCGTTTATGCAAACGAATTAAAAATTTGGTTGAGCTATCAACGCATAGAGTCCTAGCACATATCTGAAAATGAATAAAATCGGAGAACCTTGGTTCACAGTCCTTGTTGATTTGACATAGATTTACTCATCTAGAATTGAGGATCTACAACGGAGTAATTTAGACTCCTTCTTTTATATATATATGGAGTGGGATTTTTGTATTTTTATATCCTCTCACGCCTGCTTGCAGCTGATCTAATGGAACGTCAATACAACCAAGCTGCTATCTTCCAGAACATTCTTCAAATTGTCAGGATTATCGAGTATATTTTCGATACCTTTTATTTTTACATTCCAGTTAGACATCCCTACTTATAACTGTACAAGAAATCCTCAGATTTACATTTCCTGCTTACATTATACCTACATGTTCTCTCTTCAATAATAAATGAATAATTTTGATAGCTTTTTAAGTATAAATGACGAAATTAAAAAGATAATGCAATCCTTAAATTTCATATTATTTTCAGTTAGGAGTGAAGACACGTCACACCAAGTAGAAAAACGCTGCCCTATGCCCCTCCTAAATTTCTATTAAATATAACTAAAGCAAGAACTATATTTTTGTAGCAAAAAAGGATGGAATTGCTTTAAATCATGCAAACTATTTTTAAAAGTATAAAAATAGTGAATGAAAAAAATAGCACTTACAAATACATTACATATTTTTATAAGAAAAAAAAATCCTGGCCTTTACATGACTTTAAAGAAGAAGAGAAGATTTCTAACTTTCCTCTTTCTGTCTTTACCAAAGGCTTTTTGTGTGACTGTTATTCTCGTTCCTTTTTCCCCCTACTTTCACAAATTTTCTATATATATAAATATTATGTCATGTGACGTATACTATTATTAAAAACTGGATTAAAAGGCGGTAAAAGTAGAGTGATAATAAGAATAACAAGAAAAGCAAAAAGGTGTATTAATAATAAGAATATGTGAATGTTAAATTTGAAGGTCATCAGTAGTGTTGAGACTTTTTTGTTCGGTTCGGTTATAATTGATTTTGTAAAGGGATTTGGAGCAATATTTCGGTCCAGCTCGCCGTCTCTCACTGAAATGTAATTACTATCAAATTGTGGACAGTTTTTTTTTTTTTTTTGGTCAGAAAAAGTATGCACCTGGGACTTTTGTTTAGAAAATAAGATATAAGAATATTTTATTCGAAGGTTTGCCTATCACTAACCTTATATTTTCCCCACCTATTTGACAATTTGTGTATAGCAGGCCGAGAAAAGGGATGCTCTATACAACAATCATCTAGATATTGTTGCACATCTTCGCAAGAAATGAAGCACTAATTAGTAAGTGCGTATCCCATGGATGAAAACGGTAGGTAATCGACCTGAGCCTAGTCAGGTGAGCAAACTACACCTGAAAGTATTTCTACACCAAGTCCTTCCTCTTACAAATTTGCTCCTCCAACTTCTTCACTGAACTGATACAAATCAAATATTTCATCCATCCCCCATCTCATCTTTCTCAGATCATCCAACACATTATCAATTTTTTACCAGCTAGAGAAAAAAATCAAGATCTATCTGTTACAGTTTTACTGTAATACCCTTCAACGTCTGTAAAATGTTTCTTAGAGATATAAGACTTTCAAAATCTTTTTGATGGAGTCAATTATTCCCTTGGAAGGGAGAAAGTTCCTTTTCCCCATTGTAGGACTTCTCCCGTAATAATTGGAACTTTTCGTCATCGGAATATACAATGTGAGTTCACTAAGAAGGGTGACTTTTCAAATTTGGTTGGTAACGTACATTTGGTATTCTCGATTATTTTGTTTTTTTATGTTAGTAAACTCGCCACGAACATATATTTACTTTTTCAGCTATATGATATGTTTAGCTTGTTTATGAGAGAGATAAGTGTTAGAAGTAATTTGCGTGTTCGATTTTTTGGTATTGAAAAACATGTATAAAAGAATTTTGCATCAAATTTTGGGCAAAAAAGGAAATTAAGTGCTTTAAAGTATATGAAATATTCACAATGGTATACGGTGAACCTGTTTTGAGTAAAAAAATGATTATTAGTGGTACAAACTCTTCCAATATGGCTGGGAAAATGCCATTGACGAGCCTTGCTCTGGACGCCCAAGTACGTCAACAACAGATGAAAACCTTGAATCAATAAAGAAAATTGTTTTGAAAACCGTTGAATCACTATCCAAGCAGATGTTGAGGATATTTACATATCGTTTAACTCGTGCTATAAAATTATTTCGAACTTTTTTGATCATGAGATGAGTGTCAGCGAAGTTCTTTCAAAGTTGCTTAACTTTGAACAAAAAAATCGTTGTATAGACATCGCTCATCCGCTGTTGACATCTATGATGATCCTGATTTGCTCAAAAGGCTGACGAATCATAGGTATATACTAATGATGTCGAAACCAAATCCTAATTATACCAATTATAACAAACAGTTGGTAGTAGCTATAAACCCTCCGTGATTGGCAAATATCACGTTGCTCATATTATCAAACCCACTTTTTTTCTTGCTCAATACATACCATTGTTTTTATTAATCGATAGGATGACTATGGACATCATCGTTGCACGACCTTGTAACATAATTTTAAGCACCTCAAGCTTAATAAAGAAGATGAATTAAGGTATAAGATGAAATATTGATAAATTTTTACCTTACCAGCTGGATAGATAATTAACACCTAGATGTTCCCACGAAATTAGATGTTGTACAAACTCTATATGTATGAATGATACTTAAATGAAAACGAGCACGCGTTTTTAAATCCTGATTTATGCACCCTATGAAAACGAATATCCTTCAATACTTCGCCTGGACTATTCTTATAGTTATCAATACTTACTTAACCAAACAATGGACATGAAGGGAATCAAAACTTAATTTGGACCTGTAATTTAAAAGGAATTTATAAGTTCAAATATTGATTAATTTACATTTGTTTTAAGAAATAAGTTTTTGAGTGAGTGAAAGTTGATAAAGCACGGTGATAATTTTGTTTCGAATATTTTGTATCCACAAAGAAATACAGTTTTTTAAAATCTTATTTTACTTATTTGAAATTATTTTATTACAATTTATGTTATCTTGATATTACTCTTTATTATTCGTGAGCACACTCACGCATATTTCTCACTCAATACTTAGAGTTTATTTCTTCAAGAATAAAGAAAATATCAGCTCGATGCCAAACCTCATGTAAGGTACCATTCAGTTTTTTAAATTGATTATAAAGTACTACCTTTTATGATCATAACTTGAACTAAACCCCTATGGAATTCAATTCATTTTAAATTCAGTACACCCTGTAACTTTTATTAAAACATACAAATTTTCATACCGATAAAAATTGCTTTATTAATATAGATTTTATGCACAAAAACTAACTATGAATATAAAATTGCAAAAAAAAAAAAATGAAGGGGAATCTATGAGTACAAAGATGCCATTTATTAATTTTAACATGGAACTTAAAAACCCTCTGATCTCTTCCCTCTTATTGGTTCTTGAAACACGTTCCATTTTAATACCATTAATATATATTTTTTATTTTAAGACTCATATCCAGTGGATCCCAATCCCTTTACAGTGTGTACCACCTGGAAAAATGTTAAGATCGTCAAGTATCACTCACCATTGCGAAAAACGTAGTTGATTTTGCGAGATGGTACATTTGCTCCCTTCTGTATGACAACTAGACAAATTGAAACTTGTACGTTTCTGCTGTATTGAATAACTTAAGAAATTTTTGACAAATGTATCTTTTTTTTTGGATGCTCTAAAAAAACTACAACATAATATGTTTGGAAAAAGGTCATTTTATATTTCCCGTCCTTTTTTTAAAACTTTGTACATCTTGTTTCATTGGTCAAATCAAATCATACAATAATTTTTTTAAAGGTGTGAGTGTATACTACAAACGCTTTTTGGCAGTATTGGTTGGTTTAGTTGTGAATTATTGTGCGTCGAGTATGGAGGTATCAAATGAAGAAATTTGTCAAACTATACAACAAGAAAATTTGGGATGTAAAGGGGGCTGATACTCTTTTGGTTCGTGTTGTACAACAGAAGTTCGAGCAATTTCGTTCTGGAAATGAAGGATGCACCACGCATTGACTACTTTGCTGTCGAAAATGTGGATAAAATTATGGAAAATATCGAGATATACCTTCATAAACCCGTTTTGAACAATTTACTGAAGGATGGATGTAAAAAAATACTATAAAGGTATCGAATAAAACAGGGCATACTTGGCATATCTCAGATGACCCCTTCTTATAAAGCATTGAAATAAAGCGAGAATACGAAATTACTTTTTCTCCAACTTACTATCGCCTATCTAGCCCCATCACTACTTTATCTACAAATAAACTCTACATATTAGGAGCAGTGAAGAAATAAGGCCAAAAATTACTCTAACCAATTCCTGGGGATTTTTTTTAAAGGGAAAAGGGAGTTTGACGAATTTTCTACATCCTTCACAAAAGACTGGAATTGAGAAAGACAAACTGATAAGTTCCTGCTATGGAATCTTTGACAAGGAACTAACTTGAGCAATGATTACAAAGATCACTCTATGTTTGAAACAATTCGGAGGAGAACAGCTTAGCTGTCATGACATTTCATTAGATCAGTTAGAATTAACTGTGCCCAGAGAGGAGGGGAAGAAGGAATAAAAAAAACAAAAACGTTTGCAAGAATTATTGCAATATCGATCCCCAATTCTACTATGAGTCCAATAACGACTTACAATTATAACTCCACACCCATTCCTCCATGTGACTCTCTCTGAGCATACACGAATGTTCAATCAAGTTTTGAATATAATTAAATGTAATAGGAAAGGAAGTTAAATAATAATGTCAACAACTAAAGAAAATAAAATTCATTCTTTAGATTAGTAATTTAAAAAAAAACAAAACAAAAAAACAACAACGAGCCAGCTAAAAAAACACACTCGATTTACATCGCTATGTATGTTACTCACACAGAAGGCACTTCATTTATTTTTTAGCATGGTTTCCCTATTGTCCATTAATCAAACTTTTTTTTTTGTGTGAAATATGTTCAGTGAGACTTTTTTTTTAAAAACATAATATAAGTAGTTCACTCGAAATCTGCTAAATCCTCAAAATATGCTATCGCACAGAATGTTGTATATTCGAAAGTTATCGTCAAATTAGTTAAATTAATTTCAAGGAATAGGGTATACAGTAGAGTTAACATGTTTCGAGGGAGGAGGGGGAGCAGGAAATAAACAAGGACATTGGCAAGAGTTACACCGATGTCGATCCTTAATTTTACTCTCAGTACAACAAGGACTTGCAATTATAACTCCACAACAATACAAACAAATGTTTAATCAGGTTTTCAATATGGCTGAATGTAGTAGTAGAAAATCAAAATTTTATTATTCCTAATAAAGCATGGATTATTCATTATTAGTCATGTAAATCTTGTCTATTATGGGCATGTTAAAAAACACCACTCAAAATCAAAATGGTAATCTTGATTATATGAAGTATGTCTTGAAGTTGATCAGCTTAGTTGTCATTTTGGTTCATTAGATCAACGAATCCTGAGTCCTACTCTTCATTATTAATGAGTTCAGATTCTTTCAGATATTCACTCGTCAAGAACTACCGAATATTGAAGACAGTTTTAGTTTGCCAATTAAAAAAATCTCACTTACCTTAAATTCGGTACTTGGAAAACTGTCCTGAAGAAAATTGCCATGGAGGAAAATTGCCTCGGGAAAAGTTGCCAGTATTTTGTTAAAACTTCATGGTAACAAATTCTAAATTATGTTAATATTATTAAGGATAAATATCTAAACATATGTTTGTTACATCCCCCAAGGGAGTACCTTCAAGTGTGAGTAATATTATGGCATTACAATTCCCTTACAATTTTTAAATTCAATCCAATCTCCTAAGAAATGGATGGAGAGGATTGGTAAGGGTATATAAATAGCTTAGGGCCTCCTAAAAATATGGTTGAATACCCTCTGCCATCTGATTAGTGCGGTGGTAATCTGGGAATGCTAAAAACCACCGGCAATAGATCCAAGGAACCCCTCTAATACCAAAAAATAGTTTCAAGCACTCAGGTTGCGTGGGGGTACTGGGAGTACCCCTGGATCCTTGGTTCGCTAATTGAAAACGTCATTTAATTAGTGATATGCATAAATTGGATTAACAAGATTCTCACTGTCCCTATCTACTATCTAGCAAAACCGCAGCCAAGGGAACGGACTTGGAAAGATCAGCGGGGAAAGAAGACCCTGTTGAGTTTGACCCTAGTCTCTTATTGTGGCGGAGCATCTTGGGCGTAGAATAGGAAGGAGATGTTTACATCGTAAGGTGAAATACTTCTACTAAGATCGCTCCTCTGCTTACTGGGTTAAGCAGGGTTATCTTGATTTCAAGATATTTTCTTGTATCAATAATTAAATTTTTGTTTTTCCTTGATACCTGCTCCGAGAGCATTGCGAGGCGGGGAATTTGACTGGGGCAGTACATCTGTCAAATGATAACGCAGGTTTTTTATAGGCATCTGACATAGAGAAAAACGGTACATGCTAGCTTGATCTCTCATTTCAGTACAGGGTGAGGAGAAGAAATGTCGACCTATCAATCCTCATAATTTAAGAGCTTTAAGAAAGAGGTGGCAGAAAAATTTATAATAATCTTTAATCATAGTAATTCACAATAATGATAAAATTTTAGTATTGGAATTTCTGGGAAAAAATAATCTTTTCTTAGATTATATTTAATTAAAAGGATGATATGAGTATTTCCTAAGAGTTTTGCCAAATATAGAGAATTATAATTATGGCCTATTGATGTGACAAAAAGTGCTTTCACTCTTTTTAAAGGTACAAAAAATAGGAGTTCGATAATTGAATATATGTAATAATTTTTTTTTGTTAAAGCTGAAAGGTGCATTTATGCCAAGCCAAATAATGATTATTATCAAATTGCATGGGTGGTAATTTTGTTTTTGTCTGTATGACACGCAGTGATGACGTTATATAAACAAACTTCTCTACAAAAAGAGAAAAATATTGAGGCTTTATATTGTGTTAAGTTATATGCAAATATTATGTTTTATATAATAGGACTGCAAATGATCTGTAATCCGTTTTGGATCAAACTTCATTTTTTTTTAAATAGCATAACTATTTTTACTTCTTCATAATATATTTCTTAAGTTATTACTAATTACTCGACTTAGATATTTTAAATATCCCAGCGTGTAATCAGAATTGTAGCGTCCTAAGTTTCAATTTTATGAATCAGAAAAAATTTCTGAAGAAGTTTTGATTGCAATTAATAAACCCTTGGTTATTGAATATATTTTTTATACATCGGTTAGTGAACTGAGTTAAATAAAAACTTCTCATAAATACAAGCCTGATTTTTAAGTGAGCTAAAATGGGAAAAAAATGTCATGAAGTGGAAGGCATAACTCAAAGAGGGATAAAAAGTTCTTGTTCAGTTTGGAAAATTATAAAAGAGGATCCCACTAAGTCGATGAATCGCCACGCCAACGAGTTCCTGAGGCCCCTAGGACCATCAGGAGGGGTTAAAGCAAAACTTGAGATAGTTTATTTAATAAGGACCCAACGCCATCTTTTCACCAAGGACATGAAAGCTAGAAGGTTCGTAAGGTGAAGTAAAATTCTTACATGGATTAAGGCAAATGGGTCAATTGTGAAATTCTAGGACAAGAAGATTTTCACTGTTGATCAATTCCACAATCACTGGAACGACCGCTAACTAGCAGAAACAAAAGAAGAGGTCCAAGGGGTTCCCAAACCAAATATTTGGCCAAAACCATGGTCACCGTCTTTGGGGGGATCTGATGGAAAGAAGATGCCTTCTTTATTTTTTAAGGCTGGATAGAAAATCGCCCAGGAGGCCTACTATAAGGTTCTTAGGTGCACAGTCTTGCCATACCTGAAGACCAAGTACCTGAACTACGTGTGTATTCTGGACGGCACACCCTCTGACACGTCTGCCAAGTGCCAAAAGGTCTTTGCAGATAATATGGGTCGATTCTGGTACAAATATATATGGCCCCTTCCTCACCAGATTAAAACCCTCTGGACTTTTGTATATGGGGCACTTTGGAGAGGGACACCAAAGGGACATCCCACCTAAATGTGGATTCGAATGAAGTCCTCCATAGTGGCTGCATGGGACAATTTATCAAAGGAGTTTGTGATCAACTCCTGCATGGCCTTCAGGGGAAGTTTAAAGGCTGTGATTGATAATGAAGGTGCCCTAATTGAGTAAATAATGTATTTCAAAAATCTTTTGAAATAATGTTTTGTTAACATTATTTTTGCACATTATTGAAAATATAAAATCATTGATGTATTTCTGAATCCATCTCTCGAGTCCACGTTTTGCTGCCCTATTTTGTATTTATGTATAGTCCCACGATAAAGATCCCACCTCGTGTGGCTTATAATTGTACCTTCAGAGCGGCAACTTTCACAAATTATTGACTTCAAAAAATAAATAATTGATTCTTTCAATCTATTAATGATCATGTGTTTGATTCATCTCCTGAATCAAACTATATATAAACTCTAATGAAATTCCAAGTGTTATGCAGGCGTAAAACTATATAATTTGTATAAACGTGAAAGTGAGAAGATGCAAGGGACCAAAGTTGAGCAAACTCATTAATCATATTCAACTTAAGAAGAATATAATTCTTGAGTTTTGAATTGAATAATAATAGTCAGAATAATTACTCAAATTAATCCTTAGTATTTCAAAAGCTATATAATTTAAAAATTGGAATAGAATAATAGTATACGTCATAAAATAATCTGTTCAAAAATAATGTACTCACCTATTGACATCAATAAAATTCATATACCTAGTTGTCGTGATAAATTATTACTATTACAACTAACATTAAAAAAAAAAAAAAAAAATTGAAGTGCGTTCGATGTTTTTAACATACTTATCTATTACTATTCGAATGTTTTGGTCAAATATTTCTTCTTTTTTGACGACGTCAGTTATCAAAAAGAAAAACAAAGGAACATCTTTGAAGCTAAACAAGTAACAAAATCCACAATAATTGCAAATATTCAAATTGATTTTGTTCAGGGGTATAAGGAAAATGAGAGATATTTCACAATATTGGTACAAGAATTAAGAAGGAAATGGTTATAAGTGATGTTTACTATATCAAAATCAAAGAAAAATAATAAGGGTTCTTCATTACTGAAGAACTCAAGGGAAAGAGCAGACACTCAGCAGAACATGAGCATGTTTTTTCCTTCTTGTTGCCAATTGGCTTAAAATTGTCAGTTACTTTAGCATCTATTTGAAAGATATTGGAAAGGTTTTCTTTACTATTTTGTTGCCTTAATTTAATTCCTTGTTGTAATTCGCCAATCAGGGCCATATATTTTTTTCAAAATGGTAATATCAAATGCGAAGGGCAATAATGTATTACATAAATAGATTGTCTACACATAAAAATCCTCTAGGTTTCTTGTTCATGACAATTTGTACCTTTCCAGAAGACATTCATAGAAAGAAGGAAGTTGTTGATCAATTTTTTCTCTACTTATTTTATACGTTAGCTCCAGAAGAGCTCATAAGTTTGTTTTATTTTGTACAAATTACTTATGCTTTAATATATAGAAATATAAATTAATTTCAATCTCTCAACCTTAATTAATTATTGAATTAGTAAGCTTTTCGAATGCAATGGACCACCCGGTACTCTTATAAATTCTCTCACGGTTACAATACACCTACCATTAAAATTATAGACCGTTCTTTCAACTTAAAAAATCTGCAAGGGATCAGCTTTTCTCAAATATATACATATAGATAATTTTATATATGAAACAATTTTGTACAAAGGTGTGTTCACAAAGTTTAGCTCTGTCTCCACCAATAATATTCCATGCCCAAGGTAAAATCTAATTATGAAAAACATAACATAAATATTTAGTTTATAGGGGTTGGATTTATGTTCTAAAACCCTAGATCTGTCTGTGATCGTTATGATCTTTAATACAACGAATTAAATATGTCCTTCGAATAAGTTCGGTTTGGATCTTCTCTAACAATAAAAAATCAGTCTGGATCGGACTCATTTCAAATTGGGTCTAGAAAGATTCTGTATATAATTATTGATGATGTCAGTCATGTATAAAATTGTGAGGATAAGATAACGTCATAGGAAGATAAAGTCCAACTCCAGTATTTTGAATGTCACCGACGGCTACTCCAACAAACACAATAATACATAATACACACAACATCTCACTGCAATGTTACACCTTTCTCTGATGAGATTGACTATTCATAAGTCTAATTAATAAAATTGTACGGCTAATGGCTAACCTCTACCCAACATAATAATTTAGATTTTAGAAAAGTGTTCGGGAACTCCGATTGCATGGACGATGAAGCACGTTCAACATTTCTGAAGTAAACTTATAAATTAGTTAACTTAATAAATTTCATAAATGAATGGAAGTACTTAATACTGATGATTAATAACAATTTAGAAAATAATTTTACGAATACTCAATATAAGCATTAAATTATGAATAAGTATTGTTTACATAAATTATAATAAATTTTGTAGCCGGAGTTGGTACAAATTTATTCTTTATGACAAATTTTTTTTTAATAAAACCCCAAAATTCAATGTTAGGAGGGGTTCAACTCAGATGCTTTTTTTTTTTAATTTTTTTTTTGTGTGAAAAGCTATGGATTTTTTAAAAGAAAATTACAAAAACTGAGCCCTCCAAAATATAATCCTGCACCCACAAATTGCTATTTTAGTTATATGTTGCTCACCTGGATTCCTCATCAAGATACGGTACATTGTCGAAATTCTGTCGAATATCACTTAGACCTTAGAGGAAATTATTGATGACGTGATAAAATATCTGAAAGCAAAATAAAAAACATATTGCAGCAGATAGATACAAATTGATGCAACGTAAGCAAGCAAATTTTGAAACAATGGACAAATTCTATTGCGAATTTAAAATGTTAGCCGAGGAGGACAAAATCTACGATATGAAAACAGAGAGTTGGTTGGCTACTCTGATAATTTGCAGAGACAAGGATGAAAGTGTTTGCCAAAACCTTTTAGGAAAAACTCCTCAACTCAATTTGAAAGACACAAGGTAAGGTGAAACGGGCAGGTGCTATCAAGACAGCTTACACGATCCGGTTTTGAAGGGTGTAAATTGAATTTTGAGAACTGACGTAGAGGTTATGGAAGAAGGAGGAATCAAAATCGTGGCAGATTATGGATGAGGAGTGAAGAGAACCTCTGTGGAAAGTGTGATTTTAAGGCTTCTCATCAATTTGGAAGACCCTGGCCTGTAATGGAGGGCGCTTGCTGGAACGGTAAAGAAAAGGGCATTATTGTAGAGCTAAACATTTTAGCTCTACAATAATCAATTCTGTTTGTAAATGTGAGCTGAACAAACTCCCAATTGACATACTGGACGCCAGTGGGGAATTGGAAACAAAAATGATGTATGTGATAGCGGTGCAATGGCTTCTATTGCTGGTCTACGAGTTTATAAAGAATTAGACTAAGCATAAATCAAACCAGAGCCACTCTTAAAATTGTTGGTGGAAGTCGTATAAAGGGGTGAGTTAAAATTTAGATTTGTAAATCGTCAACACAAGGAGATTGTGTATTTCGTCAACGATATTGACCAAGATGTAATGTTTATCTCTCAGCATGCATGCAAGGGATTCGGAATTTTACACCCAGATTTTCCTCGACCTCTGAAACCGGAATGGATAAATCAGTCGTTAGTGAATGATTTGTTAAATGCACCTGAATTTACCTGAATGATTTGATAGATGAGTTGTCAGACGTATTTGCCTGCAAGGAAGAGTTGAGGGCAATAAAGTTTTCCTCCTATGAGAATTATTGTTTCAAAGGTATGCCAAAGTGATAGTTTGAAAAGACTCCAGTTCACTCATCAAGGAGGTAGAAAGACATAGAAACGTCCACACAGAGAGACACGCATGGCTGAGTCATCCGATAAGAATATCAAGATACTTCTTAATAAGTGTGGCCCCCGATAGAACAACTCAGAATAATTTCGTGATGGGTCATTACAGTACCTAAATACGCCTCCTTGTTGGGAACTTTAAGTCAATTAAGTCATTGATGGCCAAAATTTAAGATCCCATATCCCAACACATGAGTCTGTAGTTGATTCATTGCAAAGAGAGATAATAAAGGTCACACATTATTATGATGGATCATCAAAAGATTTACCCGTACTTGAGGTTGGTAAGAAAGTACGTATTCGTAATAGCGTAGCAAAGAGGTGGGATATCATCTGAAGAATAATGAATATAGGAGCTATAAGGTTCAGATCGAGAATGGAATAACGTATTGGAGGATTTGTAAGTTTATACGCCTATTTCTTTAAGAGAAGGGGATTTTTGTAGATTGACGGATGTAGTATATGTGAAAATAAACATGAGCAATGTACCCACATTTAAATCCCGTTCATATCACTTTTATTATTATATATAGAATGTACTGTTGAATATAGAGCATAATAAAAGGATGATGTCGTTGCATATTCATTTATAATATATTGAATGTTCTGTACAACTCTACCTTCCTACCTTTTAGATTCATATATCCTGATGTTTATCAAATAATTGATTTACCTAGAGTCTTTTCATGACTTTTGCCGCCTCCCCCTGCTTTCACCTCCCACATTCCTTCCTCAAGTTACTCCCATTCACATCTGCAGCCCTCTATTTAATCTCTATTGAGTTCCTCTAAAACAAAGTCTAAATATAAAATAATAAAAATATACATGAGACAGAGGGAGTTATATATTCATGTATAATTATTGGAAATTTGATGCAGATAAGTCCCGGTAGGGGGCGCTTCTTACTTGTTTTTTTCCATTTCCTATGGTTATTTCATATACCTGTATGTAAGAGATTCCATTTGAAAGCATACCTTTCTCTCTCTCTCTCTCTTTTTAGGATTAGAGACACTTTTTCAAACATACATAATGTCAATACGTTGCTAGGATATACCAGACACTTAGTAGTGACTTATAGGACTCTCCGAAACATTAACTCAATTTGAACAACCAATAGTCGAAATATACTTTTAAAAAATAACAAAGTGATTGTCTTTCTAAACAACATTATCCATAACATTGTTTCATCTTGTAGATGTATATATTTGATTTAAAGACATGAGAAATTAACTTTATATACTGCTTTTACAAATAAAATACTCAATGAATCGCTACGTCACACTTCAAAGACTCGGAGACGGGACTTATGGCTCTGTTTTGTTAGGACAACGCGTGGATACTGGTGAAAAGGTAAAAAACAAACAAACTATCTTTGTGGGACATTAAAAGCATTCAAAATTCCTATTCTATTACAACCAACACTGAATAATATTCTAATAAATAAATAATTACTATACGACTATAACTTTTTGACTCGTCAAAAGAATGAGTTATAGCCTTCATATTTTGTACCCCTTGCATCATCATCATATCAAATCATAATGATGGAGTCCAAATGCGTGATTATTTTATTGGAAGGTCAACATAAAAACAATGTAAAACAAAAATTTGGAAGAGTAGAAAATCTCTAGTATTACGTATTTACTTCATGTATACAAACTACCACTTTTTATAGAGCTATTTGAGTGATTTATGGCCAACTATTTCAAAAAAGTGGGCTGAAAAAAGATACCAAAGTACTTTAGCTAAACTGAAAACTTTTATTTGACTTAAGAGACTTAGTTGGGGTCCCATATGGGCCTTTCAATCATACAATCAATTCATTTCTGATTCTTCTTTGTGATGATGAACTTTGTTTACATTAAATGCAATTTGAGGCGCATATAAAAGGCTACTAAAATAAAATGATGACAGAAATCAACAAATATTCGTTCAAGAATATAAATTTAAAGTAAAATCAATCCAGCTTGCGTTTATGTTGACGACCCATATATAAGTAATTGATGATATAAAAAAATAACTTAACCTATAAATATTTTCGTTTTTTATCTTAACTCTTTCAAAAAATTGTGTGGAAGGGTTTTGATTGTTTTTTTTTGTTGGTAGTTAATCAAATGTGTTAATAAGCCAATGCATTCCACTTGATTGATTACTTATTTTGCTTAGTATACGAACGTGATCAAATCTGCTTTTATCTCTACCTTGAAAGCTTTTTGATTCGAAACCTTTTATATATAATATGCATTTTAGTGATCAATTCTACTCTTTTGAAAATGTTTTTTTTTTGTATTCTAGAACCAACTTGTAGCTCCTTATATATAATTATAAATAGATAATACATTATCTATTTATAATCCATCGATAATGTATTTATTCGGAATGAATATACTCTTGGCACAGATCATACTCTGATGATATCTCAACTGACTCCCCTTTCGTAAATAATGTCTATGCTTAATCAGCAGTTCCCAACCTTCCTAGTGCTGTCACCCCTTGACAACATTTGCCACGTTGCAGTTACCCGAAGGGTAAAATTAGTTGTGTGGATACTCATTTATTTCATTTTTAGAGTTAAGTAGTATTAGGCTTTATACTACTAATATGACTTCTTATTCCAATTGTAAACATATTCAGCTCCATGTATAACGCGAAGAATATCTTTGGCTGTGAGGAGAAGCAACTCTTCGGCAATGGTGTGAGGTTTCTTGGCTTCAGCAATTATGAGAGCCACCAAATATGAAGTTTCAATAGCTGCACATATTTTGCTGACGGTTTTTGCTGCAAAACGAAGCCTGTTTTTTTTTTAATCATCAGCTTTGTTCTTAAAATACTGGACATCCTTTCCTGCAAATTCAGGATGTCTAGCATTAAAATGGTGTTCCATTTTGTAGGGCTTCATAGAATCCGCAGACATAATTTCTTTGCAAATGATACATTGTGCCTTCTCAATTCCTGCTTTAACTATGAAAGTTAATCCAAGCTTTAAAATTTTCTCACTATATCTCATTTTACTAATACCGGTCATGGAGAAGTTTGAAATTTTGCTAAACATTTGAGTTTACTTGACTACTATAATTAGAGAATATTAATATTAACGTTAGAAGACAGGCCAGGACATTCAGTATCATACAACAACTTTTGAGAAGACCTAAGATAACCCCATTTGGGGCTGCGACCCACAGGTTCGAAATCACTTTTATAGAACAATTTTTTTTTACAATATTTGTGTTGATTTACGGTCTGTAAATTAATTTGTGTCTGAGATCTCTTATCTTTTCTTAAGATAATTTTCACTTTGGAATTTTAAATACATATACGCCTCACATTCGAAAGTACCTTATTGATCTTTTTTTACTTTTATATTAATAATGATCAAAATTATATGGTTCCGTTAAAAGTAAATTATTTCATAAATTATTTATATATGCACAGTTTTACCTGGAAAGACGGAAAAAGAGGCATGGCTTTTGCAAGGCCTATCAAGGAAAACCTTCCAAAAATGTATAATTTGAAGTTCTATTTATTCAAACATAGAAAATCAATATACCCGAAAGAATTTTTTTGACTCAATATGATACTATAATCCAGGGGCTCTAAACAGTTTTTGAATTTGAAACATCTCATAGGCCCCACTAAGGAAACATTGGCTTTAACTTTAATTATATATGAAGTAATATTAATATTATAAAAGTAATTTACGTTTGAATATTTTTATTTTAGCACAATAAAACTCTAATGATTGTAATTTTCCCGTGAATTTTGAGCTATCTTTTTAAAGTTTCCTTCCGGACTGATTGTGGCAACTCTCATTATCTGATCCAAGTGCTCCTAATTGAGTTTAGTACGATATTTATTTTTCACAGAGAAAACAGTCTCGCCTCCTTAATAATATTACATATAGAAACAATAGAAAACTAAAATCGGTCGTTGGATATATTTGACAAGTGAGTAATTCAGTGTGGAAGTAACGTCAATTGATATTAAGGCAGGTGAAATAAAAACAAGGATATTATTGAGCACCTGTAGAAACAATATTCACCGACTACGATATTATTTGGTAGCCTTGGCATAAAAAACGAAATTAGTCTAATTATACTAACGCTTTTATTAGTATTAAATCATTTTAGTGGGTATTATGAAATGCTTGTGTAGAATCTCTGCGATAGTTAATCAATATCTTGAGAAGATAACATTAATCAAAGGGTCAGGCTACATACCCCTAAAGTTAATTTAAAAACTAGGCCAATGAAAGTATTTATGGTTAAAAATAACTCTGAACGAAGATAGTAGCGAATTACTATAATCCCGGATATTTCATAGGATCAGATAGATCAATTTTTGATTTTTTGCTCATAGATAAATTAGATGATTGGCTTCAACTCATATGTAAAAAAATCCTCCTCTAATTGTTCCCTTGAGTAATAATAAATAATAATCCAAAATTTTGCCTTATTTTCTTCCCAATTTTAATGTTTATTCCGAATAACTATATCTACATATAAAGTATATGTAGATATAATTATTGACTTACTATTATATTCAAAAGCTTCACTAACTAATTACATTCCAGAAAAAAAAAATCAATATAAATAATTGAGCTTCAGAATCATCTTCCTTCCTTTGGCCCTCAGATCAATATTTCTGCCATAAATGCGAGGAAATGACTCTTGTACAAAAAGAAAAAAAGAGAAATACAATCCTGTTGTTTACATACAAAATAACGAATAACTAGTTGGATATAGCAAAAGCAAATTCAGCTGTATTAAATCAAATTTCCAATTTTTTTTTCTAAATATTATTATTAATAAGAGTCTATTATTTCTTTGGAATCTCTTATTTCTTAACTTGATTTGCTAACCTGTGCGTAATTTGGCTATAAATTGGACAATCATATTTTTTTTGATACCATTGTTAGTGTTGGATCGTTCCTTGGACTTTCTTTTCTTTTCTTCTAATCTGTCCACTCTTTCTTTTCTACTAATTAGTCTGAACCGAACGAGTTAACAGAGTTGAAATGTTTAAAGAAATACCTTAAAAAGTAAGAAAAGGAAAAACGGTAGTTTTTCCTTTTCTGATCATTACTTATTGGTCGCCTTGGTATTAGCATCTTTCTCTGACGTGAGCATTATTGTCTATCAATAAAAAAAATTCTTATAACAATGCTTAATAAAATGAATATACGAGTATATGAATTTAAATACAATTACCAGGCCAACCGTTATTATTTAAAAAATGTCTTTCAATGTATTGAAGTCCATGGCAGGATCCTGAGTGAATCAGGAAACTAATTTATTAACTATTAATTGAAACTCAAAGAATATGTTTTATTCATTGCATCTGATATCAGAATTGATGGTGAGCTCCGGGCAGTGGCAGAAGCCGCTACAGACCCTCTGGATGTACTCGGTGCTCATCGAGCCCAGCCCTTGTTGAAATATATCTTCGGAACGTGAGTGCTGTTGTGGCGTTTCCTGCAGGCCTTGGACTCCACGTGCGTCAAGATGGAATAGTCTAAGAGGTTGAGGTCTGGGCCTTACTGCAGTAAGAAGTCATTTGCCCAGAAATGCAAGTTAGCCTGGAGCCACACTTTTTTTTGTGTGTGGGATTGACAAATCCTCCATATTGTTGGGACACATGGGAGAAATTCCAAAGAGGAATTTATCTTGTCATGTCAGCAATTGAGGAATTCGGTTTTTTTCTTGACGAACGATTACGGTAGTTGACAGATACGGAGGGCTTCCTGTCTACTCCTGGAGAATGTTTGAGATTCTTCCCGACTTTCAACTGCATGGAAACATTGTATATGGTCTTCTTTGAGACTCCAGTCTTCTCCCAGATGACCTTCTGGGACAATCCCGTGCGGAGGAGTGCTGCGATATCAAAACTCTTCTCGTACTTTGTGCTCATTGTAGTATTTTTCTTAGCAATCAACAGCTGATTATGTGTTTTATAGTATGGTTCATCGGAACATTGTAAAAAAATCACTTTAAACCTCTCAAAAGTTGCATAATAGAGATTAGAAAATAATAACAGTTTGTACGGCATATTGTTTTCCTCAAATAATTCCTTCTCTCTAACATGCTTTAATAAAGTACTCTGTCCCCCAAGATAAGCTCTGTGGATGGAGGCTAACGGTTCATGGATGGAGGCTAACGGTTCATCATTGGACTTTACCACTTATGAAGACTAATTAATTATTAGTCTAAAAAAAGTTATAGAGTGAAAAATCAATTAATTTGCAATTGGCGAATGGGCATGTAATTAAAGTTGCTCATAAGTAATGTATTGCCTAATATTAATCATATTTAGTAATGACTAAAATATGCAGAGAGGAGAAAGGTAGTCAGAATATAACAACAACATTCTCTTTTATCTTTATAATTGGATTAAAAGTTTCGATAAATCATAAGTACTACTCGTCAAAATTACTCTTATAATTACTAAAATAACTTTCCTTATACTATATTTTTACACATATGTTCCTTTGTATTTTATATTATTGAGGCTTAGATTTAGACTGAACGTTCTTTTCTGTTTGATCTTAAAACATTTCCAGACGGATTCGGATGGATATGTTTGGTCGAAACTGCCATCTCTGACCGTTTACGGAAATTAAATCGTATCAAAATTTTGACTGATTTTCTCCTCTATCCTCATTTGTATGCAAAGCATTTGTGAACAGCGCTCAAAATTCATGAACAGGAGCACACTCATTGTTTTAAATAACAAGCGAGAAAGGGGTTACGCTCGCCATTTTAGAAGAACGATAAAATCCCTCGAATTTTCACTCATTTTTATAAATTCATTTATTAAGGCTCAAAAATAATCTTTATTACATTAATTCAAATATAAAGTATGGGGTATTGAATTTCGGTCTAGGGTCTGAAATTGTGGTCCAAACCCACAAAATTGTTCTGAATCGGTCTACAAAAATCCCTTGAGACTGAAAAAAAAAAAAATATATAAATATATCCACCCCAGACCTCAACTCAACACTTGACTTTTACCCTTGAAAAAAAGAAGTAGATAATATAATTGCAATTAATATTTTACGATAGACCATTTTAATTTATTGCAATACTATCAGACAGCCATTCATAATTTCTCAAAAAGATCTAAATGGTTTTTATTAACCTTCAAGATGTCATATTTTTTTAAAGTTTTATACCCATACAATTAAATTCCTCTCGAGTATTGACTATTCTGTACCAGTCAGATGAATTAATAATTAATTACAAAATCAAAACACTGGATACAAAGCCTGTTTACAAATATATGTTATTTGTTTCTGTCCGAAAAACAATGTTTTAATTCATATGGAAATGCCTACAGGGGTTTTAAGTCAAAAAATGCTGGGTTGTGTAAATTTTTTAAAAAGAGATTTCTTTTGAAAAGGTACTTACACCGGGTTATACAAAAGTTTCGACCTCTTTTTTAACCTTCTATTAGTGAACATAATACAATCCAGCCGAGATACATAAAAATGTTTCTTATTCTTTTGAACCTACATTTGATCGCCAATATTTTTTAGCATGCCCCTGAAACATTAAATCCGTTGAAATATAATTTTTGTGCATATTTATAGTGCTTTATTCAGGAAACATTCGTATAATTTAGTAATTTTTAATCAAAGTTAATGGAATTTAATTAACAGTTTTGTTTAAAAGATTGTTTTTCCTTCTGATTTCTTTGATTATTCTTTTTTTTTTCAATGTAAAGCAATGTACAACGGAAGTAACAAAATAATTATATTGTTGCTATTATTTTAACTAATCCTTGCAACCTCGTCAAAAATTTATGGGTATTAATTTCATACCCAAAATTTGCATATAGTAATGAATATTTACTATCAGAATAACAAATATATGTTGTTAAGATTATTTCAAATAAGATATTTTTTTCAATGGTGTATACTCTTACAAGTATTTTTAGCATATTAATTCATATTTAAATCGTTCAACTTTTTTTAAGTACATTTTATTTATGTTTTATTTTTTTACCCAGTTCACTAACTGCGTCAAAAAACGGATGTTCACTAACTGAGAGTTAAATTCTATTCTGTGCCCTATTTTTCAACTACACTTTTATAATAGCGTTCTTGTTTTTATTTTATGATTATTTTTTTTAGCAAACAAATATTTATTTACATGACTAAAAATGACTTTCTTTTTATTTGGGCAAAAATCGACCATTTTTCCTTTTTTTTTTTAAATCCTCCCCCTAACAGGCAGCCCCGTGCCTTGTGAATTTTCCTTTATAAACTTTTGTTATAGGACTCATCAAAAGAGAAATTTTATTTTATATGTATAATATTATGCCAAACATTGTTTTTTCTTCTAAAAACGTTCTTCATTTTAATTCAATGAAGATTCATTAATAATTTATCAACAGTTTCGAGAGTGCTGTTACTAGGGCACTGGCCATGGATAAGCATATATTTTTTTAATGCACAAATATCTGAGTCATGAGGGCTTTTACATTTAGCTTCTGCACAGCTTTTGAAACACGCAATCGGACATTTAGGGTTATTATTGCAAAAGAAGTATACAGGTTACGATATATTGATATATTTTTCATCAATGGGTTCCATTTTGTTGTAATAATGTTTGGTGTGATAATAATAAAAAAATTAATTTCTCAAAGCCAGGAGTGTTCTGAGATATACAAAAAATATGAGGTCGACTGATTTTATAAGATATAAAAATTATTGTTCGTAATAATAGTTATGTATTTGTAACACAAATATTAAAATATAAAAGACAAAAACATAAACAAACGTAACAGTGCAGAGGAAAAAAAACAAAGCAAGTGTCACACAAAAAAAAGAATTCACTAAAAATCCCTTGTGGTCAGCCTCACTTCCCTGGCGAAAGCCAGATAATTGACCCTTAATAAAAACTAAGCTTAAAAATGTTAATCTTTGGTTTTGGTAGGTAGAGGGTGTTTTGAGTGGAGAGTTTCGTTTTGTGGACAGATAGCCTTTATTTAATATCCAAGTTAGGGATATATTTTTTTGCTTAATATTTTTGTTTAGTGTGATCATATCTTAAATTGCTCGTCTATGTGACAAAGTGATGAGGCCAAGTCATAGGATTTTGTATTCGTGGTTCTTGTTATCTCACGATGAAGCAAAAAACAACACAAACCTGACTAGCACCTTTTCTAAGGAATCAATTAATTACTTTCTTGAAGGATTCCAGATCTCAGATCCGTATATTAAAATGGGAAGGACATAAGGTTTATATAGTTTTACGATAAACAAAAGGTCACAAGTTTTGAAGATTCTTTTAATCATTCCCAGGATACAATTGGCCTTTGTTAAAATGTATTGAATATGCCTCATAAATTTCTAATAACAAAAGATGTAGATTCTTAAGACAAAGTACTAATCCACCACCTAAAGACTTGGGTGGATAAACTCTTTTTTTGGAGAACGGAAGCTTTTAAAATACTTAGAATACACTTATTAATATTTATAAGCATTCTCTAAGTTACACTTCAGTTCATACATTTGGTATAGACATCGTCGACAGAGTTTAAATCAGAACATATGATTTCCGTATCATCCACGTATAAGAATGTATCTTCTTAAAAATTATCTACTAAGTCATAAATGTAAATGTCAACACTTATAACTGTGCCTGTAGAGTCAAAGTGAGGAGCCTGAGTCGAAGTCGTAGTTGAAGTTCCATGATTCTAAATAGTTTGAGGGCTTAATAAAGATTCAAAAATAATCTGTGATTCAATCTTCTGTTTTATTGTTTTAACATAAACTCTTAAAATTGTTATTATCATAAACAAATGGGCCAAAATAGGTGGAATAATAGATTAAGCAACAAGATGGGTGGGGGGAGTACTTACTTAATGATCCACCCTATCCTTAAATTACAATCCATATTATTTTTTATTGAACCCCATATTTCACAATAATTTCAACTAGTTGGTGTTGGAGTCAAATAATTTTAAATAGTAGGAGTCAAATAATATACAAATGTCGAATCGGAGTCCTAAAAAAACCCCTCCAACTTCACAACCATGTTTACACAACTCACCAACAAATCACAAAGTCTAAAATTATCGATCGACATCTGAGAAATTTCTGTCCATATACCAAGTGGGATTTGTCTTGATGTCTTTTCTCTCGCAGTTGATTCCTGCTAATCTAATAAAACATATTGATAACGTAGCTGCTTTTCTCTTAAACATTCGTCAAATTGACATAGTTACCATTTCATATTTCGATTTTTTAACATATCCGTTTTCATGTACTCATTGTTTTAAATAACAAGCAGAAACACGCTCATTGTTTTGGAAGAGTGATAAAACCACTCTAATTTTCGCTCACTGATATAAGTTTGTATAATTTTTCTGTTTCTACCTCCTATGAAATAACATCAAAAATTTGAGGGATAAAGAATAATTTTAAAAATTGGAAGAATAGAAAGTTGAAGTCTATATCTCAAAATATGCTAAAATCTTTTTTTCCATGCTGTATCTGTGATTCTCTGCGATTTTCCGTTGACGAATTTGGCTCATATTTAACAAGATCATAACTTAGTAAAGGGTATAATATCTCTGTTATATTCTTGGTAGAGTCATTAGTCGCTCAACATTTTGGACTTTGTTAAGAAAATGAATCACATGATAGAAATACACGTTAGATGAAATTTATTCCATAGCCTATTATTTTTGTGAATTGTACATTTTAATTTTCAAAGACACACCCTTAGCCTCAATCCAAGTCTCCGCTCGATGACAACAGGCCTTGAAAGATTATATAAAGGGTGATTCAAAACGAGCGGTTTCTTCCAGTAGGGATTTTTTGACAGGCGCGCGCGAGTTCTGTCAAATTCATACATAATTTTACCCAGTATTGTTTTACAATTATTCATGGAAAGATACAACAACGTGTACAATTTGTTCAATTGTACTAGGAAAATCAGCGTTCTGTGAAAGAAGTTTTTTGTAAATCACGCCCAACTTATGGTCCGCATAATCGACATTCAGAATCCACAATTCGCAGAATAATCAAAAAATTTGAAGGGGCAGCAACTTGCTGGGACGCTCCGTCGTCTGGTAGGTCACGTACAGCTCGCAGTGTAGAAAATATTTCAGCCGTAGCCGAGAGTGTAGCCGAAGATCGTGAAGAATCGATTCACCAACTTTAACAGACTTTTTGGTACCTCGAATTGAAGCACATGTCTTCACGATATTTGGTTTCAACAAGACGGTGCTCTTGCAACACAGCGCGTGTAACAATGGACTTATTGGGACATTTTTTTGGTGAGCAATTAATTTCACGTTTTGGCCCAGTGAATTGGCCACCAAGATCGTGTGATATCACACCTTTGGACTTTTTTCTTTGGAGGCTACGTAAAAGCAAAAGTCTATGTGGATAAACCAGCGACGATTAAAGCATTGGAACCAAATATTGAGCGATTTATTCGTGAGATTCCGGTCACAATGCTCGAATGCGTCATCGAAAATTGGCGCGAAAGAATGGACCATTTAAAGACCAGTTGCGGCCAACATATGAAAGGGATTATTTTCTAGAAATAATTGTGAAGGATTGTTTTTTCGGTTCATAATAAATTTTTGACCAATATATAATATTTTATGTGTTTTATTTCTACAATCCAAAAACCGCTCATTTTGAATCACCCTTTATATTTATAAGTCTTTTCTTTTTTGTATCATCACATATGGAATCAAACAGATCAGTTGGAAATTGAGCAAGTAGACGAAAAAAATAACCAATCCTGTTTCTATGATATTCTTTTTTGAACCTCCGAGCTCGTTAAGAGTCTATATTCTTAAATTGAAATAAAATCCACTTTCCCTACTCACTTTTTTATATCTATTTTCCTTCGTATTTCTCTCTCTGTCTCTTTCTACATCCCTCCCTCTGTCACTTTTCTTCTAACTTATTTCTTTGTTTCTATGTCCCTCTATTTAGCAATACAACCCTGGCACATTCTGCTTGTATATAATTTTTGGGGCTAAGCACTCCAAACGAGGAAAGATAGCAACGCCGCCTGGTCACATCTCTTTCTTTCTAGATCTGGTAGACTCTAAGTTTTTGCTGACAAGGTGGGAAGAGGCACCGGCCTAAGTAAATATTTATTTTCCTTTGTCAAAGTGGCTTCTGATACTTTTAGCTCTCTAGATAATTATCTTATTGAAGTTTGTGGATTTTGAGACGTCCTAGATTTACCAGAATTAACAAGACTAGAGCTCTCCAAGGCAGTGGCTTCCGTTTTATGTTGCCAAATACTTTATACTTGTGGCAAATTACATATCAATTTCTGTTAAAACCATACCTAATATTTAATTTTTTTTAAAACCATGAGTGCTGCAAACAGTATTTACTGATTTAATATGGATTAATATAAATTTCATCGATCTTCTACTTGATAATTAACTTATTCCATTATTTATATACTTAAGTATATGAAGTAAAACGATTGAAATATGTAGTTTGCAATATCGATTAGTACGATAAAGATAATGTGATAACTTATACTGTTTTACAAATTTAGAATTTAACCAAATGTTCCATATTTTATGAGCGCTTTAGATACCAACAACAACTTATGTATCCCTTTCGTGACGGCTACTTTGAGTAAAGGATTTTTTGTCTGAAATTTCTGACAAGCACTTTACTTTGGCCTCATTCAAAAACTAAAATTAATAAACTTATAAAAATTCCCAGATGTTTATGTTTATTTTTTAAAGACAGAATAAACTCCGTTCACGTAAAAATAAATTGTTGATGACATCAGTTTTATTTCAAACATGAGAACAACGACGTCATATAAAGTTAAAACCATAATTGTACAACTTATAAGCCAGGAATGGAGAGAAAATTGAACTATACATAGATTGAGAACGCCAAATTAGAACCTTGATTTGAAAACAGTTTGGACAGAAATATGAGTTCAAATTGTTCTAGAAAAAAATGACATATAGAAAAAAAACGAGTCTCCACAATCTCTCAGATCGCAACTTATTTTTAATGTTTATTTTTTTCCCTTAACGGATTGTATAAGAGATATTTCGTTTTTAATTTCCAACCATTTTTTGTGGGAGACGATATATCTCGTCTAAAAAAAAGAAAGAAATATTAGTTATTATGACGTAACACGCCGGAGAACCTCAACATATATATTGTCCAAATAAGACCAAGAGAGAAAGTCGTGAGAGGAGATTTAAAGAATGTATAATGATTTAATTAGATGATCATTAGTGAGGAAAATCCTGTGTATAATGAGCATATCAAAAAAAAAAAAAAAAAAATCAACATGCTATCTCTATCAATTTGAAGAATGTTTCGGAGAAGAGAAAGAATAATGATCATGACATTTGATTAGATCAGTTACAATCAGCTGTAACATGGGAGGAAGGAAAAAAGGATATAAAGAAGGACATTTGCTAAAATTACTCTGATATCGATCCCCAATTCTACTCTGAGTCCAACAAGGACTCACAATTATAATTCTAGAATAAATCCTCTGGGGTTCACTCTGTCTTTTATGAGCACACACAAATGTTCAAATAGGTTTTAAGTATAATTAAATCTATTTAGGAAGGGATCTTCACTACTCAAGAATTAAATGAAAATAATAACCCCTAAATAAAAGTTAATAATTCATTCTTTAGATTACCAATTCCAAAAAGGGACCAACGAAAAAACCAAACAAAAAAAAAACCCGGTTGAATACAAATTACACCTCTTATAAACCTACAAAACGCCTTATATTAACAAAAGAGATTGAGGGTGAGTCATAACTCAACATTAGCTAATTTATGAGAGGAAAAATTTCAGCAAATTTAAAGTTGGGATTCGAATGCTTCAAAGGTTGTAATGTTCCAATGGAAAATAACGAGTCCTCAATATATCAAGGATGGGACTACAAAGAGGAAGGGAGTTCCTAAACTTCAGGGACTATTTGATCCATCTAACTCATGATCATGATGACTTTGTCGGATATTTATGAAAGGGATTCATATTGTTTTATAGATATATTCTTCGTAGAAGATCAATCAATTCACTGATCCAAAGGTCTTGGAATTCATCATGATTCTTGTCGGTTTTGATGACCCCTCCACAAGTTCAAATATTGACAGATGCTATCCGGATCTTTGGGAATAAGGGATACAATATGTACATCATATTATGCCCGGTATGGTTGTTTATCAAAAAAATAATGTTGTTTTTCTCTAATTTGTTTGCCTAAGAAACAATCCGTTAAGGGATATTTTTTTTAAGAATTGAACTGAACTAATCTTATAATAAATACAAGTTGAGGTCGAAAATAATTATTTTAATGTAAAAACCTTTCCTTTTTTTTTTGAAACCAAAAGCAAATGATTACCAAGAAAACGGCTTTATTGTATGCACTGAACTGTAATGAAAATGAGAAAGAAAAATGCTGGAGGCATTTAATGAGCAAATTCTAAAGCCTTTAAAAACTTAACAAACCCTTTGATGTAAAAAAAAAAAAAGGAAAGTCTTTATCATTTAAGTAAACAAATAAGTTCTTTGTATGTGCACTTATAAATTATATATATCCATACAAGGTGCACAAGCTATCAGAGCGTCACTTTAGCACGCTCTTTTAGGTAAACTCTGACCTTCCGGTACTTTTTTTTTGTCTGATAGCCTCTTCAAACTTGCACCAGTTTGAAAAAATATATCCAATAACGAATTCGTTATCGTAAATATTTGGAAAAGGCACGGAGTCCTCCTAAGAATCCACTTCAGGAAAGACAACAAAGTAATCACCTGATTGTGACCAAAGGGAAGCCCTGGATCAAACACGTTTGCCAATGGGAAGCCTTAAATGTGCGTCAGGATTCGGCTCTCTCCCACACTTGGAAAAAAAAAAGTCGCAAATAGTTTTAAGACAATTTGAACGACTTCATCTTACAGGACTTTTGGCTTCTAAATCTGAATCTAATGGATTTTTTTTTGTATGGAGTGCGATCGAAGAGGAAACCAACAGAACCCCCTCCAAAGACAAACTTATCATTATTTGGATCACCAAGGGACCAAGTAGAGTACTTGCACTTTTGCCCTCGTATAGAGACTTTAAATGGGACTAGAGGTAATTTGATTGAATGATATAAATCACAATCCATCGAGCCTAAAAATATGGTTACATTTTTTTAATGTGATATCTGGTTAGAGAGAAAAAGTGTTTGAAACAAAAAAAAAATCATTTTTGCCGTATGCTAGCTTATGCACCCTGTATCTAAAGTCCTTCAAAACTAAAAAAATAAAATTGCAAGGCAAGTTAATTCATTAAATATTCACATTCTTTTCCCGAACAAATCAATATTTCAAATATCAAATGTCAGGCTAGAACAACGTTACATCTTTATAAAAATAAAACATACCAAAAGTTGAATAAAAGCCTTTGAAATGAAAAGGAACTCAGGCAACTTTGAGGTCTGACCAACAAGAAAGGCTTATTTCCTAACTAAATGCTCATTTCGAATTTCCCACTTGGAAAACTGTTGGAATGACTTATGAGTACTTTTGTCTTACGAGAGCTCATTAATAAAAACAAAATAAAAAATATATATTTTGCACCCTGTATACAATTTCAATTTCATTTATATGATAACATTCTTATGGCTTAGATAAAAATATTTTTATGACATACAGTGTACCCAAAGACTTGTTGTCAAGTATTCTTGCAGAGAGACAATCTTTCTTTATTAATAAAGATAAATATTTACATCAAAGAGTAAATACACAAGTTCAATGATTTAAACTTTATTATTTGTCAATTGGATGCTGATATTTTATTTTTATAGTTGGAAGGGACGTTTCTCTTAATTTTTTCATTTTTAGAACAACAAAGTTTTTTGTCATACTGTTACTAAGTTTATTAGATATTAAACAAAAAAAAAATATATATATATAAATGAAGGATAGAAAAATACAACATTCTTTTGTGCACACTTTTATGCCCTTAACTCTATTTTATCACTTTTCCCTTTACGCCTCACCTCAGCCCTTGACATATATGTGACATACCAAATTTGGGAAAAGTATGTCTAAAGTACTTTGATTTTTTTTTTCAAAAATATCTCATTGAAAATGATGAAATCATAAAGAAATAAACTGGTTTTTTTTTTTCAGTTCGATTGAATAAATTTTTCTCATTATATAGTTTTTAGAATTTGATAATTACAATTTTTTTCACCTACATTTAAAAGAGCATTGAAGGATCGTAGTACGTGTTTTTAGTCCTCCATTTGTTTACATACTGTTTTAAAATCATCATGTTTAAAATGAAGAAAGAAAATAACTTTTTTAAAGCTACCTTGCTATCTTTTTAAATAATTCAATGTTTCTTTCAAAATCCTATGATCTACCATTTGTATAATCATTAGTAATAGAGCATGAGTGTTGTTTAATTATATAATTTGCTAAAGAAGGTGACAGAGAGTGGAGACAAAAATAATGGAATTTGAAAATTTGCTGTGTATATTTGATTTTTTTTGCAAAACATTTAACTTTATGAGAATAGCTATGGATTTTTGAAATTTCCCTCCAATTTTTGTCTGTAAACAGCTATGATTTTATTTTGAGATTTTTTTCAAGGAACAACAAAAGTCAATCCTATATTTCAATTATAAGAAGAATAGTCTATTTCTATTCAAAATATATATTTATTTACAACTACTTCATGTGTAATATTTAAGTTTACATTGAAGATTATTTTTCAAACTTTATTACAACTATTTTGTATAGAGAACAAAATTAAGTGTATTTCCAGTGGATTATAACTGGAATAGACATTTTTAATGCAATATGACCTTCATCAGCCTCAATGACACCCCCTATCGAATTTTTGAACGCCGCACAAACTATAGAACTATTATTCAATCATTGTTTGGAATTGCTCATGGCCTGAAGAAGAGTATTCTAATTCAACCAATTAGCATTCAGAAAATTGATTAGCAGAAAAGAAGCACCAACGTCGACAAGGTAATCTAGTTATATAAGTAAACAACAATCCTGCCTCATATACAACTTTATTCAACGGTTTAAGAGACAAAAAGAAGAGTCCCTCTAGTGTTATAATTTTGAAACACAACTCTCATCATCAACAATCAATATATATAGATCAAACTAATTTGTTCATAAACATTCTAGTTTAATTTTGTGCTTACAGGTCACATACTGAGTTATCCATTAAAATCTGAGAAATTGAATTTTAAACTTCAACAAGATATACATCTTTTATAAATTCATAATAGAATTTCAATAAAACTCCCTTAGCTGCAATGATGGATTCCAGGTAGTGGTTGAAGGCTTAGGACCCGCTGCAAATGTAGTTCTTTGTTATGGGGTGCCAGTGCTGGCTGACTGTAGCTTTGAGGGCCCCGGTGTTTGGATGATCCACACTGCAGGGCTTTCCCTCAATATCCACTCATAAGGTGCAGTCCAGGGGCCTTTAGGGAGGCCAAAAGTGTCCAAAATGAGTTCAAAAGAACTTAAAATACTCATTTAAAAGAGTTTTGCAATAGAGGGGATAAGTTTCTTTCATTGATGGTATCAAAAGTGGCCTCCCTACCCTCACAAGGCTCTTTTTACCCATGTTCTCTAGACAATCTTGCGAAAACACCAAAATCTCATACATGGGGCCTCATAGACTTGAAGGGATCGGCCTGAGTTGTTTTTTAACTCTTCCAAGTCCAGTCCTCTCCAACGTATTGGACTTGCTGTTGGTGTAGATGGTGGTTCTAGAGACGCCCAACTCCTTGGAGTGTGGTAGTTGAAATTCGTCCATCAAATTCAAGTCTCATTTTCTCGACTTGTACAGAAGCTAAAGGGCTCAGGTTTATTTTCTTTTTCGTAAATAATTGTCAATGTTTTAAAATAATATTTAATTTTATTTCGTGAAATATATAAAATTTGTAAGTATTCAAATTTCAATGAACCACCCGGTATGAAGTAAAAAAAAAGGATTTCATCCTTTTCCTAATTTTTGTTCAAGTTAGTTACATTAATAATTGCTTTTATGTTGATACCCCACATCAACTTTTGAGGTTTACCATGTTAAAACTGAAAGTAGAGTCTTCGTAATTACATACTAAAAATAGAGCACAATAGGTCCCCTTACCCCACTATTAATATTCCAGCCCTTTTTCTTCATACCTACTACATATTTTGTGTGCCCTAGATTCTGTATTATTCTGCCCCCTTGGTTGTTGTAGAGAATGATGATTATCCACCCCTCAGGCTAATCAGTCCCTGAAACGACAAATAACAATGTTGTTCGTGAATGTAATTATTTTGTATTTTTTTATGTTATGTAACAAAATGGAGTCGTCTTATCCATAAATAATAAACTTCCCATTCTGACATATGTGGTGCGTCAACCTAAAAACAATCTTGAATAAAAGTAAAAAAAAAGATACGAATAATTTTTTTTTATTATGTTACTCGTCAACACAAAAGCAACTTATCTCAAAAGTGACTCTGGATAACATTTATATTCTTCAATGAATTATCTTCTTTAACAGATGTTGAGAGAAAAGAAAGAATCAGAAGGATGGTTTTCGCCGGTTCAGGTTAAGCAGTTTTATCAGTCCCTGTCCCGTTTTTTTCATTTCACCGGTTTCGGCCTCGGTTCATATTTATCGGTCTTGGTTCCGGTACCGTTCATTTTCTATACAGCCTCTGTTTTGGTATCGGCCTCTTAAAACAAAGGGCACTGCTAGAAAATTTGGGCCAGGAAATTATACCCAAATTCTATCAGGGGCGCAAAAATGGAGGTTGCGTAAAACCATGAAGTAATTCATTTGAGGAGTAATAAATTCTTTAATTATAAGGGATTTTTTTATTTTGAAATCTATTACTAGGGTGATTAATAACGTTCAAATGACATTCATTTGCGAACAAGAATAGTTTTGAATAAATTTATGAATTATGTATCACAATAAAGATGACGTTTAAAAATAATACACAGTATAAGATTTGTTAACAATTAAATTTTAAAATCAAAATAATAATCTCTGCAACCCGCTGATTATTTATTAAAAATACTTAGGATTATCCTTTTTAGATGGTGACAAACAGTTTTCTGGCTAAGCTTTCGTTCATGAGATAGGTCGACAATTTCCATTATTTCTTCAACATATTTGACGTCCATATTACTAGAACAGAATCGTTGGGACCAACGCTTTACTGTTGCATTCGATACTCTATAAAAAGTACAGTTATTTTTGGGTGCCTGGATAGTGATACTGAAGACTATATCTAAGTATCATTTTTTCCTCTCATTTTAGAACTCTCTAACACACAACTAGCTTCACGAAACACAAAGCAGTTGAGGGACTTTTTTTTAAGCCTGTGCTTAACCTTTCAACATAATTCAAGGTTTTTTTTCTATCCGATGTATTTATTTTGGGTTATACCTCACTAAAGATATTTAGCAAAAAAAAAAAAGGCTAAATAATTTAAAAATAAATCGTGCAAAAGTCCGCTCACGTTAAAAAAATATATAAAATATACAGGGTGTTAACGATAAATTGGAACTACTTTAAACTTCATCCAGATCCATAATGTGGATATTTGGGGTTAAATCATACAAATATAAAAGGTTGCGTGAACAATACACTATAACTTTCACCAGAATGGTTTTGACAACAAACAATAGTCATCATGGAACAATCAAGGAGAGACGACATCCTCGAATTGGCTCGCACGAGATACAAGCCCTCTGCTATCTACAAGCTTCTTAACTACCCCAAGACCACGGTGTACCGGAATCTTCAATGCTAGGGAGGTTGAGGGGAAGGTCTGTTGCAAGGCCCACAGCATGAGAAGTGACCGAATCCGCACTCCCCGCTTCCTTGAAGGCCTCCGGAAGTCCATCAAGGCTTTGCCGGGGACTTCCTTGTCCAGGTTGGCCAAGAACCGTGGAGTGAGCAAGCAGCTGGTCTCCAAGGCTGTGAATGAGGACCTCAGGTACAGGTCATACCGAATGGCCGAACAACACATCCTCACGGCATCCATGAAGGCCACAAGGCTCACCATGCGTCTCCTCAATGACCTGAAGAGCCATGGAGGAAGAATAATCTTCTTCTCCGACGAGAAGAACTGGACTGTCGACAGAAGCTACAACGTCCAGAATGACAGGGAGCTTGCCAAGGAGAGAGAAAAGGTCCCTGCGGTCTTCACCACAAAGTTCCCGGCCTCCGTGATGACCCTGGGTGTCATCTGCAGAACCAGTGAGGTGATGTCTCCTTTCTTCTTCAATCCCAAGGAAAGGGTTAACGCGATAAGGTATTGCAAAGTCATGGAGAAGTTTGTCATCCCCAGGATGAAGGATACGGCCGCTGGTTGGGAGTTCACATTCCAATAAGACTCAGCGCCTGCACACATCGCCATGAGGACAATTAACCTCTTCAACTCCCACGACATCACTTTCTGGGATCGCAACACCTGGCCCTCCAACTCACCCTACCTCAATCCGTGCGATTACTACTGGCAGGGAAAGTTGGAGAGGGGGTGTGCAAGGTCAGCCACAAGAGCATCGCGGCCCTGAAGGGCTCCATTACGAGGGAGTGGAATGCTGTCGATTCTGCAGAAGTCATCAGGGTATGCAAATTCTTTAGGGACAGGATAGAGAAGATGGTGGCTGCTGAGGGAGGACATGTTGAATAAATTTATTGTTTAATATCATGTCTAACTTTTTCATATTAACAAATACACTCCAAATTCCATTTTTATCAAGCAGGTTGAATTTTAAGATAGTTCCAATTTATCGTGGACACCCTGTATGTTATGTCAAAGGATACGAAAATAATACAGATCATTCACCCTTAAAATCCAAAAGCATTTTGAAGTTCTCTTTCATCATAATGAATGATAGTCTTCTAACTCAATACGTGCTTCATTATAAATATGTAATTAATTATATATAATTATTGTATCCTTATTAAGTCCCTCCCTACACGATTGATTAAATTATAGGCATGGATGATTGAACGAAGAAATGTACCTTGATTTAAGGTAGATATACAAAATATCAATGTATTTGTCTTTTTCGTTTAAAGCTATGACAAATATTGACATAAGTAAGACTCATACCAACAATGAAAAAATAACAAAATCCGGAGGAGTTATGTATATGGTGTTGGATGTGGGTCAAATATCTTGAACCGGTCTGAAACCGAAATGGTTTTTGGTGGACCGAACTAATTAAAATCCTTAAAAGAAGTTCGCTCAAATCTTCTTTAAAAAATAATTCGGTCTGCGTTGGTCCAATTAAAAGGAGATCCAGACTAATTATCAACATGAATTGTTGAAGCCCTGCTCTATCGGTTCCAAAGAAAAATATGATCTGGCTCAGCCTTCCAAAAAAATTGGTTTGGATCGTTCTCATTTAGAATTATGTCTCGATCGATTCAATAGATAAATTGACCATGGCGTCATATGTGGTTCAAATGATGAACACGTAGAATTAATAACGTCATAATTAAAGTTATATGTGTTGAAAATCATATTTGTTAGACTATAAATCAGGAATGTAAGAAAATGAGCACATAGTATGAGATCGAAAAAAATCATTATATATCGAGTCCTTACATTCATTATATAACACAACCTCTCATACGAAGAAAAAAAAGTACTAGAAACCTGTTGGTAGTTAGCCAATAATTCCAAAATATAAAATTACTATTTAATAACTGTTAACTGTTCACAGCATAAAATAATTCAAATTGAACCATCAACCGTCAGAACCCTGGTAAGGAGAAAAAAACCAGACGAATCGAAAGTCATTGTATATTTTTGTGTCAGTGAGCTAACACTGTGATATATGGAGACTGAAGCAATCGGCCAACGATTTGAAAAGGATTCTATTTCGGTATATGTTCTGATATCGCAGTCTGGACCAAATCCCTCAAAAAAAATATAAAAAAATTACGTAAGACGAACCAAAAATAAATTCGGGTTCGAGCCAGGTTTCAACACTAGTATATGCACATAAAGTCAAGTATCCTTTACTACATACAATATAATCATGTACTTATAAATTGTTAACACGCAATTGAGAAAGAAACAAAGACAGAAAGAAAATGTAATAGTCATCATCAATCATTAAAGAAAGAAATAGGAGGGGATTGTTCTTTTTAAATTCTGTTTTCTTTTTCTATGACGAAAGACAAGCAATCCTTTTACGAAACTGCTGCCGACTTTCTTTATAATATAAAAAGCAGCACGTATTGTAACATCATTTGCCTTGTATCAGCAACAATATGTATTATAATCCTGGCTTTTGAGGGATATATCATTATTCCAAGTTAATTTTCAGCCTTTAGTGAAGCACGCAATTCTTTAATTGATCACAATACAAGAGTGTTTTACGTGACGTCATCATAGTTGATGTATGTCTTTTGGGCCAATTAACTGTAAATTCAATGTTTTTGGACATACTTTTTTGTCATCTTTGTCTTTTATGATGTCCTAAAATAGTTTTATACACTAATGCAAGTTTTGTCCACCATGTACCTTTATGGGCGGAATAAAATGTAAATTTTACGGGTTTTAGGTGTACCTTTTAGGTGTTCCAAATGATTATCCCACGTGACAATTCTCTGTTGTAAGCAGGGTGTTATTTCCTTAATTGTCAAATTTACACTATATTTTATTCCAACTATCAACTTTTCTGCATATTTACTCAAATATCAATGTTTTAAAGATTGAATGGTTGGAAATCACAGCTTTTGTAAAGCTGTGAATAATTTCACTGGCTACTGAAAAATAGTTATCTTAGTTGTGAAGAATGGGCTAACTAAAAAAAGGATTTTAGATGTGTTTTTTTGTACCTTTGGGAGGACAAGTTGGTTGGTACAATAAACGTAAGAAGTAGTGTTTATTTAACCCTAAAGTGATTTGTTCTGGAGAAATTTGGGTCAATATTTAGGTCCAGACTCTATTCTCGGATTTGTAGACCAAAATTAAAACGTTTTTAAATCCTGGATAGATACATTCGGTCTCAATGTATGTATGAGTAGTACCAAAAATATTATATATGCTACAAATTGAACACCATTTGAAGTTATTGTGCACATGTTCACAATTTTGAAGATTAGAAAAATGTTTGTTTCTGTCATTACGTTTTATTAAATTAGATGCAAGTAATTTTTTTCTTCAAAAAATCTATTATTTGAATTTCTTTTCCATTTTTATATATGAATAGCTTTGAATTTTTGAAATTTAACCCAAAAAATTAATATTCAAAATTTAATTTGTTTTAAAAAAATTTAATTTGTTATAAGCAATTGTAAATTTCATTGTTTTTTTTAAATGGCAATGAATTTTTGATTTTTTTTTCAAAAAAGTTATTTTTTGTCAACATCTGTATACTTTTGAATTTTTTGGAAAATGGATATGGATTTATGAAATCTTTTAACAAAAAAAAATAATTTTTTGCCAATAGCTATGAATTTTTGAAATAGTTTTGAAAATGGATATGGATTTATGAAATTTTTACACATAAAAGTTTTATTCTTTATTAATAGCTGTGGATTTTTGAAATATTTTTGTATAAAATTTTAATTTTTAGCTTTCGTTTCAAAAAATTCCAAAATCCACCCCAATATAATTCTGGGGACAACCCTGCTATTAGATGAATCAAATAAACCCAAACCCCACTCAGTCTCTACACGTGATATATGTTAGTATGTCAATCACAATTCTACTCTGACTCCAACAACAACATATATTTATAACTCCACAGCAAATATTTAGAGTTATTTTTAGATACTAATGATTTCTTAACAAGAATAAATGATAAATGAGAAGAAATCTGGAAAATAAAATGATTTATGCAAAACATTAAATTTCATATGACCTGTTAGTAGGTTCATGTTTAAAATTTTGAAACACAACTTACATCATCGTCAATTCATTACTAGAATCAGCCTAGACCGAGCTTTAAGTGAGACGGATCCATCGATTTAGAACGAATTTTTATTTGAAACAGGTACAAATCAAACTTCTTTCAGGGACCAAATTAGTTTGGTCCAATAAAAATCATAGATCGAAGCCCAACACCATATTGTTGCAAAAAAACATTAAGGTCAAACTACTTGTATTGCGATGACGTCTTTGTGTTTTTTTTTTAAAAAGCCCAATAGGCTTTATTTACTATTCTGACAAACAAACATTCGAACTGAATATTGCACACTCCTTACTCATAACTGGTATGAGTTATTGAAAAAACGATAATAAGAAAAACCACCATAAAAATCACAGTTTTTGTCTTCCAAATTAATGACCATTGGCAGAAAAATTAGCTAATACGTCAAGTTCTTTCTCTATTACACCTTCCAAATTTGTTGGTATGGATTTCTTGTTACATCTGTAAGATTTATTTCAACTTGCACTTTACTGATGAAGGCCTCTACCTTAAAGCCCTTGGGAAGATTCGAATCAGTGGCCACTTCCCCATCAGTTTCTAAAATCGAGACTTTTAGTTTTCCTTTTAATTTTACTTGACACATGCTTACTAAGGGATTCACCCTGTTACATTCGTAGAAAATATGTGCTGACGTTTCTTTTTTTTTGCTACAGATTGTGCAGTTCATCGATGACGTCTTCTTAAATGTCTGTAAAAATAGACTTTAAAGAGTTATAGAAAATAAACGTCCTTTTAACAAATGAAGAGATGGATTTGAGGGTGTAAATGATATAATAAAATTCCATTTATGTATATCAGGATTTCTTTCTTTGGATACGGAGGGAGAGGAATGTTTTGTAGACTTGAAAGGATTTATATCCTTAAATATATGTACCTTGAAGAAAAATAGAGGGCTCTAATTCATTTTGAAGTGACACTTATAACCCTCATCCTTGACCTATTAAAAAATGCTTCTTTAGGAGTTTTTTATGTTTATAAGTATGTACTTGATTGACATAATTCTTTAGACTCTTTTCTGGACTCCCATTATATATATAAATATATATTACAAAAGTTCTTTGCAAAATACCACCCTTTTAAAATAGTAAATAGTCAAATCCATGGTTTTATATATTATACATTATAAAATTAATTAATATTATATCAATATTTTTATTTGTATTCTCTGACCCACACTCTCAATCGGTGTTACATACATTATACAAAGTAAAATTGTGGACTTTTTGATAGCAAATAAAAAGAGTAAACTTTTGAAAGACTAAAACGTTGAGGCCTCATCATAGACTTCTTCATTTATATATCTTCCTTTTCTCCAAAATGATCTTCTTTAGCTGTAACCATGGCCTCCAACCTAAGCTCTAAAATCTCTACTGTACTTCTTTATGAAGGTCTCGGGTATTGCTGCCCGCTGGTGTCGACTGAAGCCTTGAAGTTATCCAAATTTCGGCGAAGGGTAAGAATGGCTCTCTTCTTGACAACACTTCAAAGTGTATAGTCAAGGAAATAACAGTCTGGGTAGGATGGTTGACAAACCGACGTTTATGATTTAACCAAGTCAACGATTGAGATCAATCTTTTATCAAATATGGCCTGGGTTGCTGTTAAAAATAGTTGTCGATGTTGTCGAACAAAAGAGGCCTTTCCTTCCCAAATCCATCATATTCTTTCTCAGAGTCCAATCCCTGATATTGAGAGCTTTAACATGCTGACTCATCGACTTGACCAGACTTCTAGGGATTGCAGTGTCCTTATCCTCCATGATACCGATTTTCCAACGTCTACCGCTTCCAGGGACCTCTCATGGCTATGAACTGAAGCTAATACGATTTTAATCTTGTACACAAGACTCCGGGAGGACCTTGTGACATTCATGATCTCCTCGATACTCACTCGATGTCTTCTATAGTATTTAAGCAAAGTTGGTCTTTTCGTGGATGTCTAATAAATCCAGGTACTTATGGTTGTTGATGAGCGAATTCGGCTTGTATAACTTAACTAACCCTCCAAAAATATACATTGTACAATTTTGATGTAAGTTTATGATGTCTCTGCGTTTTTCTCTAATCAGTGACAATCAGTGTAGATTGGTTATATAAGAATGAGCTCATGGTAAGCTGTACACACTTGAAAGTAATTATAGAAATTTATATTGCTAGATGAGAAGAATTGGTCTCAAATTGTGTAACACCCCCCTAATATTCCGCCTTTTTTCTGTTTCTTATCGTATGAAAGATTGCGTGAACCACTTAAGGTAACGACGTGACAAGTTACTAAGAGATTGTACAAGTTATTTTACACGTATACGGCAATTTCAGATTATTCCACTCATCATAAAAGCTGTTTTAAAAAATATTGTTTAAGTTGAAACGAATCGCCGGTCTTGCTAAAATGCAAACCCAAAACGGATACAACTTTCATAGACGAGTGCACCAAATAATCGCCCATTTTGTAGATAAAATACTTTGTACTACATACAAATATTCAGCTGGTTTTTATAATATTCATCCCTGTTTCTCCTAAAAACATAAATAACTAGAATGAGTACTCTATAGAGTTCAAAACCAGTTGGATATTTGTTTGTAGTATCTCTATTTGTTATCACAGTTATGGTCGATTATTTACGTTTTGTGTTGCATTGACCTTAGACTTCTGAAAATTTCCTGGGCTCTTACCAGGACCATATATAATCTTCGTACAAAGTTTGATCAAAATATATCGCTAACGTTTTGCGTAATCTTAGTGATTAAAAGACAAACCATAAACCTCGTTTCAACTTCGTTGGTAAAGGTAAAAACGTAACAAATATTTAAAAAAAAATGAATATGGAAAAGGTGAAAGGATTTTAATGGTATTTAATTTGAATTTATACAATAACTAAGTAAAGCATAGTATAATATATTCCTATGTTATTTAATACTATTTTTAAACTAAATGGCTTTGAAATAATTGAAAATGCCCAAAGATCTGATATGTTGTCGTATGAAGTCCAGTTTTTGAATATTCACTCCATGTCAACAATGAAAATATATAAGGACACATTTTCGAAGAAAATTACATATTGATTATCACTCATCAGTCATTAGTACAAAAGAACTTTTAGCTCTACAGCAGTACACATAGGTGCTTCAACAAGTACATGAAGATAAAAAAAAAACCAAACTTTTTTTGCGTTTTGGAAGGCAATACATACTTAATCCTGGTCCATACTTTGCCATTGTGACTAAAAATAATATGATATTTTATGTTAAAAATAAGTAAAAATATCAGTAAAATATTAATCAAAATAACAAGATATTTAAAAAAATAACAATCAAAAACAAACCATTTGGCAAATAAAGAAGCAGACATTGAAACAAAGGAATGTAGACACAATCAAGGCTTTACAGGATCATTCTATTAATGTTTGATTTGATGTTGAGTGGTTTCCTGATACTCGTTCACTTCTTTCCTGTCCTTGCTTATTCCTCTTAAGTTGTCATTAAAAATTACAGAGTCGGACATGGTTCAGGAGGGCTTTAACATCTCTAAAATACCTTCTCCTGCCCCTTTTTTGATGATTAGACTCATCATCAAAAATGTATTTAATGCTATAAATTGTTTGTCTGCACTCAACCAATCATGGAACGCGCTATCTAATCTTTCAAAATGTGCTAGGTGTGAATATGGAGGCGTGTCCACCTGACCCTTTGTTAGTTTAATTTTGAATCCAATTCAGTTGGAAATAAACAAGTACTGAGTAATAACTTATACACTCATTTTCCCCCAAAATGTAAGATATGAACATCTTTTACTAGGCTCTTTCTTATTCATTATGAAACACAGTTAAAATTATAAAAGTAATCCCAGCAATGGTGGTGTCCATAATTTTAAAAACGCTCTCCATTTATTCTTCAAAACGAGAGGGATTCTGCTAAGGCTCAAAAGAAATTATCATGTAATATGAACTATCTTTAGAATAGGAGATGTCGGAGAAGGAATGTTTATATCCAAAAGAGGTAAGAGCCCATACTTTGTATATAGTTGCTGACGCTACAATATAATCATCTTTTGTAAACAAAATAGCATTACAACACTATTATTCTATATTTGCCAAGAAAATTAAAGTCCTACAACCAATTGTGCCATTTAATCTGAGGTCGGCTACGATTTTAGTATCGTTGTGGAGGAAGTGTACTCAGGCCATCACACTGAATCCTTTATTTAAACAATTGAAATGAAGGAAAATCAGAAGAAGCATTTACAAAGTAATCGAAACTTTTAGTAGTACACTTCTTACATCTGCAAAAAATGGTCTACTCATTGTAAATTATCCGGTTCCCTAGAAGTTGCAAATAAATTTTATAAGAAGAAATTTGAAGAATGCCCTTTTTGCTATATAATGGAGACTGCTAATTGTTTCTTGTGGGGGGAGTGTTCTCTTTTAAATATAATATAGAGAGACGTTCATTGGGTTTTACAAGCTCTAAAATGATGACTCTTTGATCCTATTTATCGGAACAGAGAGTCAAGAAGTTAATACTCTCCATAAAAAAGCACATTAAACTTTTTCATACGATTTCATTATGACATAGGGGATAATGTATTTGTTTAATTGTATAAGCGTGTTTCTTTTTGCGTGTGTTAACTTCGACTTTGCTTAAAATTTGGAAATATATAAATGCCAAATAAAGGTAAAGTAAAACATTATGTTTATAGACAAAGTTGGTACACTGTACATAACTTTTTGTTATTAGAAAATACTGAAGTATCGATTTTTATCCAACTAATTTTTCAATAAACGACAAGATATTATAAAGCTAGGGCTGGTATTAAATATTAATTGGAGTCAAAAATATTTTGCAGAGCAAAATATTATTATGAAAAGAACAGAAGGAGACGAGTCAATTGAAGTATACTCTTGCATATACATAAAAAAAAGTAATTATCTAATGCGTAGGAGAAGTATAACTAAAATGATTATGGATTAAATTAGAATATCGTAAAAACAATGCCTTTTCTTGACATGTGACCATAATTAAACGGCCCTTTTTTTTTACTCTCATTAAAGACTTATCTAATTTTACATGTATGCCAAAATAAACAAACTGTTCTTGCTAATGACAGGAGGAAAGGAGTATAAGATAATGTAGACAACATAAAGAAAGGGCGGGCTTTTTTACATACTAATGAGGACATAATTCCTTTGTTCTAATATGATATGTAGCCATGTACATTATATATGGAGGAGCCCTTTGACTCATCATTCAAAACCGACATACGTAACAATAAGGGACATTATTAATCAATATACATTACTGCATTGCTATCATGCAAAATATTATGGAAAACTTCTTTGCGTGTTGCTAAATTTAAAAGATATTTGAACTTATTCGTTCTTGACAAAGAGTTTATGAAAGGAGAAACCGTGTGGTTACAGGGTGAGGACTCAAAAATTAGAATCCTGTTTGAGGCCGTCTGGCCTCAGTTCTATTGGTCTGATGATTTTGAATTGACGCCATTCAAAAAGCAGCTATTTGATGATTATTTTGTTTATGGTTGATCCAAAATGTCCGAGCAGTAAGCAAAACGACAGGTAGTGTTTGATTTCCTTCGCGCACTAGTCGTTCCCTGGGATTTGTTCTGAACAGGAGTAATGATTGTTTCTTGGTTGAATCAGGAGCTCAGGTAGAGGGAATCTTTAGGACCAAACATCTAGCTCAGGTCAAGGTCCTTGGCGTTCGCAAGCAGCAAAATACCTCCCTATTTATTCAAGGCCAACAAGAAAGTCAACACGGGCGTCACATACAAGGTCCTCAGGTACCATGTCTTGCCATGGGTGAAGAGCACATTACCCAACGACAAATTTGTGTTTACCCAAGACGGCGCCCTGGCACATACGTCCAAGAAGGTACAGTATTTCTGCTGGGAGAACATTGTTGCCCTAATGGGCGGAAGACTTCTGGCCTTCGTCCTTACCCCACGTGAACTCCTTGGGGTTCGCTGTATGGAGTGTCTTGGAGGGCAAGACGAACAAGACTTTTCACATAAATGTGAATGCCCTGAAGGCCGTAATCACAGAGGGGGTGAATAACTTGTCCTCGGATTTTATCAAGGCTAGCTGGGGTTCTTTCTGTGCCCGTATTGAAGCCTTCATTCAGAATAGAGTGGGACATATTGAATAAAAAGTGTAGGAAATGGTTAAATTACCATGTTTTGTTTGAAAATAAAAATATGGAGAAGTGAAATCGGGTTTTTAAATTTTCTAATTTTTGAGTTCTCACCCTTTAGTCGTGTGAATCGGTCCAAAAACTGAATTTTTTTCCTATTTGATCTTACGTGATTCTAAGCATATGTAGGTATGTTAACAACGTAGGGCGTGCTTTAAACATTTTCTTCTCTTGAAAGAGAGGGAAAATTGATATAAATATTGTGTACTATTGTTTAAAATATTTATTTATTTATTTTAATTTTCTTACATATTTAAATGTTTCAACAATCATTTGACAAATTTTAAAAAGCTGACGTGAACAATTTATGTGATATTGTATGTCAAAAAATTAATATAGAATCAAAGAAGCGGAAGAAATGAACTATTAATTTCTGTCGAAAAGTTCAAATGACTCTGTTGGCATCACTGAAATGAGAAGAAAAGTGTAAATCAAATAATAATTGTTATTGTCTTGAAATCCTTATTTTTTTTAATCGTTTAGCATACCACCTACATATTATATATCCAATATGAATAATACTTATTTATCAAAATACCATTTCAAATTGAATTAAAATATACAATCACATATGTATATCAATTTATTATAGATCCTTTTTTGACCAAATTTCTCATATGGTCCTTCGACGAAGTGTCCGTTTGGCAAAATGTTATTTGAGAAAATATTTTCGGCCTATTCTCCTAGACCCATCATGAACAAAACATATCTATAGGGACGGTTTTGGTTGGCCAGTAGGACACCCTCTATCTTTTCAAACCCGACAGAATCTCAAATTTTTAACTCAAAGAGAGAGATTTGAAAATCTGATAAAACCATTCAAATTTTTTTTGGCAACATTTCCTTATTATATAAATTTAACTTTCAGCCTAAATTTTAAATTTAATTATATTTTCAGTTGTAATACTCTTTTTAAATCCTATTGAGTTTTCACGAAATTCTACCGCCGAACATCTGCAGACAAGTCGTTTCGGACGTTAAGCAATCACTATAGAATCTGTCAATACCACATTTTAAATAAGACCAACACAGAGTATTTTTTTATCCAGACCAAACTTCTTAAAAGGACCGAACTAGCTCGACCCATTAAAGATCCTATAGGTCGTAGATCTATATAGCTGTTGCTATTGTACATAGTTCAACACCATTTGCAACCTTCCAAAAAGAGTATTGAAAAAGGGTCAAAATAAGTGTGTTGGTAGTGTGACAATTCTTTCCGACTATGGAATTGTTATTTAATAATTAATTGTTGGGAATTTGGGACAGTTTCTCAACAAGAGTTATTTTAAAAGCAGAAAAATTAACGGCATTATTGAGTTGTATGATTTGTTGTTTTATTGATTCTTGCTTCTAACTAGCATCGGGTTGTTGAACTTGAATTAAGTCTTATTAAACTGTGAACGCCCTTAAAACATCCCCACATGTTTTATACGAATGTAAGCCCTCCAGCCATTATATGATACATTGGACAAATCAACCGGTGACTAAAGTGCCGTTGAATCAGACAATATATAGGTCTTAAGCAATATGAAGGAAAGATCGGAGGATCTCTCGGACGATAATGAGATGAAAAGTGAAAAAAAATTCCACACTTCTTCATCTCCAGAGCTTTTCTTCCCCATCTAAACAAATGGTTTTAAATGAAGTGACTAGAGAAATCCTGATTTACATCGTAGTTTGACCTGCCATCAATGCAGACAAAAAACAATGGACACTCTGAGTTAACGGTCGAACGACAAATCATTCACCTTTTTCATTTTATTTTTAATATTATGTTATTTTAGTTTTACTAAGAGACTATAATTTTTATTTATTAGTATTATAAAACGGATCCCTTAGTCTCCGAATACTCTAACTTCCTTATCCGCATAAAGTTTTTTTTTAATTTTCTGCCCCTTTGTTATTTTATTAGATGATAGAATAAAACAAAGAATTGTCCAGGACTTGAGATTGGATAATGACTCTCTTTTGGCTTTCTTCCTTTTTTAAAAGAAAAGGTTGAGTGATTACAATTTAAATAACTTTGTAAAGTCCACCCTTTTTTCTCTCTTAGAAATGACAATTTATTAAATTTTTTTATATCAAAAAGTTTGCATTACTAACTGTTGTATGTTTCTAATTATTCTTTCCTAGGTTGCAATTAAACGAATGAAGCGGAAATACTACTCCTGGGAAGAGGCTATGAATCTTCGTGAAGTCAAATCCCTCAAAAAATTGAGCCATAACAATGTTGTTAAACTCAAAGAAGTTATTCGAGAGAACGATACACTATACTTTGTTTTTGAGTACATGAAAGAGAATCTCTATCAACTCATGAAAGAAAGATATGATCATGGTGATAAAATATTTCCAGAGTATAATATTCGAAATATGATTTATCAAGTAAGTAAATACAAATGCTAGCCTAATCGTATATAACCATATAAATCTTTTGCGTGTTCGTTAAGAAGTAACCTAAAATATTATGTTGCACATAAAATAAGAAATTAACAATGACGTAACGCATTATCGCATGTCTTCATAATTATAATTATAATCTAACTTTTTCTTATGGAACTGCAGTATGAAAAAGGTCAAGAAAGGGAACGTTTCAGAGTTGATACATATGGAATGTGTCAATATAAAAGCGAAATGGAATTGTTTTCGTGGAAATATACCAATTAGTTAATATAATACATTAAATTATCTTCTTTAAATTAAGGCTACGGAGTCGGAACATAAAATGTCCAACTCCGATTCCAGTATTTTGAACACTTTCGCCCCGCAACATTTTTTTATTATAATATTTTTCGTAGCCTACCAGCGCCGGTTTACCCGGCTTTGCCGGGACTTTAACAAATTAAAATTAATTAAGAATTCTTCTGTTTAATATAAAACAAAAATAAAGACCGTCAAATTTTCAGAATTATTTTCACTGCTTGTTGGTGTTGTAGCCTTTTTTTCAAAGGAGATTATAAGGATTAGGGACGAAAAATATTCCAGTTGTAATTTTTGTTCTCTCATCTTTCATATTAGTGTCAAAAATCCCTTGTTTTATTCTTTCTACTAATTTTTCTTTTTTAAATTTTATAATCTCCTTCGAAAAAAAAAAAAAAAAAAAACCAAGAAAAGTGTGAACTGATCCGTACAATTATGAAGCCAGTATATTTCTTCAAATTTTACGTTATTTATCTTTTGTTTTATATGAAGCTAAGTAGTCCTTTGTTTGTCAAAAAATTCATTCATAGAAAAATGCTATTTTAATGCAAAAATAGACTACCTAAAAGGTCAAAAACTGCATCCTGAAGCATTTTTGGAGCCTTTAGAACCTACATGAAAAGTTTCAGCAAAATCTAATAATTGGCTTTGGCGTGATTCCAGGACATACACACACAAAGATATTCATATTTAATTTATACGCAGTAATGAAAATCTGGTATATTTGTTAATGTAACGTCATGTACATTATTCTTTCTCTCCTCCAAAAAATTCTTCAAATTGTCAGGACTACCATGTTAATTTTCGGTTTCTTTATTCACTTGCCCATTCTACACTGGATATTCATAATTATAGATATACAAATGTAGAGTTCTGTCAGTCCTGATGTAGGACTAAGGACTCCCGTCTAGTTCAGCCTTGGTCCGGTCCTCAAACTTATAAAGTTTGGTCCTGGATGACCTCACTCTACCTTATTTTTATTTTTTTTTTAATCAGTTCTAGTACTGACAATTCGAAGGACCAATAGTCTTAAGGACCGATCCCAAGGACTGATATCACCAGTCATAAGAATGGACTGGACTAAACCGAATAAACATCCACTACAGGGGCGTCCGTAGGGCGTGGGCTTGAGGGGCCGTAGCCTTGTCTCCCAAATTAAGGCATTTTTGAAAATTTCCCACAAAAGATTCAATTTTTTCGAAAAAGGCTATATTGATTTTACCTTTTTTTTCAAAAAAGGTAATAGTTCATATTTTCTCACCAAGCCCCGGTCCAAGGGAATCCTGCGGACTCCCTTGGACTGACACAGCACTAGATATAATATGTAAGTACTAGTGAATGTAGAGACTGTAAATGTATATTTATTTTATAGCTATAGGTAGTTATTAAAAGTATTTAGTAAATAACAGAATGAACAACAAAAGAAATGTATCAAAAGTTTTTACTTCGACTTCTTGCTAGTTCATTTATAAGTTTTATCCATAATTTATGTACTCATATCCATGGAACAACAATGCACACACCTTCTTATTGCAAAGTTAAATTTTACACGGTTGACATTCACTATGTATTAGCTAGAATAATATGTCATGAACTAGCATGGCTAGAAACTACGCTCTGCGCAACATAATAATTTATATTTGAGAGATGTTCAGGAATTGGGATTGTATCAACTATAGACTATAGAGAACGTATAAAAGCCGTTTAAAATATGCATGGCGATAACATAAAAGCAGGCTGGAATTTTTTGGATAAAACAAATAAAATTGTAGAATAAGTTTTTTACTTGAATGCAAAACCAAAGAGGATTTTTTAATGAGTCAAATACAATATTAAACCACTGAAAAACCGGTCATCAAGTTATTAATATGTTTGATATTTGTTTACATTTTACGATGAATATATTATATACAAGCTCAATCAATTTGGATTGTGCTGTATTTAAACTTTAAATCGAATTTTGATATCATCAATATAATCCATTTCAGTTAGTTTGGCTTTTTTCTTAATCAGCTAATCCCTTTCTTCTTTTCGTTATTCAAGCAACTTCAATACTTATACTCTCTTCTTCAATCATAATTTTCATGTCACATAGTCTCAGAATCTTTTATGATCAGTGTCATCAAATAACTGATTTTTATCAGGTTCAGTTAACCTTAAAAATTGCAGCTCCTAGGAACTAAATCACTTTTTTGAATAAATATGAACTATAGTACTCATATCAACGGGTATGCTTATCACACTGCCGCAAGTATCCAAGCATGCTTTTAGGTTATTGCCACACATATGTAGAGTAAACTGTTTTTTTATTTTTACCTTTCAAGTCTCATAATTTTAAAGTACTGCATGCCTATAATTTATGACCATTTAGAAAAGGGAAAACACAACTTTACGAACAATCAATTTAAGCTTAAGATAATTCATAAGTTAAAATTACAAAAATCATAAAAATTTTTGTGGCCAGAAACGGAGTTGGTACAAATTTTCTGACTCCTATTTCTGACTCTGCAGACTTGCATTAAATGATATTAACAAATTTTAAAATGCAATGTTAAACAAAGAAATAGATTGAATTTCATTTAAAAAAATAATTAATTAAATCATTAAATTTTAAATGAGAATCATCATAAAAAAGCTGAAAGCCTTACTTTTATTTCTCATTATTAGACTTAGAATTTGTGAGCCCAATCGGTCACAAAATTCTTCATTTTGACCTTAGATATGAATTTGGGAAATTATTTTACAAAAAAAAGTATTTTTTTAAACAGTCGATTTTTGAAATTTTGTTTTAAAAAATTAAATTTTTTGAGAATAGCTGTGGAATCTTATTTTTTTTTTTTCTAAAAAAATTAATATTTGAATTGTTTTTCTAAAAATTTAGTTTTTGTAAATAATGCAAATTTTTGTAATTTTTTCAAAAAAAATTTAATTTTTGAAACTTTTTTCCCATTTTTTTTTCTAAAACAGTTAATTTTAAGGTCTTCATAATGTCCAAGGTGGTCCTCCCGGCGTGGATTTAATAGTCTATGAGGGGTCTTCTTGCCTTCATCGTGATAAATACATAATTTTGTTAATAATATGTATATCAATCAAAGGCTTAGAATTCTTCCATTCAAAAAAAAAAAAATAATAATAATAAAAGCATTTATACATATAAAAAACCTCATAATAAATAATACCAATTTATTAAAGAACTTTCTTCATTTCAAAATACCTTTAAACTATTTATGGTAAGGATATATAATGAGTGTAATTATAAAGAAATTTGTAGAAATTTATAGACCCTAATTATCTTATTGAACATTGACAAACCATTTGTATCAGCTCTCAATAATAAAAATAATCGCTTTTTAATTGAGACTTACAGAAATAATAATTTTATTTTTCTTTTTTTCCCCCAAGGTACTTCAAGGTCTGGCATTTATGCACAAACACGGATATTTTCATCGAGATATGAAGCCCGAAAACCTTCTTTGTACGGGCCCAGACGTTGTCAAAATAGCAGATTTTGGATTAGCACGAGAAATTCGTTCTCAACCTCCTTATACAGACTATGTCTCTACTCGCTGGTATCGCGCTCCTGAAGTCCTTCTCCGTTCAACTCAATACTCTGCTCCCATTGATATATGGGCAGTTGGATGCATCATGGCAGAGCTCTACACCTTTCGACCCCTTTTCCCGGGTAACTCTGAAATCGATGAAATCTTTAAAATATGTTCTGTTCTCGGAACACCGGATAAAAGAGATTGGTCAGATGGCTATAAACTTGCAAATGAAATGAACTTTAAATATCCTGCATTCGCCCCAACACCTCTCTCCTCCATTGTTCCAAATGCTTCAAAAGAAGCAATTGATCTCATGACGGATATGTTACGATGGAATCCCGCGAAACGACCTAGTGCCTCAACCTCTCTACGCTATCCTTACTTTACCCAACACATTAATCCAAACACTGGGATTCAAAAAAATATTGTACAAACATATGGAAGGAAGTCTGGAGCGATTTTGGAGGGGCGTCGATCCCGATGGGGTGGTAATGAGAATGAGGATAGGGAATTTAATGATTTGTTTCACAAACAAAATCCTCCAGGATATCATAATGGTCATCATGGGAACAACAATGCTAAAACTCTGGGCGAAAAATTGCCCTCAATTAATAATAACAATATGCGCAAAAGTGCGAATGCACAGCACTCAAGAGTCCCTCCCGTCAATTATAGTGGGAGTAATCGAAGCTCTCCTTCTGGAAGTGGTAGTAATAATAACAATAGCAACAACAATAGTAATGGCAGCAATGGGATACAGAGATCCCCTAGTGCAGGACTGAGTGGAAGAGTGGACTGGAAGGCAAAGTATCTTAAGTAAAAGGAAGCTTATTTTTCATCAACCTCATTCTGTGATAACTTTAACTTACTTAAAACAAAAATAAATTTATTGAATAAAGATTGACAAACACTTTGGGTAAACTATGAAAAAATTTATCTAGTTTGTATTATGAGCAGAAATATACGCTGTAAGTTTACAAGAGACTTAATGAATATGTATATATTTTTTGTATGATATTCTTAAAAAGTTGACTAATAATACTGATTATTGATTCATAAACCCCTATGCAATGTATTATTGTATTTTTATTTGAATATATATATATACTGTACATATATAGATAATGATTATTTGCCTACCTGCAATTTAAGAATGATCGATATCATCTTAATTGACAAATTTATGCCTAATTCGTAAATAAAAATTAGTCAATAAATATATGTATTTATATAAATTATGCTAATTTTATTTTCCATTTCATCCATGATCCAGGAGGATACGTCTTTTAAATGAAGGGGTCTAGGAAGTGTTGTGTCGGTCCTAATTTATTCGGTCCAGTCTTAGGACCGGTCCCTAACTATCGGTCCTTGGAATTTTTCATAAAAATATCCATGGCTTATTGAGCCAAATAAGATATATGAATTATGTATTAAGATTATTGCACATATCTTGCAAAAGTATTATATTTGTCATTATAATATACATAGTATAATACGAACATATTCTTTTGGTACTTAGTTATATAATTTATTCTATTATTATGCAGAATAATTAAAAGGAGGAAAACCACCTTCAATTGACGTCATGAGGGATCAATTTTACCTTATTTAAGGAACAACAAGCGGGACTGGATTAAATGGCACCAGAATGGACTGGACCGTGGTCCTAAATAAGTACCAACACAACACTAGCTCTAGTTAACACTGTCGATAACACGGGTCTTTGACCCAGATCCGAAGAACCGGGGCACAGAAAAAGAAAATGTAATGTCTGAAAAGATCTGAGACTTGAACCTACTAGGGAACTTGGATCTTTTTTTGGATCTTAAAAAAAGATCTTAGTGATTTTCTACATCTTAAAAAAATCCTAGTGATTTTCTGGATCGAAAAAAAAGATCCTAGTGATTTTCTGGATCTTAACAAGCTTATAGTATTGCTAAATAAAGAGGTTTTGGATCCGAAGTTCTCGAGTGGGGTAGAAGTAAATTGGGGTTCTCATTTACTCTATGTAATAATCTAAATTATTTTTATAGCGTAGAGAAATATGCACTAAACAACTGCTTACTCAACAATGGTTAGAATAAATTCAAAGCAATAACAAAAAAAATATCCCTTTTTTAAAGGCATATTAAAAGTTACTTTATTTCCATTGAATAAATACAAATTATTCTAAGAAAAAATGTTTAAACAGTATCTCATGTCCAATTTATATTTAGTTTCAAGTCTAAGCCAATGAGTTCTAATCATAGGGATAAAATATAATCGAGGTGGGCTCAAAAAGTAAGGTATTTTTTAGATATTCATCAATATTCATGTAATCCCTTTCAACGGAATCCCTCTCAGATACTACAATACATTTGTACCAACACTTTTTCTGATACTAGAACCACGTCTCATAAGCACTTCTCAGTATAACCTTATGCTTGTCCAGCGAAACATTCTTTATCTCATCAATCGTTACAAATCTTCGTCTTTTCATAGGTCACTTCTGTTTTGGGAACATGGAAAAGTCACAAGGGGGCAAATCCTGGTGTTTGAGTCATTGCTGTGATACTATTTTTGGCAAAAAATCTCGACGATTCTTTTGTTCAAAATTAAGGAGTTTCCGAACAAACTTCTCTGACACTCGTCTCATGCCCAAAATGTTCGAAAAAAAATAAAATATGGCACGAGCCAATCGATATGTCAATATCCTCAGTAACTTTTCTGATAGTGATTGGACTGTTTTTATTTTTATTGACGTGCTTGGACGTCCAGAACGAGGCTTAACATTGGCATCTTCCTGGCCATCTTGGAAGAGTTTGTACGACCTGTAAATATCTTTTTTATAATTAAAAGTTTCACCTTATATATCATTATCAACATTTCAAGTGTTTTTGGAGAACTTAATTGCTTAAACATTAAACTTGATGCAAATTCTTTGATCCATGTTATTTAATAGCAAAAAATCTCCAAACCCTCAAATGCTTCTAACCGCTATGCCTCTCACAAACAAACTTAGCATATTATATAGCTGAAATATCAAATATTTGTTCGTGGTGAGTTTACTAACATACAAAAATTGAGAATATCAAATGTACCATGTCCGCAAAATTTGATAAGTCACCTTACTTTTTGAACACACCTCGTGGAATAATGATGTGAAAAAGTAGTTGACCCCGTCAAAAAAGAACAAATACTTTATATACATATGTTTTTAAAATGTTTATTTTAATAATAATAATTTATTACCATAATTATATAAATTTAGAGGTATCAATAGGTTAATAAATATTTTTGAGCAGATTATTGTATGAATTATATTGATATTTTATTCCAATTTTTAAATTTAAATATAATTATATATAGGTTTTCAATATATGAATGATGGATATTGGAGAATATTTTGACTATAATTCAATTCCAGAATCAATAATCATAGATTCTTAAAACAAATAAGGTTTTGGAGCATGCTTCAACCTTTAGTCCCTTGAATTTTCTCGCGCTCACGTTTACCCAAATGATATATAAACTCTACGTTCTTACTAAAATATGAAATTAACACGGTAGATCTATGAGACTATTTATATCAGACTGTAACACCAATTAATTAACCTTAAAAGGAATCATTCAAAAAAGTATTAATGATCCTCCTGATCTGTGATACAAATATTCAGATTTATGATAGACCTATAATATAAATTAGTACTAATATTAAAACACTTAAGTGAAAAAACATATATGGTCCTTGTTGGGATATTCCTCAATCTAGTTACTGCTCTAGATGTACAATTATAGGCCACACAAGTCAGCATGTTCAACTTGGGACTATTTATTCATCTTATTTAATAATATACATCTGTAGTAATACTATTTAAGGGTTTTAGGTGATGTAATGACAAATAGATTTAAATTATGTATTTAATTTGAAAAAAAAAAAAAAAAATGTTGGATCTAATAGCAAAAATACTACTTTTTCGAACATGTTTGTCAACTATCAATTTTCTCTTGTCTGTTGTCGCAACGTCAAAAAAATTTCCTTGCTTTTACTCAGTTTCTCTATGATCAGTATCATCACTCTATTTATTTTTATCTATATGGTTCTAATATTATCTGGAAGAAAACTAGATCAAATTAAACAACCTGTTGAGGTGAAAAACAATATTTTTATTAATGATAAATGGAACTTGGTGAACTCATATTCACTTTGTAAAATTATAATTAATAATTACAATAATTGTCGTAGTTGTAATTTTTTTCAACATCCCGTAGTATTTTAAGCAACTCCTCAATCTTTTGACAATATTTGAAATCACATAAATGTGTTCTTGAGCAAATAATAATAGGTTGACTGAATGTATAGAATACAAAATGGAAGTAGATTTATGTTAAAAGGTTTCCCAACAAAAAAATCTCAAAAATTATTAAACTAGTTATTAATACTGATTACCTTCAAAAATAAAGTATCAACTTCAGTTCGTATTTGACCTTGATCATTATACAGTAAGTTTCATTCAAATAATGAATTAATATAAAATATTATTCTTCGATTGATCTACAGATAATAGTGTGATTAATTCATAAAGTCAGTAGAGTCCAGTGTATTTTCACAATTAGGCAAATGGATTCAGAGCCACGGTCACGAAATATTACTCCAAACTATATATTAGGAATAGTTGATTCTAAGAAATGTGTAGTTTTAATTGAACTGTTTATGTTGAGATATTTTGGTATTCGAACACATTGTCTAAGCTTTTAAGTCCTTGTCAAGTATTGAGTCTTCCAAATAGAAGTTTGAATAAAAGCCGAGTCTGAAGCCTCAAATTCAAGTCTCATTTCTGGTCCAAATATTCATAAAAGATGTTTCTATCAAAAAAAAAAAAAGAATGATTATATAGAGGCAGAGAGTAATTACATTTATACGAAAAGTTCATTTCCGAAATAAATCAAGTTTCTTATAAATACTTTATCTAGTTCATAAAACTTAAACAAATAGAATTCTGGAACATAATCATTTAATATGAACTATTTATATATGATGTATTCATTATACTTTTCAATGAAATCCTAATTTACAATTTAAATTATAAACATACGATGTTATTATGAAGTGAAATCAAATTGAAAGAGTTAATTAAATTTGTAAGAAAAATATCTTATGTTTCTTAGAATAAGGAAGATTCATTTTAGAACGGAATATTTTAAAAGCTCACGCAACCTCAACCATTTTTTGTATTTTTATTTTCAAGCCATGGGATATATCTAAAGAGCAAACTAAAAACAATATATTATCCACAAGGTAGTGTGACTTACTGTAGCTTTAGTTAAAATAAGTATTGATGGCTTGAGGGCGATAGTGTTGCGTAAAACTGTGGTGCCCCCACCTCCCTGTATGCTTGAGTAATTATAACTTAAAAAATTTATAGTTAAATTAATATTTCATATATGTCAATTTGATATTTTTAACTTGTATGTATGCCATCGTCTTGTGTCCATGGGTGCTCGAGCGAAGGATCCTTGTAATTCCTTGAAATAAAAGCATATGTCTTAAATGACGGATTGCTCTGAGATGAGAATACGTTAATGGTTTACTCTGGAGGCAATCACCAACCTCTGTGTTATGTAAACAACACTTCAAGCCAGAAGATCTCCAAGTGGCAATACAAACTCTAGCTTTCGTGGGGGGAAAAGAATATCCGGATATAGAAAGAGATGCAGTCTCATCCCCTTTTCTTTGGTCACAAATAAGTAAAATCCGGTTGAGGAAAATCATCGTTTGATCAACATTGAAAATGGTGCAAGTTTAAAGTCTTTAAATCTTCCTATGAAATTTTAATTTATAAATCCGTACCTTTTTATAGAATGGTAACATAATTACTGAGCGTATTTTAAGTCCAACACAAGACGAAGATGACCCATCAGATCCGTTAACAACAAATAGTTAATATGTTCTCACTACCTGTACCAAAGAAGACCTCCTTCGACCTATATTATGTATCCCAAAATTTTTTAATAATCCATCAAGTAGATTAATAAAATAATATTTATCATGGGATATTCTATAGAAGGATACTACAGATGTATTTTAAATCAGCATCGGTTGCCAGATTGGTATAGAAACTATGTCTGGGATCCCGACAACTTGGCCTCTGAAGTCACCGTTTCGTTGATAAGAGAAACTACGCTTTATTAGATCGGATTTCCTCCCACCTGTCCTTGTGCCTCGTTTGTTGAGTTCTGTTCTCAACGCCAATAAAGTCCAGTTTGAATGCATAGTGTTGAAATGACTATTTTATTTACTAATTCTCACTAATATTGCAATATTCAAACAAGAAATCAAATAGACTTCAATCAACTAATTTGAAATTACCCAGAAACAATGGATTCGAAAATAAATAACTGCATTTCTACTCCTAATTAAAAAAAAAAAAAACAATTATACGTTAAATACTAAATAAATAAATTGAAATGGATTTCAGGATACAAAAATAGAAATAAAAGGATCATTTCGTTATTTAATATATGTCAAATATGAACATTAAAAATAAATGTCAAATTGATAAGTTAAAGTCCTGAGTATCCAATTCAAAAAGGCTAGAAAATTTACTAGTTATTTCTTTACATTGCACAAGATATCAGAGAGCCCACTATAGATGATATTGTGTTTAGATTTCTATTAATTTTATGAAGATAAATTCTTTATAGTTGTTTACTGATGCCGTGTCATTATTTAGGAGCTTGAAAGTCATCATTCCTCAATCAAAATTATCTTGACTTTTGTGAGAAAAAGTGATGGTCACTTTTCTCAACTACGTGTCAATGAGTAATTCATGCATGGACTTATATTATTTATCTTGGTGAGTCAGTCCATATTCACTAAAGAAATAGATTCCCAGGATTTAACTTCTTTGACAAGGTTGTTCATTGACATGTTGGTAATTGTCTCCTTGATGGTGGAAAACAGAGTGTCCTATAGAGGATGAGCTGTTGATGTATTTCAGACTCAACGTAGCCTCAGACAAAATAATCCATTGGATTACTGGGGAGACATATTTCCATCCAAATGAAGTCATAGCAGTGTTCAGGCGGAGAACGGATCTGGGATCATCAGTCTTCAGAAGAGCCTACCAAATCTTTTGAATGGTCGGGACGGGGACGGCAGTCACATTAGAAGCCTTTTAGTTAAAAATCTCCATGTTTTTGTGGACAAAAATCATTGAGATGGAGCAACGGCGTTCCTCCACTATAAATTCAATCTTCTTTATATCTGTAGCAGTTGTTATTGTTTAGCTTTATAAGTATAAAGTAATCACAAAGACGTAAAAGAAGAAAAGTAACGCTCATGATTTATTGGGGAGTTTTAAATATAAATCCTTTTTCTACTCGGATAATAATGGATGACTGATATCGAAGTAATTCCTGCATATATCATCGCTAGTTAGGGTGAGAGATTTGTGTTTATTTCAGTTTTTTATAGCTACTTACAGCTCTTATAATAAACTGTCATGACAGCTAAGCTGCTCTCCCACAAAATATTCTTTAAATTGTCAGAGTTACAGCGTTTATTTTCGGTTTTTTTTTTTAATGGCATACCAGTAGGCCATATTTTATATAACTTTACGTATTGGTGATATCCAAGTTGATGTTTAGCCACCAGTTTAAGTTAGACGTTGTATTTCCAACTTGTAACTTTAACCATAATCCGCATGTTCATGACCTAGTGGTTTTTTTATCCATTTAAATGTAAGACGTCTTACTATATAGATGTTTTCATTCAAGGGCTAGCAAGCTAATCCAATGAAACGTCCTGAGAGCTGCGCTCCTCCCAAAAATTCTCCTAATGATGAGAGTGACCATGTTTATTTTCATTCATTTTAACATACTCGCGGATAATAATATTTTCTATGTATAAATTATTTACCAAAATGCTATACTAAAGTGTTGAAAAATATGTGTGTAAGTTTTTTCTTATTTCGTTAAATCTTTTTAAATTGTTCTCCTTTGCACATTTTTACTTATTCATAGATAAATTATTGATTTTAGTCTATAATAAATACAATATTTCCGTGAATATCTTTTTAAATATTGAAACTAACTTGTTGAACTGGATTTCAGGTGTTGAACACCCAACAAAATTAGGTTCTCACTTCCTCTGGACAGGCTCTCCAACTTCTTTATTTTCTTTGACACTCCCCGATATCTACATATTCGGAAGAATTGGATAACAATAATTTTAGGCTTTTTTATTCCATGTTTTTTTGTTGGAAAATTGTGTGATACAACAAATGTAACGTCATGGTCATCCATTTTTCAATTTGAATATGAGATGTTATATTATATTTTTATTTTTTAAAAGTCACTACATAAATAACACAATGGACCAATTAGGGAGAGGGATTTTGTACAAATGAATTGAAGCCAATAATCAAATTTTATCAATGTGTGCAAAATCCAAAACTAATTTCAGTTTTTCTCTCAGTCATCTGAATTCTGAAATATCTGGGATTATAGTAATCTGTTGAAATTATCGTTTAGAGTCATTTTTTACTCTAAAGCCAATCTCCAAATTAAAAGTAAGATAAAGTGTTTTTTTTATTAATAAAAAGAGTTTTGATTGATTCCATATCTTGTTTAAAATCGATATATTTCCATTTTCAGGCCGACAAAAAAAACAAAAAAAACTCTTCTTTAGACCCTCATAACTTATTTATAATGCATATCGATAAGGAATATCATAGAAAAATATTTTATACCTAATTAAAAAAAAAGAAAAAGAGATATATCTTAAAAATATATATTTCCAAGGATTTCAGTGGCCTGGCTTGCCTTTTCGCCCTGTCCAAAGAAAAAAAAAAAAATATTACGTATTTTCTCTTTGCTGGTTTCCATCTGTGACGTACGCTCAAACAATACTAAGTCATACAATCACAAGGCTCAGTTAATAGTTTTTTTTTTTACGAAATATTATCTTTCTAATACAATCCAAGGTAAACCGATCAGACTTATGCAACACCAGATCACCAAGACAATGAAGAAGTCAAACAAAGCCACGTATTTATTTCACCAGGACGGAGTTCTGGCCCAGTCTGCTAATATTGGACAAGAGTGTATGGGTTGCAACATGAATTTTTTGTCCAAGAACCTTTTGTCCCCTCAAACTCCATTGGATTACTCCATTTGATGGCAAATTGAGAAAAAGGTCTGCAATGTCCGCCAACCGAATATTGCTGTCCTGAACACGTCAGTTAACTAGTAGAGGAGGATTATGAAAAAAACCGACGTTGGCAATGAGAGGAAGGGGTTCCAGAGGCGGTTGGCGGCTGTCGTTGAGGCTGATGGTGGCCAGATTCATAATTAATAAGCATGTTAGAGTAAAACATATTATAAGATAACATTTTCTATGTACAACATCATTCTGATCAAGTATAAGTATTTTCATAAATACTTAGAGGCAGGTCTCAGTACTTTTTCTACACCCGGTAATTGTTGACTTTAAAAAAAAAATGACTAACTAGTTGTTGGACCTAGGTTTATTTCCTTGCTCTTATAGGTAGATAGGATCTAGATAGAAATATCAATTTGAATGATGTACCAACTGAAATATTAACCTTATTTGTTTCCATAATTTTATAATTAATTCCCCATAATTTTTAATAAGGATTATCAATTCGGGGGAATCCCGGAAAGATCGATAATTCATAGTCACTAGTTGAGACGAAATTACAATTTCATTGAAAACTATTCAACTTAATCTTAAAAAGTAAGCATAGGCAATGATTCTCAGTTCCACAGCAAGGATATGGAGTAGGTTTGGTAATTATTTCAACTTCTTCTTTCATAACTGATGGTAACCTATCTAATAAAACGTCATAATAGCTAAGGTGCTCTTCTCCCAAACATTGTATATACTGTGAGTGTTACTATGTTATTTTCGTTTCCTTTCTTACATGAAATAACTCTTACAACAGCAAATCTGTCCATGTCCATGCTAAGGCACTCGAATGTATTTGCAGCCGTCAGAATATTTAAAATAAAAGTGTTATTATAATCATACGACTTTACAATTTTAAAACAAAACTATTCTTCTTCGTCTAAAAAAGTGAAAGGTCCTTATTGTCCCAGTTTTACGGATCCTAGACAGTACGTAGTGGAATTAGTATTTGTTTCCTTTTTCCCTCCACCTTAGCACTTTTAAACTAATATTATAAAAGCTCGTGACTTGTGTTGTCTCCGTATTATTTATTCGTTCTATTCCAGTACATTCTTAGGACCGGTCCTTCGAACAGACAGAGTACCAGAACTGATTAGAAAGAGAAGAAATAAAGTTAACTGACGATATCTAGGACCAAACTTTATAAGTTTTTGATCAAGACTGGACCGGATACATTCTCTTCAGTCCTAAATAAGGCCTGGCACAACGGTAGTCATGACAGTAAATCAACTCTCCTCTCAAACATACTTTAAATTGTTTAGTTAACTTAGTTCATTTTCAGTTGTTTTATTTTTTTACAAAGCGAAGAAACTAACAGTTTACAAGGAATTTTTTGTTTTTAGCTCAATTACATTAAGTTGGATTGACTTAGATTCGTCACATTTACACACAACAAGTCTTTATATGTCTGCTATTGTTTGAATATATTTGAAGGTCACACTTTCAAAAACAAATATTTAATACCAATTCAAACAAACTCACATCAACTCACTCAAACACCTCATACATAACACTTGTGCGTCCACAATGGCTGAATGTTTGGAGAGGAGTAACTGTCAACAGATGATGGATAGATATGATTATCTTTTATCAAGATTAATAGAAATACAAGGTTATACCATAACGCGTGTACAACTGATGTTCGAATTCCACTACGCTTTTTAACATTGACGTCATAAACTATGAGTGGTTGTGTGTTTTGTCCAAATCTGCCTGTCTTGCCTAGCAGTCGGTAATATACATTAAATTGATAATTCTAGGAAGCCCAATGCCATGATGATCTAACCTTGTATTTCTATTAACCTTGGCTTTTATTTACGAGTGCTTCTATTTTCACGTTGGGGTCAAAAACTTTTCAGAGTACCCTCATACTTCCAGCTCATATTTGTTACATCTTAATTCAATGGGTTTGTTGGTCTGCAACAGCAGAATATCAGAGGCTCAGAAAGTTTTGGAATTCTTCCATTAAATTTATGAATAGTGTACTTTTATTATGTAATTTTTTCATATTGCATAAATTAATAAAATTATGCTATTGATATGAAGGTATGAATAATTAAAGGAAAGAGAGAGAGAGAAGAATAAAAAACCAATTTATATTTACTTCACTTCCCAGAATGTAATGAATATTAATAATACATATATTGTACACTTTTTTACAAGAAAATATGTAAAAATATGTATTACATATTCTAATATTTCAATTTTTTTAAAGTCAAGAATAAAGAATGAAATGATGAGAAGGAAAGTGAATCTCCAGGCTATTTGAATAAATTGATTAATTCTTTTTGATATGAGGAAAAAAGCAAGGAAATATTGTTCTTATAAGTTTTATAATAAAGCTACACTTTTTCATTTAGCATTCAATTTGTCTAGTAGGTTAGAGGGGGAAAGTAATTTCGTTTTCTTTGCTTTATTTCAAAGCTTCATAACATGTGTGACAATCGTCTGATTGAAACCAAGTATACTCCGTTCTTTGTGAGGGTAAAGCTAAATTTAGTATACGAAACTTTTCAAGACAGGATCATAGGTGACACTATTGAAATCATGTGCTATGACGCAACACATTGAAATGAAAATAAGAATGTTGGAGCTTGTAATTGTCCAAAAAATATTGGGAAAGAGTACGCACCTTGCGTATAGACACGATATTATAGAACATAAATATAAGTGCTCAGTTTTTTAATCTTCCTTGTGATCATCATATTATCTTGAGATTAAAATGTTCAAGACATTTATTTTTGGGCGATCCCAAGGTATGGAGTTGCAAAAATGATTATAAAAAGGCTTAGATACTTTTGTACATATATAAGTTGTTAATAAAAAAAGGGACCACGGAAGGACAATTCATCCAAATGAAAACTTCAAGATCTTATAAGGGAGTAAAGTGGACTTCTTCATTGGGAATGAGATTCCAGGATCGAAACAATAACGCCATCTATTCATGATGAGTTGATAATTTTAATATTTCAAAATGGGATCACTTGAAAAATACAAGTAAAACAAAAATCCATGGAGATGCATATTTTTTAAGATTATTTATTGAATATTTTTCTATAATACAAGCTATGATATTCCTCAGCACTATGTATTATAAATAGGTAATGAGGGTCTAAAGAAAAGTATCTATTTGTTATAATTTTTCCACTTTAAAATGGAAATATATCAATTTCAGAACAAAATAAAGAATCAATCAAACCCCTTCTAAATAATTTTAAAAAACAACCGCATTTAAATATGTTTAATTATTCTTACTTTTAATTTAGGGATTGTTTTAATGGTAAGAAATGACGATAATAGTCCCGAATTACTATAATGCCTGATATTTTAGAATTTAGATGACTGAGAGAAAAACTGAGATCGTTTTTGGATTTTGCGCTCAAATATAAATACATTTTTTTTTTGCTTGAATTCATTTGATCAAAATGAGTGTTCCCCTGTGTAATCTAGCAAATAGTGGAGTGAGTCTTATTAAAGAATATATTGGTTTATTAACATCTCATGAATCATAGCCTTTGGCAAAATGTCCGCTATGAAAATTGTCCTTCCACGAAATGTAATTCGGCACATTGTCCTAGAACCAAAATTGGTGTACATTCATTTTTCCTTTAATTTAAATTTTCTAGATTATTTGATAGCTTCGAGATGTAATGTTAACATAGAAATATGAAACATTACATGCACTGATTAAGTATAAGTAAACATTATAGTACTACAATTACTCCAAATAACCTTGGAATCTTGTGTGAAGGCCATACACATAAAGTATATTTCTATCTCTAGGAATCACTTGCTAACCAAATGCCCATTGAATTTAAAAGAATGTTTTGTCCATGAGCTATGGCAGAAAAGAAAATAAATTTACTCAACACCCAAGTACACACATTAGACCCACTCCTACCCTATATACATTTATGTCCTTTCAGGTCAAATGTTAAAAATTGAGTTATTACTACTCTGTTCAATTTTCGTGTTGAGCTTATCTTAAAGAGCATTAAAAGATTACTTGGTTCATTACTCTTATCATTATTATTTTAATAGATAGTAATAGATAATAATGCTCTATCTGGAAAGTCTTATATTTAATAAAGTTATACCATAAACTTTGGAAAGCAAAAAAGCTGGATCCTAATCCTTGCTTCAAAATGTATTATGTTCGAAAAAAAAAGTAATTTCGTTTTTTTCGCTTTATTTCTCTGATTTATAAGAATTATTACAATTTATCCGATTTACATCAAGTATTATCTGTGATGCCTTGTTGCAAACGAGAATTCAACTTTATAATGCCTTTTTCATAGAAGCCCTTGCCCCTTTTGTCAAAAACTCGGACAACCAATTTTTATAGGTCTATATTGAACTCAAATATGTACCCCCAAGTGCATCATTGCCCATCGACAAGAACAGGTACTAACTACTTGCTACCAGGTCTGGACTGAAGGGTAGATGTATAATTACTTCCCATCCAAGCTTCTGGATTTTATAGCGTGTCATCAAAGACGTGTGTGGCCTCATGTTCTCTTGACGAAACAAAATTAGTCTCCTATTCGAGGATGTGGGTTTCAGCCTCATTTTGTTGTATAATGTAATAATCCAATAGTTTTTTGTTTCCTGTAAATGTATGTATGTAATTTTCTGTCTTTATATACCCCTCTATCTTTTTTCGATCCATGCATGTAAATGTATTCATATTTAAAATTCAATATTGGTTTTAATAAAACATCGTACAGAAATTGTCGTAAATATTGAATTTTTTAATAATATCATTCTTATAATTATCTCTTTTTTTTATTATTAAAATTATTTGATATTGCACAATCAGTTCACAATTATTTTGATTAAAATGATGTAGAAATATTATGTGTAGGTCTACAGAGCTGGGACCCAAAACTTGCAAGTAGGATTTTATCCCTGTTACTTTCAATTATGAGGCTTCATTAGGCAACGAAGGGATAGCTGAAACAAAAATAAGACAGTTTTATTTTTATTCCATGTCTCAAAGTATCAAATTGTTGGAGTACTATTCAAATCAATCAACCAAGTGGTGAACAAAGACCATGTGATCAATATTTGTACATGTTAGTAATCGTAGTGTATTTTTTTTTGTCTCCAATGAGCATAGATTATTATTTTATTACTCTATAAGTACCTACGAAAGCCTGCATAAAGTTACTCTTTTAGCTGAACTAACAAGGTAAAATCTGGGACAGAAAGCAAAAGTTTGAAAAAAAAACAAACACGTCCTTACCTTTAATCCATTTTGAAACAGAATAAAAAGCAGAACGTTATGGGAGTAATTCAAGCCTATGTCCTTGTTAGATACAGGGTAGGACTTGTGTTTATTTCCTTCATGCAGATTCATGGCGGCATCTAAGCTCCTCTTCTCTCATACAATCGTCAAAATGTCAGGCTTACTATATCATTTTTCGTTTGTAGTGTGATGAGAAAAAAAAGCGTCCATACAAATAATGAAGTAACATAGCTCAGTGAGCTACACGCCATGAAGAAAATAATATCTTGAGCTCAAGGCTAGGCCTCACTCACGGTCTCCCCTAGACACATAGTGATATACATAATTTTTATTGACTTTAGAGACAACTTATCTGTGAGATGGAGTAATTGCAATGCAAATATAAGTAATCTTTCTTAAAAGGTGAAACTTCATCCGACTAATTAAAGGAACATTAAAAAAAATAATTATACTCTTTACTACCTGGCATTGGTTGGAGTTATTAGGGGCTGACATATAGCCAACTTTACTTCAATAATATAGAAGATAAACCACCAAGTAATTTACAGTGATATTTTCCATTTTTTGTGAGGCAACTTACACATTGTTACTTTATACTTAAAAGCCATTATTAGTTGAAGAATAAAACAATAATGACAACATCTTGAAAAAATTAGAGAGAATATTTTTCAAGTTGTCAACTAGATACAAACTCACACACTAGAAAATACTACATATATATGCACTTCCTTTTTTGTATATGACACGCTGATCCGACACACAATCCATGCTTAACCTCACACGAAGTAAAACTTATTATTTTAAATAGGATTTACTTTTATTTTTCTTGTATTAGTATTTATTTTTTATGCAACTCTAAACAGTATAGAATTAAGGGAAATCCGCATTGACCTATAAGCTTTCTAAGATGTTAATGTTATTTATATACCATGTTATATACATCGAGATACATAAAAAATGGTCGTCTTTAAAGCGGGAGTGGATTTTTGTAGTATGTAATCTACACATACTATTTTCATATTTTCAAAGATGTTACCATTATTTTGAAGAAACATGGGCTGAAAACTCCCGGGCTTAATAAAAAAAATTCGTTTTTTTCAATCAAAATTGTTTTTCTTTTAAATTATTATAATAATTTTTTTTCTGACTTTATGGCGCAGGGTCCCCATAACACTTTTCAAGCCATTGCATAGCTTGAAGTGTATTGTTCACATCAGAAAGCAGTGTAAAATTAAAACACAAAATTGTTTATGATTAATTACTTTGGTAAATATCAAAAGTAGCGTATCACTTAACAAAAGAACACACAAACTAAAGATCATATTTGAATGAAATGTTGACAGCTGTCTTTTGAAGGTAAGTAATAACTGAAAATGATGTGAATTAAAATAAAATATAGCCATCGATCTGAGAAACCCGTGAATTTTTAAACGTGTGTTAAGTATAATGTAATTAATATCATGTGTATTTGCAAGGTTCCACTTTTCATTTTTTTGAAAATCAAATATCAGTCGTGTTTTTTTTTACTGTGGTTTTGAGGATCCCGATCGGAGTAATTCCAACCTAGATATTGTCTTGCTCTAAAGGGATTGAGATTTGTATTTATTAAGGTACTCCCTTTTTCTTTCCCTTTTAATAAGAGACATTCAGATATATATCTATATACAGGCACTCTTTGAAAAAGTGTTATCCTCAGACAAATAAAACAAACACACCATTTATTATTAATATGGATAAAATGTATATTAGAAAGCTTTAATTTATTCCTATGAATTTGTGTAAAAATCGTGAATGGAATTATGTTTAAATGTTTATATATTTACATAAATGTTTAATTATACATAATTCTCTCTGAAGGTGATTTTTTGATTGATTTGCATTTAACAAAATTAATAACGTATATTGGTGCTTAATAACAACTCGGGGTTTCAATTGTTTTTACGTCAAAATAATTTATTTAATGCATTTATAGTTATTCAAGTTTTATGTACAAAATAATATTTTCTTCTAAAAAGTTCGTTTGAGTAACAATATTTAATGGATTTTCATAATTTTGATGTAAATATTTATGGAAGTTGAGTGCTATAATATTTAAAAACCCGCGATAACTAATTATATTGGATAAGTTTAAAGTCTCAGACTGATACGTCACTGTTTGTGTTTGTTCATATTTTTTTGGGGGTGTTAATCTAGACATACTTCGAATGAAAAGTATTTTATAAAGATATCAAATCAAACCTTTCTGAATCTTAGCCCTAAAATACATTGGAAGGGCCTCCCTTGAGGAAATACGAAACTTGCTTGAGCTTATTACACATAAGCTCAAATATCTGGGCTCAGTTTGCTCTAGAATAAATGAAAAAAGTCTTCGACAGCAACGTTAAAGTCTATAGAAGCTTTCCCAAAATAGTGGAAAACGAAGAGGTGAAAAATGAAGAAGGTCATTCCTTTAAGTATGAAACATTTACTTTGTAGGATTATATCGGAGAATAAAGAGAAACTTCAAACCAAGACAGCGGAATCTTATTGCCAACTCTAGCCGGATAAATATTTCATATTTATCCAAACAATCAAAGGTTCCTGCAATGAGGTCCGTATTTGAAAAAACAGAGAGAATCAACAACGCTTAAATCAATTTTAATGTTGAGTCTAACAACAGGATTGAATGGCTACCAGGAAACTGAAAGTCCTGCTGAGTTCGGTTTTGAAGAGTCAAATTACACTTCAAGGGACGCAAGTCTGATAAATATGAAAATAATATCTAACATTAAAATAATTTATTTATCACTATACGATATCCAGTGGTTGCATTTATATGGCTTAGCCAAAAGCAGAAGCGATAGGAATGGCTCCTCTCTCCTAGGGAACAAACCAAATTAAACTTCTAAAGACCCTACAAACGAAGATAAAAATCCTTACCATTAGATAAAACGGAGATACATCCATATTTTCTTTAATCCGAATGGAGAAGAAATAGCAAGAGATTCAACAAAATATAGTAAATCCTTAAAGTTATAACGGGTAATGGGACTTTTAATAAATCAATCACGATGTAAAAACCCTTTCAGATCCTCTTACGACTTTTATTTTATTTTTACAGGACGGCAGGGACTATCGTATACAAGTGTTATATCAAATTACTCCATCTCACCTAGGTATTGTTTTTTAGGTCCATGTGGGACTAACGCTCCAAATGCACAATACAAACAGATGCCCTCTTCAAAAAGGTCATACCCAAACTGATGAAAAAAAGGAAATATATTTACATTTAAAAATATAAAAATGCTTACCTTAATGTCTCATTTTGTAAATTAAATAGCCAAACCGTCCCATCCTCTAGAGATATTACAATATCTTCTTCACTGAATCTGACGTATTAGTTCTAGTTAATACTCGTTTGGAAAATTTCCCTCCTAATATGTTGCCAAAAACTCACTAATAATCTCAGTCGAAAGCTCTATCTAAAACTTCTCATTTTTCGAGAGGAGTTGTGTTGTTAGTCAACGAATAGTTAAAACCAAACAAGTATACCCAGCCCCCAGGAATAGTGTTGTAATTATCAACATGGATTTCATAGGATCTTGAACAAGAGCTTTGGCCATCTATGTCCCAAATGGGGATTCTGGATCACTTTTTAGCGAAATAATAAAAAAGTGGATGCTAGGAGAACATGAAATAATATTGTTGGGGATCTTAAAGTCACAAGGAACCAAAAAAGGGGTTTGGCGGCTCTAGAAATATAAAAAATGTGAAAGATCGAGAAAAGTTATATCAAACGTTTTAATGGACGATCTTTCCCTGAAACTACGTCGTCAATACCCAGGCATCCCTTTCTTTTCAGGGATAGCTTCTATAAATTCAAAAAGAAGCCGATTTGATTATATTCCAGATTCTCCAATCATATTAAAGATTTTAATGTTTTCTCTTGTTATTTATCCAATCATTCCCCCATCTTAGCCAAATTTGCATGAGACTGCCCGAGAAAAAAAATCTTTTTTGAAAACTTAACATCTTCCTCCTCATGTTTTTTTAAAGGAGCATACTGGCATAAACTCCACAAGTATGAAAGACAGGATATGGGTATATACTTATCTCTTCAAATTCTTGAAAAAATTGAAAATTCGTCAAGACTTATTATGAAATTAACAGAGAAGGAGAGGGCCAGGAAATTAAATTCGTTTATTGTGGAAATCGAGGGATTTGAAGAGGAAAAGAATATGCATTGTAGAAAATAATTGAATACGAAAACAAGGGTAATATGATAAGAGCAAAAGCTGAGCTGATTAAAAGCAACATCTCTGGCAAAAGCAACTTTAAAGGGATGAAAAAATACTCTTAAAGTAGAAAATTACAAACGTTAAGGTTAACCCATGGCTCTGTATCCAACAATCCATAGATCGTACCAAAATTGATGAATTAATTTTTTCGAATATATATAAATGCAAAAACTGGAATGTAGACACCAAGTGCCATTTCTTCGATAGTTGGCGAGACACTAATTCAAGCTATTGGTGGCAAGTATTACATATGGAAGAATAAATACTCTACTTGGAAAAACTAAACTAAGATAAATTTTGGGGAATAGATGAGGCAGTTAAATTTTAGAATACCGATCAACTCACAAAAAAACAAACAAAAAATCACCATATTATTCCAAGGTTATCAGCTCCCTATCAAATTTTATTAGAATTTTGAGTCTCCAGTTCTTGATGGTGCCCACGAGGAGATCTTTAATGAATGTAGTTTTCTGGATTTTATTAGTTCTGGAACTTAGGTGATTTTCCATATAAAATGAAAAATGTGTTTTAGATATTTATAATTACAGGCCAATTACTCAACTTAACTCTTCATATAAATAATGAAAAGCATACTAAATTTGAAATTGACAAAAGTGCTCCTAAGGATTATTTCGAACAGCCATAAAGGATTCATGATAACCAGGCTAACAGAAAATATTCTTTGCCTTGTCCAGGATCCCATCAATGAATTACAAAATGAGGAAAAAAGGCCTTGCAATCTCCTTGATAGATTTTGAGAAAGCCTTTGACTGTGTTTCTCATATTAATATACTTCACCAACTAATCATAGATGAATTTCCTACACAGTTCATCCAGTATAACTACCACTGTCTATTCGTCGAGCCCCCTGCAAAATAGAGATAGGAGATTACTTCTTCTGGTTACATAATACACGAGGCTGGGGAAAAGATTATTGCTTGTCCCTTTCCTTATTCTTTCTCGTAGCCAAGTAGCCAATAACATGAACAAAGAATGAATGATTAATGAATAGATCATAGGTCTCCGATATTTAAACAAACTTACAAATCATTTTGGTACGCAGACCATCACTCCAAATATACCGGATTTATTCTGCAAAATCCCTTCACAAACTTGAAACAAAAGTGGTTTCGCCATAAATTAGCTACAGTGTCCTTATTTAAAAATAATAAGACTCGAACCCTCCTGTGAAATATTATACCATTTTTTAAATCGAAGTAAAGTCCTCTCGCGAGCTATTCTATAGTTGCCCTAGGGTGGTCCCCCACCATTAAGGCAGCAGAAGGTTACTGTTCATCACTTTTGGAGTGATATTCTCTGACAGTGAGTGTCTCATAATAATGAAGTCGACAATGGATGAAAATATGAAGTTGGAGTGCATCAGTACAGACTTCCTACTATCAATTTATGAATATAAATATTAGAAAATTATATTAGTAGGATGACTCTTCTTTGATGCACCCTCTCTTATTTTGTTTTCTGATTAATTATATATTATTTATTTTGCACACACGTGCTTGCTCTACCTGTTTTTTTAATTTTTATTTATTTAATACATTCCTCTACGTTTGATCATTTTATGATGCCTTTCTCAATCAATTTGCAATACTTACGAGTATTTGAAGTTTAAAATGATAGATTAATGCATTATCGCGTTTACACTTTTAATTTAATTAGAACTGTTCTATTATTACTTTATTATTTTTAATTAACTATCCTATCACCAGTATCAGTAGCACTTGGATGTAAAATGATATTTATGACTGCAAATAATATTTTGTATAAAATTATTGGATTCAAACTTGAAAAGTTAAATGAATATATTCAAATAAAATAACTTTTATTTACATGGATAAAATTCATAGAAAATATATATTAATAATGGCTAGTATATTTGCTATTATTTGGGATAATTATAGCAAAGTTGCAATGCATCCCAATATTGGATCTGCAATACTCAAATTTACTTTTCCCTTGGTTATTGGATAATGGGAGCCTCATAATTGAGAAGTAGACCTGATATAGACGTACAACTATAATATTATATTATATTCCATTAAGTAAAGTACTCAAGCCGACCGATAAATATATATTTTTTTAACAAATCATGTAGATTAAAAGTTAATATTAGATGTAATAGTGAATTAATTAACCTATCGTTTGTAATACGTTAACTTAAGCCATTCATCAACATATTATTGGTTTCTTGAAGCCCCACCTTTATCTATAAGATATTTATTTTCCAAACACTATATAAATGGATATTGAAAATGATTACAACAACCAAAGGACTCAGGTGGAAAATACGCCTAGCTTTTTTATCAACACTCAACCTCGACTTTGGAAAGGGAAAGGAAAAATTTGAAGGAAAAAAAAACACATATAGGAGATAGCCTTATGAATTATTTTAGTTGCCAACCATTGAGTTTTACTTATAGAATAATTATTAATTGTACTGTAGTAATGTTGTATTACCAAGGGTAGTACCCTGTATTGCCTGGAGTAATGAGTGCCCGGCTAAAATACCAATTCTTCTTTTGTAATATAGAAGATAATTCCCCTAGAAGCCCTACGTGCAACTCTTCGTTTTTTCAATAACTAACAAGTACTACAGTAATTAATCAATACAATAATACTTATATCAATTTATATGACGTATCCCTTCCTCAAGAATGAAATAATTATTATAATAAGAGCTTGAGAGAAAAAAAATAGTATGTTGAGAGTACTTTTGTTCATAGGAGCGCTTTCAAATAAAAACAAACGAAATTTGTTTGAACATACAAGAGTTTATATTTAATTCAATGTTTAACATATACGCACATGAATTATTAATAAAGGACCAATAACAAAAACAATTATCCCTTGTTATAAAGCACACGCCTGCAATATGTCATGGAGCACTATTTACAGTGCACCCTGTATAAACGTTCAATTCTAAATACACACTCCCTCAATATTCATAAATTATATTTTACTCGCTAGATGGCTCTTAAGTTGAATCAATGTTACTTTTTATATACTTTTTCACAACAATTAATAAACTTTTTTTTGTAAACAACAATTTTTTTTAAATATATTCAGTCAAATTATATCAACACAATTATTACTCCAACTCTATATCAATGTCACATTATAAGAGGTCCTAATTACAATGATGGAACATCTTTCTAAAATGAAAGAATTAAGAGTTGATGTTATTGTAAAATACCCGAAGTGCAGCTTTATTCTTTGAGGAGATTTGTGATTTTTTTATATACTTTAGGATTGAATGCTCTAAATGTTAGATACAATCAAATAAATAATATATTTGTTAAACTAAATTCATAGTAAAGAAAGGTATTCTTTTAATGTTAAATAATTATATAATTATTCTTCTTATGATATTCATCTGTTTTTAATTCTCTTAATATCTTTTTTGTTCATTGATCCATTTTATGTGAATAAAATATTTTAATAAATAAGAAAAATTTCTTGATAAAGGAGACAATTTGTCAGTGTATATTTAAATGATATATTTTACCCAAAATATTTATTTGAAGATATTTATCGATATCACTAGAAGACCTAATTTGAAGTGGATATATCATTTAACTAATTTTTCAAAATTAAGGATTTTAATTATGGGATCAATCTATCTAATTATGCCATTGGGCATATCTCAAGCGAATGAGTGGCAGTTCACAGAGTCATGTGGATTAAATCACCTTGCTACGACTCAAACAGTACTGCGGATATTATTAGACAAAAATATAAAAAAAAACTACCTTTTTCGAAAACCTTTAGCAACTAAATAGTTAGAACCAATTGCATTGATGGATGAAGTCATGACACCACATGACATGAGTCCAAATAATATTTTTTTAAGGAAGGTTTATTTTTCCTCTGCAAAGAAAGGCAGCCTTACATCTGCCCCTGTCCCTTGGCAATTAAAATATAATTTTAAGCTACTAGGATCTGTTGATGCAACAATGATTTAGGACAATTATATCTCCAAACTACGTGAACCCACAAATTGGCAAATAAGGATATTAAGGTCATAACGTGGTCACGATGGAAGGAAGTTTACATCACCATCCATGATTTCACGACAACAATCAAACTTTTTCATCCCTGTAAAGATTGCAGCAAGTTATTTAATGACGATGTGCATGCTTTTGTTGAGTGCCCTGGATTGGAAATCTTGAATGAACTGATAAGGTTAAATATAAAAATTACTGACAAAGACAGCTTAAAGGTCAACTATATACTATCTTTTAAGCTGTAAAAAGGATATTACCAATATTTATCCATTTAATTCCTAAAATATTGGCAATATCCTTTGTACAGCATGCCTCCACGGTTTAAGTCGCCAGTTTACTCATGCCCAAAGGAAGTAAAGTTGTTTTTTCAATGTTCATAATTAGTCCTGATATATTACTAATTTTTGTTAAGACATTTAATGTGCATTCAATTCTTTTTATAAGTCGACTTTCAGAGTTTCCTTCCTCCATTATTGTAAGGTCATCTGCATATAAATCTAACATTTGTTTTTCATTTCCAAAGTTTACACCGAAGCCTTTATATTTTCTAAGTAGAAAACAATTGATGATCTCCGTAGCTACAACAAATGGTATTGGGGATATAACAGGTTATCCCAGTACATTTTCTCCATCTGACCTAGGAATCTTCTTTAAAGTCCAAATACATAAAGTATATTTCCTTCTCTAGGAACGACCGTGTGCGACCCTATGCACATAGAGTTCAAGAGAACAATTTCTTCTGAGCACGTTGTCCATTGAGCTACCTCAAATTATTAAAATATACCAGGACTTTGTGTGCATAGTATGAAGCTCAAATACCCATAGTTACATTACTCACAAATACGTAATAGATCAAAATGAAAGGATAATATTATTATAATAGTTGTTAATTAGAATGACAAATGTGGTAATTAAATAATTATTTTCAAGACAAAAAAATTCTACTTGTACAATTTTCTTAAACAAATTGAGACTTGCATGGGTATTGCATGATATACACAATATATGGTACACATACAACCCAATGTTTGAGACATGTTTGAATCAATTATGGACATTGTATTAAAATTTGATTGGATGAGTTTAGGTATACAAGAATTTTACTTTTATATAAAAACAACCTTTATTTGATTTTTGAATATTGGAAACGATATCGTTTTCTTCAAATAGAACAAATCAATTTCTTCTTTTTTTATTGTGAAAATGAATTTTCGCTAATTTAAGTACAATTTGCGGAACACCCAAAAGGTTAGCAAAAATAATTTATTGTTAAAAATTTAAAATATTGCATCGAAGAATTCAAAACTAATCCATACTTAATTAAAAACCAAATTAATTTTAACATGCTTTTGTGTTGACGGACCTCATATTTATCATTTAGATGATCACATAAGTACAAATTACGGTTCACTCAAAGGGTCAATAAGAATAATCGTCAATAATTTATGAAAGAAATCAAGGAAATTCTAACTCAATTTTGAAACAAATCCTTCTAATTTGGTTTTGTGTTAACGATCCACATATATGTTATGATACATGGGTCATAAAGTATCTTTTTTTCTGTAGTAGTAACATTGTTGTATCAACAAACTTTAGTGATGTTTAGAACATCATGGTATCATATAAATAAGATTGAATTCATAGCATAGGAATTTTTGTTTCCTCTTGAAGAAATTTTTGTCGACAACAACATGAAATTGTCCCAATCCGGATCATGTAAAAGATTAATGACTGAGTACCTTGTCATGTCACAGACAAGTTGCTGAAGTGGCAGAAAGAGCACTTCTATGGCTTCGTTGGGAAGGAAATATGGTCTCGCAGTCGTACAAATCTTAATCCGATCGATTTTTTTTTGTCTGGTTATACATTGAATCCAAAACAAATCCAACATCTCATACAATCGACGGTTCTCTGATTGCCTCCCTGCAGAAGACACTGGTCAATACACCAAGGAAATATCTCCTCAAGTCTTCATTCTCTTTCAGCCCCGTATCCAGGCTGTGATTGTTCCTGGAGGCAAACACATCAGTTTAATATTTTTCAACAATTGTATGTACAATTCAAGCTAATATTCAAATAAATCCACCGATAAATGTGGGTTTCGTCAAGGTTAATAGAAATACAATGTTCGACCATCAAGTAACCGGGGTTTCTAGAATTTTCAATCTGATCTATTGTATTGACTGCTGGGCAAGACAGACATATTTTGAAAAAACACGCAACCACTCATAGACAATGACATCACTATTACTAGAATCGTCAATTTAATAAATTGTACCGACTGTTGGGTAGGAAAAATATATTTTGACAAAACACACTAACACTCATCGACTATGACGTCAGTATTAAAAGTGTGGTGGTAGTCAAAGATCAGTCGTACACGCGCTATGGTAAAACCTTGTATTTCTATTAACCTTGGCCTCAGTAACCATTTCATTTCTTCATTGATGATTCGTCAAATAATATATATGTATATTTTTTTGCACGCTCAACTTTGGTAATTTAATTTACCATTGGTTGATCTAATATTTTGAACTATTAATATGTGGGTATTCAAAAGTCATATTAATAACGTGATATCTCTATTCCTCTTTTTTCAATATTAATATTAATCAAATGAAATAATAATATTGGATTAATAGGTTTACGTCATACGAGTAAGTTATGTATGCTACGAAGAGAATAATAACCCATTGTCTATCTATGAAAAATAAGATTTTTTAAGCTTGACTCAAATGGAATTAGACTAATCTTATTCCTGGGATCTTTTTTTATTATTATTAATAATCACTTGATTATTTTTATTCTTATATATATATATTTTTGTAGTAATTAGTATAAAAAAATACATAAATTGTAAGAGAGTTGTTTAAAATATGATCAAGGAAGTGTGGAAGACTCGTTGCAAACAAAAGGAGATTTTTCATTACCTTTCAAGGCTGTTACTGTTAATTTTTAAATTTCGAAAGGAGAACATCTATATAAAAAAAAGCCGCAGAGTAACACTAAAAATTTCATAAATATAAGTCCTTATTGGACTCAGAGTAGACATCACACACTCTGAGTATAGCTAATTCAGAAAAACGTCAGGATAGTTAAGTTGCTCTCCTCTCAAACATGATTGAAATTGTTTGGACTACCGTATTAGTTTAATTACGGTTTACAATCCTAATGATAACTATGCAGTGCTTAAAATACAAAGAGTAACACTGATAATTTGTTGATGGTTGAAAGTCTCAGACTCAGAAGAGAATTGAGTATCAAAAAACGGGTAATTCCTTCCAAAATCCTAGCAAGATACAGTCTGAGATTTGTGTGTATTTTCTTAATCTTCAAGCTGCTCACTGTTGATTATATTATATAACGTTATGAAAGCTCAACTGCTCTCCTAAAATATATTATTTAAATTTCCAGAATTACCACGTTTTTTGGGTATTTATTCTTAATAACATACAGGCAGGTCATAATTTATACAACTTTAATTATAAGTGATACTCAAGTTGATGTTTAGCCACCAGGTTCGGGTTAAACTGTATTTTAACGAACTTGTTCATGACTTGGAAGTTTTTTTAGCCCTTTAAATGGTATAAAATGTCTTCATTCTAGGGCTCCCAAGTTTAAAATGATAATAGAAATCCAATACTTGCAATGTATTCAATGTTATACCATGACACATGTGAAGCTAATGTTTTTACTTCCACCACACTTTTTAATGTTGACGTCATAGTGTATGTAGGGGGCTTTTTTTCTTAAAATCTGTCTTTCTTGCCCTGCAGTTGAACGATACATCAAATTGAAAATTCTAAAAATAGTCACATTATAAACTATGATTGGTTGCGTGTTCTGTCAAAATCGGTCTATTTTGCCCAGCGGTCGGTTCGATACATCAAATTAAAAGTTCTAGCAATCCCGGTTAGATCATCATTTCTATTAACCTTGCATCTTATTTAATTGTCAGCGGTCGATGTTTCTTCTTCTATAGGTTCTATGTAAACGAATTCTCCCAACTCATGAAACTGTTCAGTGATCTAAAACCTAAATCTTCCTTTTCAATAATCTGCTGTAATATCTATATTGAAAGTTAATAATTCAATATATATCTAACAATTTTATTCATCAAAAATGATTATTTCCTTAATTTCAAACTCAAATTCCATATTTTTGAACTATGTAAATGGATTGTACTTCGATAAAATGTGTGGAAAATCTAATGACTGGTATAATTTCTAATTGAATTGAAACATAGCTGCACAAGATGTGGTAATAGAGCCCATTATGCCAGAGGTTGTTGGTGTCTAAAAGAAAATTCTATTTAATTAATCATCTTTATTCAAAAATATAAATGGAATGAATTACCCATCGATGTATTGAATGCCCAATAAGGTGATGTAGTTTTCCCGGAAATTAAAAATCAGCAGAACCTAATTTTGATACTGCAACTAGGTAAGTAGAACATAAATACCTATTTTTAGCAAATTTGGTTATCATTTACCTCATTTTTCCAAAAATTTGTATTCGTGTTCTAATTACTTAGCAACCGTACCAAAATTAGGCTCTACTAATTCAGATAATGTGTGGGTAATGTAATAGCTAATTGTACCAGTGGTGCAATGTTATCCGTCGCTGGATCAAGAATATTAAAGGAATTAAATATTCTTGAGCCTTGATCTTCGATGTCAGATCAAGGCTCATAACCTAAAATAATTTAGGTTAATTGATATAAATTAGATATATAAGATGCAATTGATTTGAAATTGAAATTGGGAAACCATATTAATAAAGAAACAGTTATGTATAATTTAGTGATGTCTTTTTACCAGAAAAAGAGTTTAAACAAATGATTTTCCCACCAATGAAGATATAATATTATTTGAAGATGCGAAACAATTCGCCTTACATGAAGCAACATAATTTCTATTTTGTTATCGTGAACAAATTGAGGAAATGTTGGATGATATGGTCAAAAAGGAAGTAATCGTTAAAATTGAAAATCACACATTAATAATTTAACTAAACTATTCTTTCGATTTATTTATTTACATTTGAAGGAGGAGAGGTTGTTGTATATTATTAAAATATAACAATAACAAACATACGTGAAATGTTGTGTAAAATTTTGGTTTGTCAATGTCAAATCAAGATTCGAGTAATTGTAGGTCAAACTCAAAGTGGTACAAATATTACATAAACAATGACCCATATACATAGGTATACTCAATTAATTAATCGTAAATGTTTGAGATATTTGTTTTTATTTTATACGAGGCTCGTAAATCATCACCATCTAACAAAAAGTTTTTAAAATTTTTAAATAAGTATTCCATTTATTTTTATAAATAGCAAAAAAACAAAAACTTTTATAATTTGTTTAAATATTAAGATTTAAAGAACTTTATTCTGTAATGGCTTTAAATATATCCTGGGGAATTTAATAAATCTAAATTTAAGTTTTTCCACAAAATGCAAAAAACACGATAGTTTACCTCCAAAAGACTACCTATGTATAATTTCGAATAGTGTTAGATCTGTCGGTCAAACATGATTTCAGGCGAAAGTTGATCCTTTTTATATCTTATCAGGTTGTATTCTTCAATATATTCCTACTGATTGAAGATAAATCCACTCATCAATTTGCAACTAAAAAAAAAAATGGGATTTTAACTTCATACGTCATCAGTAGACATGTTGTCTCACATGAGGACTTTTTTTGTTTTTTAACAAGACGTATATCCCTCCTTTTCAACAACTCAAATTGTGGTCATTACCTCCTTACTCGATACATAGACTTTGAGACATTGTTGTGTGGGTCCTTATTATATATTTTATTTGGCTGAATAAATCTTCAACATATTTAGAAAAAATTCAAGGACATTTCAAATACATTATTTCAAAAACTTTCATCCAATAGATAATGGTAAAAAATGAGATTTTGATGCAAAAATCATATGTTTTCCTATAATATTAAATAAGTTATGACTAATTATTCATAGGAACTTCATCTTTTTTTTTTTACTGTTTATGTTATAAGCTACATCAAAATTAGTTAAATAATATAATATTTCTAAATACCAACACAACTTTCTTAAATATCAATAGAATTCAATGGAATTATCAGGAATTACAGAGTACAGTATCGTGCAAAAGATGTTATTTTTAAATACTAGCTATTGCAAAAGAAAATAATAATGAGACAAAGTACTTTTATATTGCACAAAAATAAAGATCTAAGGTGCTATTGTCGGGTTGAAATTCATGTACTTCGTATCAACGGATTGACAGAGCCGACTTATTTGCCAGAAAATCTGCGATTAAACAAATCACCGTATTGGAATTTTTTTTAGATAGGGTGAAATCAAAGGAATTTATCTACATTAAATAAAAATGACATCAAATTGATTTCTTTCATTTAAGTAATTGAAATCCAGCATTTCTATGGGGATCCCTAAAACCCTTTAGGCTCCCATACACACTTCTTATAGGTTTTTTTCGCATCGTAAATTGGCATTTTGTAACATACCTACTTATAGGGTCTTTCCTTAAATGGGACTGGATCCTATAAATTTGAAGTAACGCACACTGCTTGAAGGGATTGATAGAAAAATATGATATTATTGCTTAGGTCTTGTCCATGACAATAATACAAAAACATCAAAGCTTATGACTAGCCCAATACTTTGTTGTATCAAAACAGTAATGAGAATATAACCTTATAAAAGTAGTTGTGTGACCGAAAACTGATCTTGAGATCCAATAATTTCAAACATAATGCTTAGTATGACGGTGTTACCTTACTCACACAAAAATTTCATTTGTATTTTACTGTCAGCTGTCGATTTTTCTTTTCTTATAATCAGTGATCTGAAAGTTGATTGGTTTTTAGCTTTTAACCATTCCCAGTCATCATTATTTAATAATAATTTCATTGTTGGGAAGAAGAATTTAGGGATTTAGGTTTTTGTTTGTCTCGGTTTTGTATTTTCTAATAAAAACAGTCATTTTTTTTTTTTTGTTAAAGTTGAGTGTAAAAATTGTCTGGGTAAGTAACCAGATTGTTGATGAATGATCCTTAAAGTGATCCTGATACTTAAAAAAAAAGAAAAAATCCTCCAAGATTCTTATCAAGGATCGTTTCTGGAGAAAGAAACACTCTAATAAATACACTCTCTATATATGTCCACTAGTATGCAATGCCCCATACCTCATAACTACTTGAATTAATGTTTGCTAATTTGATGCCCTAAATATAGGGAAAGGTTAAGAGTATATCTATTTATGCATATTATATATCTAACTTTCCAATAATATGCTAATATCGTTATGCAGATGTTGAGTGTTGGAAAATTAGCTTACCCAGTAATTTTATAAGCAGATACCTTTATTAGGCATAGTTATTACATTAATATTCATTCATTCATTTGAGGCTTTTATTTGCTATTGTAAAAAAAAAAAAAAAAAAAAGAAGAGTTTTATAAGGTTCACCATGAGCAATTTTAAATGTAGATGGTGTAGAATCCCCAGGTGGATATAAAAAATAAATCAAATATGAGATATTTGTGCTTAAATTAATGAATATATGTTATGAGCGGGTGTTCAAACTCGGTCTGAGAGCAATTTTTTTTTCAGTCCAATCTTCAATGTTTTTTTACAGACCTTTGAACCTATATTTTCCTCCGGACCATAGACATCAATTCAATTGTTTTAAATTCGTGAACTGTTTTTTTCAGTCTCAATCTTTTTAATTTTCTCCCCATTCCTGATTTATGAGTTGTACAAATATGATCCATATATCAAATTTAACTTCATATGACGTTATTGTATGTAAATGCTCACAGTTTTGAAACACGACTGACGTCAGCAACAATTTCTGCAGAACAAATTTTAAATGAAACTGATTTTTTTTTGTCAGACCGAACATGTCCTTGGAACCTTTATATACCGAATTTTCCTGACAGAAACCCATCGCTAATAGATATATCAAGACAGGATTTTATACTTCAAGGCAAGGGCCTTGACTAGTTATAAGCAAAACTCCAGCAAAATCTAAGTAGCAACAGTGAAACAACAGCCGATAATATGGAGATACATCGAGTTGCAATTTTGGAGCTTTCCGCGATTGGAAAAACTCCCACTGAAATTCCTCAGGTTCTGAACTGCATCTGCACCACCGTTTACAGCCTGGTAGCCAAAGGGACTCCTGAGGCGACCATAAGATCTAAGTGAAAGCCTCGAAGGTCGGACGAAATGGTCGCTGCCGTAAAAAAGTCTTTCGAGGACAAGAGAGGCAAGGTCACCGTCAGCGGCCTCTCCAGGGAGTTCAACGCCAGCAGAGGGGCCATTGATCGGCTAGTTAAGAAAGATCTTACCCTTAAGGTCTACAAGAGAACCCCCCGGCAAGCTTTCAAGCCTGTAGACAAGGAAAAACGCCTAAAATTTAAAGAAGTGTCCAGTTTTAGACGCACGCACCTGTATAATGTTCATAAGTTGTTAAAAAAAATGAAAATCTCATGAAATGGTCAAACTTCTTATATTTGCAGGGACTCAATTTAATAGAAGTTTCTTTTTGCTAGTCAAATATATATAGGGAAGGGAAAAACGTAGAGAATGTTGACAATGCTTAAATTAGAAAAGGAAACACGGTTGGGTATGTTTTCTTTTTTGTTTATTCTCTAATAAATAATGTTGGTGTTAATATCTCGTTCTCAAACATGAGTTTACGCCTACCCCCCGGATTAATTATTGTTAAATGTATAATAAAATAATTTTATAACTCATGGGCTGAAAAATCAAAGGCTAAACAAATAGAAACTATGTCTTTTTGTTCGAAGTTAGCATGCTTTAAATAATAATAATAATTATTTTTTAATTATTTGTTTCAATTTTTAAATATTATCTAGAAACCCCATACTAGTTTTGAAATCATTGCCTGGTATTTTCCCATCAAGAACCGTCTAAAAAAAACAACAACACGAAATTGTCTTTGATCTATTCTTTTGGAAAAAACATAACTAGCATCACACGTGGAACAATAACTCACAAACTAAAGAACAGATTAATATGATATTTGGACAGGTGTTCTGAAGGTTGGTACTGACTGAAAATGAGGATAATTTAAAAAGAGTCCTATGTATATGTGAACTTTCAGAACTTTTCGGCCTATATTTAATGCGATTCATTCTTTTGAAAGTATTTACTCATTTTTACTTTTTTCATTCGATTTGAATAGATAATTTAGTCTCCCAAATTATCTATATTTGGAAAATCAAAAATGACATTTTAGATCAGTAACTCAATGTAACTCTGAGTTCTGAGTTCCTTTTTATAATTTATATCATCAGTTTGACCAAAAATCGTCTAGAATGTCCTTGTATTTTGTAGTGTAATTCGTAAACAACTTAAATCGCCGTTAGTGAACTGGGATATCATATACCTTGACAGTTTTAATAAAGTTTTTATTTTTTAAAAATTATTTTATCGTGAAAACTCTTCTGTATGCAAATAGATAAATTCAATTTGATACTATTGAATTCTTTAGAGGGTTGATTTTATTTAATGGTAAACTTTAATGTATTATTTTCAATTTTGAAGAGCAAAATTTTAACAGAAGATAATATTAGGACATTTATTTACCAAAACCTCTGAAAATATGCTCGGCATAACTTTTGTTCTATATTTGAGCCCTCATCTACAATAAGTGACTCAGTACGAGGCTTAAACCCCTTGCATACCGTATCTATTTAGTCAGATAAAACCTCTAGGTTCTATAGACTGGACACTCCTGTAGGAGTAACACACACCCTCTCCTCTAGAGCAAGGGTTTTGCATGCGGAGAAGAGGGTGTTTCTCTCAGGAATCCCTGGGCCTTAGCTGCGCCATGACACAGAGCTCCGTCTTGAAAATAAAGATGTCCCCAAACTGTTCATTGGTGCAGTTTCTTATCCAGAAGTTTTTTTAAGCATTGACTGCTCCTTCTTCTTCATAAAAATGACTCCAGAACGCTCAAGATCATTGTTCCTGCGTGATTTTTTATTCTGAAGGCATGTCTCACCGAAGCTCAGACATTGTTTTGATAGTCGGTTCTGATCTAGCGGCTGTTCTGCTAATTTTTTTCATCATAATTGAGCAGAACTTTCGTCGAACTTTTGTAAGCCTTGATAAACTATACAACTTTCTTTGCTCTTTCCAACCCCTTAAGCTTAGACTGTTCAGCAATAAAATGTCTTGTTGTTCTTTTCGTGATTTTATACCAATGTCATTCCGTATTGAAAATGATAAATTGTGTACCACAAGATAAGAACAACCCTGTATATAGAAGGTCTATGGAGATATGAGATGTTTAATTTATCATTTTACATAAAGTTGTGCTGGGTGCGTCAGCATAACCTTATTTTTTTATGGCATAGAAATAAGGCAGTGGAAAAAGCAGCTCCCCGGTCGTAATTCCATTCTTGAGGCACGATTTTAAACTTTTCTTTGAAATACAATTAGTCTACATTTTATATTGCAGTAGTAAAGAATGTATGTTTGCGATCTAAAATATATATTACGAAAAAGAGTTGTTACAAAATATTGTAAAAAAGTAAACTAATTTATATTTAAAATTTATAGTTCTGAATAGTGCAATTTATCAATTATATTAATTAATTATTTTTTCAATTCATTTTTATTATTTGAAAATAGCAAAAAAATTTGACCGATAATAATCAACCATATTTATTCTGGAAAAATATACATTTCTCAGACCTCTACAGAGTCCACTATAACTAATTATCTAATCAATCAATCATAAACAACTATAAAGAAAGATATGTTGCTAATTTAAATTTATATCTTTATATCAGCGGTAGCTACAAAATTATAGGATGTTACTAATTATTTTATAATATACACGAAACCTCACAAAAGACTATTATAATTTAATCGTAGAATTTTGATGAAGTTATGAATATTTTTATCATAGGTAATAATTTAATGCCTTAAATATAAGATCAACAAATTATTTAGATGGAATAGTCATAATAATAATACAAAACTAAATTGACGACACTATTATAGTCGTTTAGTTTAATTAAACACATTTCATTTTTGGGGTTTATTTCTTACCTAATTCAATAACCGCTTAATAAAAAGGATGCTTCCTAACAGATGATAAAAAAAACAAAAACTAAACAAATCTTCTATTAAAGTATCAAAGTTCGGTGTATGGATAATAAGTAACGACATCTCTCTGATATGATTTTCAAAAAAACTCTAAAAAAACTTTTAATGTGTATTACATGTGTATGTAACAAAAATATAACTTTTCCTATGTTTAAAACTTGTTTGATTGCATTTTGGAAGAATGAAGCTATGTTGCAGCATCCTATGTAATAAAATGTATCATTTAATGGTTAATAGAGATGCAATGCTTATCAACCTCAGCAAATCTCGGGATTTCAAACCAATTCACGTGTGATATTCATTCTCATATATAGTTATTGTTAGAATTTATTTCTCACTTTAAACCAATTGCAAATTATATCATGTAAATATTACAAAACCCATAAATAAAGAAATTAAGGTACCAGTTTAATAACTAAACACTCCTTTGGTGTATTATTTGAAGATTGACGATAAGTATAATTCCTTTAGAAACCATGAATATGAGAAACAGAAAAATGATGGAAAAAAATATATTCTCTCATTACGCATATAAAGTACTTAAATCTTCAATTAGCTTCTTTGAAGTTGCAAGTATATACCTCCAAACATTAAGGAATAGTTCCATCATTGGGGAGATGAATTAGCTAGCTAAACAATGAATTTGATACTTTTTCTCTCTTTTTTTTTGATTAAATAAAGTTAACTTTGACTAGTCATTTTGTCGTGAACATTTTTGCCTCTAATAAAATTAGTTTTCGTGACTTACCACCGATCATATGAGAACCACTAATTTCAAATTAATTGCGTTATTTCACAAATTTTGTTCACACACAGAAAGACTTAATTTGTTGTCTGATGGCAGTGTTTCTGCTTTCCTCACTAATCAGTGTTCTGAACGTTGACAGGTTGAATAAGATTAACAATAATCATTGAATAATAAGTCCATGGTCGACAAAAAGTATTGGATAACTACCAACGGAATCCGCTCATTTTTCTGTTTAGTATTTCCATATAAAAACCGTCAATTTTTTTTTGTAAAAGTCGTGTGTGTGTATAAATGACCCCTAAAGTGATGCCGATGTTTAAATTTTTAGTAAGATTTCGATCAAGGATCGTTTCCTGGGAATGGAGAAACATTAGTAGATATATCTGATACTTATTTTTTGTGTTTCTTTCGTGAAAAAATGTTGCATCTTCTTTAGCTAAATTACTAAAGGCGAAAATGTACTCGGAAAAACTTCTAGCGGCAAGAATATTCACGTCTAAATTACCCTGAAACATAGACAATTACTTGATATATTTACATGTTAAATGTCATTGTGTGGGTGTGTTTATCTGGGAATCACTACCAAGCCAATGAACAGATTTTCCTGAATTTTTTTATGTGGGTTTTTAAATATCAAGAAATGGTTCTCGTAATTTTTTTTATCTTTCAAGGTCCCAGTAGGCCTTAAAATAGCTTTTTAACGCAAATAAGAATTTTTGTACTAAAAAACAACTACTTACTATAAAACAAAAAATAAAGACCGTTAAATTTTAAGATTGATTCCTGCTGAATACTGGTATGTATATTTACACACTATTTTTAAAAGGAGATCATAAGGTTGAGAGAAAAAGGAGAGAGAAAAGACAAAGGATTGTTGAAAAAACAAAATCAAAGTTGAGTTAACGAGGGTTCAACTTGAATATTTTTTCTTTTCTAAAAATAACACGTAGTCAGAATAATTATTTATTTCTTATTTTTAAAATGGAATATGAATTTATATTTATTTTGCTGTCAGTTGTTGAGGTTTCTTGTTCAAAACATTTTGAATTCAATGTTTTGAACGTTTATTGGTCGGAATAAAATTATTTCCATTAGAGAATTCCCAACAATAGTTTCATAGTTGGAGAGGTTAATTGGCTAACTAGACACTGATTTTGAAACTTTTTTCCATCTTTATTTTCAAAGGAAAGGTTGTGGTATACTATTAATGTAACGACGGGATATGTAAATGTTTCTTCATTAACTTTAAATCAATACTTTGATTATTATCACCTAAAACAAGGAAATTATAAGACTCAAAAATTTAATAGAAGACCCAAAACTTTTTGTTTCTCTTTCTATTGTAAGGAAAGGTTTCGTAACACAATGAATGATTTTTTTATCTGGTAAAAATATTGCATTGAATAAGTAAAGCATCATCAACAATAATCTCGACTCGTGAATGGTTATTGTTCTCTCACGACAAACTCATTTTATACGTATATTGTATTCTCCCCTGAGGTTGGGGAGAAGAATCTTGTGAGATACATATAATCACATACTGTGAAGAGGGTATTACATACTACTCTCATATGATTATACATCACATCCTATCTCTTTAAGATATACAGTTTGTCTCAAAAATCGATTGGACATTTTGTAGATTTATTTAAAGAAAAAAAGTTCATTACTTTTTTATACTAAATTTATATAGTTTATAATAAATAGGTATATAATTTTATTTAATACTGAAACTTTCTTTTACATAAAATTATATATTTTCAATTCAATTTAAAACATCTACTTTATTTATATGATAAAATTCTATTGCATTCCAGTCTAAATAATCACACACCATATTTCTATATTTATTTACACTTATGTAATAGGGAGCATTTTGTCCATGTAAAGAAATTAGAAACCAAAAATCAACATGGTAGCATTAGCAATTTGAATAAAGTTTAAAGAAGAGCAAATAAGCTGTCAAGCTTACAAGCAGTTGTGCCGAGAGGAAGAAGGGAAGGAATAAAGCTTCATTAGATTAGCAAAACAGAGTTGTGACGTGGGAGAGAAGGAAATAATCAAGGACTAGAATTACTGGGATGTCTATCAACAATTCGACTCTGAGTCCAACAAGGACTTACAAAGTAACATCTGCAACTTATTTTCAAGGTATAGTAGGACGTCCGCAAGGGGTGGTCTGGAGGGGCTGTAGCCATCCCCAAATGTAGAAATTTTTGATTTTTACTAGAAAATGGAATATTTGAGTTTTGTATGAAAAAATTTTAATATACTTTTTGTTATTAAATTTAATATTTGAAATTTAAAAAAAAAAAAAATTTTTTTTATATAAATAGCTGTGGATTTATAATTTTTTTCAAAAAATTTAATATTTGAAATTAAATTTGTGATTATTATTTGTAAATAGCTTTGGATTCTTGAGATTTATTTGCCAAGGAATTTTGTATTTTAATTTTTTTTTTCCAAATATCTTTGGAAATTCTTAGAAAATGTTTCCAAAAAATTGAATATTTTTTTTCAATTTCTCAAATTATTTTCAAACAAATTTGAAATTTTTTTTTGGAAGTTTCGGAATAATTTTGTATTTTTGAAAAATTTATTAAAAAAAACCCAAGTCTTACCACAAATATAATCTGCAGACGCCTTTGTATGGTTAAATCAAGAAGGATAATATATGTTGGTAACTTTGAGAGAAACCCTATTTGATGATTTGTGGCCTAGTCTACTCTAAGGACTTTCCGGTGCAATTCGCCCTTTCCTTTGGTAAGTTTGACGTTTTTGTAGCATAATTGTACTCAGAATATTTTGACATCCAACTCTCATTCTCGTTGCTTACAGTGACTTGAAGAAAAATAGTTTGGCAAAAAAATGGAATTAAGTCGTGAACATTTTCGTGTGATCATTTTTTACAACCTTCGACGCGGATTATCACAACAAGAGTGCATGGACGAACTTAAATATGTGTATGGAGAAGAAGCACCATCCTATAGCATTGTGAAAAACTGGTTTTATTAATTCAATCGTGGCTGACGCTCGGGTTAAGACAAATTCCGTGAAGGTCGTCCAAAAACGGCCGTTGTGCCAAAGAACATTGATGCTGTCCGCGAAGTATAATGTAAGATCGTCATGTGACATACTGTGAGATAGAGGCATCCTTGGGCAAATTTTTGACCAGCATACATTCGATATTCCATGTACACCTGGCCGTAAAAAGGCCTGTTCTTGTTGGGTCAAGCGCTCAAAAGTAGACTCTTGTCGATTGGTGCAAAGAAATGTTGAAATAATACACTCGCAGTGCTCCAAAAGACGTTTATAAGATTGTCATGGGTGAACAATCATGGATCTATGCGTATCAGTCCGAAATAAAACTACATTAGACCGTGTGGGTCTTCCAAGAGGAGCCAAATCCAACGAAAGATGTTCGTGGAAGAAGCACTTCGAAGAAAATAGTCGCCTGCTTCTTTGGCAAAACTGGTCATGTGGCGACTGTTCCACTTGAGCATCGTAGGACGGTCAATTCTGAAGGGTACATCAACATTTGGTGTTCCTCAAGTCTTTGGTGAAATTCGAAAAACGAACAAGAGAAGACGAATCATTGTTCACCATGACAATGTGAGTTCTCACATATCGGCTCAAACCTGCGCCTTTTTGACCGGCCAAAACGTCGAATTGATGGGTCCTCCGCCATGCAGCCCTGACTTGACACCCAATAACTTATTTCTTCTCGCACATCAAGAAAAAAATGCGTTGTCAACGATTTTCGTCGCCAGAAGCTGTTGTTGAAGCGATTAAAAAACATGTTTTGGAGGTGTCTCAATCGGAGGGGAATATATATATATATATAGCAGCCTACGTATTCTTACATCTTTTATTAGGGTACACGAATGTTCTATCAAATTTTGTCTGTAGTAGAAGAGGAAGTTCAACTATGACAACAGCTGAAAAAAAGAAAATTTACATATTTAGTTTGCCACCTTCCAAAAAAGTATCCGATTTTCTGCACTGTTCTTTGAATAAAGTGCACTCTATTTAATCAAGAAATTAATAAGTTATTGTCAGCTGGGGAATGCTATTTCTTTTTCCTTTTTTGAAATGAGAGTGTGTAAAATTGTTAAAATAACAGGGTAAGCTGGTATTATTTATATGGATGTGAAAATCATCAAAATCCTAATGAATGGAAATCAAAAGGAATGTACATGTAGGTAACTTTGAGAGACGACATATCTGGTAACAGAGAGATATATACAAACTATAGTGCTCCTTACTTATTAATATATTTGAATTTTCAAATTAGAAAGAAATTTTTAATAAAAACAATTAATAATAACATTTATACTTTATAAACCATATAGCAGATTACCAATATTTATTTTTAAAAAAATGTCTGCTCACAAGGATTTGGACAATTATTACATCTTTAATAATTTATGACAAAGGATATCATTTTTTTATGAGAGAAAGCGGAAGGAAAAATGAAGACTTATCATATTACAGAATTAAGAGCTTTGTTAAATCCAGCTGCCAAACAGTTGATTTTTAGGGTAAGACAATGAATTACTGTTTGAAAGAGAAAATCCTTCCACATTTAATAAATCATAATATTTAAATTCATATATATATAAATGTGCATATTTTAAACAATTCAAATCAAAAATAGGTGAAAGGACTTACTTCAGAGAAATTACTTAAGACACAACATCCTATTAAAAAAATGAAGAAAAACAAAAAGTAGAAGAATCACACAAAACAACTGTTTCCCCTTTTCTGATTCCTAAAATCAATTTTTTCTTTACAGAAATGACTTAATTCCGAATTAATAAGTTAAACTACATATACACTGCATGAGAATTAAAAAAAATATTGAACAAAAATTAAGATAGAGAAATGGCATTTTAACTTTGACTTTATATTCACATCAATCCAATATTTTACAGACATCTTTAAGTCAATTTACGACTTATTTTCAAATTATTGGTATGCTAAAGATTTTTTTTTTCTATGGTTGCAAACCATTATTAGATTTAGTAGACTTTTAAAGGACCAGATATTCCCTTTCAAAAAGAAAGTATCTTAAAATTTAATTTTATATAAATCTTAATAATCTGATCCTACATTTTCTTTCGCATTTTTAAAAGTTTTTTTGTAAATAAATGTAAAATTAAAAAGTTATTGTCGAGCAGTTTTTAGCCATTCTGTATACATAATTTCAAAACATCAACATTGATTGTAAATAAATCATTTGAGTGTGTGGGTTTTTATAACTTGGAAATAATAATGTAGCAGCGAGCGTGTGAAGCTACATCTAAGCGCGTCATATTGAAAAGAAGAAAATAGGAGTAGGTATCTATAATTCAAAATCCAAATTTTTTGCTCTATTAAATATTTTTAAACATAAACTAAATTTAAAATGATGGTATGATAAACATGGGCTGAAAACAAATAATTATAATCAGTTGGATCACCAGAAGTCCATCGACTTCCAAGCTGATAAGCTAGCATGCCAATGACAGTAATTTAACTATGATAACTGCTTGCAACAGGAACCAAGGACACAATTTTCTTTAGATTGTACCCCCCTCGACCATGCCATTTGAGGTGTAATCGAGAAGAGAGCCTATGCCACCCCTTACCGAAATTTGGCTGACCTAAGAGTATTTGTCGAATATGACGGCTATGACCTAGGTCTTCATCAAGAAGTGCCTCTAGGCCCAGGTAGGAAGTTTAAGGAAATCATTTTGAAAACTAGAAAGTTATATTTATAGTGAATCCGGGAATCCCTTAATGTTGTACTCATTTTTATGATTGCAAAAGTATACCCTATTTGTTCAATACCAAAAATTCCACAATTTTACCTTTACACTCTTAGTTATTCCAACAAACAACAACTGTTCCGAGTTACTCTTCCTCTATCATGGCCAACTGATTCTTTGATAGTTATTGTTCTCCCTTAAAAAATAAAATCATAATGAGAACAGCTTATTTAAACAAAGATTCGATAAAAGCATCAAAAAACAAAAAGAGCGCCAGATTTAAATTTCCTACTTTTCATACCACTCTCTTATCTGTACAATATGTAACATTCATTCTTAGCTATGTATAACACATAAAATCCATTTATGTTTTAACTTCAAAGATGATACATAATTTGTAATTTGATATACAGTATACAATTTGCCACATACTTATATTTTCTTAGTAAATAAAAAACATATACAACTTGTTATTGGGGCTCATTATAGATTCAAGAGATGCTTTCCAAAAATATATTTTCCCCTATTTATCGTTTTCCTCTCCTTTCTGTGTGTATATTATATAAATAGATATATACCTACCAATGGATACCACATTAAAATAGTGTTGAGACTCGGTCCAAGACCGATTTTTTTATCTGGTCAGGTCATAAATATATATTTTTCTAGACAAATTTGTACCGATATTTTGATCCAAACATCAAATAGACTATTAGTGTAGACTATTTTCAAATTGTGGACCAATTTTTATCTTTCAAATGTACAGAAGGGAGAGACAAGACTTGCAGTAGCCTTTCAGTACGATTTTATATCTGTTATTTTAACTACAAGGTATCATTAAGCAACCAAACTAAAATTTCAATCTGGTTCGGCCCCCTAAAAAATCAGTATCATTTTAAATTTGGACTTGACCAATTTGACAGACAAATTGTTCATGTTGTCATTTGTGTTTTTAAGTTGTAAATGTCAGTACAATGACGTTATACGATATTGAAGCATACATAACTAGAATAATTGGTATAATACTTTATCTGGTAGTATGAAGGGTTTTATATCACGTGAAATTTTAGTATATACTGATGGTTATGCAACTCACGTAGCTGTGTGGGAGAGCCTAGGTTAGTTTTCCACTTGTTTTGTTCTCACAGACTTCATATGAAAGAATTAAGACCTATGGCATTAAACTAATTTTGTTTATCAATGTGTACATTTTATGTAACAAAATTTTAATTTTTTAATTTAATTATCATTCAAAATAGTTAATTTTAGTCAAAATTATCTCATATAGGCAATATATGTAACCTACAAAAATATGTTTATGAAATGAGACAAAAACAATGGATCAACAGTCTAATATCGCGGGGTGAACCAAAAAATTGGTCTAAATTTGTCAAATAAAATAAGATTGGAAGGTATATCGGACCCTGTCTTAATATTAGTAGACATATTTTTTTTAAATGTTTAAAATACTACAGAGTTCGGAAGCAAAACATGGACTTTTAATAAATGCTAATTAAATCATTCAAATAGAGAGGTTTTGTGATTTTTTTGCATATTCCCAATTTCGTCTATAAGTAGACAATGATAAACATTTCTCAAATATTTTATCATGAGTGAGCAAGAAGCATAAAGGCAGAAGATATCGGACCTTCTGGATGCCAAAATTGAGGTGGTATAGATTATAGACATTGTGAAATTCTACAGGAGCCTCATTTTCAAGGTGGCCAAGACGAAAAAGGATAGAAAATACCTCTCAAAGAAAGAAGGAAAAGGGGGACACAACTTGAAAAGGGATTCTGGGGGGCCTGAAGAAGAAGATCAAGGAGGAACCCACTAAATCCATGAATCGCCTCTCTTAGAAGTTTGACGGGGACAAGGGGACAATCAGCAGGGATGTGAAGGAGGAATTGGGGTTATCCAATAACACAAGGACCCCACACCACTTGTTGACGAACACTCTGAAGAAAAGGAAACTGCAGAGGTGCAAGAAAGTTCATGCGTGTATCAAGGCAAATTTCTCTGACGAGAAGATTTTCACCGTAGACCAGGTGTACAACCATCGGAACGACCATTTGCTTAGGGGATCACTAAAGGAGGTCAAGGGGGTGTTCCGTAAAAAACATCCGGCCCAAACAATGGACCGGGGGGTCGTGGCGTCCGATAGATACAAGATACCTCCCTTCTTTTTTAAGATTGGGGAAAAAATCGGTCAGGAGGCCTACTACAAGGTGCTGAGGTTCACCATACTGCCAAAACTCAAGGCCACCTAGCCAAGCTATGTGTGGACCCAAGATGGTGCACCTTCTGAACATCGGTGCAATGCCAGAAGTTCTGCGACGAAAACATGGGTGATTTTTGACCCAAGGACATGTGGCCATAATCTTCGCCAGATTTGAGCCTGTTGAACTTTGCTGTGTGGGGGACTTTGGAGAGGGAGACTAACCAACCATCTCACCCGAAAGTGGAATCCCTGAAGGTCACCATTGTGAAAGAGTGGAACAACTTGTCCTAGAAGTTCATCATCAACTCTGGCAAAGCTTTCCGCCACCGTGTGGAGGCTGTAATTGCTGCTGAGGTTGGCCATATTAAGCGAACATGTTCACGAAGGTTGTGTCTAAAAGTTTTATTATAAAAAATTCGAATGTATATATCAAAAAGTAAAATTATTGACATTTTTTCTAAAATCAGTCATTCAGTCCACGTTTGCTTCCGAACCCTATATATTGGTTTACTTGTCCGTCAACACAAAAGTGAGCAAGAATGATTATTCTCAAAATTGAGTGTAAATTACATTACTTCTGTGAAGGTATTCGAACCATAACTCATTGCAACAGTAAAAGAATGAAAAAATAATTGATTTTATGTGGAAGGGGACACATCAGCTTTAATATAGGCATCATAAATCGAAATCAATTTCTAAAATTTTCCTATAATTCTAGATTAACTCAACTCAAGACAACAAATTTGAATTATAAGCCTATAATTGACTCAATTATATCTTTGAAATATTGGGCGTTATGTATTTATATTTAGTACGTCAACCTAAAAAAAAATTGATGCCTAATTCTAATATTCATTTTTTGATGTTAATCAGATGGAGTTGCGCTAATTCAGTATAATTTAACATTATAGTAATATAACTATTCCATAGGAATTGTCTTCGAAGTCCAAATACATTATGTACGTTTCCTTCTCTAGGAACTACCGAGACGCAAACCCACGCATATTGAGTGAAATTTAAAAAAATATATCCAAAGTGCTTTGCCATTGGGCTACGTTGTTTAATACAAAAAAAAATATATATACTTCATGTATACATACTGCCTTTGAGTTAATTATAGGCTAATTGTTCAAATTTTTACTATGAGTTGAAGTATCCAATAGTTGGTTATCTAGATTTGATTTAAAAGACTAATAATAAGATATTTTTGGGGTCTTTTGTAATCTACTCATAAATTTGAGCTTTTTTTGCCAAAAATCCTGCAAATCTGAAAGGGACAGTTAATTTACATGGTCTGGTCGATTTGGCATTATACCCGAGTATTATCCATGATTGTTGCTAGTGGTGTGTCGAAGCCTTATTAGATCTATCCATTCCAGACTTATTCCTGAGGACTATTAGTACTAGAGCTGAATTTATAAAAAAAGAAGATATAAAGGTGAGTGACGTCATCATCTTTGTAAGTTTTTAGGAGTGAAATATGGGACAGGACTGAGCTGAGACTAAATAAGGACCGACACAACACTAATCATCACACCCCTGATCTAATTTCCTCACTCAATTCTATCATTATCTTTCTTTTGAACAAAGACATCATTTGATGATGATACAAATCCATACACAAATTATCGTGCTGTCGTCTCTTTTCCTTGTCTTTCTTACCTCATTATAATAATAAACATAATAACAATCTAATCCAACAATGCTTCCTATACCTAAATATTATTAATATATTCCATTTTTTCGTAATGTTGACAAGTTTCTCTATATTATTTATTAGGAGGAGTATGTTGGTGTTGTAGTTAGAAGCTTCCTCATATTTAAGGGAATTTAGTGAGGATTAATGCCAAGGAAGACGAAGAGGAAGAAAAGTATCCATTCTATATATGAATGTATGCGTGTAATTCCTTCTTTTCCTTTATCCATATTATTAATAATAATACTAATAATATCAAATTAATATGTATAAGGAATTCAGAGCCTCTACATAATTCCACCAACGACAAATCAACTCGGCTTATTCTATTCATTATGTATCCTGAAAAATAGGGATAACCACCAAGGGGGGTTAGAAGAAGTTCCCCTTCTGCCTTCATTATCATCACCATCATGGGAACCATATTGTGATCCATTTTATGTTATTACTATATACAGTGCATGCGAGAAAAATTGTTATGCTTGACCCAATAAATCTTCCAAGATCATATAACTTGAAGAAAATAAGTCTGATAATTCTAAAATTCATTAACAAAACTATTAAATGTATTTATTATTCAAAATGGGATCCTACTGCAGCAAAACAAGCCTCCACACTTGAGTTGAAGGCCTTGTATATATTGAAAATGGATTGTTGGTCACTTCACAGTCCATAGGTCACCCACATTCCTGTGAGGAGTAGCACAGGATTTCTTTCAAAGAAATCTCATATTTTGCAGTCCAAAAATCTGAAATACTTGTATTTATTCACTAGCCACTTTTGGGGCTCATGTGGCTGGAGTATCATACTATTGCCATACATAGGAGATCATAGCATAATGGGTATAAATCCAGAGCTACACTATGTTCCTCATGACGTTCAGGTACTCCTTTGATAATGGATCCATGGGATTTTCAACCCATGGCTTTGACTGCATACTCATAATGGAGTCTGACACTCTTCTGCCCCTTACAATCTTTCCAATTCCCCTCAATTGACTTGTTCAGGTATTCATGAACTCCTCCGACCTCTTCAGGTTATGCCAACAACTTCCAGACATCCTCTCACATTTCTTTTGTCATCAAAATTGGCCAAGGCCCTGTGCACTGTCATCCGAATCACTTCCATAATCCTCTATTTGTCCTCTTGGGTGTAGGCAAGATCAACTATCCTTTGCCTTTTGGCCTTGTCTATCCTTGTCCTCAGTCCGATTCTTATTTTTTTTAAAGGCTGAAAGAGTCTCTAAATGAAAATCCCAATCAAAGTTTTTCCACTAATTGATTCAACTGATTGATTTTCACAAAAACAATTCCAGCTTGATTTATATATATATAAGAGAATGACTCATCTAATAGCTATATAGGCATATGTATGAATGCATGTAGAATGGAAGGGATAATTATTTTCAATGGATATTACATCCTGTGAATGATTGATTCCTAAATGAATTAGATGACGTATTTTCTTCCTTTTTGTGTTCAATAGTTGTTTTAATTTGTTTGTTGTCATTGTAAGGTTTTTTTGACAAAGATAAAAGGCTATGTTTTTAAATGTTATTTCATGGCCTGTCTCTACATATTTTCATCATGTATATTTCCTAATTTTACTGTAGTCTCTTCAATATAACCCACAATTTCTATTGATTTAGTACTTATAGACTGCGATACTTTGTCCACACAAAAATATACTTTACATTTTGTTGTCAACTGCCAGTGTTTATGCTTCGTTTCTCTTATTGAATGCTCTGAACGTTGATTGGTAATAATTATAATTAGCTCTTGTTAAGCTGTGAAGAATTCCCATCATGATTTAGTAACAATTCCGTAATTTTGGGCATTTTATTCTATTTCTATTCGGGAGAAAGGTTGTGTGATACGACAGGGTTACCACCTGATTTGTTTATGCTTCTTCTTTTATTAAAAATAGTAAAACTATAGTGATTATCACCTAAAATCAGCAAATTATAAGCCTCATTATTCTTTTATATCGACTGTTTACACAGAACTACCTCGCTAACGCAAAAAATACAATGAATTTGGTTGTCAGCTATCATCATTACGGGTTAACTTTTCCTATTCAATGCTCTCAACGTTCATTGGTTCAATTAGAATTTGCACCATTTAAACTGCAAACAATTCCCAACGATCACTATTTCCATAGTCCATGAATTGGCCAACTACACACTGATGTTGGCCCTTATATCTGTTTCTTTTCGGGTTAAAGACTGCGTGCTACAATACAAGTACCGACGTGAAAAAAATAAGTTGAACTGACGGGAAAAAATTCAAATTTCGGACCGAATCTCAACACAATAATGATTCAGCTGATTTATATGCAGATAATTTACGACAAAGAAATGTATCAAATGTGTATGAGTAATACACAGAACATTGGTATGCTCAAGAAATCCTGAGCGTTCACTCGCTTAATTTAAATGAGCGGTGCTCATTTTTTGGCATGTATGGGAGTATTTGAATTTGACAACTCTTTATGATAGCATTTCAATTCTTGAAATTTAAATAAAGTATTTATTTCAAAAAATAAAGAGAAATAAGGTAGACCAATAAATAAAACTTAGATCAAAAATTTTATTGAAAAAAAAATTATCTAAAAAATGATTTTTCCAATGCTATAAAATGTTAGATTCATCTTTAGAAAATACTTTTTCAACAAAAGTTGAGGACAACAGTGTAAAAATCAGAAAGTAACATTTGTCCTTGATTAGAACTAACAGCAATTCTGCCAAATATTCAAATATCTTTAAATAAAAATTATTAAATTAATAGAATTCACATTACCACATGCAAATAAGATCATATTTAGTGCTAAGGTGTTATGGTTCCCAAACAATGCGTCTTGATGCAAGTTCAAGTGTTCCGTACGATTTGTGATCACCATACACTATTTACAATAACTTTTTATCATCCAAATATTTCCCTTAATTAAAATAGGCATGCCAAAATGTTGTTGTTGTCTTTTGATGTACCTTGGGCACAAAAAGTTTGAGAATAACTGTATTATGGGGAAATGAAATTACGAGATTTCGTGCACTTTCATCCAATGAAGCCTGATAATTAGTTTTAAATGGAACAGAGGGATTGCTAAAGTTTTTGAACTTATGATTGCGTTAAATTTTGACATCTTATGCCAATTTACTACATAAAAAACTTTATTTCTACACCCGAAAGAGATGGAGGCGTCTCTTAGAGAATTTACATCTGATTTTTCTTTGAGTGGCCAGCTACATGAGAGCCAAACTCGTCAACCAAACAGAGCAGAAAGTCACCGATACAGTAAAGAAATAAAGATTCTAACTTATCTTGAGACATAACATGAACCTTCTTTTCTCGCCATCTTTAAAATTATTCTTTAACTCTCATATGTTTTGATGGTATCTCATAAGAGGAAGAAACGGAGATAGTAATACAGATTTATATAAATGATTGATAATTTGAGCAATTTTATCGCTCTTCTAAAATGGCAAGCGTGTTGATGTTCTATTGGTTTAATTAAGCAAGCAAGCTCACTGATTGGCTGACTGAATTAATCACTTTGATACTATTTTTCAGAAAAAAAGCTCTGTACATCCATCATTCTTTTCTTTCCTAAACTTCAGCTCTGTCAATTGAAATAACTCCTAGCATTTAACTCTTCTCTCTGCCAAGATCCTCTGAAGGTTTGACTCAGCCAAAAAGTCTATCGAGATCTTGTTCCAAAGATTTAACAACCTGGAGAGTCTGGCGACCTGACTGATTGACAGAATGCTGAGTTAAGATGAAAGTTTGAGCAGAGATCTGGCTTGAGTTATTTTGAAGTAAGCTTCCGCCCATTTGCACGTGGAATGGGAGTTTTGGAGATATTGGGCAGGGCAAAATCACATGAACCATGAGAATGTTAGAATGCCTCGTTATCGAATCTCCTGTTTACATTTAAAACAGATCAGGAGAACCTTGGAGTTTTTCCAGAGAGGTTTTTGATCTGCTGAGTGGAACAGGGTTATCAAGAGTATTTTTGTGTGACTTACCAACGTCACAGATGTAACAGTAACAGTCAACTTTGGGGTTATGGTTGGCCCTTGTGTCGATGGAAAGGTTGTTGAAATAATCTATAACTTTCAAGAATTTTGAAGTCACTTGAATTGCTTGTGGCTTTGAGATAGAACTTCCCTACTCTGTCCGCTTCCTCAGGAAGAAACAGAAGAAATTGCAGATCGAAGATGGAAGACAGTCTTGATGGTCCATGTAGACACTGAAAACAAAATCGTTGAGTTTTACAATAACTCCTTTAAGAAAAGCCACAAGCTAGTTTTTCTCCATAATAGCACACAAACAATGTGCCTTGTTATCTCCTCTTGAAAGCACCTTGTTGCTTTGTGATTAATACATTCCCCAAAAAACAATGAAATCACATGGCGTTTAATACGCAAATTTACATATTTAAAATTAAATGAACACTTTCTTTTACTTCCAATGTACATCAACTGCGCAATAAGATGGCCAGAGATGACACTTTTAATGGATAATACAATACCAATGGATACTTAATGTGCATATTTAGTATCTTTTGTTTTGTTTTGATATGAATTGGTATATAACCCCTACATATGAGATTATATATCAATTCTGATAGATGAGAGTGATATCTACAAGACAAGGTATAATACACGAAAAATAAAAAATAATATGGTGACCAGAAGGTTCAACAAATTGGAAAAACCCATGTTGTAGGTGGTTTAAACCATGTTTTTAACCGCATTCATAAATCGTAAAGTTGACCACAATGGTTCCCTACCTGGATTATTTTATTCTCAATGATTGGGGTCATTTCGATGGTATTTTTTTGTTTTTTCTAAACTATGCTGCTCCAGTTCTCTTTCCTTCACTCTGCCTCTTCTCTTTCTTTATTTCTCTCCCTGTCTCTGACTCTTCCATCTTCTCACCTCCCTCTGTCCCTATCTACATTTCTCCCTCTGTTTTTTTCTTCACCCTCATTCTTTGTTTTCTATTCCTCTCTATTCACCCCTATCCCGCAGGCACCCTCTGAGGAAAAATTAATGTCATAGATGCCTTCTTTTTTAACAGAGTATATCTTGTATACTATTATTGGTCATATTGGATCATACGACAAAATGTTGTAAAGATATCACTTTATACTAAAAACACTTTTCGAAAAGTATTGTGCTTCTTTAGATTAGTCGTGAATTATTGTGTATCGAGTATGACGTCTTAAAGAAAGACATTCAGACTATTCTACATTTTTACTACCTGAAAGGGAAAATATTAAAAAGACCAAGAAATTTAGGATATATCCGGGGTTGATACTTTTTCGGTTTGTTTTACACAACAGTGTTTGTGAATTTTTAAAAAAAAAATATTAAAATACATTTTCACAACAATCCTGCCTTTATTGTGAACAACTTGATCGTTTGAAGCTACCAATAGACCATAATATGCCAGTATTGGTGAATAGAAGAGGAATAGTGCTCATCAAGACAAAGCTAGGCCGCACACATATTTGATGACGCGCCAATAGCTCCGGCAGTTCGGATGGGAAGTTTTTATACATCCACCCTACAGTCGGGAATTTGCACAAGGTAACTACTAAGTCTTCCTGACTATGGCCGACGTACGTGGTGGTACAAATTTGGTTTGAATAAAGGCCTGTGAAAATTACCTGTCCGATTTTTTTGTCAATAGGGATCAGGGCTTTTCGTTGACGACAAGTTATCGAACCGAACCGTGCATACTTAGCATTAATCAATAAAAATTCTTATAAAGTATTAAAATAGTATAAAAAATTGCTTTTCCCCAACCTTTTAAATATGCCCACACTCGAATATAAAGAAAAGTTTGACATCTCTAGTAATTAGTCTCGTTTTTCCTTACAAAAAGGATAATATACTCAAGTGACGCTACGTTTTCTCTAGTAAAGTAAATATATCATTTCTAGAATCTTATCATGAAGCCAGAAAATATCAAATCTATCGTTTTTCAATTTCGAAATCTGAAAGTGTATTCTCTCTTATTTTGTAGGTTAAAATTGATTATGACAACTATTAATTTTGAAACAGTCATTTTTTTAGGATTTATTTAATCAAATTTATATTCAAATATTTAATAAAATGAAAATAATTGATCAAAAAAGATTAATTATGAAATAAATCAATTAAAATATAACAGTATGATAATTTAATATATATATATATATTAATAAGCAAATATCATATCATTTGTTTAATATTTTGATTGGATACATTGGAAACATGTTCGAGGAAAAGTAATTTCGTATTAATGCTTTATAAAAAGTTTTTATATTTACGTTTAAATTTTCAAAATTAAGAGGATTGATAATTAACACCACTGATATTTTGCAAGTTACAAAAATATGTAAACTTTTTCTTACATTTATACTTTTTTTTGAAAATGATTTCATTGATTCCTCATTTATCGGCGTGTGAACCAGCCTTTTGGGGAACAATGAATTGGAAAATAACATGTAATTTAATGCATATTTAATGAGTCCGTCTCACGATCATGTTATGCTAATCATATTCATTAGTGTCTCTTTGTCCTTTGTTCCTCCTCATTCATCTCTGTAAAAAACAGATCCTCATATATACTTTTGTAAGTTAAAGGAGTATCAAAAAGGTCTCTTTGATTTCTGGTTCTTTGTAGTCGTTGTATCATTTGAAATCCCCTTTGGGGATTTATGAAGCATGTCGAAAAATAGAAGAGGGGAGGGATCAGGAAATCACTGGGGTTATCATCCATTTATGTATGTATATACGGGTAATTCAATCCCATATATGATTATACAATTATAGTTATTTGAATACTTTTTATTTATTAAATTAACTAATAAAAATAAATATGTATGTAGAAGGTGGGCAGGCGTTCTCTTTTAGGGCACTCTGCTGAGAAAACACGGGAACTTTAGGAGTTTATTTTTGTTTATTAGATAGCCTGTTCAAACTTGCACCAGTGGAGAAGCACGGAATCAATTGACAAATTCCTTGTTCCATATAGTTAGAAAAGGCACAAAACCATCCATGTAATCCGCATGGGGAGCCACAGCATAGCAAATGTTCAAATTCTAGGACTCGGACGAACGTGCATTTGCATGTTTGGGAGGGAATTGGATGCCTCTAAACGTGGTTTAGAGGCAACAACAATCCGGGTTGAGGTTGAAGCGATTAGCTTCGATTACTCCATCATGCCCCTCAAGTGTCCCCCCATGCCTCAGGGTAAATACTAATGCTGCTTTCTTGGACGTGCTAGTGACCAAGTGAAGCCCTGTATCGAAATTGTTTTTAATGGAAGGACCTACATGTGGCAGCAGAACTTATCTCCCTGCCCCACCCCGAAAAAAAGTTTCATATGGGTAAAAACAATTTTGACGACTTCATCTCATTTGAATTTTGGCCAATGAACTCGCCCGATCTGAATCAATGGATTTTTGAGTGTGTGGATCTAACGAACCGCATGCCAACTTAACAGCCTGCAGCACCTAACTCGAACTTATGAAAAGGGCTGCTTGCATTATTAAGACAATAATTGAGGCTGGGGGTTATTTCATTTAATAAAATAAATTAAACTCCATTAAACTTTTAGAATTTTTTATAATTTTATAACTGATTGCAGAGGTATTTGTATTGAAAATATAATTTTTGTGGTACAGCCTGTATACTATTGGGAGAGCTCCAATAGAAATACAAGATTCCTACAGCAATTTAATTGGATGATCATGCACCTTTTATTTTAATGAAATAGAATGACGAGTGAACTTGTCAAATAATATGTATATGTATGAGTTCACAACACAATGACCAAACAAGATAATATCATGATGAAAAAAGCCTAATATTACATTTGTCAACTTTAAATAAAGCAAAAAAAAAGAAAATGTATCTTAAAAACATCAAATACATAGTTTGACTATAAGAACATAATATATGAAGCAATAAACAATATTAGATATGTTGCCCGTCAACATGAAATAAAGCTGAATAATTTTTCTCAAAATTAAGTCTGTAGACTAATAACCATCAATTTCGATTTGAATTATTCTTAGTAGTCCTTTGGTTGTGTCGAAAATTACACTTAAAAAGCCAAAATTGATCGTCAGTATAGAAAAACGAGAAATTCACAGATTTTATTATAAAGAGCTATGGCGCTGATTTACTTTTTTCATGATTTTTCTTTAAGATTTGTATTTATTTTTATAACCACATCTTTGTGTCAAGTTAAATTATGGAGGGATTTGAATTTATGAAAATTGTAAAATTAAATTTAAGGCCAACTTTATAATCTAAGTATTATTTTTTGGTAAGAAAATAGAATAAATTTTCCATCAAATAAATATAAATTTATTAATCATCATTAAATTTTGCAAAAATGATCAAATTGTAATATAAATTGATTTAAAAAACTTTTGTTGGAAATAGCCACGGAGAGCAAGAGGCACTTACGCAGATGCAGTAATCGACAAAGTAGATCACCTTTGAGGGCATCCACAACGCCCAAAATGACTGTGTTTGCACCTTATCATTACCAGGTGCCAGAAACCGCCTAGTTTCATGGGTTGGTCAATTATTATGTCTAGACTTATCATTGAGAAGAGAATGAAGATCAACCAACATTACTTGAGAACGTATAAAAGCGATACCACTTAAATATTCAGTCAAGATGATTGACATATATGTTCTCTATTTCACATTGAAAAGTGTGCATCAATTCACATCTGGTATAGAAACTTATAATCGCTGAAGGTCATCCAACTAGAACATTAACTTCCCTGCCCATCGCAAAATTTTCCACAAATTGTTTGGGTGGACACCATTCAGTATCCCTTAGAATGAGCACCTTGTCATTACCCCAGAAAGGCTAGTTTCATGGGGGTCAATTAATGACCAGACTAGCAAAAAAATAGACTAGACTAGAATGAAAAGACCAAACGTCTATAAGGAATCTCGGATCGAAATAGTTTCCTGACTTGAAACATATAAATCTTTAATACCACTTAAATATTGATAATGTCAAGGACTATTTCAAATGGCTGAAAAAACGCTTTTGGTTTGCATGACTGGTATAAACTTATAATCGTTTTTTGAAGGTCAGCCTCAGTTTTTCCCTGGCAAAAGAACAAAATAAATATCGTAATCTAAAGATACTTTTGTCAATTTTTTAGAAACTATGCTTGATGATGAATCAATGAATAATTTTGGTCTTCGACAAACCAACTGACAAACTTATCAGTCGGATTAAAAAGGAGTTTTGGGATTTGTCAAGCTGGCAAGTTTCGAAGGCCTAGTTGTGCTTTCAGCCTCGTATAGAGTCTGTAATTGAAGCTGGATATTTTGTGATTAAATAAAATTAATTAGAATCCGAATAGCTTTATAATCTTGTTTTATTTTTTTAATCGGATGTTTGGCTAAAGAGAAAATAGCAAGAAGTAATGGATATTTTATTGAAAATTTATTAAAAATAAATAAATACTGATTTTATTATTCGAATAACATTTTTTTTGTTGAACCCTCAAACTCAGTTTTACGATAATTTTTTCTCTGCATCTTATATTTTTACAATTATGCTAAGCATTTTAACTGATATTTACGAGTGCAAAATGGAAAAATATAGAATCTTCTTTGCTCTTTCCATCTGTCTCGGCTATCTCTGTTCAAAGATAAGATGCCTTTATGTCGTTCTCCATGTGTTTGTACCAATATAATTTCGAATTGAAAATAATTAAATATGTTCTACTAGATAAGATCACCCTGTATAATTGTTTAACTGTTTATTATGTAAATTAATACCCTTTGAGTTTTTTTTTACTCAGTTCACTAACTGTGTTATAAAATGTATGTTCACTGACGAAGATTTAAAGACAAGTCATTTGTTTTATTTATGATTGATCACTTCAAAAGGATATTAAGGGTTAAACCATTCAAAATTTCATAATTTTATCCTTTAATAAATTATTTTTTCAAACAAAAAAATACTTTTTTATATCGTAGAATTTAAATTGTTTTTAATATTTAATAAAGGTAGCTTAAAATCAATATTTTAAAATGTGTTATTACTGAAATATGTAGTTTCATTCTCAACTGTCTTTTTAGAGCTGTGTGTTGTGAAAAATAACTATATTTAATAATAAAGAAAAATACACAATAGGGCGGAAATTGTATTACTTATGGATACAAATGGGATTTTTAAAGCAAAAAAAAAACAAAAAACATTGTTATTACAAGAACCTTTTCAAAAAGTTATATATATTCTACCACAATTTCTTGTAAAAAAGTTGACAAACGTTTTTGTTTTATGGCCAAAATAATTAATATAAGAATTCATTCATTTCTAGGGTCTGAAAAAAGTAATATTTTTGATCTCCCCACCCCCGTCTGTGTTTGTCCAAAACTTGATACTACCCTCAGATATGACCTCCTAAATTTTGTATCCCCTCTCCCCACTTAAAGTTTGATATTGTCTTTACTGAAATTGTTTGTAGTATGTTTATAGTTCATAACCCACCAATTTAATTGAATAGATTTTCTTCTTGCAGCCTTGGCCTCCAATGATTGAATGATGTTCTGGTACTCCTTGGGAGACCCCTTCTCTGGGGTTCATTCCTCCCTGGAGATAAGCTCGAAAATAAACTTTTTTATACCTTATTTCCTTCTTCATTTTTATACTTTTTCGAAATGGAATCTGGTTGGGATGAGTAAAAATACAATTGCTACTAACAAAAAAAAAACCCCAAAAAAAACCCAATGAATCCTTCACTCTTTGGTAATTCATAGATTTCATGCATCCGGGGTTCTCTCATAGAGAAGTGTGCTCTATTGGTGTAAGTAATATGCATTTGTCCATAAAGTATATTGTTCATCTTGAAGACCATTGATTTCTTTGTATTGAAAAGGTTTTGTGGATCAGTAAAACAATGATCAGTTTTAACGTAGTGGACTCCTAAATATCCAATATCTTCTCCCCACCCCCAAAAAAAAAAAATATTAAAAACCGTACCCCCCCGTTAACTGCTACTCTGATAAAGTTGTATTTTAAATTTTGTGTCCATATCTTTTATTTTTGTGTAGGAACAAGAGGCTGCAGCAACCCCACTCCGCTGCAATTATTCCTAGTCTGCCCTTTTTGTTTCTATAAGTGGGGATACAAAAATTACAGTATTAATTAGTTACGATTTTATCCCTGTTATATTTTAATGACAAGGTTCCTTGACGCAACCAAACGGGAATTGAAACAAAAATTAAAATTATTGGCTTTTTCTCATGAGCAAAAACCAAAAAAAAGTACCACATGTGCCATCTTCTCCTTGCCGATGTCAGTGATGAGAAGGTTACAAAAACCGTTGACAATTCTAACTCCCTACAACATCATTTAGTCTATTAGAGAGTGCCCCCCTCCTTATTCAGCCTAGAAGAACTAAAAAATATACAGCAGCAATATGGATTAATTCTATCCTGTTTTACCCTTAACTACTGGACTTTGCAGTTTTGAGCACCTTAGAGAATAATGTCTAACACCGTGAGTAAACTATAGGCTTATTTTTTTGACGAAGGACAATTTCCTGGATGACATTTCGCAAACGGACAACTTACGGAACGGTGATTTCGCCAAATGACTATTTGGGATATTTGTTCAAACAATGTACTCACTCAGACATATCAGAATTCATTCTTTTGATGCTAAGAAAGATATTCATACTTGAATTGTAACTGTATTCATTGGAACAGAGTCAAATATATTTTTTTTTATGGGAAAGAGTTTTTTTAAAACATCGGTAGGCTCATTTTTGATACCAGCAGTTCACTGAAACTAATTATTTATAATAAGATAAACCTCTCCTTATAAAATCGTACACATGGCGCCGAAAACATTGACAGGCTTGGACAACCATGTATGGCTATATCTTTTTCATTGTGCTGGTTTGTTCATTAAACTGAAATCAGAATAGTGATATATAAATCAAATTAATTACTTTTAAGATAATAAGGATGGTTTGAATGGATATTTTTTGGGGAATAACCGGATATGCTCTTTAGAAACGGTTCTGGTGCTTTACTCGGTGCATGCAATCTCATTTAATAGAAGAATCGTTCATTGTGCAGATGTCTTTTAACATCCAAATTGGTCACTTCATCATCCATTGGTTCAAATACACAGATCTTGTATGGAATCAAAGTATACTTCGATAATAACGGAGGATATGTCTAATAAATATGAATACAGTGAAGAACAAGGAGAATTATCATCCATCATTTTCATTTTGTCGAAGAGGTGAAAGTAATTAGTAACTTCATCATTTGAGGTGTTCCTGTTACTAAAAAGACACATCAGGACATAATTTTTTTTGTTAAGACTGATCTGATGGAACTGCAGTCTTTTTAGACCAATCAAACACTAATTGCAGTATTAATTATCGTTAAATATATTCACTATTTTTTACGGCAAAGTGTTTGTACGCAAAGTGGTCATTTGGCAATTTTTCATGTGTGTTCAGAAGGATTTATTAGAATATTATCACTTCTTTAATAATTCATTTTCACCGAGCTTTAAATGTTTCAGTACTTAACCTCCATCAATTTTAATTATCATCCACTTATACATAGATCCTTTCGACATAAATGTCGTTATTAATTACGAAAGATCCTCATTTAGTCGATATAAAAATTAATAATAAAAAAAACCTTACGGAAATATTTAGTAGTATGTATGTATAGAGCGATAATTACTTACATCTTGTTTGATGGGAGGAAGACAGTCTGTCAAGAGCAGAATCACTTCCTTAATTACATTCCCCATCCTCAAATCCCTCCTTATTATTATCCAATAAGGTCTCTAATAAACATCAACATCCTTTCTCTTAACAATAAAATATAACATATAAGTCTACCTAGTGCTCTAATAATAACATGTTTTTGATTATTTAGACGTGGAGAGTAGAAGGGAAGAGCAGGGGATTGGTTTTAGTAGGTAAAAGGAATCTTTCAATCAGTTCAGGTAATTGTATTTGTTAGGCGTTGTTCATTAAATTGTCAATGAAATTAATGTTCTGACTATCCAATGGTTCATGAAAAACAACACAGAGTAGCAGGGGGTGGATCATAAATATCTACAATTGTGTTGTGTCAGTCTTTACTTATTCGGTCCAGTATTGTTTCAAAATTTTCGACTATTGGCATTTCGACACCCTGGTGCATCTTTGACGTAGAAGTTACGGAAACATTAACGACAAAAATAAAAATACTACGTACGTGATTGGTTTCTACAGTATCAGGACCATAAACAATATTCACATATTCAATTTCAGCCCCCTGGCTTGCATTTTCGCCTTATTCTAAGAAAAAATAGTAAAATATGACGTTTTTTCTCTTTGTTGGTGTACATCTTTAAGGAGCACTCATACAATTTATCATGGGTGAAACCATCATAAAAAGGTGAAAAACGTTGAGGTTGGAAATTTTGCCCTACCCTGTTTTTTTTATTCAATATATTAACAACAACTTTCCCTGACCGGAAGATATCAAATAAACAATCGCAGAATGATGATGTTCAAAATTCTTATTATTGATTTATCAAGTGGATTTTTTTTTCCTTCAAAAAACATAGGGAGGACTTACAACAACCACTAACTACAACTGATGATATGATTACTTTTTTATACGTAGGTTTATATTTATTTTATAACTTAATAGAGTCATGCTTCTTAGTAGGGGTCTAGTAACGTACTTAATATTACCTATCTTTTTTTTAATGGAAAATACCAGAGAATAATTTTTCCTAACCTCCTAATCTGAATCTGAATCTGATGACCATTGATCAAACTAAAGATACAATCATTTCTTGTTTCTATATAAGTGTACTATTGGATAATATAATTTTATATTCCAAATGCATAGAGTAGATTATGTGGAACGTAAACATAAGAATAATATGGAACCAAAAAAAAAAAAAAGATTTTTGTACTTTATAAGCAAAAAATAGGTATACATACAGCACAATATTTCATAGACATATTAGAGTCCAATATATGACTTTTTATTTAAATTGTCTATGGATGAATTGAGATACCACATAACTTATTTATAAGTCTTTTTTTTTATTGCCATATATTGGCATTCATTCATAAAATATCTGTTCATAATGGAACCTAAGAAAATAATTCGTTTAAGAATATGGACAAGGGAAAATTAAAAAGACTATTATAGAATAAAGCACAATCAGGAATATGTAAAGTAAATATCTGGAAGTAGGATAAATTGAACATGAACTAAATGAAAAGTATAAAATTTTCAATAAAAGATCTCCATTAAGATTAACAATATGTTAAATTCCATAGAGGTAGTTTTCTATATACTAAGTAATTTATAAAGGATTTATTATGTTGTATAATAGTTGCATCAACTTCTTCATTATTCAAAGTATAGAAGAAATCTTCTTTGCCCAGTTTTTGATTGAATAAGTTACTAACCATTTTAGTAACGTCCCCATAAGTTTTGATGATAAGCATTGACAGTCCCAAAAAACGTGGATAGTATTTTGTATTCAAACAAACTCACTCCACGTAAAAACCTATTTGTAATTGCTGTGAGGCTTTTTGAGTACGTTTTTTAATTCTCCGTCGTTTCAAATATACGATGTAAGGTGTGAGGGAGGGTGTACAGACATTTTTTTCAAGTAGGAAGTACTTTTAAAATATATTTTTTGTCTTAAAAGGATGAAAGGACACTCTACTGAACTGTTGGCTCCAATAGCCATTTTATTCATAAGAACAGCTGTCAAGTTAACGTCCACAGCAATATCTGAGTTTAAGGTAAACACAAGGGTTAATGTCCTAGTAATTTGAGTATTCAACCTCTAATTCACTTTAGGTATCCATACAGATTGGTCTCTTAAAATCTGAATACTTTGAATATTTTCAATAAACTTATTCAAAAGAGTTTTGCAATGGAAGATATGGGGTTCTTTCATTTCTGGTGGCAAAAGTTGCGTCTTCACTTTCACAAGGCTCTTTCTAAGCATTCTTTTTTTGATAGCTCTCTGGACAGTCTGTTGTGAAATCCCGAAATCTATTGCACATATCCTCATGGACTTAAGCTTAATAGCCAGGGCATTTTTCTTTAACTTCTCTGGGTCCAGTTTGACCATTTTGAGAAACCCTTCTTCAATTCCAACGTGTTTGATTTGCTGACAGAACACTCTTGGAGTGCGTGAATAAAAATTCGTTGATCACATTCAAGTGTCATTTTCTGGTCTTATATGTGAGTCAAAGAGCTCAGTTCTGTTTTGTAGTTAATTGTTTTTGATTTACTACATCGAAATATGAATTAATTTTAATGTTTCAATTAATTATTGAATTATTAAGTGTTCAAAATTCAATGGGCCACCCTGTATATAACCTTTATCTGACTAAAGAGAGTTATATGACCCCTTATTTGACCATTTAAACCGTAAAATCTGTCAATTCCTCATTTTTTTAGTGAAAATATCAATTTTGTTTACTTGAATAGTGATATTTGCGCCAAAGGTTAACAAGAATAGTTTATTTATAGATATGTACGATAATTATTCGTATAAGAATACACTCAAATTTGAGAGAAATCCTTTTATGTTGCTTATGTGTAGACGAGTCACATATATTTAAATATAAGTATGAAGATATAAAGTAATAAATCATTTTATCAAATAATCACTGAATCAAACAATGAAAAAATTAAATATAAATTTTATTTATATATACATATAAGTATAACTAATATTTTAAATCAACTTTAACTCCTAATTAAATATTGACTTTGTCAATACCTAATATAGATAAACGCTGATCATATTTGTAAGATTCTATGTGCATACATTATTTTAAATATGAAACTAATTTTTGTGCTTTTCGTACCCATAGTTGGATGTAAATATGTTTGCAAACTAAATATATATAAGACACTCATAATCAAAAAAATATTTCTGCAAGTTCAATATTTAATTTAAAAAGTTATTCTTTAAAATTGAATAAGATTTTCAAAAAAATGATATAATATTTTTGCTCGTATATATACAACATTATATATTTGGTAAAGATTTAATGACAACTTCCTTTTTCCCTTAACTCCCTTTTACATAGCCATAAAGACCGTGCCTTTGAAGTAAGTTTTGAAGTCTATCAATGCAATCTTATAAAGAAAATTCCAGCAAACTTAGTCCTGAGGAGGCTCCAATGTCTTGGATCCCTTGCTAATGATCATGCTGTCAATGTCTCGAAGAAACTCTTTGGTAACCTCTACACCGGTTTGGGCTATAATAAGATCTAATTTGATCTTACTATAGTTAAAAATTATAATGTTCTATAAAATCATAATTAGTTTTTACGAACTTTAGTTGCTAAAAGTGTACTTTTGATTTATGAAAAGATTGAGTCTGATATATAGAATAAAATCTGATATTACTTTAGTACCAACGTGTATATCTTTAAATGAAGAAAAGGAAAATAGAAAGAGCAAATAAATGACTTTAAAATTGCAAAATTTACTAATTGTTCTAATAAATTGCATTTTAACATCAGCAAACAGTAAAACTTTTGAGGATGTTTCAGAAGCATACTAATAAGTTCTGGAGAAACAACTTATTTTAAACAGATTTGAATCAATTTGATAAAATTTTGGCAATAGATAATCTTTATTCACTTACGAGGAGTGAATTACTAAAAACTGATTTAAATTAATTGCACTGCCATATATAAATCAAACCCTTCCCATTACGATTTAATGGTCTTTTTTTTCTTGCACTAAGATATTTTATACTGGGATCAATCAAAAAGTAGACTTTAACATAACTGAAATGGTCTTAGGGCCCCTCAGAGTTTTACACGTCATTTTAATTTACAGAAAACAAGAGTTTTTTTTTCTTTTGTCAAAATGGACATTTATATATCCCTTGTACCGTCGCAAACATTTTAATAAGTATATATATGTAATATAGCAAAATTTACCTCTATTAGTTGTTTAACAAACAGGCAGCTTTATATAATTTTTATAAAACTGAAACTTCAAATCTTTGAGCACATCTTAAATGACTTAAATGAGTACAAAAAAAGGTTTTAAACTATTTTGTACTAATTAGCACAATACTATTCAATATCAAAAGTATTGTTTTTGAGTAGTGATGTGAAGAATTCGGGTTTAAACAAGCCACATATCTTAATTTTTAAGCCCACGCTTTCAGCTTGATTTGAATGTATCCTTTCAAGCTTGACCCCAACTAAAAATAACACTTAATGGCTATTATTTAAATGCAAAAAGGTGGAAATACTAGAAAAAATTACATATTCAAAGATCCAAATGCTTCCATAAATCACTTGTTCCATTTTTGAATGCGGGTGAATATTAATAATTAAAGACCATGATTGGATGGCCCAAAAATGATATTAAATCTTCCTTGTTCCGTAAAATACTACTATTTACCTAACATTGGTCACATTGGAAACAATTTACTACTTAGAGCACAACTAGACGTCATTATTAACCTAAAATGTGTAAATTTTAGAAGACACTTACACCCAGTGGAAAAAAAAGGATTATAATTTGTAAATTCCGATCCCAAGCTTTTTAACTTATTTAACAGGCCAGGTTTAGGCTTGTTTACAACTTTATTGATGACCCACTTCATATTATTTTGCAAGGTGGAAGAGGTTTAAAAATGATCCAAAAATCCTACATTTCTTAAAATTAAAATGGCTGTTACTACGTAACAATGGCATGAAAGAATTTTATATTGGTCAAAGTCAGTTTTTTGTTTTGTTCCCAGCAGAAAAGGTCATCGTGCAAAATAAAAGCAAAGAAAGAACAGTCAATAAAACAGTCATTCACAAAGTTCCTAGAATTGTCCCACTGCCATTGTATGAGGTCTGACATTCCCTCCTTATCACAGGCCTCAGGGATCTTGTGGTGCAATGGGGACCTTCATTGGAAAGGCGTTCAACATTGGTAAAGACAAAATATTCTAAGGTGTTCTATTCTGGCAAATTAGAACTCCAAAAACTCTACAGGATGCACATCCATTGTCGGTCTTTCATAATACTGTTGATAAAGGGAAATACTTTTGTGCGCGGAACACTAATGTAGACCTTCAGGCAATGTTTGAAAATGAAGGACGGTAAAACATGATCTTTACAGTTAATAACGACAGAACCATAATTAGCCTTGGGTACATGGCCTTTATGATCCTAGGGACGTTCTAAGGACTTTTTGCTCACCTTCTATTGTTCCTTGTATGAAGTTTCTAGGGTTTGTCATACATTTTTCTCAACTGAGAAGAACCAGACAATATCTTTAACAAGAGGATTAGCTTGATCAACCCCTTGGTTCGGATGACACTATTCTTCAGTTTACCAGGTTAGAAGTGGCCTCTTGCAATGTGCATAGCTGTCGTATCGACGGTCTTTATTGATAACACGATAAACAGTTGAACAGGACGCTCTGTCGATGTTATTAGCGATCACATTCATAGATTTCTCGGGATTCTTTCCAATTTTTATTTATTTTCCTCAACAAAGCAGGACTTTGTACGATTTGGCCTCTTCTGGAGCATAAGGCGTCCAAGAAATTATCGTCAGTGGGTCCTCATCCTCCTGAATGGCACGTTTTATGAATTTTTGGATGAATCGAGTAGTGTACCCGACCGCTTTAGCCAAAAATGTGTGGTCTATTTTACCATTTAAATTGTACAAAATACATAAAAGTACGCAAAAATTTGGTTCCTGATTAAAACATGACTGGGAAATGTAGTGTCATAAGAAGGTAAAATGAGGAACTCACTTGTCAGAGCGACATTTGTATCCGACTTACTCTCTATTTATGCTTCTTTATGTTGAAACTAGAATGTAGGGGATGTGATGAGGCCAGTTAAAATAACTATCCAATATATAACAATCTTAATTTATGATGGGGATACATATACCAGGTGTGCATCTTTGAAGTGAGACTTTTCAAATAATTTTTGAAAGTTTATAATGAAAAAATGGTTACAAATTCCATTTTCAAAGTATGTGCCTTCACCAGCCACACATTTGTCTCATCTTTCAAGTAATTTATGGATTCAATTCCAAAAAAATGGGTTGTCTTTTCCTGCAAACTAGTTATTGATCCATTTTTTGGCTTCAACGTGAGAATCGAAGCGTAAATCATTAAGTACGTGACCCATCGATGCAAACAAGTGATATTCGGAAGGAGCCAGGTCTGGTGAGTAGGCTGCATGAGCAAGAGGTTCCCAGTTGTACGATTCAACAAGCTGGCAGGTGGCTATAAGCCGATGCGGTGGTGCGTTGTCATCAAGGAAAATTACCTTGTGTTGCCTGGCTTCATATTTAGGGCATTTTTGGTGTTTAAAATGACTCAAATTGACCAATTGTTGTTGGTAACGATCACCATGAACGAGTTGACCGGGTCTTAGAAGTTTATACCTTAAGCAATGCTTAGTATTCGGCGTCTTAAAACTTTTGTGGTGGCGGGTCACTCTCTCCATTTCTCATGTCAAAATCACAACTTTGGAATTTTTCAAGCCACCTGAAGAACTGTGCTCTGCTTAGAGCATGTCCACTGTAAACTTCCACAAGCATTTGATGACCTTGAGAAGCGTTTTTCTTCAATCGGTAAGAAAAAATCAATGATGTCCACACATTGTAGTTTGTAGGCACAAAATTAGACATTTTTATGAGCAAAAAAAGTGAGTTGCTGAATGAAAATATACAAATAATGAATTAGGTATTATTGACACATGTCGAAATAAGTTTTTATATTTTTTGACGGGATTATAATGTCGAACTTGCGACACCTAGGGCCAATCGTCAAAAGCCTCATTTCATAGTCTTATACCTAGTAAATCAATTAACAAAAATAGGCAAGGCAAATCATTATTTTTTTCTCATTTGTCCAAAAAAATAATTATTTCATTAAAACATTTGTAAAAATGAAAATCATTTTATATTTTTATGTTGAGAGGTACCTATGGACTAGGAATATATATAAGACTTTCAGAACGAAACAACATTCTTTTTCATATGAATTATTCATTAGTCATCATGATTCTCTTTTGGGTACGTCACAATTTTTTTATTTTTTTTTCATTTTTCTTCTTCTTCTCTTTGGGGAGGAAGAAACGTTTTATGTTTATTCTATTCCTTCCATTTCCCTTTCAAGAGTTATTTTCCTGAATGAAGAAAATGGTTCGCAGCAGGGGCTGACGAACCTTCTATCCATATATATCTATCTTGTACCAAAATGAAAAACATCAAATTTCTAAGTCTTATGGATTGAGAAAGTATTGCTTAAGGGACTTCATTTGCATTACTCTCAGGCATTTGATGTGACAGTGAGATAATGTATCGAAATAAGCAGTTAACCCTCTGTTAGTGAACAGTGATCTAAATTATTAATTTTTCATACATTTTGCAATCGTAAATATCAATTAAAACTCTAGACATACTTCATTGAGCTCAAGAATACGAGTAAAAATACATTATTACATTTTAATTAATCTTAACAACATTATTTTGGCGTATCAACAAGATATAGTTTGTAATTATTTTAGTTAAAATATCATAATTTAATTAATAATAAAAACTTATATAACATATTAATACTCTTAGCAAAATTTTAAATACCGAAAATGTATTTATTTATTTTAATGATATGCAGTGTGATGTATACAGGATTGTTAAAATAAATCCAGACTACCTGGTAGCAAGTAGATATTTGAAATGTAATAAACATGTTATTTATTATTACAAATATATATATATATATTGAATGTGCTTGTAATTTGTTTTATTCACTCGCTCGAGACTAAGCCTACAGGATTTTCAGACCTTGCCCATATCTGCATGCGAGATTTTGTTCCAGTACTTAACGACAGAGGCCTTCAAGGAGTCGATACTGTTATGTGAATTGGCAGAGACCTTCCTTTTTAACCCTCCCAAAAAGAAGTGATTTATGGAATTCATATAGGAGACGTTAGAGGTTTCATGTGTAGGGATGTCAAAATTCTCTTCTTAAGCCAGTTTTGGGTCATGCAAGCCTTTTGTGTGATGCTGGCCATGATCAAGCTGCCAGCTTCAAGCGAGAATTGAGAGTTTGGCCCTTGGGGAGTAGCTCATAGTAGATTATTCCCTGCCAATCCCAGTAAATGCACAACAACACCTTCATGGCAGTCAATCCTAGCTTGGAAACTGTTTGAACAACTTAATATTGACGTAAGGGATCCATTTTTGATCGCCAGTTATATTCTGCTTCAGAAATGGATCGATGAAGTTTCAATTCTGTAGCGATTGCAGATAGAAATACAGATAATTATATACTTTTACGTCAGCTCGCGTGACACCCTATCATTCAGTTTCTTTTTGTATCTAGGCTTCTGCAAATGAGTTGCACGGTTTTGTTTTGTCAACTTTTTCCCCCATTATCGACGACCGAACTGCTACAGCCTGGTGCATCATTTACATCCACTAAACTGGAACAAAATCGTTCGAACCCCGGTTATGAAACACGAACCAAAAGATTATTTGCTCGTGTATACATCACAAATGTTCTTTGTTGCTTGGACGTACTTTTCCCTTTCAGGGAGTAAAAAAAAAAAAAAATGGCGAATTTCTTACTTTGAAACCTCCATACTCGATGCAAAATAATTCACAATTGAACCGTTCAAGTGCAATACTGTACGATAAACGTTTGTAGAATACACTCACAGCTCTACAACCCTTTATCGTACGACAGATGTAACCAATAATAAACAAGATAAACTTATTTAAAAAAAGGAAGGAAATACGAAATTACTTTTCCTCAAACTTTTGTAAATTATATTAAATTAAATCTTACAATACTTATTTATAATATTCATAATTCATTAACTTATTCAGTTAAAATTATTTTGAGGTTTTTACGTTCCACTCTGTAATATAATTGAATTACCTTTTTTTTTTAGATCGTATGTTAAATCAATATCAGTTATTTAAAATCCACATCTTGTAATTCATGCAATAAAATAAAATGAACGAGTGTGGTTAAGTAGAGTTGTATGAAATATGACCTGCCGGTATGTAAAAAAATTTCTTGGAATTGGTAATCTGAAGAATGTATTTTATTTTTCTTAGCTGTTATCATTATTATTGAATTCCTGAGTAATTAACTTTATTTCATAAATCAACTATATTCAAAGCAGAGAGAATAATCTTGACGATTTATTGGAGAGTCATAATTTTAAGTCCTTGTTGGACTCAAAGTAGAATTGTGGATAGACATCGGAGTAAATCTTCCCATATATTAAGTTCTTGGCTATCTTAAGGCATCCCAATAGTTTAAATACAAAGCTTATAATTGATTCAAATATGTCTATGAAATTTTGGGTTGTGTGCAGGGCTCCGACTAAAAATCCCTACATTTCCCTACGCATACATTACGTCATAAATGTGTTTGATGACGTAGAAAACAAATTGTTCAAATATTTAAATTATGCCCACACGTATATAAACAGAAACTGTATATTTTTTTGTCCGAATATTTAAAACCTATTGTTAAATACTAAGTGAATGGAAGACAGAAGACTTCTTACCGAAAAAAAAGAAAAAATACATTCCTAAATGAGCGTGAGTGCTATATTTTGGTTATGAAACTGATTTGACGAATATCTCCAAATCACTTCATTCTTTCCTCCAGGACGAATATTCTAAAAGTTCCTGGCTAAGAGTTATTCTTAGACGACGAAGTACCTTCTGATTATTCAAGGGTTGCTCACTCCTTTTTCAACATGATGATTTGACTGTGAAAGCATTAACGAATGAAGGGATTTTGAAAATACAAGATACAACCACATCTGATGGAGAGCAATCTTCAATAACGTTATTTGTTCCCTGTTATTGTTCATAGCAAATCTTTCAAAATATATCTTCATTCAAGGACGGAAACGTCAAAGATACGCTTCTAAAGCCACTACATCTGCTAAGTTATCATCTGAAAATAAAGCCATCATTCAAACAGAGCAAGCCTTTGTCCTAGCGGACTATGTCATTGATTTCAATAACTGTTCCTCAAATTGTCAATTAAACGCTTCCAAGTAACATCCATTCAATAATAAAACTAAAGACTTACTTTAATTTTACTACCTGTTAGAATTATCTCTAGAATTCATTCCAATCTTTTTTTTTTGTCAACATTAAAAAGGATCTGTGTTGTGTATTAATAGAACTACAGAGTAAGCTAATGAAATTATAATAGAAAACAAAGCCCGAAAATTTACCCAGAAGATATTTTCACTGCTAATAAAATTAAATTCATCATCGAAATTACTTTTACTCAAATTTCCATTGTGTTCGTCGTTTCTGGCTATGTACCCAAATCACTGTTCTCGAGACTAAAATGTAAATTCCGATAAATATAGAGTAATGTTTAAAAAAAACACTTATGTAAATTTAAAAGTAAATTCGTTAATATGTTGATTTATTATTAATTATTTTACTAATTTGATTCAAACAATATTATATATATATTTTGTTTATATAAACATGATAAAGAAATTTGAAACACAAAATCAAGAAATTTAAATTTACTTTAAAATATATTTTAAAATGCATCTATAATTCAGAGTAGAAGAGATAGAAAATATGACGGAGTCAAGAGTATTTACCGCAGGTATTAATTATTTCAATTTCAAGAGTAAGAATTAAAGATCCGTTTATTATAAACAGCTACATTAATTAATTTAAAAAAAAACGAATCCAAAGGAATGAAGAGGGATGGAGGATTAATTGTTAGGGTGATCTTTGAGAATTAATGTCTCAGGAGTCAATAGGACGGAGAATGGATGTTCTGGGAGTAAAATATTAGGGTAGCTTTTCAAAACTAAGATATAATTTACAAATAATAACTTTAATTATTATTCTTTAAATTAGCAATGTAGGAGATAGTTCCTATATAAAAAATCCATCTACATTAAGAATAAACTAGGACTTCTACTTAATACAAAGAATTTCCTGTAATAGGAATTATATTTACATTAAACGTTCCGCCAACTAAATGAAATTGGTACCATTGTTATGTTTATGAAGGATAAATTCGGACTTCTTCAAAAGAGTAGAATAAAAAATAGAGGTGAATTTATGATTCAGTATTTTCAATGAAGTAGGTTTGAATAGTAGAAGGCTTGGGTTCCTTAGCGGGTCTATTATTTGATTGTTTTTGTTCTATATGGAAATTCATCAGTATATGAGGATTCCATAAAAAAAATTTAGCGTCTGATCTATTTTTGAAGTGATGATCTAGGAGATTGGCAGTCACTATATCGGGAATTTATGTTCAACTGTATCCTCACAATGAAGGATACACCTGTTAAAGGAGATGAGAGCCAATAAGTAAGACGTAGATCTGGCTTCGAAGGTTCAAGATCCCTGAACATCAAAACGTATTCTTAGGATATTAAAATGAGAAGATATGGGATTCATTGTAACAATGGGTCGATAAATATCCATTATTCGAATGTTGTATCGAACATATCCATATAAATCACTGATAAACCAAAACTACCGAGCCACTTAATTTAAACTCTTCCCTCTCATAGTTGTGTTTTGATTTAAGAAGTATATTTATCTTACGAGGTTGCGTGGGGATTCACTTTCGTAGTTACTAAAGGAAAAGTAGGTACAAAATATCCCTGCGTAGGGAATTCTTTTCCTTCAATAATATAACTTATCCCTACGACAGATTAAATTTCCTATGAGTGGCAGCACTGGTTGGGTATATTTATGAAGTAAAAAAAAAAATATATTTTTCCCATTTTATAATTTTTCTTCAATATTAATTCTATGTTGACACACCACATTTGTGGAAAAACAGAATCATCTTCTGCAATAAAAATTCCAAGGCGGAAAAAAAAAATTAGCATTATCATGATGATGTTAGTATTTAACTCATTATTTAAATATGGAGATAAAAACAAGTGTCTTTCTAGTGTTAAGCTGGGGTATATGTAATTTATGATATCACATAATTTTTTTAAAATATAATTTATTTTTATATATGAACGTTCATATTTTATAAAATATACAATGACTATATTTTTTAAGACTGTAGAAAGAGAACTTATAATTAGTAATAAGATAAAACGATACTTGGCTCTATAAAAAGCGTAGAGGATTTGTTAAAGGCACATGCAGGCCAATTTTGAGATTAATAAAAAAAGACACAAGATTGGAAGGCAGTGTTTCACTGTAGTCTACGTTTGATAGGCTCACAAACTCCATTTAATATACAAATTACAAGAGTTCCTACTTACTATTTTAACATTTTTAATCCTTTGTAATTTGCTGATATATATGAGTTGAACCTAAAAATAATCTGTTTTAGAAAATTAATAATATATGTAATGTGTTTGTCGTGAATTAGAAAAAAAAAACCATCTTGAACAAAAATTAAGAGAACGATCAATTTGTTTTTTATATTTTTAAAGACCTTTTTTTACTAAATATAATATAAAAAAATACATCATAAGAAATTAGTAAAATCATAAATAAACATTGTAGTTTAAAATTTGTTCCTAGTGACCTCATTAGTTACAAAAGTAGACTAAAAACCTATACAATAAATAAACAGTAAATAATAATGGAACGACGTAGATAATTGGATAGAGCGCTCGGGAGAAATTATTATCTTGAATTCAATATGCGTAGGTTTGCGTTTCGGTTGTTTTTAGAGACGGAAACAATACTTCATGTAATTGAACCACAAAGAAAATTCCTCATTTTAATTGAGTAAATGTAAGACAATAATGTTGACGTATATTTTATCAGTGCAACTCTATCTGATCAATTCAACTAACATGAAAAAAATTAAAAATTTAATAAGAAAACATTAACAAGAAAGAAAAAAACTAAAATGCTCCAAAAGTCAGAAATCTATAACTAAGTACCTTGAAAAGACCCTTTTGTTTAGGTCTATTCAAGATCTTGATAATTCCAAATAAAATTTTCATGTAATTTATAGATTTCTCCGGGAAATATCGTACAATATCTACCCTATATCGGACTCCATGACAGAGGACTACCTCTGCAGAAGGTATCAAGCCTTCTGCTGCTGCCTGAAAGCCATCATTACCACTAAGAGGTGTTACATTAATGATGGAGAGAGCCCAGACACACATTTTTTATTGTAATAATTTGGTTGAATTCTATCGTTAATGAATAAATTCTACCTTGTTGAATTAAATAATTAAAAGTGTTCAGAGTTTAATGAACCACTCGTTACAAGGCCAACTATGAGATCTATTGTTGTATAAAGGACATTTAAAAAATTATTTAAATATTATTGCTCAGTCATACCCCAGAGGATTAATCCTTGCGCATTTATGATCCCGAATCCACTCTGTGTAGCGATGACTCCGGGGTTCCGTTTAAAATATACATTAATGGAACATACAGATTAGTTATTTTTTAGGGGTATAACTGGGATCCGTAGATTTGAGTCCCATACTAATGAGAGTTGCATACTATTTGGGCTTGATCATTAGTCACATACTTGATCTAATTTTATAATTAAAAACTCTCTGATTCTTGCTCTACATAGATGCACAATATATTATATATATTTTTATGAAATTGATAGACAATATGATTATATGTACTCCCCCCCCCCTCGGATTTTAAGCTACTTTTTATGAAAGTTTACTTAATTTAACTTCATGAATTATTTAATAGTCTCTTTTTTAATTTTTCTTTTGATTTCCTGGATTTTTTTTCCAATTTAATGTTTTCATAACAAGGCTAAGAAATTATATCTTGCTAAAACTAAGAGCACATAATGAAAATATTATTTTGAAATGAGTATTTTATTTTTTATGGTTCTCTTATATTTTTATTAAAAATTTAAGAGTGCAAAATGTATGAAATGCTTAGAAAAGAACATACCTATATTGCAGTCAATTCAGTCAAATTGTATCGACTTACTGAATACTGAAATTGTATCTCATGGTGCGATAATGAAATGCCCTCATTTCTGTAATAGAAGATCTTTTTTGATTGTAGGAAGCAAAAGTTGATGTTACTATGGTATAAATGCCCAAGAGTGCACCTTTATTAAATAAGTTCAAGGTTTTAATTTGACATTTTATATATAAAAATATAAATACGACTTTTTTGTTCACAAATATATATTCACAGCAAAGACAAAAATGGGGAGGAAAGCTGTAAAAATCAGTTTGTAAATTAATAATTCATGGGATGTCAAGTTGATATTTACTTGACACATAGAGCTTGAAACAAAGCAAAATTAAACAAAATGTCGTAACGAACAAACAAAATTCAAATGAAGACGCAAACGAAGTATCTTATGCATTTAATTTTTGCTAAAAAAGTCAAGGAAAATCTTTTATTTGAACGAAACAGTCTACGTTGTAGTCATCAAAAAAGGATAAAAACATCATTCAGTTTGTATATACATCCTAACCAGTAAATAGATGTGAAGTGTACACACTGTCCGGACATTATCATTGTCGATTTTGATGTTATATCATACCACAATGACTCACAAGTTTGTAAAATTGCTGTTTTAACCCTATTAGGATCCAATTATTTTTAAATGTGTTTTAGCATTTATATACGTAATTTATGATGGTTCCTCGTAATTTTGCTTGCAAATATTTTGCCTCAGAGCATTTTCTATCAAAGATATTTCTTCTTAATAAATAAATATGTCAAGTTTTCAGGTTGTTAAAGGAAATTTTGTACAAAAGGTTTGTAACTGGGGTGATGGCGTACTGTTTCATTTGTTTTTCTTATCCCGGATTTTTTTAAATGATTGAGTGAGCAATATCATATGGAATATTTTCCAGCTGTAACTTTGTTTATAATAATCTGCCCGAATGTCGTATTGAATACTCCACATTTTCTCGAATACGGGTCGGTTTGGATCTTTAAACCTAAATACTTGTGTAAGTTTTGGGACATAAACTGTAAGATCCAACACCAATATTAGATTGATACTTGTTTCAATTTTTATTAGCGTTGTATCTAAGGTTAAAACCTTCATAAAATAGATTAATAATTTCATTTTTTACAAATACTTATTCCAAAACAATCAATTCCCCAATGTTATTACTATTAAAACATAACTATTAGATGTTATTAAACTTATTGTCATATTAAAATATATAGTAAATTTTATATCAGCTCTCCATTTTTTGCTTTTTTTCTTTCAAATCAGTTTTCTGAGTGTTGATTGGTTGAATTATAATTGGGTCCTTTTTAACTTTGCAGAATTCCTAACTATCTTTGAATAATAGTTCCATAGTTGAAAAAAAAAAAAAAATACCAAATTGATTTTTAACCCTATTTTCTGTTTATTGTCAGGCGGAAAGTTGAGTGATGGAATAAAAGTAACGACGTGTCAGATGACCCCCTGTAGAATAACTACATGATGTAACTGTTCATGTACATAGATGTTGCTCCAATCCCAAATAAAAATAAACAAAGTGTATGTTTGACTTAGATAAAAACTTATTTTTTATAACTAAGATTAAGTATTAAGGAATTTTACTTGCTTTTTAAGATCCGGAAAATCTCTTAAATCTTTTTTATGACATATAAAAGTTTACTTATTTGAAGCTAGCTCGGATTTGGGATTTTGGGATATTACAAGTCTACTTATACAGTAGTCGGATATTTTTGTTACAGCTCCAAGAACCGTTCTATCTATCGTTATAAATACAAAAAGATAATCAGGACCCAGGTGAAATGTTTAAGATCCTGAAGCATCGGAATGAATACTACCACCAAACAACACTTTCTTAAGAAGGTTTCATTGATGAGTTAGTAATCAAGTTAGTGAGCAATTAACCATAGCTATTGATTAGGAACTCAGTATGAGCTGTCCGAAAAATAAAATAACACTGTTAGATAATTTAATAAGGGGTACAGAGGAATCATTAAGTGGATCCTCCAGGTAGCAAAAGAAGTTTCTGCTAGAAACATAATTAACATAGAATTTGGCGCACCCCGCTACATTATTCATGGCAATTTGAATGATTGAATCTTAAAAAAATAAAAAATAAATTAATACCAAAAAAAAAAAAGATGTGGACGGTGATACCATATTTTGCGAAGAGACGACTCGAAAAGCTCGGTGATATTTCTTAATCAATAAGTTTCCACTTAAATAAGTATGGGAAGAAACTTGCTCCCACACTTGACCGAAAGGTAGAATACAACGTAAAAACCAAACTAGTTGATTTTTGAAATGACATTGATGAAAGAAATGTACAATATCTTTTTATGTTCCTTTAATTGGTTAGATGGAGTTGCACTTATTAAGTATAATTAATTATTATAGTATTACATTTACTTAATCCAAATGGGGGACCATGTGGGAACTCCATTTACGTAAAGTGTCTTTCTTTCTCCATGAATTATCGGGGTATAAACCTTCGCACACTGAGTTCAATAGAATAATTTCACACGAGTGTTTCAATGTCCATAAGCTACCACAATTCCATGATAATTTTTAAATCTGGGATCAGATTAAAATATATAAATTCTGTCGTATCATCGAATCTGAATTTATAATATTTACAAAAATTACCTTGAGCCTTAATTATAGTCTCTGTACGAGTCCAAAAGGTAAAGTAAGCCTTTGCTACTAGATCTTTTCGTAAATCCTGGAATTCCTTTATGATCCAACAAATAAGTTTATCCTTGGTGTAGCAGGTTTATTTGTCTTTCAATCGTACCTCACACACCCAAAAAAAAATCTGTTGGATACAGATCTGGCAAATTAGGAGACTAAAAGTTCGGCAAGAATACGTTCTAAAACATATTTTGAAGCAATTTGATGGTATGGTATGGAGCCAAATCTTGTAGAGACCTCAAATTTCCTCACAATCTTTTGAACTCAAGTCTCACTGGGTCCCAGAGTTTGAGCAATTGCCATGTCGTTCCTCCTGGTACGGATTCCACGGAGGGTTCCTTGCCTTTTCCAAAATACTTTGGAATTCCATTTTTTCTCCAGCTATTGTAAGTTTTAGCACGCTATCTAATAATAAAAAAATTAGCTTGCTTAGTGTATGTGCTTGCCCTAGAGATCCCCCGAAATGACGGTGCACATAGCTTGCGCACCCCTAATGTGCCTACTTTTATAATTTACTAATCTCTATTATGCGAATTTTGAGAGTTAAAGAGTCTTTTTTTATCATGTTACGATGAACAATGTCGGAGAAAACATATTTAGCTATTGTTTGCTAAGAAAAACATTCCCCTAGTGTCCACCATGAAAATACAGTACTAGAAGAGGATAGAGATCACAACATTCTTTCGGGATGGTCCCAGAAGACCATCGGGAAGCAGACTGGGACCTCTAAGAAGACGATTTACAATAATTTCGTTGCGTTTGAAGGTCGGGAAGGACCTCAGACACTTTTCAGGGAAGGGAGGAAGCCCTTCGTGTCTGTCAACCCCCTAAAGTCAGCCTTAAAAAAATCTGAATTTTTCAATTACTAACATAGCCAGGCAGATGAAAAAGTGCCCATAAGCAGTATGAAGGGGTTTAAAAAGGCAGGACACCAGTCTCTGCATCAAAATCCGAGGCCTCTGTTGACAAAAAACCAGTGAAAAGTCTGTGTTTAACGTACAAAAAGATCTTGAACCACCCCTAGTGAACCCATGGACTAATTGTGATCTTTAATGATGATAAAACCTTTACTGCATCCCTTGTATTCAACAGGCAGAATGATCGATTGGCGACATTTGGGGATGCAGTGAAGGAGCACGGAAATGTCTCCACCACCAAAAACTTTGCTTCAATGAAGATGCTAGCTGGTTGCATCCAACTGAAATACAATGAATCCCGTCCGGTTCACTTTAGGATACAGGCTGAAGGCTGATGAGTTGGTCCAAATTATATACACCAAAGGTATCCAATAATCAATCTTTTGCAATTTTGCCTTGGTAGTTCAACAAGACAAAGCAACTGCCAACGCTGACAAAAAAACAACGACAATAGTAGCTCGAGGCAAACATGCACTTCGGGGAAAAATACTTCTGGCAACTGTAGAGCCTTGATCTCAACACTCTAGACTATTCCATCTAGGTGGTGATGCACGTGGATTCCAAGGCCTGCAGCCTATGCCAAAACAGTACCCACGCCCTGAAGAACTCTTCCAACAAGGACTGATCTCTTTGAGTCCCAAGTACATCCAGAGGGCCTGCAGCAGCATCCACCGCCACCTGGATCTCACCATAAATCCTCTGGGTGTATATATTGACTAAAACATGTTCTTTGGGTTTCAATTAATAATAAAAGAACTTGTTTCCTAATTCTTAATCGATCTTACCATGGACTTTAATACTTTTGTTTTAAAATGGGTAAATAATGACATTTTTCCTAATAAATGGTACTACTGTGTTTTATTTGCCTTCTGATGATTAAAAGAGTGTATTATAATTTTAACATTACCTTAATAAAATAAGTCATTGCCTCACTTTTTTTTAAAAATAACAGAGTAAATCAGAATTAAAACATCATTTATCTTATTAGAACTGCTCATTATGGATGTAAGAAAATCAGAGAAAAATAACGTACTATGATTCATAGTTTGTCAGAGATTGTTTCTATGGGTACAGTACTTACAAACACAACTGTTTCATTTAATCATCACTATTTATAAAATGTATTTTATCGATATGAACGTATTGAAGATTGATATCTAAACTGTGTAGCTAAAAATTTTAAAAGATTGATTCTGCATTTTAAAGTTATAAGTTGTGACGCCTACGATATAAATATTTATTATCTATCGAAATCTGATTTTAATAATGAGTTCTACTATAAAGCTTTATCATAAGAACCAATTGATATACTTGAATTTTTAGAATCCAACATATATATATTTTTTTTAATATTCTCTTTAAAATACAATTTAATGAATTAAATTTTTATTAACATTTACTTAAAGATTCTGCCAAGTAGACAAGTCCTATATCATTTGTTTTTGAGTTCTTTTTCTATTTGTCATTTCAGTCAATTGAAATGGTGTTATTTTAAGTAAATATATTTGATAATATTAAACTTCATTCTTTTGATCAAATTTGCTCATTTACTAAACATTTCGTGTAAAAACATATATGGGGATTCTAATTCACCCTGGACATGCACCAAGCCTTTGTAACTTCAGCAGAAAAAGAAAACGTATTTTTTATAATACAAAAAGGACTCCTTTGGGACTTGAGAGGGGATTAAGAACAAACAAATGCAGGGCAGACGTGGGTGGACGAATCAGTGTGTCATAGGAGTTACACGCGACCAAAAATAATCAAAGAAGCAAATAAAACACGCTATTTGGACATTTATATACGTATAGTCATACAAAACACATTTGCAGATGACAAAGAGAAAGATTGGATCCATTGACAGGGAGACATTTCTGCAAAGTTAGGGTTGTAAATCCAAAGCATTATTTGTCATGCAAGTTTTGTATTGGTTGGCAATCTGAAGAGTCTTAAAGCTGTTTTTGGTTATTCTTTCATTCTGGAGCAGAAAACATACATGTGTAAATTCTAATCATGATAGTTTGTACTCATGAATAACAGATATTAACAATGCTGATTTTTTGAGGAGTGACAGATGTAGGCCAACATCAAGGCCGCTGGTACTTTTACCTTACTTAGCCATTTTATGTCAAGGATATTTCGCGTTAGTATATAAATAAATGCAATTTATACTTAGTTATTGTTTATTTTAGGAATTTAAAAATTGATGTTCCCTTTGTGGTAGAATACATAATTAGCTGTTGCAAGAAGAGGATCCTTGTGACCATCTTGGCGATTTCGCCTGTAGGAGAAAAATTATTAGGTTTTTCGTAATTTTGTCCCGCTATTCTCAGTTTTTAATCCTCATTCTGGATAACTGTAGTTCCCTGTTGAACTCTAAGAAGAATCGAGGATCGAAAATGTAGTAATTATTTCATATGTTCTTTCTTGATACGGAGTGTAACTTATAGTCATTTCATTACGCCATTTACTGCTTGCTGTTAACTTAATATAACGAAATGACAACTAGGCTGCTCTCGTCAAAAACATACTTCAAATGAACGGTTAACTAATTTTTGGAGAATTTTTTTAGGTACACAAAATACCTTCGATTTACAACCATATACCTATTATAAGGATATTTGATCTGGAAACCCACACATAATTTGTAAATAGTTGATTAACTCCTCAAAACACTACCCAGAAAGTAAATACAAAATATTTGGAAAAAAATCCTGTTGTTTTTTTACGACATTTCGGTCATAACTTTGTTTATCACCAGTGTAATAACAATAACAATAATCATAGTTCCTTCCTTTCCCTCTCAGGTGTGTTTTTAATCACTCCTAAACATACATGAAACATGAAAACAGATTACTTAAATATTTAATAGGCGGTGCTCACATATTTAAAAAGAAAAAAAGTGTTTTATTTCAACTAGTGATGGGATTATTAATCGGAATCAGAGCCGGAGAATCGGGGAGGATATTTGCTAATATCAGAATTGACATAGAAAAAATAATGTTTTATTTGTGATTCCAAATCTATTACTTTTCTAAATTATGAAAAAAAAAAAAAAAAACTTGGAAGCCATTATGTATGCCAAGGGGGCGACATCGATGATGAGGGTAGGCAAGACATCATATTTGTTTTTATTGTATGATAAATGGTTGCTAAAATACATCTTGATAAAGTTCTAGATGGACGGTGTAAAGATTTCTTCTCCGCACCCAGTATATGAGTACATGTTTTGAGGTACCATCAATATAATCCTTAATTAAATAAGGTTTGAACAAAAGATAATATTTCAAGTCAAAGAAGATATCGTATCAAAAATGAGGGCATCATCATTTCAGTAACTATATGTATTCGTTTATATTTTAACATTATTTAATTAAAATATTGTAGTTAGATAAAAAAAAAATCATTTATATTCCTCCAGACAGCAATTTTTAAACTGAGAGGTTCTCCTTTCTTTGAGTTGAGGGTGTGAGAGTTCTTTACGAGGGGTTGCAAAACCATAAAAAATAAGAGTAAATATAACCTACAAATAAGAAGAATATTTGGGAGGGCTGGAACCAACACCAAAGTGGAGTGAGGAACGATTTCATATATAATGGCGTTATATATTGATTACAACATAATCAGAAATCAATCAACTTTCAAAATTATAGAGGATATAGCTATTAATTTATTGCCTAGGGAAAGGACTCACTCTCCTACAGTATGACATCCTTTCTCTATATAAAAGTATTCATTACTTTCATTTACAAAAAAGAACAGAGATGTATCTTTTAGTCTTGTTTGTTTATTAGTCACCAGGATTACGGATCAAACTTAGTAGTATAAAGATTATATATAGTCACCAAGAAAAGGCCATAAAATTTTGAAAGGCAAGTGCCAAAAGTCTAGGTCAAAGTTAAACAAAATAAAAAAATGTATAATCGACCATTATTTTTAACCATCTTGAGGTATATAACTTTAGGCAGAGGTTTTATACTCTACGGAATGCCCATATAACTATAAAGTATCAAGAATAAATATGAAACTATAATTTACATATATAATCTATTTTAAAAGTTGTTAAATATATTTTACCCTGTGATGTAAATATCAATTAAATTTCGCTCGCGTATAATTCGAACCATGTTGAAAAAGAAAAAAAAAAGGAAGTACTTTTTATTTATTTAAAAAAAGATTGTAACTTTTGATGAGGTTGAGGAACACGTTAAAGTACTCCTAGCTGATCCAATCACATGAAAAAAATCTCAAGCTTGTATTATAATGTTTATATTATTGAGGACTTTGATTCTGTCAAAATAAAAGATGGCGGAAATCATGTTGTGGTGTCTGATCACAATGTTTTGACAGATTTTTATTTATTTAATTCTATTAATATTCAATAGATTTATCTTTTTATATGTACACATACTGAATAAACGTCCATTTCTCTTAGAGAAGGGAATAAAGAGATGGAAGCGCAATATGATCAATAATCATATTCCATGCTTGAATGCGTCTTGTTTTTGTGAGCCAGACAATACCATTAATTAAAGGGTTGATTATGGAATGACAGTTGTATGTACGTTTGTTGTACGTTGTGGATCGATTCATCCTCCAACCAGTTATTATAGTCTTTGAAATAATCATATTCAATTGGTGGAGGGGGAATGTTACGTGTGATTTCATATTATGTAAATTAGTTTCATATCCATCTTTTTTCTCTCAAATAAAAACAGATGGAACTACGATTGATTGTTGTTCTGTTTGAAAAATGTGGACTGTCAACTTAAAAGTAAGCTTGGATAATTTTAGCCAAATTGTATTCTTTGGCTATTTATGGTCCATTTTGTATTAAACAATTATTCTTATTTTTCCGTTGAGTGCTTCACAAATTACACTTATATTAGCTAAGATGAATGGTCACAGTAGTTTAAGAGAAATTGATTAACTACGAAATGAGGCTTTTAAAAATAATTCTTGTGTTTTATATGTGTAACCAGTTTACAAAGGAATGTGTTGGTAAGATAAGATTTCGTTCTAAAAACTTATAAACCGTTTTATGATTGTTTGACTCAGCTATGTTTTAGCAATCGTCATAGTTGAACACCATCAAAGAATAAATGCACTGTATTTTACAGTTTTTATTCAAAATAGGCAAAAACTGATGGTATTAAACTTGTTCTTTGAAACTTTTATCAAGATGTTATATATTTTGAAATTAAAAAAAAAAAATCCTGCCATATAACTTTATTGACTTTGAGTAGCAAATAGCTTGGAGAAGTGATTTTGAGAGCTGACTTTCAAACCATTGAGTCATTACAAAGCCCATATTTAAACTATGCCAAAAGATGGTTTTGGTATAGAAGTCCTTCTAGCACTCTTGAAGGTTCCAGTTTATTTTCACTCAAAACAATCTGCGGTTTTCTACAAGGATTCTCCTGAGAGGATGGTTCATCTTTTTTGGGGAGTGTTTGAGAAAACAAGGAACCATTAATATTGTGGTTACCCTAAAGTTCACTTAAATATGATCCTTCCTGCAAAAAATAACTTTATCATGTTCCCTGGTGATAAATAAGATAGAAATTGATGCTACAATTAGAAAGGTAAAACAAATTATTTATGCAAAAAAAATCTAGGAAAGACAACATGGATAATTAAATTACATATTAAGAAGCTTTTATAAAACTTTTAAAATAGTAATTGCTTTGTATAGAATTATTCGAAATTTAATATTTAAGATTTGAGCCTCGTGTAATTATATTTATCAATTTTTTTTATCTGTTTCATTTTTTTGGAGAATGCCATAGTTGTGAAAATAAAGTATATAAGCTTTTCAGAGTGACTAACAGAAATAATGTTCAAAGCCTATCCTTTAGTATTTTATTGAGTGTGTGAACATTACGTCTATACGATATTAAGAAGCCATAGTGTTTTATATATCTTGGAACAGTGTGGTTTAACTCAGTGAACATTGAAATCATATTGCACATACCGAATTTTTGCATATATTTCAGCATGTACTGAATATTACTCATAAGATACTCAAATATCATTATTCTGTGCACAGTTTTGAATCTTTAGTTGGATCTTTTTTGATACTATCAGTCTGCAAAGTCTGTATTTATTATTATCTGTTCGAAAGAAATTTATAACATTTTTATTTATACCTTTATGTAATTTGGAAATAATTTTGAAGACAAACTTACAAATTTACATTGATTAAATATAGGTGGGTTCATGCCAGCAGTGCCCAAAGGAAGGTGTCATAAAACCGTAGTTCTACAAAGTGAGGATCCAAGACTTGTCGTACATGACTAAAAATATATTTTTCTGGAATCAAGATAATATTACTCTACACCTCTCCTTGTTAAATGTTTGAATACTTTATTAAGGAATATATTTTATTCAATACGTCCTTCTTCACAAGCAATTATACCTTCGACACGTGTGTGAACAAATTGGGAGCTCTTGACAATGAAGGGCGCGCCCATGGCGTAACCCATTTTGTCATGTTAACAGCTTGGAGATAACCCAAATTTGGATGAGAGGTGTTGCAGACATTCTTCTCCTAGACACCCCAAACTGCAAAGTAGAGGGAGATCAGGCTAGGGATGAAGGAGTAAGCCATATTGTTGCTGCAAAAGTTTGGGTTTTTCTATATTGCAAAGGAAAGTAATTGACTTTTTGATGTTGTAGACAGCCTGGATGGAGACTCAATGATCTGGGGAGCCTTCTCGGCACTGTCACCAGAGTGGAAGAGTGCGCACATGTTTCGTTTTTGTACTGTTGCTCTGACTTTTAACAATTATAGACGTGGGATTGAAACAAACTTGTTTAATTTTGTGGTATATATCATTTAAATGCGCAATGAGACCTCGTAACTAAAAATGACAGGATAAAGTCGTAAATAATTGCAACTATAACTTTTGATATAATGCTTTGTGTTTGTTTTAAACGATTGTTTTTATTATATTTCTTCCTACAGTTAATAACTATTCCATGTATTGAGTATTCCATTTTATTTCCTAATGCAATTGAAAACTAGAAAAGGAATTAGATCTCCTCTTATTGTTACATACGTGTATCGCTCATGTACTGTGACCATTAGAGACGATTACGAGCTGAAAAAGGAAAGACCCCACTCAAATTAATCTATGTAATAGTTGACTCTGCTTAAAAATGAGTATGTCCATAAATAAAATCAATAGGGATGAGACTCATTCCAAGACCGATTTTTTTTTTTCGATTCCCTCTTAAATCGTTTTTCTTGAACGATTTGGACCTACAACTGGGGTATGAAGAGTTTCTTATCTCAACGTGAAAATGACAGTAATTGTAAATACCTTTCAGACCAACCTCGTATACCTCACTAATACAAAAATACACAGAGGATTTTCTTGTCAACAAACAATATTACTGCTAATCATTGTTTTAAAAATTGATTGGTTCAATAAAATTTACTCTTAATAAGCTATGAACAACCATTCAAGAATCATTTCGCAGCTTTAAAGAATACCGTCTGAGTTTAGGGCCTTTTTGTGTTTATTTTTGGAAAAAATTGTGTGATACAATAAAAATATGGACTTAGAGAGCCCATACCGAAATTATAATCGTTTTAGAATCCTAAATCAATCATTTTCAATTGAACTACATATTACGTCATTGTATGTCGATGTTCGATAAAATCAGTCTGCTTATACCAAATTTTAACGGAGACCGATCCAGACCAAAGATCTTTTTAATACAAATCTTGAATGAATTTTTCAAAGTGACTGGTTCAGACCAAATTTCTCTGAAGGAGCATATGAGTTCGGTCCACTAAAAATCTTAACTGTCTCAAACAAGTCAAGAATTTTTAGTAGAAACAGTACCAACTATATTTGTACACATACTGATCGCATGCTCTTTGCTTCATAGTATAATTTGGAGTTCGATTTAGAAATACAACACTGTTTTCAATACGTAACCGATGAATGCAATACATTTTAATATATATAACGTTATTGTAGGTGGATGTTCAAAGCTGTTGAATACAACCAAAGTCATTAATATTTCATCTACATATTAAATCCGTCGAGACCAAAGACAGGAAGGGTCCATCGTTTCTTGGACCTTGGACGATTAAGACTTTTAGACGTTAAATATTTGAATACCCAAACTTTCGGATCCAGATCTGAACCCAAAATAAAGGTTACTCGGCTTGAATTAAATTTGTATTTCACCCAAAGTTCTCACCTAAATAAAATAAAATCAGGATTAACCATAAACAATAGTCAACCCGATGTTATTAACATAAAAACCTAATTATTAGTTCTTATTTTTAGACTAACATATGACAGGTAGTACCTTTATTGAATGTAAGAAACAGAAAAAGTTTCAAAATTACTTGATAAAACCCAAATTTCGTAAAATATAAAACTTTAATTTAAAAATAGCTGATCAGTGTTCACAGCTTTATTAAAACAAAATTGTATCCAACTAATCAATGTTAACTAGATTGATTATAGAAAAAGAAACTTCGACAGTTGTAAAATAAGGAATAACTACGCAATGCAACTCTTTATGTATATGTTGATCCAATTACTAATCATGATAATTAAAATGATATTCGTTCGATATAGATATTATCATTTTAAAAAGTAAGATTTTTTTATGATCTGTAAAAGTTTGGGTACCCGGAGCTGGTTTGGTTCACTTATACTGTACCCAGATTCGTCGGATTGGAGTCCAAGATCCGTCCCGATTCTTGTCTACACCTTTTTTTATATGAAACCTATCCCAACCGAATTTTTCTTTGGAACCTGTCTAGATCGAACTTTTATAAAGAACCGAATGAGTTTGGTCTACTAATTACTATTAGTATCTCAGATCGGTCTAGGATTTTCAGACGGGAACCCAACACTAAAAACAACCCCACAAACATCACCCAGAGAAAAAAGCCTTTTCCCTTAAATCACTTGCAACATCTCCACCCATTTGCTCCCCCTTCCCATTCATCACGTTGATATAGAAATAGGTTTTCCTTTGTTGTTAGTGTTGGAGTTAAACATGAAAAAAAGAAAGAATGATTAAACCAACCTCATTCCTTCCTACAATGTAAATATGTGGACTATTAATTTTCAACCCCCTCACACCATAGAAATGACACCTTATGCAAGGGGCGCGCCTCAAAGTCCTACCCCATATTGTATTAAAAATTGTTATATACATAAATGCTCGTTATTTGACAAGAAACATATTATTGAATTAAAAGTGTAATGAGAAGTAATTGTGTACCGCAACCTCTCTTTATATTGTATAGGTTTGGGTAGAAAAACGTGGACTGTTAATAAATATTAATTTTCTCAATAATATACGAAGGTTTTTTGAAAACTTTTGACATTTTGGCTCAACCATCCTTTGTGCATAAACAAGGATGTATAGTTTCAATATTTCGTAATCTTTTCATCATGAGTGAGTAAACAGTCAATGGACAGCGCATCTCGGATCTCCAAGATGCTAGAGTGGATGTCGGAAAGATTATTGACATTGTAAAATGCATCAGAAGCCTGGCTTTTAAGGTGGCCAAGAAGAAAAATGATGAAGAAGACATATCCGGGAAAGCAGGAGTTGAGAGCACAATTTAAATAGGGATCCAGAGTGCATGTCGACATTGCAGAAGAGGATTAGGAGGATAAAAAATAATTTAATTTATGCTTTTTTTTTTGTTCCATAATAATCGACGACATTTAAAGTTTTGTTTGACACGTTTTTGATAATTAATATGATCATATAGGAAACATCCCCCATTCTTCATAAATTAAAAAATATATATATATATTCTGACAGCCTATGAGTGGGCGTATTGGTCATTTCTACTCGTACATTGACCTTAAAGTTTTGTAGTCTGCTTGGATGGTTAAATGGGATGACCACTCCAAATTGCCAGATGTAGATAGTAGGCACTCTCGGAAGTGTTCTCTAAAAAAAATTGATGCACTTGAAGTTCGAGCCGAGTTCATCTGCGTCCAATTTATCAATTCGTCCGAGAAAAAACTTCTCAATTTTCTTCATATTACCATCTCACTTTATTTGTTTCAAAATATACAAAGAACCAACAATTCCGATGGATGAATTTGCAGACCATGCAGTGATTGTAAGGGATGGGAAAGGCCTTTGATGCCATTCTCAGGGATGGTGTCAGCTCAGTAGTACATGTTTTATTTTTCGACGTTTCCAGTCAAATGAAAATGGACTTAATCACTCAATAAACAATCACGTCTTCAAGAAGCCCCTTACATGCGTTCCTTCGTAAAGTGAAGTGAAATCAAGTTTGGACAAATCATACAAAATCGCCATCTTGTAGGGATGGTAATGTAGGTCACTGTGATGTATTCGTCTCAAAGAACGATCAGAAAGTCCAAGGGTAGATATATGATTGAGTGTAGAACATTGTGGGAATTGCAAGTTTGAAAGCTCACACTGGCTCATTCTTCATTGGTGAACTGATGGGCTGAGATACTCCAGTTCTTTTTTCTTTTTCTAAGAGATTAAATTTTTCTTCTTTTTTTTTAATTATATTTTCTTTGAATAACAATAAAATTTATGAAATTTGATTTTTGAAGTTATTTTGCAAAAAATTAAAATTTTCTATTTTTTTTTTTACAAAAAATAAAAACCTTTGATGTTTTTTTAATTAAACTTTTTATGATTAATCGACAATTTTTGAAATTATTCTCCTATATAAATTTTATATTTCTATTTTTTTCATAAAATAATTGATTTTTGAAGTTTTTTTTCCAAAAACTTCATTTTTTTGTATATGGCTTTGGATTTTGAATTTTGTTCTCAAAAAAAAAAAATTATATTTAAAGTTTCACTTAGAAATTAATTATTATTGACCAATTTGGGATTTTTGAAGCTTTTTCAAGAAAAAAAACAACTTTATATTTTAAAATTTGATTCCAAAATAAATTTGTCAATTTTTTTTATATGAAATTTAAATTTTTTGATATTTGTTTTTCTTTCAAAAAATTATAAAAACTATACACTGATACTACTACAATCTGAATGCCCCCAACATGATAAAAAATAACATTACTATAGGCTGTATGAAGTAAAAAAGAGTTGGGATTTTATTCTTTTCTAGATTTTTCTAGGAAATATTTTTATGTTGACACATTACAAATTTCATTTTATTTACCAGTAACTTTGTTTTATCTAGTGGACTGTACTTATAGCAATGACAGGTGTAGTTTGTATTCCGTCTTATTGTTAGATTATTGTATGTACAATCCTGACACTTTTTTTTTCTAACAAATAATCTCTAGAGAATTGCTTTCCTTAATATTTTCTCCTTCAAACCTTCCTTTAAAAAAAAAAGGAAAAATGTTTTGTCATCAAATCTCGAAATGACTCTAATTTTTCCTCATAGTTTTATTTCCTCACCCTCTGTCATTTGTTCCATCTTAAAAAAACGAAATAAATTTATTGAGGGAAACATTTATTACATACTATAAAGAAAGATCCTTATTTGCTAAATGTATTGCAAATTGATTACTCTACAAAATAAATAAAAAATGACTTAATTTTTTTTAAAGTCATCACTCTATACCTCTGGGTTTCAACTCTTTGAATGCAAAAACTACATTTCATCTTTTGAATTTGCTATCAAAATCTTGCAAATATAATGTTCTTTTTTTTTTTTCCTTTTTTTTTTAATGACTAATTAACATGTCACTTTATCGACTAACCCAGCTGGTTAGTAGAGTCTTGTTGAGCCTCAGTGTCGTCTTACGAGTCAAAACCTACAAATAACAGATCTTATTCACATTTATTAAACTTGCAATTTCGTAAATTTTCCTAAATTGTCCTCAACTTAAGGAAAAGTGAAGAAAAAATCATTTTTATCATTTTAATTTTTTTAAACATGATTTTTGTACAACGATTATCTCATGGGTCAATTTGACCCGGTTATTATAAATAATTTTAGAAAATCAAATTCATATGTTGAAACCCCAAAGGAATATTAACTTAAATTCTTGTAGAGACCAAATTTGATTATTTTGAACAAAAAAATAATTGTAAAGCAATTATGTGAATACAAGTAATCTGAGGGAATCAATATCTACTAATTGATTATAATAGCAAAATTAGTTTAGATACTAATCTAAAAATATAAAGTAAAAATGTTGTGAAGAGGTATTCACATGTCTTTAGAGGGCATTCACACAAACCTCGTGATCCCTTACGAGTGGAGGCGGTAAAAAGTTATTATAAGATTTTCGTTTCACAAATACAAGTGGGTTCCTCTCTTTGTACCAGTTATTCGTTTTCTTCCATCAAAATCATAAGACAGCAAATGTGAAAAAGGGTCATTACAGAGTACTAGCACAAGGAAATACTTTATGATGAAGAAATTATTAAAAATGTTTTATTAGTACCTAAGTAGGAAGACTAATGCCCCTATTTCGGCGTCAAAGCCTCTTAGTTTATAGCAGAGCTGTAGTAGTCGGATATGTAATTTGATTCGGTCCCTGTTTTGAATATTTTACTTTTCTCGGACTCATAAACATTTAAAGTCCAAGGGCTCTATGCTAGGGAAATGTGAATTTGACTATACTACCGGCCTCTTTTTCGTAATCCAATAATAAATATTATAAGATTATATTTATGATAAAAATGTTGAAAGATTTATCATTCTTCTAGATAAAGGAACATCTATTTTAGTTCGGAGATTTATTAATTATTTTACCAAAAATTATTATATTATTTATCAATCTGTATCTAACCCTTTATTGTTGTGTAACTTTGTTTTAGAACCTAAACTCCTAACAATTTGAAACTGTGGTAGTTCCGGTCAAACGATGGCAAATTGGGGTGGCGGGTAGCAAAGGCCTTCTTCTCAATTTTCCACTACACACTGTAGTCAAGGGGATTCAAATCAGGCGATTGAGGTGGCCAAATGTTTTTGTTCCAAAATGGCATGTTGGCAGCGAGCCAATCCTGAGTCATTCCAAAGGTATGGGCAGCCCCCTTCAGATCTTTTCCCTCCTTGACAAGTTTTTGGACCTTGAACGCAGTAGTCCTGGATAGTCAAGTGTCTTTGATTATCTCCTTGACAGACTTACCAGCGCGGAGGAGAGTGGCAACCATATGACGTTTCGCCTCGTCATTCATCGTAAACGACTTTGTTTGATACGATTAAGAAAAACAAAAACAAAGCCAACAGATTTACCCAGTTAATTTGTTGGAATTTTTTATTTCCAGTCTTGGAACCTCAAGGTATAAGTATTTAAAAATTAGTTCACGTATTTATGCAACTACCGGTATAAATGGAACTATATCGTCGTTTTTCACCCTTTTTCACCAACTTGAATCATATAATAGACTTAGTAAAAATTAATCAGTTATTTTTAATAGATGTTTTTTAATGTTCATTTCATTTGCAATCAAAACAGTACTTTCATGAGGGTCGATTCGACGGTTTCCATTTAGTTCTCCACATTTTTAACAATTGGCCTTCCAGAGCGTGCGGATATTTGAAATCAAAATTTCCAAAACTGAATCGACGAACACAGAGTTGCGCATGATTAGTTGCTACAATATCAAGAATATAATAACTAGTCACATTTTCAACCACCTGGCCTTTGTTTTCGCCTTTATTCAAGAAAACCAGTCAAATACAATTTATTTTCTCTTTGTTGGTGTCCATTTTTGACACGTGCTGAAACGAAACCATTTAAATAATTCGAAATGTTATGTTTCCAATGACATCTAGTGTAAATTGATTGCATTTATAGAAGATGAAATACACATTCATAAAGCCATCTTTTGGACAAAAAATGGATTTCAGTTTACTACAACCTATACTTTATATACTCACAGTTATTAGTCTGAATTTTTATTTAGATGCATTTTTTGCTTGTAATTCTTTGAAAATAAACATTTTAAAATGACCTCTCTGTATATAATGAGTCGAATGAAAAGAAAAATGCTCAAACAAATTAATTAAGGTAATGTTGTGGGTGTGTTAATATATTTTGACGTCAAGTTATAAATTATTTGACGTAAAACATAAATAAATTAAAGTCATTGTCTGTTCAAGACGTGCGTTCCCTGTAATACATTTTCATGCGTATAATATACTACCGGTGTGCTTCTCAATAGTTTTTTTCATACTTATTTATTATATAAAATTATTTCAGAAAGGGTACTCAAAACTGTCTGTCCCATCACTAAATTACAAAAAACTTGACTATTATTAAATCAAGATAGGAGAGCTCAACACCAATTCATAAATTACTTAAATACAATATTTATCCTTATTTTTTACTCAATACGTCCTCCTTACAACTAATGTAGACCAGGGCTGTCACGTGCCCCCAAAGAAAATAGTATAGAGACGTTAAATCGCACGAGCGAGGCGGCCAATTGACTGGTCCATTTCTGGAGATAAGACGCTCACAAAACTTACTCTTCAATAAATCGATTGTAACATTTGCTGTGTGTGAAGTCTTGTTGAAACCACATATCGTCCAAGTCCATATCTTCCAATTCAGGCCAAAAAAAAAAAATCGGTTATCATGGTGTTGTAACGATTTCCATTGACAGTAACGTGGCGATTGTCATCGTCGACGAAAAAGTACGGCCCAATGACACCACCAGCATGCAATCCACACCAAACATTAATTTTTGGGGATGTAATGGCGCCTCATGAATCATTTGTGGGTGTTTTTCCGGCCCAATAGTGCATATTTTACTTGTTAACAAACCCATTGAGCTAAAAATGTGCCTCATCGCTGAAAATGATTTTACAATGAAAATCAGGATCATTTTCGAATTTTCCTTGGGCCCATTTTACGAATTCCCGACGTTTGAAGCGGTCAAGCGGCTTCAGTTCTTGTGTCAGCTTGATCTTATACGGGTGTAAGCTAAGTTATTTTCGCAAAATTCGCCACAACGATGTCACAGAGATGCCCAACGATTGAAAACGGCCCGTAAGAGACAAATTTGGGTAATCTTGAATTGATGCGCTTGCAGCAGCAATATTTTTTACACTTCGTGCATTTCTTTGTCTCACTGGCACAGGAACATTATGTAGCGTGTATGTGGACTCAAATTTTTTCACCAAACGTTGAATTGCTGATTTGGAAGGTCGATTACGTTGACCATAAATTGGCGTTAACGCTCTTAAAGTTTGGATCAAACACTCATCACTTTTGTAATAAATTTTAATAATTTGCAAGCGTTGCTCGAGTGTGTACTGCTCCATGATGAAACAACAGTTATTTTTGAGCACAGCTGTTAAAGAAACAATAACAAATATGACGTCATTTTCGAAACCTATCAACGTAAAATGTGAGCGTCGTTATTGAAAAACCCTTTATGTGGGTTCCTACAAAACTTTGTAAATGTTTTAAGTATTCTAAACAAATGTTCCAGAACTTCACTTCTAGAACATATAATATAATTTGTTAAGAAATTGTTCATATACTCATGACGAGTGTCATCGCGGACAATTTACATCAGTATATGATCCGTTCTTAAAAAATGTTCTGATTTCATTTGACTGTGTCTCATTTGTCTTTTTTGGGAGTGGTGGCGGAAGAAAATGAACTACTGCTATATTGAGGATAGTTTTCTATTTTTAAAGCAGTATTATTTCCTAGAAAAATCCACCAGAAGTTGTAAAATCAATGCTCTGACGTTATTATGAAATGAGAGTACCATTAGACTTCCTGCTCAAGTTGTATGGGAGATTATCATTGTTAACCTTAATTAAAGAGATTCTCAAGGGGTTGAAAAACTAATAAAGGATTTTTACATTACAATTAGAGGCCAGTAGTGTAGTCAAGTCTACCTTTTTTCTGCTTTTGACGCCGAAATAGGGAGCAGTAACCTTCTTATTTTGATACTAAAAAGGTTTTTTTTAAATCATCACTTGTTTTTAAGGTCAAGGTAATGATAATTTGCTCATTGCTTTCTGCAACTAATGCGAATGAAAGTAATTCCTGCAAATCTTAATTTTATCTAAACAGTTTCAGCATTAAATAATCATGTAACTACAAAACCATAATCCTTTGCACGAGTATATTGAATGAAATAAATGTTTATAGTATCTCAAGGCAGGTGGCGTTGTAGGTGGTTATACAAGTGCTTATACATTCATGGTCTAATATGCAATACACCCCAATTACAAATGTTTGTATATATGAAACAAAATATATGAATAAACAAAAAAGCTGTCATACACAATGACACGGCCTTCAGTTATCTGCATCCTTATTTTTTCTTGGGGCAAAATTAATATAGATTATGAATAGAGAGATATATCAGTGCACAAAAGGTCCTCGAGGGATGGGAATTTATCTTATCTTATGAAAGAAGAGGCTCTAAGGCTTTATTTATCCTATGATAATAAAAAATGCTGATTTGAAAAAAGAGTGTTGTGATAACGAGAGGATCTTAACTAAAAGCTTGTTGTTAAATTTGTAAAATTAATTTTTTTTGATTTTGTCAAAACATATTTTTCTTTTTTGTATTACCAATTTCAAAATAATTACTATTCAAAATTGTATTTGTCTTTAAAAATTCATTATTTGTCCCAATAGGAAAAAAAGTTTACAAAATGAGATATAGTTATCCCTCTCCTAAAAAAACATACCTATATATATATATATTTTTCTTCTGGTACTATTGATTTTATTTGTATAACATCCATGTTTTTATAAATTTTAATACCTTTGGAATGTTATTTTACCCCCAAAAGCTTTAATTCTATCTATATTAAATTATGTTTGTAACTGCTTCGGTATTTAAGTATAAGAGCGAAATAGACATATCATTATAGCCTTAGAAAATATCAATAAAACAATGTTTAGGTAGCAACTACAAAAAGTCTCATGCGTGTTTAAGGGCATATTTTTACAACTATAATACTAAGACCATTCGATATAAAAATAACAATGCATATTCTTATGCTAGCGGAATAACATTATCCATGTTTATGCAAGTAGTAATTACCATACTGAAGAATAAAAAAAAAAAAAAATCATCATAAAAATAAATAAACGAAAACACAATTGAACGATTATAAAGGTTATGTTGTTTTAAATTTGCACTCGTACATATCATTTAAGGCAAGACTCTACCTTTGGAAAGTTTTAATCTTTTTTAAAGATTTTGGCATGTTCACAAACTTCAACTTCTCATCTTTCATTATCCGAAAGCTCATAATTAAAATTATTTGGGTTAGCTTCAAAATTCAGGATTGTGTGTAAATTATGCGACTACAGCAAAATTTTCATCAGCTCAGAGAAAAATGGACATTTTTTCATAGTCAATAGACAAATTTACATTCTTTTGGGATGGTACTTATTCCTAAAAACTCGATTTTCATAAACCATGTTTTCATAGTTGACCTGTCATGCTTAGATAACTATTTCTCAGCATCCACTGATCTGATTTACTCACTTTTTGTCTTCATTATAGTGTAAACATTGTTTTAGTAGCTAAAACTCCATAAAGTCATATTAAAGACTAAGTATTTATATTAAGCTATTCTAATGGTGTCAAATGCTAAGCTAAATTTGTGATTTTTGTATTAATACTCGACAAACCCTCCTATGATGTCAATCTTTATGAACCACATAAAATTGTTGTTTTAGCATCATATGTTTGACCTAAAGCCTGCCCCTGGGTAGTTGGGATGAGTTATGTTTCCTTTGTACTTAGTAATTTTCTTGGAAAATGTATCTTCCAAACGTAACTTTCCGGTGGTCATTTTGAATATTCAATTAGTAATTATTCTGAATATCATGGAACATCAAATTATTCATGAACTCTTCTCAACGTATGCTGAATTTTAATGTTGACATTCAATGTCTAAGAGTGTGGTTGCCTGCTGAAATGCATGTTTTCTCTCTTCCAAGTGTCAAGTCTAACCTTAAAACGCAAAGCTACTTGTATAAATTTAAGACATGAAGAAAAAATTAGTCCTTATTTTAAACTTATTGTACCATGAGTTTGAAGTTCATAAAAGTTATAATTTGTTATTCTTATAGAAAAAGATTAATTGAAGAAAATTAAAAAAAAAAAAAATTAAAGACAAGTACCTTTATTGTAACACGCAACCTTTCTTTTAAACAGAAACGTAAATCAGTCCCAAAATCACCTGATATTTGGCCAAATAAGTCAATTAGCACTTCCGTACTATAGTGCCATATATTTTCTCTACAATTATTAAAATGAATAATATATATATGTATTTATATATTTCGTAATGTTAAAATCTACATAGAATTTTATTAACTATTGGATTATAATACTGCTTAGCTATATTTTACAAACGCGGAGATATACTCTTGTATTTCTATATGCTAGACAAAATTTATGCATAAAAATAATAAAATGACCAATATATAGATAAATTAGCGAGAAAGGATCAGCAAGAAATTGCATTCTGGTCCTTTTAGAAACGTAGTATGTTTATGGAATAACTTTTTACTTCGTTTATTTATCAAAAAGAATAAATTATAAAATAACCGTAACGTATCAAGTCAGATGGGGAAATCGACATTCGACAACAAAATATATAGGGAATTTTTGTGCTAATGAGATAACGCCTTGACTCTAGTGGTCATATGAATACAAACTTAGAAATAATATAAATATATATATATATATATACAGTTCACGATAAATTGGAACTACTTTAAACTTCATCCAGATCCATAATGTGGATATTTGGGGTTAAATCATACTAATATAAAAGGTTGCGTGAACAATACACTATAACTTCGCCAAAATTGTTTTGACAACAAACAATAGTCATAATGGAACAAGCAAGGAGAGACGTCATCCTCGAATTGGCTCGCGCGGGACACAATCCCTCTGCTATCTACAAGCTTCTTAACTACCCCAATACTACGGTGTACCGGGTCTTCAATGCCTGGGAGGTTGAGGGGTCTACGGCAAGGCTCACGTCATGAGAAGTGACCGAATCCGCACTCTCTGCTTCCTTGAAGGCCCCCGGAAGTCCATCAAGGCTTCATCGGGGACTTCCTTGTCCAGGTTGGCCAAAAACCGTGGAGAGAGCAAGCAGCTGTCCTCCAAGGCTCTGAATGGCCAAACAACATATCCTCACGGCGTCCATGAAGGCCACCAAGCTCACCAATGGTAAGTGTCTCCTCAATGACCTGAACAGCCATGGAGGAAGAATCATCTTCTCCGACGAGAAGAACTGGACTGTCGACAGAAGCTACAACGTCCAAAATGACAGGTAGCTTGCCCAGGGGAGAGAGAAGAGGGTCCCTGCGGTCTTCACCACAAAGTTCCTGGCCTCTATGATGACCCTGGGTGTCATCTGCAGCACCGGTGAGTTGATGCCTCCTTTCTTTTTCAATCCCAAGGGAAGGGTTAACGCGATAAGGTACTGCGAAGTCATGGAGGAGTTCTTCATCCCCTGGATGAAGGATACGGCCGCTGGGAGTGAGTTCATATTCCAACAAGACTCAGCGCCTGCACACATCCCTATGAGGACCACTAACCTCTTCAACTCCCACGACATCACTTTCTGGGGTTGCAACACCTGGCCCTCCAATTCACCCGACCTCAATCCGTGTGATCACTACTGGTAGGGGAAGTTAGAGAGGGAGATGTGCAAGGTCAGCCACAAGAGCATCGCGGCCCAGAAGGGTTCCATTACGAGCGAGTGGAACGCTGTCGATTCCGCGGAAGTCATCAGGGCATGCAAATCCTTAAGGGACAGGATGGAGAAGATTGTGGCTGCTGAGAGAGGACATGTTGAATAAATTTATTGTTTTAATATCATGTCTAACTTTTTCATATTAGCAAATACACTCCAAATTCCATTTTTATCAAGCAGATTGAATTTTAAGATAGTTCCAATTTATCGTGGACACCCTGTATTATTATAATAAAATCCTATATAGTATTTTATTGGATAATGTATTATAAATTATATTGCTCATTAATATTTGATTATAAGTTAAATAATTATGTTTTTATTTGATAGGCAAAATTTATCCATAGAATTCATAAAGAATATTTATCCTCTTATAGAACTGATAATAGAAACGGGACGGATTTTAAGGTCTATATTTAGAAATATGAAAAAGAATTATACATAAGCGACACGTTGTAAAATAAGCTTCACCTAAATTTGAGCTGTTAAGAAAGAGGGATGTTGTAGAAAAGATTGAAAACGAAAGAGAGAGTTAACTTCAATGTTATTAAAACAATTTAGGACAAACACAAAAAATATGATGGGGTTCAAAATTGTAATTAAACTCTACTCCAAGTTTTGGGTTCCCATTCTCTATGTATTTACATACATATGGTAAAGACAATCCCTTCAATACCACGGTAGCATTAGCTGTTTAAATCTTAGGTCTAATTTATTATCATTGTTGGATATACAATGTAATATTTTAGTTGAATATTGTAATCAAACTAATGTATTATTTATTACAGAATTAGGAAATTGTCGTTGAATTGAAATTTATAACGGTTTTTTTCTTTCATGCTTATTGTAAATTTATAAGTTAAGTTTTTGCTTCTCTTTGTAAAATATGTTTATAAAAATATACATTTGTTGCATCAAAGAATTCATCATTGATATACTTTGTATTGAGTAAGGTTATTGACAAGAGCTGTATTTCGAGTTGTTGACTCAGTTATGTATATATTTAAAAAATTATTTATTTACATAGCAAATAATATTGGTAGTGAAAAAAAATCCATCATTTTATATGATTTTATTTTCTTTCCCTTAAGGTTTATGTCCTTGGCATGCAAAAACGTTCTGCTTCTACGATTTCAATTATTTTATCACGTTTTTGACAATTAGCCGTCCAAAGGACGGAACATCTTTGACATCAAAAATACTGGAAAGGATTCAACAAAACAAAAATGTGATATATTTAACTGTAACAGAATCAAAACCTTAAACCGGCCGGGCTTGCATATTCGCCTTTATCGAAGAAAAATGGTAAAAGATGGCGTATTTTGTCTTTGCTACTGTCCATGTTTGGCATGCACTCGAAAATAAAACTGTCTTATGAGTTTTTTAAAAGTAATTCTTAATCTTTCTAACACTGTATATTGTAAAATGCACATTTATACAACGCAAGATACATTTTAGAATTGTTATCTATTTGGATTTTATTACACAACAATATTATAGTGTTCGCTGAATGCGTGGATGAGAAACTATCGCTCCGTGGTTTAAAATACATCTTAGACCAGTCTAAGACTGTTATGATTATTAGTAGAACAGAATAATTATGTCCCTTGAAGGTTATCATGATTATTCGCAAAGAAAAATGAGGTCTGAATAGTTCTTACAAAAAAGATCCATCTCATTTAATATTCAATCTAGATTTTAAAATTTGAATTTCGACCAACAATACTCCCATATGAATTGAATTTAAATGTGTTACAATCACAAAGGATCAAAGTTCTTCTGATAATATTTCTTTTTTTTTGGCCAATAGCGACAAGTGCATCTACGAGAGGGAATTATGATGATGGATTCTCGTTTGCATCAAGTTATCAAACAGAAAGGGGCATACTTGGATTGAATTAGATGAGTCTACCACTTCTTATAAAGCATTGAAATAAAGTGCAAAAGACGAAAATACGTTTTGCCCACCCTATTGATAGACAAATGTATTAAATTTGAGGATCTTTTTTTTTTTTGTAATTTCTAATTGGTAAGGATTTTCATTGAAAGACGAAGAGTAACTCTGAGGATTTGTTATGGAGTACTTCCTTGTTGGACTCGGAGTAGAATTGAGGATCAACATGTGTGTAAAACCACCCTAGATGTATTCCTATATAAGTTGGGGGATTGATGTTTATTTCTTTCATTTTACATTCGCTTTCATATGATCTAATAAAACTTCATGACAGCTAACCCCCCCCCCCCTCTCCACCCAAACAATCTTCAAATTGCCAGGGTGACCACGTGATTTTTCACCTTTTGTTTTATTTTTACAAATAAATTGGGAAGATATTAAGAGTCTTATAACGAACTAAATAGGGAAGAGGGGGCGGGTAAAACCATTTTTTTTTTAATTATTGGAAGTTAAATTTAATTACATTCAATTATTCAAAATTATTCTTGATAACCTCGTCACAAGACGCCGGAATCTTTGGCAGGGCAGTACAACCTCTTTCAGATCCAACTATGCCAATGTACGGTCAATGGACTTCTTCCGTGCCTCCAAAGACAAATGATACTTTTCACAGGCATTATGTTGTACCATCCTCTGAGATAGAAATCCTATGGGTTCATATGCAGACAGTTTGCAGCACAAAAGGTCATTTTTTGGCCAAGATATCATATTATTTGAATCAAGGATGTAAAAGAGGGTTTTAAAATACATATAAGAAATTTAACCATCCATGCAAATGTTTTTCTATCTGTGAAAAAAGGGAATAAAAGTTGAACACAATTTTATTTGTTAATAATTATGAGTCTACACTATACATAGATAACAAACTATATATCCACAAAATGTACTTTTTAATAAAGAAACACGTTCTTGATTAGTTGAATAGAGTCTTGATTAGCTCACTCTCCTCTACTACATAAATGAAGACAATTCAATTATTGGCTTATTTCACCAATCAATCCATGATGATAAAATCTTTTTCTTTTTTTTTTCCTTTAATAAAAATATAAACCCTTTATAGCCCCTATCCCCTTTTCTGACCTATCGTTTCAATATGTTTTACCCTTTAGAATTTACAGAATAAAAACAAACCAAAAACACATATTTACAGTCCATACCCACTGAGTGGGCTCGTATATTGAGGAAGTGTCTTTTAAACATTGTTTCATTCCTTTAAGATGAAGTTACGCATTCATTTTTTTCTTTAATCAAAAATAAGTAAAAACTTATCTGATTAAAACTTTACCCAATTAACGTGACGTCATAATTTGGTGTTCAAACAATAATTTCAATGTTAACAATTATATATCCAGACAAGGAGATTGATGGAAAAAATGATAAAGTTGAATTGGTTATTAAAACTATTTTTTTTTTGTTTGCAATTCAAAGCCGATTTGACTTTGTTGTAATAATAGTATTTTGAAAAACAATGTCGGCAATTACTCTATGACTCTGGTGAACTAAATATTTACAACCTCAGTTTGTGACTTTTTTTTCCATTTTACTGCGATATTCCTCCTACTTATTTTGTTATTTATGTCTTCCAATGCAATGTAAAAGTCGTTGATGTTCCTATTGATGCTCGTTCTGATGATTTTTGTAAAAATATTCATTATATAATTAATCAAAATATTTGCTAACAAGACTTCCTCTCTCCAAATTCGGTATTCTTTCACAGCCTTTATTTAGTATGCTCTATGGATCTCGTACACAGTTCGAAGCTTGTGATTTCAATTCAAAAGTTTGTGATCGTATTAGTAGTTTCCCCCAAATTTGTTATACGTGTCCAATACAAGCTAATATTCCCTGTGATTTGAAATAGTTATGTAGGACCTTTAAAAATATATTCATGGAAACCAATTTTGAGTTTAGCTTATTATTCTGATTTGATTTATGGTGTCCTTATATTCTTGTCTTATCCTATTCTCTTTAAACAGCCAAGATTTTAAGTATTATGAGGAAGTTTTTGTTGGAAACACTCACAAAACAAACTCTTGTAAGGTTCAAAGTATTGTGGGCAATTGTTTAGAGTAGTGGAAGTCCTTTTAATGTGTCAAAATGTGCCATTTACATGAACTTTGAACCGCCTTAATTAAGTGGGTATTATAGTAAAATTTAATTTCAATAATTTTTTTAAAAAAATGATAATTTTTTTTGGATATACAAGGGAAACTTTTACACAAGGAGCAAATTTTAAACCACTTAATTTATTGAAAACCATGTGTTCAATATTTTTGTTGATAGTTGATGAATAAGTTAAAATCCCAACCTTTTATCTTAGTATAAATGTTCTAAGCTCGACACCAACACAGCTGAAGATGTGTTTTATTACCTAAATGGGTCCTTAAAAAGGGATAATTAATCAACTCAATTTCTGAGAAGAAGTTATTCGTATGTTTTATATTAAAAAAAGGTCTATTGTTGTTCAAACAAAATTGGTTACCGAGATAAAGAAATTGGTCATTTTCTAATAACTATATCCTCAAGATGTTGGAAAGATAGTGGTGTAAGTAGAAACTATAGTGACCATCAACTACGAGTATGGAACAATTTACTCTGAATCTGATAATTTGGAATGTTGCATGTTTCATAAATATTATAAAAAACCATCTTTTTGCTGCATTGTCACTTAAGTAACACTCCATACTGAAAGTTTTCCTAATGTAATAATAGTTTTCTGAAAAAAACTAATTTCGTATTTCCCGCCCTTTTTTCAAAATAAGAATATCTTGCTCATTATTGGTCAGATCGGATCAAACGATAAAATGTTGTAAGGGTATGACTATATACTACAAACATTTTTCAAACGGTATTTCACTTTTCCAGTTTAGTTGTAAATTGTTGCGCTTCCCGTTTCATGTTGGAAGTCGTAGCATGCCCCAGAAGCTGAACATTGATCATGCAACTGTTTTGAACAAATTGCAAAAGGCTTGATTAGGAAACTCGAATTGGAGAGGAATCGTATTTTATCATGACAATACCAGGCCTCACACATCTTTGATGGAACGCCAAAAACTCTGGAAGCTTTTTTATGCATCTAGTCTAAAGTCAAGACCCTCCTCTCTATGTGCAACGTGATTGAGGGATACAAATTTAACCTCAGTTTAGGACTGTGAAAATTGATTGTCCTTATGAAGTTGGATTGTCCTTAGCAATAGGATATGGAACCGAACAGGGCATACTTGGGTTGAACGGCATGGTTGAAACACTTCTAACAATACATCGAAGTAAAGTGAAAAAGACAAAAGTACTATTCCAAACCCAATATTATATATCTAAATTCTAAAAATACGAGGCTTACAATCTTTAATAAGCATGGATTCTAATTTTAATTGGATACTTGTGCGTTGTGTTGTGTCAGTCCTCATTTATTTTGATTCAGTTCAGTTTTAGAATTAACTCATATCTGTCCTCGGGAACGGTCCTTACGACTGTCGTTCCTTAGGACTGTCAGTTCGAGAACTTATTAAAAAAATAAGAAATAAAGTTGAGTGACGCCCTACAGGACCGAACTTGATAAGTTTTAGGACTATTGTGTAGGACTGAACAGGACTGGACCATAACTGAAATGAATTCAGTCTTTAGTCCTAAATCGGGACTGACGTCACACTACTTATGCGTAAGCTGGTTTTTAAAAAAGTGTATTGATACTTTTAAGTAGATATAAATTTTTTAAGAATCAATAGGGGATAAGCAAAGTAAAAAATATACATGTACCTATTTACCGCTATGTTGTGTCACAGTCTGTAGTTTGTGCACAAAACCGTCTCTTAGAACATTGTATTTTGTATCAATTTTAGCAAATATTTTGGTCGAACATGGAAACAACTCTATACATATTGTAATATTTTGAGATACGAATGTCCAAGACAAGAGTTCATATTTGTTTCATAACAAGAGTGCACATTTAAAAGACTCTTTGGGGACTTCAGTATGTTTATAATCCACGCCACGTCAACTTCAGCATCTAGGAGATGCGTTTTTTTTTTTTTTTTTGCTCCCACATGATGATGAAATGACAAAATTTATGCAAAAAGCATGTCTGTACGAGAAAGTCAAAAAATAATCAGTAAACCGATTTTCTGTCAAGCCTTAAAAAAGAACAGAAGCATCTTCTCTCCATCTTTGGCCAAAACACCAAGGACCATTGTTTGGGTCGAATATTTGGTGTAGTAAGTCCCTTGGACCTTTTCTTTTGATTCATTAAGTCAGGGATCGTTCAAGCGGTTAAGGAATTGATCAACTGAAAATCTTCTTGTCCGAGAAAATTTTCACATTTGATCCGTTTGCTTTAATCCATGCGAGGATTTTCTTGCACCTCTCGAGCCTCTTGGCTTTCATACTATCAATCAGAAGGTGGCGGCGTGGGGTCTTTGTGAAAGAAAATAAGCCCAAGTTGTTCTTTATAGACTCCTGATAGTCCTAGGAGTCACAGAGAAGCCGTTGACGAGAGGAATCATCGACTTGGTGGGATCCTCCTCTATTTTCTTATCCTAACTTAATAAGAACTTTGTATCCCTCTTTAAACTATGCCTTCCACTCCCTGACATCCTGGAGATGTCTTCCCCTATTTTTTTCATCTTGGCCAATTTATAAACCAGGCTCTTAGAACACTAAATAATATCCATAACCTTCATCACATCAACTTCATCATCTAGGAGATCTGAAATGCGCTGCTTTTTTGCTCGTATCTCGCTCATAATGATGAAATGACTAAATGATTAGAATAGTTTCTTTTAATAAAAGGACGGCCGAAACAGAATATCAAGAATTAATCACTCAACCTTTCCATACAAATGAGAGAATAAACTTTAATTAACAGTCCATGTTCTGCTCCCTAACCTATGTACTCAAATTATCTATTTTTGCGTGTGCGGAAAACTGCCCTGGGGAAAATTGCCAGTGGAAGATTGCCACGGAGAAAATAAATTTAATCCAATCTTCTAATAAATGGATCGAGATGATTGGTAAGGGGGCGGGATAAATAGCTTAGGGCCTCTTAAAATATGGTTGAATACTCTCCACCCTCAGATTGGCGAATTTCCCGGAGGTAGTGTGGAAGTCAATGTCCAAGGGTAGTGTGGAATTGTTAAAAACTACAACCAAAGCATGATATACTTACAAGGAACCTCTCTTATATCAACAAATAGATCCAAGCCTCGGGTTGAGCAGAGTACTTGAGGGCACCCCTGTATCATTAAAAATCACTGCCAAAGCATCACATACATACAAAAAAAACTCTAATACCAAAAAATATTTTAATCGAGTACATTCAATTTTAATTAATTTTTTTGTTTTTCTGTTTGTTAAAGTAACTAACTGATTTCTGTTGGAAATAATTTATGTAATTCTGAGAGAAAATGGCAAATGAGATAAAATTTTAATAATTATAATTTAGACTAAACAAATATCTATATTTTATAAATTCCTACAAAAAAGTTATACAATAATTTCCTTTCTTAAAAACCTAAAATAAATGCTAACTATATAATAAATCTTTTAAGTATAAATTTTCATCATCATATCCGTCATATTTTCTAACAAATATTGAGAATACGCATATTCATTTCTTTATATTTTTTATTGTGGTGAAAAATATTACCTCTATAGTTTTGAATAAGTTTCGATCCTGACATAAAATTCTTCTTTTAACCGAGGGCTTTGAACTAGTTTGTGGTGTTAGAGGGGTTCCTTGAATGCATTTGGTGAATTGGCGGTGGTTTTTAACAATTCCACACTACCCTTGGGATATTGGCGAATCCGAGGGCGTAGAGTATTCAACCATATTTTAAGAGGCCCCTAAGCTATTTATCCCCCCCCCCCTTACCAATCCTCTCGATCCATTTATTAGAAGATTGAATTGAATTTCAAAAAATGCAAATAAATTTTATTGCAATAATATTACTCACACTTGAAGGTACTTCCTTGGGGGATGGAACAAACAAATAGGCTTAGATATTTGTCATAAATTATATTAAACGAATTTACAATGTGTCATTATCATGAAGTTTGATCAAAATAAGGGCAATATTCTCCCTAGTAATTTTCCTCCATGGAAATCTTCCACTGGTAAATTTCTTTCCCCATGGCAGTTTTCCCAGTACCTTTTTTTGCATCCTTTGCAAATTGCACTATCTTCCTAATCTTATATTTATGTTTTTGTAATGATGTAAATTATTTATTTTATGTTTACTTGTTAGATTTATATGAGTAACAATATATAAGCAACACCAATGATATATTTGGTTTTTTATCACTTCACATAGAAATGTACCTACGCCTCCCCCTCTTGATAATATTGAGAATCATAAACTCTTCTAATAATGTCCTTGATGATACGTAGAACATATATCTCATGAGGAAAAACCATCTGTCCAGTGGTGATCTTTTAAATAAATCTTGTAATTGGTTTTTGGTCGTGACAAAAAAAAAGAAAATAAAGAAGTGGATATACAAAAAATCTCTCAAATTGTTCATTAGACGTGAAATAATAGATGATGATCGCCTCTTTTGATGGTAGAGCATTAGGTATATCCATCAATGACAGGGTGAATTAGTTATTTTCTTTCGTTCAAAAGTCACTCCTTGGTCTGGCATAATGTAAAATATATCTAATTAAATAAATTAAGGATATGTCAAATATACCTTTTGATGTATACCGAGTGCGACGCTGAAATTTGAGCACTGGGTTATTGGCAAATTGAGAGATTCTGGTCAGATTTTCAGAGACGCATATAAATAAAGTAAGGCACATTGAACATATCATACCACTTTGTAGAAATTTCAGTTCAATATTGCTAGGAAAAGTTGTTTTGGAGAATATTTACTTGGGCAAGATCATCTGTGTGTAACTAAGTAAAGGTCTATACAGAAGATGTCTACTGACTGAGTCTAGATCTATTGCGCTGAATCCTCAGATCTTGGTCCAAGGAAGGACTGTATTGTCGAGAGTCAACTCCTTTGGCGTTAATTTCTTGTTTTGACTTAATGTATAAATTAATAAAGGTAATACGAACAAAACTTTTCGGTTCTGTATAGAAAAAAAAATCCCTTCCGGAATTCCTGATTGAGTAACTATAAGATCTCTAATTTTCCATTATAATGGTTTTTTCTTACATGAAACTTACAATGTGGTCTTGGTGTCCATTTCTAAATGAATATCTTTATTGTATCTCATCGGGGTTTGAGGTTGGGGAACCATTTTAGAAGGATAATAAGTTCCTGATGTTGGTTTGCCTTGTCACAAACTGAGACAGAAGGGGTTATGACATGCTATAAGTATTTTTCCAAGAAAATTAGTTTATCCTTATAGGGACTTAACTTTGTTACCTTGCACACCAGATATATACCTTTGTTTACTTTGATGAAACTGCACTGATAGAAGGGCACGTCTATTTAGCTAGGACGGCTACTAATAAGTTCTGAATGGATGAGAACCCTCATCCCCATAAAACATTCATCATAAAATCTCCATGAATAATAAAAAAACTTACCAATATGTTAACCAATTGACGAGTAGTCTATTAATAATTTAAAACAACTTATCTCTTATTTTCCCAATGTATCACGTAAGTATCTCAAAATTAATAAATGCTGTAAACAAGAGTTTAAAAATAAAAGGCGTACGAACGATGTTTGTTTTTTTAACAGATTTTAATTCAATATTTTTCTTATCAGATTACGCAACCCATTTAATACGATTAGAAAGGCTCTGCAAAAATGAATAAATGTCGACTTGGTCCTTGGGGCTAAAGCTTACAAATGTAAGTACAATCATAAAGAAGGATGGAGTGAGCAACGTATTCACCCTCTATTTGTTTTATTTTTGTGTTTATCTTTCCACTAGTGTTGGAGCGGCTCAGTTTAAATACCCTAAATCGGTCTGTTAGCATTATGATTTTTAGTGGACTGAACTCATTCCTCACTTTTGAATTTTGTTTCAAATCTATGACCTACACCTCTCTCATTTTAAAATTCACTATGTAGTTTGATGTATGCGTTGGACGTTTCTGCTTCTTTCCCGCCAATCAGTGCTCTGCTTTTGTTAAGCTGAGAGAAATCCTTAACAATTAATTAAATAACTTTCATCAACTGTTTTTGTGTCTTCCAACAGATGGTCTTTTGGAGAAAAGGTTTGGATATTCGGGAAGAAAAAGTCATAAATCATTTTAGGTCAAGTAGAAAGTTAAGAATGTTTTTCGTTAGATAAAAATTATGCTTAAAGGTTTAGCACACTTGAAAAAAAAGTTTACATACATTTTTGTGTTTGGTGTGCTACAGGGTTCCAAAATGGAAGTAAAAAACATAGAAGAAAATTCCATACAATCTTCAATATCACTACGGCCAAGGTGAAAAGGCGGAGCAGGAGGCTAAAAAAACTGTACTGCTTATGGAACCAATAAAACAAATTTTTTCCACGATTCTGTTCTGGTAATATGGACACGCCAACCATTGAAAAAGTCGAGAAAATAATGGAAATCACTTAGTTGTTGATGTTATTTATTTAAATTTTATTCGTCAAAATATTTCTAAATCGATGAGAAACAAATCACATATGATCGGACCGAAATACAAATGTGGTGTTGGAACTAGTCTCAACACTAGTGTACACCTCTCCAGAGGTGTAATCAGAGATTAAGGCGTATATTATATTGTATGTTTATGTACGAAAACTCTCATTAGTATTCTCTGAACATATGATCATGTTTGGAGAAGAAGTAACCCTCCCCTATCACAACTCATATTTGAAGAAGGGTTTTTATTTTATTATTTAACTAGAATCAAATTTGATACTGTTGAGGTATAAAATATATTATATAAGAAAATTCTATGAATATAATTGAGCTCATAGTGCCTCAAGGGAGATCTTATTTAGAGAGAAGCAGGGGTTGTTTAATGATGATCCTGTTTGTCAATAAAAATAAATTTGAAAAATATATAAAAATTATGTTGGTATATATACATAAAAATCCTTTAGATGGAGTTGTGCTCACGATGAAATAAGTTACTTTTTAATCACAATTATCATTCACGGATGGGATTTTTGTAGAGATAAAACACAGTTTGTGTTAATAAAATAAAATAGGTGGTGTGTGTGCTTTTTTCTCTGTTGTTCATTCATTTATAAATCGTCGTGCTGTTAAAATCTGTGCCTTTCAACACAAAAACAAGCAAGAATAACGTATCCCAAGATTGAGAATGGATTTCATTTCTTTTCTTTAACAAATCATTGTCAATTTTTATGGACAATTTATTATTTTACTTACTCTTGAGGTGTAGTGCTAATTGCACTTAAAGTTACTGTTATAGATTGTCGTAATAAAATAGTGAAAAATGGAATAAAATTGCGGAGGTTCCTAGGAAAGGAAATATACTTTTATAAATATGGACTTCAAAGAAGATTCCTCGATCAGATGGAGTAAATTAAATACTATAATGTGTAACTCCATCTGACCAATTAAAGGAACATAAAAAAAAAAAAAAGGTTTCATTAAATAGTTGTCATATCGGCGGCAATATAACTTTGTTCAATCCAAGAAAGGTTACAAACTATAGCTTAAATTCTTGGGTATCCTAACTTACCCGACAAATTTGAATAATAAGCCCATTCTCGACCCAAATGTGTCTATGAAATGTTGGGCTGCATTTTTATATGAAGTAAAATAAGGGTGATTTTCACCTTTACATAATTTTTGTTAAAGACTGTGTTTATGTTGATTGAACAAATCCTCCTAGAAGGAACAACATCTGTATATCTTTATTTTCTTTTTCTGTTTTAAACGTAATAATGCAAGATTTGTTGCTTTTTCCTGATAGATCCCAAAGTTGGTAGGTAGATCCTGGTACTTTGCTCTTGTACTAATTACGTATCGTACGTCAGATTCCTGTATATACTATTCTACGTTGCAGAGGATCGACCGGCAGTATACAATTCTTATGAAAATATATTAAAATACCATAAATTAAAGAGATTTACTCCAGTGTTAAATTATTCAATCCTTATTGTGTTTTAATAAGTTAATTTTATTAGGTACTTTTATTGTTGTCAGGTATTTGTTACATGATCTAATTTTAATTGCTTATTTATGTTATTAGTAAGACAATTATTTATATTGTTTTAAATTTGTACGTATTATGAACAATAAAAAAAATTCCTTAAAAAACTTCACACATACTACAAAAAAAAAGTTATAGCATTATAAAATCTTACCAAAAAAATCTGGGACAAGTTGTGCAATCAATAAAACAAATTAATAATAGCAAGACATAGAAATCAGACATATTCTTTTCCTATGGAAAACCGATAACTGCAACCCAGTTCACCTTGTCCACATTTTAATTTGAGTTAAATAAAAGGTTGTATTCTTTTAGAATTAATCTGTTAAATATAATGCAAGGTGGCTCATATTAATTGACGAAATCTTTAAAAGCTGATAACAAACAAACAAGATGGGATAGAACCATATATTTTTTTTTATTTGAAAGCTACATTTAATGGCATTCAATTATTCATAAGGAGATCCGCCTTTCACATGGCGCCAGAAGCTTTGGCAAGAAATAATATGTTTTAATTAATTTTTGTTTCACTCGCAAAATACTTTTAGGTTTTTTATCTTTCTCAACTTTAAGCATAGGTGATGCACAGGAATATTTTGTCATCTCTCTCAATTTAGTAGACACGGAAAATTCCAAATCAGAAAATAGCCATTTGGAAAGTTTCCCTTCATTTACAAACAAAATCAGAATATCTCTATCCAAAACTTATTTTGTGCAATGACAAGAACATCAAGCAGATAAAAACCACTGCAAACACTTCTCAAAGCAATTAACCTCCCTCCAAATACTTAAAAAATGAACCCTGGCACTGAGTTTTAAAGATACTTGTTGTTTTTAAAGTATTTGGGAGGGGAAAATATTCCTGGTAAAGTGTTGGCAGTTGTTTTAGAACTGCTTTGTGGCTTTGCCCTAGTCTCCATAAACCAATGGGGCTGGGGTTTATTTTGGAGCATTTAAAAAGAGCCTTTATGTCTTGTAATTCAGCGGTAGTAGTTTTTAGCCTACTTACTTTATGTCTTTGCCGTAATTCTAATCTACTCATGCACAAGGGTTCATTTTTAAATATTGGGCAGGTCCTAAATTCATTCTGAGGTAGCGGTTTTTAACTTGCTTGGTGGTCCTGCTATTGCATAAAACAAGTTTTTAACCAAATACTATGATTTTGTTAGTAAATGACGGGACATTTTCCGAAGAGCAATATTCTTTGAAGCTTTATTTACGATCAATTAAAGTATTTACTTTTTTTCTTATTTAATTAGGTGACGATTGATAGATTAATGATGATGATGTGACTGCTTTATATCCAAGACATAATTAATTAACAAAATTTATTTTTATCAAAATTCGGACTGGAGAAGAAGTCCAAATTTTAGAACCACTAAAACCATAACACAAAGGCTTCTGTTACTCAAATAGTGGGTAATATAAAAACCAATATGTAAAACCTCTGGCCCACTGGTTTAAAACCCCATTTATAAATGTTATTTATACCTTTATACCCGTCTGTGACTAATTCGCCAAACTAGAAATTAATAAATATATCTATAATATATATAGATATCAATAAACTTACATAGTAAAGCTTAGAAACAGTACGAGGCAGTGGTTCTCATTAAGTTTTAAGTTAGTGTTGCATAAAAAAGAATCACTTTATTAATGCATTTCGTTTTTCCTTGATGTCAATTTCATTTTACAGGTTATAAAATATTCTAATCTACGTTCGTAAAAGTGTTTAAGAATATTTATGTCAGTAAAACACATTATAAGTTGAAATTAAGACAAATATAATACTTTTTATTGTTGTGACTTTTTAGTGATAACCGTGGCACCAGCTGACTATTTTGACTTTAATTACATTTTTTTTTATAATTTTTTGGAGGGTAAAAATATTATAGGGTTAAGCCATTGTACACCAAAATTATACAGGGGTGGCCTCTAGAGCCATTTAAAGATAGTAAACTTCAGATTTGTGTCTCGAATAATCAAGTTTATTTGCATTTTTAGGCAAAATGTGATCATGCTGTTTCTTCATATAAATTTTGTGATTTCAGTAGGTCTTTTTTGTTTGTTAGTCCTTTATTTAAGATTGTATGTGTCAAGAGGGAAAAAATATATCAACTTCACATCTTAAAATTTTTTAATCTTATACATCTTTACATTTTTCCTTTTTCTCGTAAGTCTTAAAAATAATCTTATTATATATTTGTAAATTTGTTAAACTTAACGAAAAAATAAATGTATTTTATTTTATTTTTGTTACACTATTTGGTCAGATGGACTATCAATATTTCCTCAATCCGAAATTACTTTTTCCACCCGCCTATTATAAATTTTTTTTTCAATTGTATATTTTCTTCATATTGAAAAAAAAAAAAAAAAAAAAAAAGAAGAAGACTTTTAACCCTTCATATGCATTAAAAAAATGATAATTACTGGTTAGATATATACTCCGCAAATAAAAAAAATAAAAAAAAATATATATTCTTTATAATTTGTATATATATGCTGTTATTTGAATATAAATAAAGTTTATATAAATAATAGTTTTTGCAAAAACTGTATTTAAATACCACTCGTCAAATTTTTGCAGCTGTCCACATAGCTGGAGATATTTGAAACGTTTAGAAAATACTTCACATGAATTATAAATGAATCAAATTAGATTCGATAATATTTTTCGGATGAATAAATAAATACATTTCCTAATATGTTACATTCTTAAATTTCAATGTTATAATGATAATTTGTTTCACCTTTACTTTTAATGTAAGACACTTATATTGACCTTAATATGACCTTTTAAAATATATCCATCCATTTCTCATAATTTGATTATGACAATTAATTTTGTCGACTTCAAGTAATATTCAATTACGATTGTATCCCGTTATAATCAATTTCAAATGTTAGATCGATTTTTAGGTCTCAATCTAAAAACCAATTATCTCCCTACTCCTGATTTATAAGTTTTCAAATTTGACGTTACTGTGCATTGTGCATATTTGTACAATTTTGAAGGACTCATGACGTCATGAACAATTTCTCTATATAGTGGGGATCCAAAACTTTGTAATTGTGTTTAATTCTAACTTTCTCCTCGTTATTCTTAATTTTAAAGGCTTCATTGTACAAGCAAACGACAACTGAAACAAATTCTTTTTTGTTTTTATACCATTTCAATTAGTGTAAAAATGTCAAAGCCACATGAAAAAAAGCAACGGACTTGCGTAAGTACCAAGAAGGTTGCAGAGATTGTTGGCATCTCAATCCAGACTGCATACAACATCAAGAAGTCCATTACGGAGCGGCCTTTCCCCTAAAGCCAAGAGTTCCAAATCTTATGCAGTAACACTATGGTTTACTTCTAGTCTGCCTTTAGGTGGCCCTTCTCTAGCCCAAACCTCACCCCTTTAGGCTATGCAGTTTGGGGTGTCTTGAATAAATATTTGTTACATCTTTTTTCATCCAAATCGAGATCATCTCCAAACTGTCATTGTGAAAGCGTTATACGCCATGTACATGGGCTTTATCGTCCAGAAATCATTTCATCTGCATGTTGAGGCTATTGTTGCATGTAAAAGAGGGCATGTTGAATACAAAGTATAGCTATATTTAGTGTTTAATCATATAACAATTGTTTTTTTTTTTTTTTCTTGAATGAAATAAAATAACGTTTTCCGTAGTTTTGTCATGCACCTTTAATTTTTAGGTCCCACTATCAATTTTAAGTATAATTTGCAGCACACGCAAAAGGATTAATTAAAATTTGTTTTTTAATAAAATTGAGGTTCATTCGTCGAAGAATATAATTGTAAGAAAAAACATATCAACTTTCTTTTATGCTAACGGGTCACATATTTATTTTTGTAGAACAAATGAATAAGTATTTCATATGAGTCATCATCTCAGTGAATGATTTTCTTCCCACACCTCCTCCTCTCGTGACAGAGAAAAAACAATAACAACAAAAGGTTAATTGAATTCTTTGACAACAACTGAGTATTTCATAATTATTATATTCGTATATACATAACATATTATATTCATCCCCTCTAGACAACAGGATATTGAGAAATTGAACTGAGACGTCTAAGGTGATTTTACTAACTATGTGTATAAGGCTACATGTTTGCCACAACATTACCTTTATTTTATCACCAAATCTTTCCTTAAAAAAAAAAAAAAAAAAACATATCTGCTTTGCTTTAGTAAGAGCTAAACATTACATAAATAGCTGCCTTTCTTCTGGATTTACAATTAGCCTTCACTCTTTGAGGAAAGTTTTCATTGATTCTGCAGCAAGATACACAGCCTTTTCCTTAAGGATTCCCTGTTTCCAGGATAGAGAATGGAACTACGCTGCAGATATAGACAAGTTTTTCCTAGAATGGTCTTGTAAGTTCTACTCAACACTCAAATGTTTAATAAATCGATTCTTGATGAGGAGGACAAGAACATTAAAGATATATTTGTTTTTCGTTTTAAATTTTATTATTTTTGTATTTCATATACCCATATTTAATTGTATTAGACTTTAGTATGTAGTCTATAATAAACATTAGTTGCTAATATGAAAGGGTGGAGCTTTGTTGTAGAGGCTTAATTTTAAAATATTATGTTTATTTTTGATTAATTTTATCATAATCCTCTTGATGTAATTTATTATTGTTTTGATCTTTATTTTGTTCTATTTATAAAAGCCCAATAAAAAAAAACCCTGAAAATAAACAAAAATTCGGGTCCAATTAAGGAATGACTATTCAATAATTATTTGAAATAGTTCATAGCTTAAAAGAAGCTAGTAATAATTCCACCAATCAATGTTCAGAAGAAATAAAAAACTCTCAGTTTACCAAGATTATACGAATGTTTTGCTCTTATTTTTTAACGTTCCGTAGTTGGTCCTTTGTGGATCAAAAAACCAATAGTAAACAATTCATTAGTTCTTTATCATAAGTGAGCTAGAAACAAAAAGGTAGCATACTTCTGATCTCATCGACGCAGGAATTAGTTTGTAAAAAAATGTGGACATTAAGAAGGGCTCCAAGAGCCTCGTTTTCAAGATTGCAAAGTTGAAAAATAGAGGAAAAGTCCTCTTCAGGGTGTGAGGTATATTATTAAATATAAGAAGGGTACCTAGGTACATAGACCTGCATTTTGGTCCCACACTTTCCCATACAGCCTGAAAGTATATTATGATGTTAGGAGGTTTTATTGATGTTTAAGAAAGTAGTTGTTAGTTTGCAAACTGGGCGTTTACCTATAGTAAAGCAAATACTTCCTCATCGGGCAAAGACACCAACATGAGAATAATTCATAAAATTTAAGGTCTTTATATTTTGTTTTATGTTAAGCACCCGAGTTCTAAATTAATTTTATTTTTTTAATGTCCCGACCAACGCCATGAAATCTACTCTTGTTGTTATGAAAATAGAACAAATTTTTTTTAGGATATGTGCATTGATAACTAGTATATCTCATTTGATCAATCAGCCATCAACATTTTCTCTAATATTTCCATGGACCGACAGTCAAGGACCGGTCTTAATACTGTACTGAACCAGATGAATAAGAAACAACACTTGCTCTATGTGTATATGAAGTAAAAAAATTAACTGGGGTTTCTCCTTTTTTCATTTTGTGCAAGATTGTTTTTATGTTGACACTTAAATATATATTGGTATCAAGTACATATATAAAGAATCAAATTATTTAACGTCTCTCAAGTGTATTTTTATTAAAGATAGAGTTGCTTCATCAAACAAATACATTGAAATGTAATCATTTCAAATCCTATTATACTCTCTTCTAATAATTCCAAGAAATGAAGTATACAATGCTCACAAAAATGTAAGAATTAAGGTAATCGTGACTATTTAGAGGTTGGGAAAAAGTAATGTGATATGTTTCACTTTCTTTCAATGCTTTATATGAAGTGTTACAATCATTTGGTTTCAAACAAGGTTGTGCCCTGTTCTGATCTATAACTTGTCGGCAACGAGAATCCAATTCTATAATGCAGTTTTCGTATAAGCCCTTGTTCTTATTAACAAAACACTAATGAACAATTTTCACAGACCTCTATTGATATCAAATTTTTACCGCAAGCACGTGGCGCGTAGACAAAAACAGGTTGTAGTCAATGGTGCGAGCATAAGACTATAGGGGGGATGCATAAGATTGTATGGCCTGGCGTTGCCTTGATGAAATCGACGATTCTCTCCTATTTGAGCTTTTTTTTTTTTTGTATCCAGCCTTCTACAATTACTTCAAAACATTTTTATGATCGATGATTATCGTCTAGGAGATCCTACGACTGCCAATATGACAATTACTCTCCATATTTTCCATAACTTTATTGACATTTTCAAAGAAGGCCTGCGTGTGTGTGACACATTTTTTACCTTCACTACACCAGAATGAAATGACTCGAACACTATTGTGCAACACAAGCCAAAAGAGTATTGGGCCCGTATACCAAGGTATCTTGGTGGCTTTCAACACGTAATTCCTTTTTTTGCTAGAGAAAATGTAAAATATGGCGAATTTCTTCCTTTGATACTTCCATACTCGAAAATTTACTATTTAAGCAGCCAAGCCTAATACTGTACAAAATCCGTTTGTTGCATACACTTCCTCCCCCCCCCCTCCCCCGACATCATAAAGCAAGCAGCTGATAAAGTAAGTTTTGCCCATAAGTATAGTTCTCACCTTCTCCTCATGCTATTTCTTTACGAGAAACTTTGTCACATTCTACTCTCTAAAATCATAACATCATAGGCAGCTTATTTAAAAAAATAAGCTTTAATCAATATTACTATACATTTTCAAGCCGTCCCTTCCTGGCACTCACCCCTAAGCACCTTCCGTAGAGAAAGATACAGTGACTAAGTGAAGAATTAGGTAAAAGAAAAACATATTTACAGTCAGCTATTGGAAGTAGGATATCTGATGTTATGACTGGGTCAGTAAGACAAATAAATACATTTGAAAACCAATTTTTAACAATCTATTCCAACCCATTTTAACCTTAGATACTTTTAAGCCGTTTAGCAATTTTTTAATTAAATAATATAAGACAAAGTAATTTATGTTAACATATTTAATCATATTGTTGAAGATATACAGGGTGTCCACAATAAATTGGAACTCCTTTAAATTTTATCCAGATCCAAAATGTGGATATTCGGGGTTAAATCATACTAATATAAAAGGTTGTGTGAACAATACATTATAACTTCCAACACAATTGTTTTAACAACAAACAATAGTCATCATGGAACAAGCAAGCAAGTTGAAACGCCATCCTCGAATTGGCTCGCGCGGGACACAAGCCCTCTGCTATCTACAAGCTTCTTAACTCCCCCAACACTACGGTGTACCGGGTCTTCAATGCCTGGGAGGTTGAGGGGTCTGCAGCAAGGCCCACATCATGAGAAGTGACCGAATCCGCACTCTCTGCTTCCTTGAAGGCCTCCCAAAGTCCATCAAGGCTTTGCCGGGGACTTCCTTGTCCAGGTTGGCCAAGAACCGTGGAGTGAGCAAGCAGCTGGTCGCCAAGGCTGTGAATGAGGACCTCGAGTACAGGTCATACCGAATGGCCAAACAACACATCCTCACGACATCCATGAAGGCCACCAGGCTCACCAACGGTAAGCGTCTCCTAAATGACCTGAAGAGCCATGGAGGAAGAATCATCTTCTTCCCCGACGAGAAGAACTGGACTGTCGACAGAAGCTACAGCGTCCAGAATGACAGGTGGCTTGCCAAGGAGAGAGGAGAGGTCCCTGCGGGCTTCACCACAAAGTTCCCGGCCTCCGTGATGACCTTGGGTGTCATCTGCAGCACTGGTGAGGTGATGCCTCCTTTCTTCTTCAGTCTCAAGGAAAGGGTTAACGTGATAAGGTACTGCGAAGTCATGGAGGAGTTCGTTATCCCCTGGATGAAAGATACGGCTGCTGGGAGTGAGTTCATATTCCAACAAGACTCAGCGCCTGCACACATCGCCATGAGGACCACTAACCTCTTCAACTCCCACGACATCACTTTCTGGGGTCGCAACACCTGGCCCTCCAATTCACCCGACCTCAATCCGTGTGATTACTACTGGTTGGGGAAGAGAGAGAGTGAGGTGTGCAAGGTCAGCCACAAGAGCATCGCGGCCCTGAAAGAGCTCCATTACGAGGGAGTGGAATGCTTTCGATTTCGCGGAGGTCATCAAGGGATGCAACTCCTTTAGGGGCAGGATGGAGAAGATGCTGGCTGCGGAGGGAGGACATGTTGAATAAATTTATTGTTTAATATCATGTCTAACTTTTTCATATTAACAAATACACTTCAAAATTCCATTTTTATCAAGCAGGTTGAATTTTAAGATAGTTCCAATTTATCGTGGACACCCTGTATGTACACAAAGATTGAAAGAATAATTAAAATGTTAGAAAGAATGGCGTTGCTTAAAGCATAAATAAACACCTGTGTTTAGAATTACAACACCTATCCAAGACATAACACCAATAAAAGCTATATTGCCATTGGAAACTAATGCAAAAATATAATTATTGATCACTTAGTCTCCAAGGTGTTCCTTTACTAAGCAGTCCTAGAGCGGAGTTAACAGATTTTAAACCTATTAATTCATAGTTGTATTTTAATATAAACAATTATTATATACTAAACAAATTCCAATCCATACCCAGCATGAACAATAAGATTCAATTTTGTAACGTACTATGTCTCCTTCAAGCATAACCAGTACATGACTTTTTAATAATTGATACAATTAGAAACGCTCGTTAATGTGAATGCTTAACATCTGACATACCAATGGAACCTATAAATGACTTACCTTGTTGATTTATACATTGGAAGTATCTGGCTAAAATGCTTCATGGAAGACAATATAGGCATTTCTTATCACTAATTATGCCAATTCAGCAGTTTAATCTCATATTAATGGAGCGTTATTGTTGTTCTCTGATCACTATGGTACAAATTTGTAAGTATATGATGCAAAAAACAATGAAGCATGACTTATTTGATTCTCGAAAAACAATTATTAAGGAGCCTAGTTATACACTATTTAGACTGACAGAGGACTATGAAAGGGACATAGCAATCAATTAATAAAAAAATTATTCTTCAACATTTATAATAAAAGTCAGCTTTACTTATAGAATCAGGTGTTACAACTTAAGACGTCAAACAGTCGCATACAAAACAACCTTATCCCTTGTTTAAAGGCAAATTTTTATGACAACTTTAACTATGGGCCCTTTATAGTGTTAAAAGGCCCTCTATAATAAGGCCTCTCTATAATAGTAACACACATTTTTCTCCAAAATTATACATATAAGCGATAGCTAATGTTAAAATGGATTTTCAATCAGTATTACCCCAACTCTTGTTCCAACATTCTTATCACCCTCTACAAAATGATCATCTCAATGCATAATGTTATGTTGAGGGATATGAAAATTGTGAAAATCTTCGTGAGGGTAATCAATTATAAAAGTATAAGTTTCCAACTTTAATAGATGAACTATTCACAATGATAGTTATATATCTATTAAAAACTAGTTTGGGAGAAATGATATTGGCTTATAAATCGTAACCATTTTGTACCTTTAAAAATAAAAGAAATCAAAAATGAAGCTGGTAACTTTGTCAATTTGAAAATTCATTTGAAAGAAAAGTGGTTAAGCTGTCAACAAAGCTATGAAAAAAAAAAGAAAATGGACTCCGTGTCAAGAAATGATAAATGTGGACAGGAATTACGCAGTTTTGGATCTTCAATTAAACTCCGAGTCCATCATGAACATACAATTGCACCCAATAATACTAATTGAAAACATTTTTTTTTATCTTGCACGACTTTTTTAGTTGGCAAAACTGATGTGTCAATTTTATTTTTTTAAGCTGTTTTCATCATTATTCAATTCCTGTGAACTAAACTTTCGTTACTACTACATATAAGCTGTCATTATTATCTAGGTTAAAAGTTTGAAATAAGTAAAGTAAACCTAACGTGATATCACTAATGAAGAGTGTATATTAATTAAAAATATGGTCTTATATAAATAGGTTATCTAAAATGCTTCAACTTTTGAATCATACTATATAAATACAAGAAATTATCTATACGTCATTTAAAGAAATAAAAAGCTGTTGATTTTCAGTTTCTTTTTCTTTAACATGACCGAAAATCTCTCAAATTAGTAACCTTACATGCCCAGTAAATCCTCAAGGGTACTCTCCGTATTGTATGAGCGCACACAAATGTTCAATATGGTTATTTGCATATCAATTATAGCTGCTATGTAGTTTTAAAAGAAGTTCTCTCAACAAGAATGTAAAATAATGATAACAGCTCTAGATAATAAAAAATGTTCAGCTTCTCAACAACAAAACAATTAATTTACAAATACATAGAGTTTACAAGCTTTAAGATATGTTTTTTATTTTCTAAATAGTTTGTATTTTGATAAAACGTTATTCCTTTATGTTAGTTAGATGGCATTGGTCTATAAGAATTGACTATCTACTTTGTTTCGAGAATTTGTATACTATTAACATCATAACACATGCCTTTTTAGAGATTTCTACTTTTAGAAACGCTCGTGGATTTAAATATTTATTAACAATCCTAATTTTTTCTTTTTTTTTTGATATAAATGACATCGTGCCTTTGCATTTTTAAAATGGCAAAATTATAAATGAGAATCACATTCCATGATCAACATAACAACTTTGGGGTCTCTATAAGTTTTTTAATGAATCAACTACTCCATGAAAAAATCATTTTCTTCAAAGTGTTATTTACCTTTGATAAAATGGAGGTTAGTAGGGATTGTTTACAGCAAAATCTTAATTGTATAATACATATATAGAGAGAGGGAGAAAAAAAGTTGTTTACACTATTAATATATTTATAACTCAAGATCTTTTATTTATAAATTTAATCTCCTGTAAATGTATAAACAACAACTGAAGTAAATAAAAAATAATACTATTTATTTTCATCTTGATATCATTTGCCATATAAAATAAATATTATTTCTTTGTCAAGCACTTGCCACAAATGAGGCATAAGAGCCAATTAATTTGAATGAGTTACCTGAAAGTCTTTGTGTTGAAGTTAATAATGGAAAAAAGAAATCCTAAGACCCATTTTCCCCTTGTCAGGGAGTAAGAGTCAATCCCTTATTACGTTAAATTAGAATGACATTTGAAATGTCAGATTTCGACATTGAAGAGAGTAGGATCAGCAATATGTACTCACTTATGGAGCCCAGATTTTGCCCTTCAAACAACCTGGACCTGAAGTTCAACGCAATATTTATCTCTGGGGAGGGTCGAACATGATGCCTCTGCTAGTATCATTTGTCTTTAGTGGGTCTAGTCCTGTAACCATAACAACTAGTTATTTCACAATTAACCTATACTGATTTTCCCAATTAATCTGGACTACCCTGGTCAACTCTCATTAAGCAACTTATCTAGAACGACTTCGTAATTAGAACTGACACATATGGTATATTCATCGAGTTATGTCTTCATCAGGATTTTAAAACCTATTAAGAGAACTCTAACGAGAAGGTGTCGTAGCCAATTAATTAACCTGTTAATGAAGGAGGGTTAGTACATAATTGAGCTCTTCATGGTGGATACCAAAGTAAAGATCTTAATTAATCTTTCAGCAAATTCCTAATTACAAAAAAGATGAATATATTATGGAATGGGTGTTACATTAGAAAAAATAAAATGAAACATTATGTGGTCTTTACCTTTTATACACAGACATTGTCTTAAGGATCTAAGTAACACACTTTCAAAAATATAAATTAAAACAACTAAAATATTTGAATTTTGAAATAAATTATATAATACAAAATTAAATAATAAACGAACTGCAAATTTTTCATTTAAATTTCATTTTAAATATAACATAATTAAAAATATACACGATATAAATCCTTATCACATGGAAAAGTTTATATACTCTTATTCGATCTATAGTATCAAAAATATATGGTACTCTCTATGTACCTTAAATTAGATGAACTGCTTTGTCACATTGATTCATTGTCATGAACAATTGTCAATATAATAACACAATGTATATAGGGTTTTCAAATTCTGACCAAATCTGCAAAAACCTTTCGAATTTGTCACTTTCAATCTTTGGATGGATGAATTAATAAAATCATGAAAAGATATCCAAATGAGCTGTGACATACTCTGTGGGAAATGTTCGTTTTCATTTTATTCCACAGTTTTTGACAAATAGAGGAACTTTTTATGAACAGTAGAGTAGTCTTTCTTTGAAGTTGTACTATGCCCTAGCATGCATTTTTATTTATAATTTTCTTTAAATAGATCTATGTCGAATTCTTGATCCTGAATTATTCCTTATGAAGGATATTTTTGTCAAATTATTTTTGAATTCAATGTGTAATATCAATAACTTATTACTCATGTATTTTCTCATCATAAAGATGCTTTTATTTTTCAATCCATAATTTAACATATTTTGAAATAATGTGGCTTGAGACTAATGCGTATGCATGTCTTTGTTGGATGAATCGTTTTGCGTAATGTTCATCAGAATAAAAATTGCGTCAAATATATGTTCGTTGCTCTTATTCTAAATCCATGTTTGCACAAAATAACCACATTTTGTTTACAAGAGAATATCTATCACTATTTGATAAGGTTTATTTGGGTATCTTGAACTTTTGAAAAATAAATTATCGTTTGTAATAGCTGAGTAAAGTTTTCTGTTATGCCAGTTATTGTACAATAGTCATTATTATAAAAAATTTAATATGAAAAAATGAGAAATTATCATTTTCCTTAACCTTTTAATGCATTGAACTATGAAGGTCCCCGCGGTGATCTATGTCAGTGATGACACTACTGAACAATACGTCCGAAATGTTATCTTGAACGATGCAGAAAATGAGAGATAAAAAAAATGCCAAGAAAAGCTGACTGGCTTCGTCAGATGGGGCACAAGAAACATTGGCAATGCGATACTTGCTCAGATCATTAGCAAAAGTTCTACAGCTTGATGTGGATCAAACAGTATTTGAAGATCTGTAAGCTATTACCTTCATACTAACAGTGGTTTCCTCAGGAAATGTGTGCATTCAGGACCAACAGAACGCACCCGTAACTCATGAAAATGAGGAAAATATGATGGACCAAGATCAAAGTGAAGCCTTTGTTGATAAGTCTAATTAACACAAAACGACTACCGTGCAAGTAGTTGCACGGAAGAAATTGTCAATGTCAGTGTTGACGCTAGTGCAAATAAACAGAGCCATACGCCAGTAACGGCTCAACAAAAAAGAACCACTCTAGTTGTGAATTCTATCCATTGCAAACATGGGTCAAAACCAAGAGCATGCATTCGATCTGCTAATCATTTACATCGATTTACTCTTAAGAAAATCAAAGAACAATTAATTTTATGTCAATCTACTTAATTTATTTTTTAAATTTTAAATACATATATTGTTATAAACAGTGTATTGAAGTGGAGTTATGACTTGACATGGATCTAAACAAAATTTGGTTTATATCACTAATTAATAGATTATTAATTGATTAATCCTTTAACAAATCCTCTATAGTAACTATATGTTGTGTTAATAGATAAGAAAAAATCGAACAATAGGAAGAAAATGATATCTCGAGTACACTTATAGCAACACAAAATATATTGTTTTGAAAAAAGTACAGATACTGTAATATGCATATTTATTTGTATTATATAATAACCACGTGCCTTATAAATAACCCTAACTCGACCCAATTATTATGATTTTTCAAAAAATTCTGTAAATGTTAAACCCTAAGAACTCTCGAGTAAAAGGGATCTTGGGAAATAAGTCCTTGTATGTAAACTGTAGGGTTATTTTTAAAGGTTTCCTGTTTTACAAAATATTACACAGTAAAGGGATATTGTTTACTTTAACTAAAAGCCACTTGATTATCCCTTCGTCTATGAATATACCATTTTAGCATGTAAGTGTGATGATGATTCCTGATTTTTTGTTAGGAGAGGGGGGTGAGGAAGGGAAACTCCATTGAATAATTTATGGATATATGTTCTGTACAAATATATATGATGGTAAAACTTGTGAAAAAGTGAGTTTTTTCGTACGAAATTGTAAGTAAATAAATGTATATTATTTATTTATACACCGTGCCCTTGGTTCCTTAACGATTCTTGATTAAATATACCTCAAATAAAGTAATGTAATATTATTTATAGGGATGGGTATTTTGTATAGCATGCAGTCTCAATTACAAACTCTTTACTAGGCCGAAATCGTGGGCAGGCCTTCGTGACTTGGTGGCATAGCAAATCCTGGCATTCCCTCTGGATCCAACTAATAACCAACAATGTCAATCCAAGGCTTCAACCTCGTCTCTGGTGCCCAGGGTGTGTCTCCGTGTGCGGATTCCAAGGACGGCTTCATGCATTTTCCAAATATTTAAGATAACGAATTCGCCTATTGATTCCTTCTTTTTTCCATAGTTAAAGACTTGAATAAACTATTTACAAAATCAGGTTACTAAGTACCTGCGTTTGCCCAATAGAGTACACCCAAGTGGAGTGCACCATAAAGTTAATCAAATATTGAAAATTAACTTTTAAAATGATTTGAATCCAGATTGGTCTATATTTTGACAGATGGTCGTATTCAAAATGCCAAGTTCTCTCCAATGAATACGATGAAGGATTCTTCTTTGTTTATAATTTAAAACAAAATGGCGCCTAAATCGATCAAGAAACAATGATATATGTTGAGATGGCGTTATAAAAATGCAAATTAGCTAGTGCAGTTAGCCATAATAATTGACAAAAAACAAGGTAATACTAATAAATACACACTCTATGTACACGTTGCCTACGTTCAAATCTAAATTTTATTAATTTTCATTGGTTTTTTGATGAAGACATCAAACACTTCTTTTCTTTTTTTGAAGCTGTTTGAAATAGATATCCCATAATTTTCACTGAGCACTTCTCTCTTCAAAAAAATAAATAAACTAATAATAACATAAATTTATTTTGTGGGCAACAACTTTTTTTCCTTTTTGACAAAAGTTCTATCAAGTTGTGTAATTTGATATGTCGAACAAAACTAGTAATAATGATTTTATTCCTTTATTTGAAAAATCTTGAAGATGTTTTTTTTTTTTTTTCGACAATACAAAGGAAGTATTTTTGAATCAAAAGAAGAAAAACTTTTGCTTGAAACAGAGGCACAAATGATATATAATACGACTTTATAAAAATTGAGAAAATATTTGATTACGCTTTCAATAATAAGTTAAAAGAGCCTTCATTTGATTAATTATACCCCTAAAATATAGGGCCTTAAAAAAAGTGAAATTCTCACTCCCTTATTGCGACGATAAATTTAATCTAATTTGACCCTTCGATATTGAAAATTCTTTTTATAACGCAGTTAGTGAAACAGGTAGAAAATAAAAGGTACATAATTACATTTAGGGGAGTCTGTATGATTATAATATGAAGGGAGGGGATTTTTTTAGAATTAAAAAAAAGTTCGAAAACCTAATTTTTTGAAAAAAAAAAATTCAAATATTAAATTTTTCGGATTTAAAAAAAAAAATCCATAACTACTCACAGAAAATTACTTTTTTTGGAAAACATTTCATTTATATATTTTTTTCGAAAAAAGTTACAAAAATCCACACTTGTTTACAAAAAAATCAGAAAAAATTTTAGAAAGTCAATTTTTTTGCTCTTCTGTAAAATTTACCAAATTATCTTTTTTTTAAAGGAAATAACTCTTTAGAAAAGGTTTGTCCCCAATTCTTGCGAAATGTTTTTTCATTCTGATCATAATATTTTCAAATTAAAAGTAAAAATTCCTTCATTTTCCTAAGAGCCCTCTAGTCGACTCCCTGCAAACGCCTTTACAATTATATCATTACGTACATCAATAAAATTTTCTATAATTTTTTTTATTCCATCCATTTTGTAGGTTCGTAAATATCATTAATATTGCTAAAAAATCTTTTTAACATTAGTTTAGTTTATAACTTGTTATTCTTATAGTTCAAAAACCTTAAATTTTTATTTTAATAAAAATTTCAATGAAATATTTATTATTTTGTGAGAATTTTAGAAATAAAATCAGTACTTATCAGTTGATGATAGTGACACAAAATAATGATTAATCTTTAAAATTTTATAACTACCGCGTGTACTCCTCAGTCTTCACATTAAAAAAAATATTAATCTAATAAATCGAAAGGAAAAATATACTTACGACTTCCCAACAAAAAAATCCATTAAATGAATTAGGTCTTGATAGAAATGTCTAAATACACTAATAAAAAATTATCAAGATAAATAAAGGAAGGGCAATACAATCAGATTGAACTGTTTCAGGACCGTACTAAAAAGTATTAGCCATGAAAGGTAGATTCAAAGAATCAGTAGTATTTTAAATAAGTAGGGATGCATAATATCCTACTTCACTTACGGATTGTTAATGAGTAGCGTGCCTAGTTGCTGTTGGCACGGGGGAGGAAGGGAAGGACTTGTTCACCTCAGATATTTTGTAACCCCCAGGCCCATTTCATTCTAAAAAGAGCAGACCAGAGGAACCGTTATATGCAAAATAAGTTGATCAGGATTAACTCCTCATGAGATTATCAAGCGTAGTAAGTACTCTAAACGTATATTCAAGCATATTGGATGATTTTGATGCCAAGGGGAAGGCCCATAGGCAACATCACAGGGTGAGAGCTGACAAAAAACGATCTCTTAGGTTCATGGTAGGCTCCAAAAGTCAGTTGATGCAAATCCGAACGCCTCACTGCCAAGCTCACAAAGACGACCAGCAGGGGATCCATCAGTATTGACCTAGGATATCTCTCTAAGGTCAGGTCTGTCAAAACATCTCCTCACTGAGAACAACAAGGCCACCAGACGATAAAAGGCAATAAAATACCTAACTGGATTATTTCAACCTGAGGCTTTTTGAGATTATTTTTAGACCATACAATTATCCTAGTTGGTCACTGATCCAACCGCAGAACGACAACTGGATCTGTTGAAAGACTTCTGATGTCCACACCATCATAAAGAACAAAAAAAGACTGCTCGAACCATGATCCTGTGGGTTATCTCAAGTGAGGGGGTGTCATGCCCCATTTCTTCAAGAAGAGCGAAACAGTGAAGGTGGACGTATACTTCAATGTGCTTGAGAAGTTGGTCAATCCCTGGATGGGTTGAGGAGCCCAAGAAAGAAAGTACGCCTTCTAACAAAACAGTGCACCGCCCAAGAAAGCCAAAAAACGTACAGGATGTCTTGGCCACAAAAAGTCATGTCTCCGTGGAGGCCCTTCAGAAGTGTATTTAACCATATAAAAGCAAAGTTGGATACGTCCGAGGTTGCCTGGGCCTCCCAAAGCCGAGGTTATAGAGAAAGACCGTTCTCATTATAAATAATTGAATTGTATTAAATTTAGCTATCAACTAATAAATAATTTATTGCAAGGAGAAGAAAGGAGCAAAATTTATTATAATGCTGTATGAAGATCCTTGTTCATATCAGCTGCAGTTTAAATTATTTTAAAGCGATAAGATGTATTACTTCAATGGAGAGAAAAACTGTCAAGACGTCAAATATCAATTGTCAAATGTAATTTTTGATAAATTATATTGAAAATATAAATTATTATTTCATTGTTCATTTAACAAAACAAAAGGAAGCAGGAATTCAGGATTTAAAACTTGAAAGATTTCATATCACGAGAAATACTTAAGAATAAATAATAATGATAAAAAAAAATTGTTATTCTTATCTCCATTTTGGTTATCTCAACTAATGAGTGTTTGTAGGAATTAAAATATTTTTTGAGTCGTTTTTTTTTTTTAGAAAAATGTAAAGAAACCACTATTAACATCACAACTACTTATTTAAGGTCATAATTCCTTCATCTCCATCTATAGATATACCACTAAATAACATGGATTAACCACTCTTTATGTAAAAAAATCATACCAATACAATAAATAAATGTTTTTCATTAATTAAACAGTTGAACATTTAAAAAAAAATCCATAAAATTCAAATCACAAGTGTATACCTTACTGCAAACTGTTGTTGAAAAATAGCGTGATTTATTTTATAAATACTTATATCATATAATGAAGGATTTTGTATTTTAGCCAAAACAGGGTCTTGAACATATTTTTGAGGGTAAATTTACCCAATATAAAAAACAAATTGGTGGCCAATAGTATAAATCTTGTTATAGCTTCATCTGCTTTTACAAATTAAAATAATTCGACATAATTAAAATTCTTAATATTTATTAATCAAAATAGTTATTTAATCTATTTTTTTAAAATTTATAATACAAATTTGTTATTTTTTAACTGATCTCTAGCTACAAAGAAAGTTGTAACGTTTGAAAAGAAGCTTAAAATACAATTTGTGAAAGAAATATTGATGGTTTAACCTTGAAATCTAGTCAGAGCAATAGCAGCCATACACAAAGATAAAGTAAGTATTTGATCCCCTGCTGATTTTGTAAGTTTGCCTACTGACTTTTTTAGTGTGGTGACTGTGCTGGGAAGATCTCCAGACTGACAGCACTTGACTATTGGCCAGGAGTCATGAGACCTCTCAACAATAATTAGTCCAAAAAGAGTGCAGTTGTCACCACACTCTATTGTTATCAAAGCAATTTTACTCTGCCCAATTGTTAACCTCACAATTGTCCTTCTGTGCAACTGTCTCTACTCAACGGTCGCTTAGCAAATATCAGCCGCTCAATTGTTAACTAGGGAGAAAAATTAATCCCTGTCTACGAAATTTTCTGTTTGCATCTGTGGAAAAAGAGAAGAAAAGACTATAATTCTAATGGTAGTTTTATTTTTAAGATGAGAAATGCCTTGTATAACCCCAAGAACATCATCCCTCACCGTCAAGCAGGGGGTGCAAAAATTAAATGTGAAGCAGTTTTCTTTTTTGAGCGGAAGGACAACTTCACCACATCCAAGGAAATATGTACACTCTGTCTATCTTTTGGGAAAATTTTAGAGTGGCAACCTTCTGCCCATTGGGAAGAGGTTTTAAAAATGAGTCGTGTAATGGGTCTGGGTCTTATAGAAAGGAAACTAAGATCCAAATCATAGGGTTATATCAACAAAAGAGTAGCTAAATACAAAGCACATTAAGGTCATGGACTAACCTAGCCCATATTGGGAATCAATCTCAGATAAAATCTTAATCAGTGTACAAATTACAAAATCAAAAAAGGGATCAAGTGCAAGTTTCTTCCATATGATATACCCAGTGGTCCATTTACTATGAAATCTTAGAATTTTAAACTTCAACGTGGTATAATTTATTAAAAAAATAGAATTTCCACAAAATTAATTATATACATCGATTTGTTTTTGAGCTATCTTAATCATTGATGTAGAAAAGATTAGTGGCACTCATGGCTTCCAGGTGGTGGCGGAACGCTTGACACCCGTTGTAGATGTAGTAGTCTGGCATGACGTTCCAGTCCTGGTTGACAGTGACTTGGAGGCCCTCGTTAATAGAATGACAAACAATGTAGATGGGTGGCATCAGGGCTCTATGGGGGCCAAAAGTGTCAAAAAAGAGCTTAGAAGAAATCAAAAGACTTTTTCAATTAGTCTTGCAAAAGAGGAGATTGGTTTCCTTCATTGCTGGTGTCAAAACGGGTCTCTTCGCCCTCACAAAAGTCTTCCTACCCACTTTTTTCTATAGTTCCATGGATAGTCTAATGTGAAACCCTCATATCTCGTGCAAGATCCCTCATGGACTTGAGGGGATTTGTCAGGCCTGTTTTATTTTACCCCTTTTGGTCGAGTATGCCCTTTTTGACAGAGCCCTCCCTCCTCTCTAACATTTCAGACTTGCTCACGGCGTGGAGGGTGGTCCTGGAGAAGCCCATCATCTGCTTGGAGTTTACAAATGGAAATTCGTTCATCACGTTCAAGTGTCATTTCTCGCCTTGTACGTAAGCTAAAGAGCTCAGGTTTGTTTTTTTTCGAACTAATTATTTATGCTTTAATGAATCGAAATATGAATCAATTTCAATCAGTCAACCTGCATTTATTATTTAATAAGTAAGTGTTAAGATTTCAATGGACCACCCGGTATAAGTCTTAGTGAAATCAGATTGAAGTAATTGATAAGGAAATATAGAGTGTTGCAACTGTTCGTCCCCCACTCAACTCTCCATATACCTAATAAAAACTTGTCAAAATGCAGCTTGATAAACAAATATTTAAAAATTAAACACTACTTCAAATATTTTAAATCTACGCGGTGCTGATTATTACCCTTTGATCACCCCTCGTGATACATTTATAAAAAGATACTTAGATACAATAGAAATAAAAAGAGGACCAGGTGTGTTGTTGAGCCTCTTCCTTCCTTCTCATTCACTCCAAGACGCCCTCTTATAGAATTCAGAAGGGGATCCCATAGAGGGGTGTTGAAAGTTGCATCAAATATTGACTAGAGATATACATGTACAGTAAATAATGAAACAATGTACATATGTACAAATAAGTACATCACATACAGCTGTGATCATTTTTTCTTGTCCATTATCAAACAGCCCATTATATATGTACTCTTCTATCCGTTCCTTATAATTGTTATTTACTGTTGAGAGATGTGTGTTCAATGTTCAAATATATGTAGTTGTAGAGGAATGAACTTTTGAGAGACTTAAAATGGTGTTGACACACATGAACGGATATAGATATCAAATTACAAAATTTTGGAGCTTTCATTGTCAAATCAAGGACAATTAGAAGATACATGTATAAATGAAAAGGGAAAATGTGTTGCAACAGCTGCAGCGGTTAGTGAATGAAAATAGAATACATTTTCCCCGTCATTACATAAGTAAGATAGATTCATTTTTCTAAAAAATGAGTGTGGACTATATTTGTGTTCTTCAACGACGAATATTTCTAAATTTTTTGAAAATTTCGCAAATTGCAATAATTAAATAGTCAAAATTAATGGATACGATTAATAATTTCACTTGGAAATATATGTTACATTTCTTTATTAAAGAACCCATTAAGTAATTAGCTCATTCTAAGCAACGAAAAAATATAAAACTGCTTTTAAAAGAGTTCTTTTAAAGCGAAGCATCCACTGGGTTTGAAAAAAAATAAATATTTTCGTATTTTTGTACTATATATTTTGTTAATTATTAGTCATATCAGATCATACGCTAAGTCAATGTAAATGAGTGAGTGTATACTACAAACGCATCAATATAGTATTTCTCTTGGATGGCTTAGTCTTTAACTACCTTGCATCGAGGATGGAGGTCTCAAAAGAAGAAACTCTCCATATTTTACATGTTTACAAACGTCAGAGGTAAAAACGCATCAAAAGTTACCAAGGAAATTTGCAATGCATTCGGCGCCAATTCCCTTTCGGTTATTGTGGCAAAATAGTGTTTAGAGGGATTTTTTGTTTCTCCACTCGATTTACTTAAACTTTGAAAAACTAAACCATTTGGAAATGGCCATAGTGCAAATGTGGCCTGAGTTTGTGGATAGGTGACAACAAGATCTAATCAAGATCTTTGATGACTTGCCAGAACCTTCGGGAGCTCTGATGGGAAGTTCTGATGCATCCACCCTACAGTTAAGACCTGGGACCAAGTGACTACCATCTGTTCTTATCTATGGCCAACACATTTGGGGTCTAAATTTGCCCTCAATAGACGCCTGTGAAAATTGGTTTTCTGAGTTTTTGCCAATAGGGAATAGGGTTTAAATGACAAGGGCATCATTAAATTGGATTCTCGTTGGCAACAAGCTATCAAACATGACGAGGCATGTTTGGCTTCAAATGGATGATTTGAACAATTCTTATAATGCATTAAAATAAGGCCAATAATTCGAAATTACTATTTCCCCAAATCAAGACTTAAAATTTCTTTAAAGACTATTTTTTCGGTTTTTGTCTGAAGTGGTTTTTTTTTAGACCAACTAGGACAAATACACTAAAGTCTTGACTAAAACATTAAATTAAAATGCAAAATTTAATCATTGTAAATTCGACCAATTTTTTTTTCTCAATATTTAGACCAATTTTTTTAGATCTCAAGTTTTAAATTTTTTTTCTCCTATATTGATTTATGAGTTGTATAAATGATATAAGATATATGAAACCCACTAAATTTCATTTGACATTTTTGTGCTGATACACCCAATTTTGAACACAACTGACGTCATAAAAAATCATCAACATAATTTATCTAAAATGAATTTTAAATCAGAGCGATCAAAATCTATTTTTGTTCGTTTACTTTGATAACGACCGAATTTTCTTTGATGCAGTTCCACATAAAACTTCTTGAAAGGACCGAATTTGTTTGGCTAACTAAAATTTAAACCAACCTAGGATTTACCAACCGTACTCCAACACTAAGATATTTGGCGTGTGACAAGAGAAAACTGTCTTGAATAAATATCAAGAAACTGATCCATTCCAATTATATTTTTATAAACAACCCAAAATTTTGTCTATGTATATATTTTGCTTAATTATGAGTTTATATTCAAATTTTGGGATGAGTTGAAATATACCGAGTGCGTAGTTGAAATCTGAATACTTGTAAAAAAGGAAAATATGAAAAACTCAGGAGAGGAATTGATAATTCCTCTCGTCAACTGACAATCTAATCCCCCGCCCCCTCCACAAAGTTTCATAATCAATTGATACATGACTTAACAGAAAGACGAAAGAAGCAAGATTGTTGTTTTACGAAACACACAGCAACAGATATCCAAATCTTGATAAAGGTAAGTAGGTAGACTATTAACAACGTCAAGAAAGCCATTAATGACATTATCGGCATCAAGACGAGCGTCAACATGATGATACAGCACTATACACAACAAAGGTTACACAACCCTTTTTGAAGTACAAAATTTTATTCTTACCAAAAACAATGTGGTCACTCAAGGCTTGGCATACCAGGGTACCGAATTTGGAAGCTTCAATGGTTTCTGTGAATGAGCATTGGAACACCATTACCCCTGATTAGACTTGCCAGAGCTTACAATAGGTCATAAAGACAATTATCAATGTTTAGAAATGACGACAGATGTGCTAACATCATGACAAATTAGAAATTATGTTACTCCTTAGTTTCCCAAATTCAGCAAGTAAATATTCCTAATTCAAAATCATAGTTTCAATTACGTACTTCGTAATTTATGGCGTTGACAATTGCTCAAGTCATTCAGTCTTCACAACTTGTCCTCTCAAATACATTTTGTATTAATATGAGTTTTTTGATACTGTTCCTTTAATTGGTCAGATGTAATTTCATCCATTAACCAAAACTAAATATTTAACCCATAAATGCCGATTTTTTTTTTCGTAGCAATGATGCTTATAATTTTGTTATTTGACATCCATAGAACACCAAAATGTTGAAAAAAAGTCTATATTGATCCAATTTTTATAGAAAATGAAGCCTACATGGTACATCTTTGACAAGTTATGAGTCCAATGATTAAAAGGGTAAATAATAACCCATACTTATAGGTAGTATAAACTACCACAAGGAAACTTAAGAAATAATTATAGAAATAAAAATCAAGATCCAAGCTCTTTAATCGCTCTGGTAATCGATCAATAAGTTCCAAAAGAAATGAGCCACCATTTCCAATTTTTCTTGGCGTTCTTCAGATTGATCTGCAGACTTGCCCTGATATTGTATATCAAAGGAAGTAAATAACCCAATAGAGAATTGAGGCACCAGACTTTGTAACGAAGCATTGTATAAAATCTGTCTCTGGGATAAGCTTTGCAAATTAATTCATTCCTTACATCACCTTGGCAACTCCAATACACCAATATGACGTGGTAGAAAATGGAATCAGAAAGTATCCAAGGACTCCCTGTAATTCATCTCTACTGGAATGAAAAGATACATTCTTCTATGTAGTGTATCTTTCAGATTCAGCAAGAATCAAATGTACAAGGTAGTCGTCAAAAAAATAAAGACATTTTTATAATGATGTTTTTCCAGAGAGATCAACATAAGGAGTCAATGATGTTTTAAAACTTCGGATTTGAAACTTGATAAATTATTCCACCTATATGATAATTTAGACTTTTGTTGATTTTCTTTGTTTTTGGGATGGGTTGGATCTGATTACTTCACTTGCCTGATCATAATTGAGAATCAGAATATCCAGGGTCCCCTTAACATTTCCACCTTCTCCTGAGCTCTAAGTTGCAGACCTGATAAAGTATCTATCAACCCATTATTTTCATCAGCGGAATCACAGTCAAACTCTTCATGAAGTTCTGGGGGTGAAATATATATCCTTTTAACTTCTTCTTTATCTTCTTCAAGAAGGGCCAGAACTTTTTCTAAAATCAACCTCAGTCTATAAAAAAAATACTTGTTCTATTGGCAATAATAATAGCATCCGTTGAGTCAATTAAATACGACAACTTCATGCAAGAATAAGCTAAGTCTAAATCGTACATATAATTTTTGAAAATTGGCTGTACTTTAAAACCTCAAAATTTATATTCTATTAAGCCAAAAGCAATGAAAATTGATGTATTGCAAGTTCAACTAATACTATAAAAGTCTGGAGAACCATGTAGCCCCATGTTCATTATAAAATCAGTTACTACCCACTTGAAATTCAATGACACTTTGTGCGTTGTTAACAATCGTGTATTATGGCTCCTACTGATTCAATTCTACTGACACAATGATGCAGTGTCATCTGGTTTGAAACGAGTTAAAAACATGTGGATATTGCATCATGTGTACGTTCATCAAAATTAATATAAAATTATAGCTGAAGGACCTTGCTCTTCAAATATACTATATATAGTAGTTTAGATGTTAATGGTTGTCAAAGTTATATTCTCTGTCCTATGTCTTTGAAGCCTATATAAATAAAGTATATATCCTATTACCAACTCGTTCTTGACTTTTTTTACTCAAAAGTTCTTTAAAAAATCTATAAAAAGGGTAAAAATCTATACAAAAATCTATTATAGAGTGACTTATATTTCTGTGTTGAGCAGAACTTGATTCACTATCGCTCCTTGAGAAGAAAATACACCTAACAATATTCTACAAACTCAAATCAAACCCCGATTTACTGTGTAAAAAAACTAATTACATATTTGATATCCGGCTGTCAAGTAATATTATAATTAAATATGGAATTTAAAGATTTTTGTTGTTGACTTCTTTAATTAATTAACCCTCTATTATAATCCAAAGAAAAGAAAGAAATCTCAATTTCCCAACTAGATACTTATGTAGGTCATGTAAAGTAGATCAAAATAAAACCAAATTAGCTGAAGTATATATTTTCTTATTGTAAACCGCAGAGGTGATTTGTGATAGATACATTATCCTACATATATTGCGTGTTTTTATAAAATAATCATTACAGGAACTGGATTGGGGAAGGATTGACTTCATAATAATATTATTAATCCACTCTAATAGAACCTTAAATCGAAGTAGGTTAATCATGGAAGACAAAAAGAGAGCTACAAATAATTATAATACATATTGTTACAGCAAGAAAGTAACGTGGAGGTATAAGGGAATTAAAATCTATAACACAGTCGACACTCTTCTGGCCTGAAGTCATCTCTGACTATCACTATAAACAAATATATTTATTAATTTTGCTCGGCAAATGGGTTATTTTGTAAATTTGATATTTATAGCATGTAAAAATAATTAAAAACGAACGATTTCCTTACTACAAAATGTTATGGTAACGTTTTAATCAATCTATTATCAACGTCTCTGTAATTAATGATAATTTTAATGTTTATTGTATGATTAGTGTAATAGCCTTTAATGAAATTGGTCGATATTTATGGAATGTCGAAGACCAAGAGGCTATCTTTACTCTTGCTAACTAAGTTGTTGACATAGAGTGAAAACGTGCTATCTAGACAAAAGCTTGGCCTGAGATATTAACCTTTCAGTGTTTTGAGAACTATATCATAACGAATATTGAAGCTAGGAGATTCATATTTTAGAATAATTAATAACATAATTTAATCAATGGATAGTCTGTTTAAAATTATTAATGCCCATTATAAATAACAAAACTACAAAATTAATTTAACAGATCTTAGATTTTTGCAGGCACATTATTTTAAGTTTTACACTAAACTCTTCTATTAAGTTTGGATTATAGTATGAAGTTTAAATTTCAAGGATATGTAACTATTTTATTTTTATACTGAGAGACGAATTTTTTAACTAAAAAGGCTGTTGAATACTAGTACATGTATTTATAATAGTAAAATATAGTTACAATTATATTTGTTAAAAGCTAGTAATATGGATTGCATACAAATGCAGCCATTAGTCAAGGAAAAGTGGTTACAATTTCTTTGAAAGAAGGCAAGACTGCATTGCAGATAGGATTGTTAAAACCACAAAGTATGGTTATGCACTGAATATATTAATTTCACATTGCAGTTAGCATTTTTTTTACTCTGAAATATGGAAAAATAACTTACCTTTGGCAAGTTATTTTTGCAGAATCAAAATCTACATTTATACTTACCTCGAAAAAGTTAATAAACTCTTTTTTTTTTATATTTTGCCACGAATGTTTATGTGCTGGACTATTAAATTATTATGATATTACACTTTGTTAAAATAAAAATTGTTCGGGATTTTTTTTCGTATTTTTGCTTTATGTAATTGCTTTATGGGAAGTGTTAGAATCATCCGATTTCATCTTAGATTACCCCATTCTGTTCAATAACTTGTTGCCAATAAAAATTCAACTTGATTATACCTTTTCGTAGAAACTCTTGTCTCTAATGAAAAAATTCGGACAATTAATTTTCACAAGCCTTTATTGAGGGCAAATTGGTACCCAAATATCGTTGGGCATAGACAGGAAAATGTAGCAGTCACTTAGAAAAAGGTCTGAACTGTAGAGTGGATGAATACAAACTTCCTATGACACGAAGTTCCATCTGGAGTAATAATAAAGTTCGCTTCGAACTTTTCTCAGCCAAAAGTACCCCTTTCTTATCCAATTGAAAGGGTTAAGCATATGAATTGAACCACTCCTTCCTCTCCAAAAAATGTGAGGGCAGACTTCGTTTGAACTGGCTATTGGATTTTTTTATTCTAAATACATGTTTCAGAAAAGCTGAGAACATTGTTTGGATGCTCGGTTGTGATGTAGCAGCTGTTTTGTTTATTCACTGTGGCATCAGCAGGGGAAATTTTTTATTCAGAAAAGGGTAAAATTTGCTCATATTTTTTGTTGGCTTTGAGACAATTCAGAATTTTCTATGCTATTTCCAATGGTCTAAGCTGACTCTGTTCAGAGATAAGATACCTTGTTGTTCCCTCCGAGATTTTGCACAAATGTCATTCCGGATTAAAAATAATAAAATATGTACCGCTATATAGATAAGATCAACTATATATTCAATTTGTTTTATCATTTATGTCAAGTAATGTTTGTTATATTGTTTTAACAAAAATAACTATTCGATTACCGAAATTTAAAAGTTATTTTAATAGTGATTTCAAATTTTAAAATGTGTTAAAATCAAGTGGTCTGTTTGGGATCACTAGTACATAAATCAAATTCCAATTTTTTAGAAATACATTGATACAAAATACACATAAAGATTATTTATTTTACTTCAATCTATTAGGTGCAGTAAAGAAAGATCCATTATTATTATTTTTTTTCAATAATTTGTAACACCTTGGCCATCAAAACATTCTTACATAACGGTCAAACTCGAAGATTTCCATGATTTTATTAATATTTTCGACAATTGGCATGGCATTTTTGACATCTGAATTACCAGAAAAGAATCGGCTACAAATTTTTTGCATTTTCATCTGTTTGGCTTACGTTTACCCCTATTTTGAAGAAGAAAAAAAGGGTCTGTGTTCACTTTGCTTGTGTCCATCTTTGACACACACTCAATCAAGAATGAGTTGAACAATAAAAAAACTCTGTAATAAGTTTTTTAATGCTCAATCTCATCTATGTAATACTGTCGATCATAAACCATATGCTAATACAACTCAAGATACACATTAATAAAGCTATCTAATGGAGAAAAAAAAATGATTGACTTGCAGAGTTAATTGTCAAATTGAGATAAAAAATTTTGAATGCTCTCCTACAGCTCATAAATCATTATATAGTCAAAAGAAGACAAAACCTACATTTTTTCAATAATGTTATGTTAACATTTTCCCTTTAAATTCAAAAATTTTTAAAATACATCACACTTTTTGACTTCCTTGGAAATCTTTTAAATTTCATATTTAAATAGAGTAAACTTATTGTTTGCAACAATAATCTTTAATGGGGGTTTTAATGGGTACATTTTGTAAAATTTATATAAATCATATGTAACTCAACTTTTTTTTATTAAAAAGTTTGTTTTTTTGGTAAGAAAATGTATAGTTTATAAAAAGAACAGGATGTTAAGTGTTGAAATTTTTAAAGAATATTTTCTAAAAAAAGAAAATAAATAACTTTAAATATGAATTAACAATTGAATTTTGATTTAATATTTTCTTCCATCTTTGATTGATTATTTCCTCTACGAAATTTTATTCAAATCGATATTGCAGCTGAACTAATCTTTAAGAACAAAATACTCTTTTTTTCAGTGAAGTTCTAATACATTTCTTTGTTGTAAAAACAACTCAAAAGTCGAAACTGGTTATCTTATGAAACAAAATCCTTAAAATATTGTGTTTTTAACTTTTAAATTTCATTTTTTTCAGATTCAAATATAAAATATAAGCACACCATTCAAATCAACATTAATTTAAGCAAAGAATATACGAATTATATGTGGATTATTGATTTCTTATAAATTTCAAATATGTATAGCTTTTCTGAAAATCAAATAAAAAAACATTAATTATGCATTCGTAATCAGCGCGCCAGTTACAACTAGAATTAAAAAAGGAATTTAAAAGAGAATTTTTATGTGGACTTGAGTAGTTGGTATTTCTAGTTCAACAGAAATATTGAATTTATTTTAGTTTATTGCACCCAGAAATAACTTAAAGTAAAGAGTTAAAATATTTAAAACTACATAATAATGAATTATGTTATATCAAATATTTATTGCTGGACATTAAAGTTTGTAAGTATTTTATTTTTTCTCTTTATTTATTTAAGAAAGGTTGTATCTTACAGATCTTCAGAAACATTTTATTTTACAGTTACTTTTCTAGAAAATACTCCATTTAGCCTAAAAATTCTTTTTTAAAGCAAAGACCAAAATTACGAACAAAAAGTAAATATAAACTTTAAAGCCTTAACAAAAAAATATAAAAAATAAATCAGAAGAACGAAAACACAAACAAATTATTATCTCAATCCAAAAGTTTTAAACTTTTTGAAATTGTAAGTAGTCTTATTCAAAACCATGAAATATTTTACTTAGAGTGAAGGATTCAGATCTCATCGAAATTCTTAGTAGAGATGTTATCATCTAGAGTTTAAATCTAAAAATCAGTACTGTTTGCTGTTGCAGGCGTGAGAATCCCTCAAAACTACCTCACTTTTCATCTATGTCGGTTACTCTTTATTGTAAGAGCCTTACAATTTAAAATTGCATATTTTTATTTTAAACCACACACAATAATATCATGTTTAGTAACAATCCGTTATTGGATTTAAAACAGGTTATGCATTCAGAGCGACGCACTTAGTACCAAATCATTATATGCACAAAAACCCTATTACCAAATATAAACAAGAAAGGCATGTGAAGATGCGTTCAATGAACGAACTATTATTTTTTTAAATGGTGAACGGTAAAAGTGAGATTTGAATTTTTTGTTCCGACAGTATTGACAAAAAATTCAAGAAATAAAAGTTTTGTTTTACTTTTTTAAATTTGATTGAAATGCCGGATAAAGCAAAGACGAACACTTGGGAGCCTTATTTTGTCATAGTAGCCGGGAGAGGCTGGGGCTGAGGGGCACCTTTTGAATTTTCTTATCGAACATGAATTTGTCTAGTACTCTACCTGATCTCGAACATATGAACTGACCAGATCAAATAATACTTCATTATGGGATCGAGGCTCATCATTTGGCCGTGAATGTTAGCAAATAGGCGAATAAAAATCCCTTAAGACCCCTTGATGAAATAACAAAAAGTAATCTGCTGGGATAATGAGGTATCTTCCAATATTTACATAGTATTTCTTGTTTTTGGTATTCTTTTAAATACAGTGTATGACAAAAAGACACAATCTTTTAGTGTAGGTTACACATAATCAACTTCATCAAGAATCATATAGTGTTGAACGAGTGGACTATATATTATTCAAAAGAAAAAAAATTAAAAAGTTATTTCTCGAAATGGCTGCCCTTTGCTGACGTCTTGGCAGTCCTAGGGCCAGATTTTCAGGCATTTTGGTAAACATTACGGGGGCATCCTCTTCATGTCCGATGCCAAGATTCCCAACGTCATCACAGAGGCTGGGAACTTAGCTGGTTGACCTCCAGAACCTAATTGCGAGTCGAGATAGCCGTAGTTTCAGGAGTTTCTCCCCTGGACACGGTCATTTTTCTTTTCTTGTTGCTGTGCTCGGCGAGAATCAAGTACGCATACTTTGTTTTTTGGCCTCCATGTCCACAATGAATGATCCAATTTTTGTTTATTGAAGTATGATCTTGATACATAAAATCTGATATTACATAATTATTTTTTAACATGATATTCTCTTTTTTATGGTTTTTTGTTGTTGTTTTTTTCCATAAAATATAGCCATTTTCAATTAAGGCTTAGTAAGCTCAGTTAATGTATCTGCTTAAAGGTCTTTTTTACTTTTTGATTTCTTGGATTATTCATATTTCAATATGAAGACTGAGGCACACAACGGTAACTACAAATATAATAATGTAGCTGTTATTTTGTAAAATACTTCATTCATAAATGATGGGTACTAAGTTGATTCCAAAAATTCTAAAAAAGTTATGAGTATTTCATAAAACTTTTAATCAAAATTAATTATAATTAATGAATTGAATATGAAAAATCAAAGCTTATGTCTTGTTGAAACCCCTGTAATCATGTTACAAATATACATATATATTTCCAATAATTTTATTTTTTCTCAATGTTTATTGTTCATGAAAGTATTTTTAGCATCTAATTCATATGTTTAAGAGCAAAATATATCGAACCCTTAATGGCGTAATTATCATAATAGGTCCATTGTTTTTCATGTAACTGAATAACTGTTTACAAAAGGAGGACTCAAGCTAAATACTCTGATTAGAGATCTGAAAACCCTTTTAAAAAAACTGAGAATATTTTAAATAACTTATAGACAAACGGTACATGTAATTATGTGTGATTTTTTGTTTACTCCTTGGGAATGCAAAGGAATATAAAATTGAATTAAGCAACTGTGTAATCAATGCCATATGGAATTAAAATAACTTTAAATACTAAAAAAATAAAAATATATTGTTTCTTTTATTGATCAGACGTTGTTACTCCGAATTTTTATTGATTAGTTATTATTCCTTTACTAAAACATAAATAAATCGACTCAAAAAAATATTTTAAACAAAAACATTGGTTTTTGGCAAAACATGTATATAAATAACGACACCAGGTAACTTGGGACGTAATTCAGAGGTACAATTCGTTTTGCTCCCATTTCTTCCACGTACTCTGTGTAATATCCTTTCTTAGTGATAAAAAACCGGTGTATTTTTAGATCGCCCATTCTTCAAAATTGGTATTCTGAAGATAACATTATCTATTCCTCAGCTCTTGTCATTATTTTTATTTCCTGAGTGGTGAACTTCCTTTTCTACAACATCCAATAATACTCAAAAGCATGATTGAGCCTTTTCATGTGCTCATTAAAGACGGAGAGTAACATTAAGGATTTAAGGATTTCTTGTGGAGTTATAATTGTAATTCCTGATTGAACTCAGAGTAGAATTGTGGGTAGAAATTGATAAAATTCTTGCCCATATCGTTGTTTATTTTTTCTCCCCCTCCTCCCTTGTCAAAGTTACTTTTAACTGTCTAATGAAACGTCATAACAGCTTAGCTGCTCACGTCGCAAATATTCTTTAAATTGTCCGGGTTCAAATGTTGATTGTCATTGTTTTATATGTTCCCAAAATACACACGATTTTCATCACTATCTATACTTACTCTTGAATTACGGTAAGTAACAATGAGAGCTTATTCTGAAATGATACGTAGAGTCTTGTAAAAATATAACGTATAGCGAGTGTGATACTTTATATAGCTACAAATGTACAGTCTTTTCTAATTTTCCATAGGTGTTATCATAATTCTTCAATTTTTTTCATCAAAGTTATTCCAGCCGATGCCATTGCAGGATATTTTGCACAATAAGGAGGGAAAGTAGGAAAAGAAAAAGAAGATGGTTTTGCTGGACTTTTCCTTAGAAAATCCTATATGAAGTTTATACCAACATATACCATTAATCTATCGAACGACACCATTCTTCTTGTTCACAACCTTTTTCATCTAATATAAAAATGTAGAAACGATGCATTTTGGACATAACGTAGTAATTCATAAAATAACCAGATAGTTTTTTTTCTTTTTAGTAGATTTTTTAACATAAGTTTTGCACTAGAGGAAAAAAATAGATTAGGTCATCATGTAAATCATTTTACATACGTTTATTTTGCAAAATTAGTGAAATCTAGTTTTTTAATATCCTTAGCGAGTTTTGATTTGAAATTTTTTGTCAAAACAAGGATTTTTAATCAAATAATTTTTTTCATGCAAATTTTTCTTTTTAAATTTAAGCATATTTATTTTAAATTAATAATAACATATATATTCAACCAGCGCTATCTTATACTATTCGCCCTCACTGAAGGGGGTCTGAACATAAAGAAGAAATAACATTGGTCATTCTCAACGTTATTTCCTTCTCCTTCCTTGGCCCCAGCATCGCCGGGTACCCCTTTGCTATACGTTATATAAGCAAATACGTTTTGATAAAATACCTAATAATGTTAGATCAAACTTAATAAATGGAACAATAATTTAATAGAATTTTATGTCAAAGAGAGTAACATAAATAGCTCTAATCTGTATTTATTAAATAGAGCTTGTTAGTGCGGGTGTCTTTATGAATTCCCACACAGTTGGGCATAGGGGATGAGCCCTTGCAAGGGTGCCTCTTTTGAACGTGGTCAGGCAAAGGAAGGGGTCCTGATTTTTTGGGGGAAGGGGCATGTGAGTGGTCCGTATTAAATACACAAAATAGAAAATATTCTTTCGTGAGCTCACGTAGACTCGATAGGGTTTAAATCAAATAGTTACTAACGTCTCAAAAAAATTTTATACAAAAAATGAGGTTCTCTAAATATATCAAAAAAAAAAAAAGTATGGGCAAAATAATTAATCGATTAAAATCGCACTTCTGTTTTTTTTTTAAATGATCCCATTTTGAAATATAAAAATTATTTAGTCATCGTTAAAGTATTGCCTTAATGTTTCAATCCTAGGATATCATTCCCAAGAAAGGAGTCCATACTGTTTTCATATAAGATCTAATAGTTTTCCTTTGGATGAACTCTCCTCCTCTTGTCCCTCGTGGAATTCAGAATCTGAGTTCGAACATCTCTTGAGATGAATGATCAAATTAGAATTTTAAACAATGGAAAATAGAAATCTTTATAGATTTATATTTTTTAAATAGATATTTTTTTATATAAATTATACATTGAATATTTTATAAGCTATAATATTCTTATTCACTGTGTATTATTAATATGTTCTAAGGGTCTAAAAAAATGGTTGTTTTTCATCATTTATCAGTCTTAAAATGGAAATATATTGAGATCAGAACTAGATACAGAATCAATTTAAACTCTGTATAATCGTAAAAAATATTTTTATATAAGTTTAATGAATGCTACTTTTAATTTGGTGATTGTTTTAAGGGTAAAATGTGTCTCTAAACAATAATAGTCCCAAATTACTTTAATTCCATTAGAGAGCCTACCAAACCAAACTTTTTCGTGACTATATTAGTTTGACCCACTAACAAACATACAAGTTATAGACCGGGCAGGGATTTTCCGACCAACACACAACACTAGCTCATATATGTATATGAAGGAGTTTATTGATGAAAAACTAGGAATCATCTTACAATGCTATACATTTGCAGTTGTTAAAAGCCTCCTTATTGGTCTATATCCAATATTTATTCTGCAGTGCATATTTTTTGTATAAATATTGCTTTTTCATGTTGAAGAATTATTTATGCTTGAAGCAATGCCTTTATTCTCTTCATCTATTCCATTTTCTCTTCATCTTCAATCAATAACTGCACAACACACCAATATTATATAAAATCGGCATTTTGTTCCATTATGATATGATATTATTGCATGGATCCTACAAGATTAAATTATTTTAATATCACATACCTTGTGATTTACTCTGACAAAGAAAAAAGAATGTATATATTCATTGAAAATTTGCTAAAAAAATATTCAATAAGAAAAATTGATTAAACTTTCATCAAAGCCTATTTAATAGGTAAAATTTATCATTCAAGTTACTCCTTACAAATGAATACTATTTTAAAAAGTAGAAGCAGGTTTGACTATTGATAGGTTGTGTGATGATTACGTATATTGAGGCTTTTTTTTTATTTTAATGAAAATATTTTTTCTACGATCGCCTTTATTAGTGAGTATGAAGGAAGGACCGTTATTAAACGACATTGAAGTAAGATATTATTTAAAGGAATATTCATAACATGGTTATGAGATTCTACGTTCCTTCCTCTATCAATATATTTCTCTTGTATTGGAGAAGAGAGTTTCTTGATGAACCTGTTTTCTCATATAAACTAATTCTTGTCTCACCTTTTGCGTTTGGATATTATCTCCCTTTTCGAATTGATTAAAAGTGTTGAGAACATTGTATTTCTGATTCGATTTCCTAGATGATTATGATTGTGGTTCATTTTTGAGGAGTTTATTATCGAGGATGCATCATATACACATATATATATTTATTTATTTACGATATCTGCTTGAATATATACCTTTAACTTCAGTAATTTTAAACATATTCTATGGATAAAGAACCTAAGTGTGGATTATTCAACATTTTAAGAATAAATTAGTCCATATTTTGCCTATTTTAATGCTCCAAATTTTTATTATCACAAAAAAAATTAAACTGAAGACTCGGCACACAATGAAGTTGGGTTGATATTTATATCTTCTCCAATTGATTTTGATAATTTGTTCCACTTTTTCTTCTGGATATTTATGTATTATATTAAGATACAAATGACAAATACATTTTTAATTGAAATAACTCATGATTCTATCAATCACTCGATGTAGAGTAATTCACCTATTTAGTAGCATGCTAGAAGAAACTTACACTCTTTTGTTCTATTCTATAATTTTGATAATTTTCAGCGATTGGATTGATCATAAACCAGAAGTTGTTCCATTGCCATTGTAACTATAAATTTTGCAATTCATATGTATACTCTATTATTTAAGCAGAATAGACTTAATCTAATATATTGAAACTATTTCATCCTTCTTTGTTCATTTTTCATATCTTGCTTTTAAATAATTGAATGTTCCATTTGATACCCCACTTGATTCCTGGTTAACGGAAGGCAGTTTTTGTAATAAAATACTAGGCAGAAAACATTTTCAAAAGTTTTTAAAAAGAGGAGGGACATTTTGTGACATATAAAAGCTGTCACCACAGTTTGTGGGAATATCTTAATTGGTTAGAGGGGTAAGTTACCAGCTTTAAGTGCTCGGAAATAAATGATATTTTTTCATCTAAAATGAATTGAGCTAGATCGGAAATGGTTCGACTGAAGCTGTTTATTCTTATAATTGTATCTCTTTCGGTAACCTTCTCATACTTAGCATTCAAAAAAGCAAGTAAATTTAAAACTTTCGTACATGTAAATATTCGCTCTACAACGACCAAATAAATTATATCATTAATTAAAATCCTACTTCTACTTTTCCACATTTGAAATTTCAAGTCTATTGGAATTATTATACTAAATAAAATACCTGGGCAACCTAAAAATAATTAACACTAGTCATCTATCACTAATAAAAAAAATATATTTATTAATATCAAAAGATAATTAATTATCTTCTGAAAAAGAGAGTTATCATTCTACTAATTTTGTGTGGTGTGCAAAATAACTTAATTTGATTTTGCTATGAACATAAATTGAACTTATTCATTCATTTAATATCCTCTTTTTTTTTGGTCCACAATTGAAAACGAATTTTGTTTTAGGTCATACAAATTTGAAGTATCATATGTTCGCAAAAATTTTGGCCCCTTAATTATATTTCATCACTTTTCCGTTATTGCCTCACATCAGCTATTGACATTATACTTGTGCTTTGTTTAAATGCCACTTATGTTTTTAATACTAACGACGCTTAAGCACTTTTTCTTAAAATACATTTCTCGGTTTGTCCATTCTGTTTCAAAATCTTCATGTTTAAAATGAATTTACGAAAATAAGTTCTTATTTTATTGTTATTGAGCTTTCAACCAAATGTTTTATCAGTTTGGCAACAAGGAACCACGCAATTTGAAGGCATATTTCACGTCTAGGAAGACTACTCAACTTAAATTTTATCAAGAGGTTGTGTAATTTTAAAAGTGAATAATTTATCCAGATGTTGAGTAATCCATGACTTAGTTGAAGTAAAAATGTTATTCTGGATTTTTGTTGAAGTTTGTTTGTATGTTGACACACCACACATGCACGTTTTACTACAAAAAAGTATAGAAACAACTGTGGAGCTGCATTTGGTATATTTTTAATTGGAATAAAAATCATAAAATTGTCTCAATAAATGAAAATAAATTCACTGAGTTCTGTTTGACGTACATAATGTGGTGTTTGTTTGTTACATACATCAATAGCCTATGAGGAACAGCTTTTGGGTTTTGAAAATGAGCAGATGAGCATCGTTCATTTGTGGATGTACAAACATACATATAATCAACGGCTCAATGGACACAATAGAACGTCATTTATATAATATTTTACAATAGGATGAAAGGATTATAAACTATAATGTGATCAATTGAGTGGAAGGCTACTTGATCATGACTTTAAGACGTATTCTTTTACCTGATTTAGGAGCTAATGGATCAAATGGACTAAATATTGCAAAAAAAAAAAAAAATACGAATCGGAAGTGACACTTTTCTCGTTTTATCTTTATATAAATATTTTTTTGCTACTATTAAATTTTTGACCTCATTATAAGTTATGCGTACCCAAAAGGAATATAAGGGAGAACCATTGCCCATTGTTACCGGGTTCTCTTCTATGAACACTCTTCTTGTAAAAAACATTATTAAAGTTTGCATAAGTAACTCTAAGATCCAACGAACGGAACTTGATCTTTCTGTGGATTAAAAATCGAGACAAGCAGACAACTGTCTTACAAGTGCTTAAGGATTCTAGGTATTTAGAAGATCTGGACAAGTTGACTAAATTTTCGGTTGTGTATCCGAACCTCTGTACAGTTTTTGCTGATTATAAGATCCGTACCTCGTATATCTGTACCTCTCTACTCTTTATTACAAATCCAAGATATTATAGTAATAAATATTAAAAAAGACTTCAAATAACAAGTTGAAAAATATAATAACATCCCTTTCCAAAAAATAAAAATGTTAAATCGATAATAATAGCAGTGTAACGCCATTTGTTACTTTTGTTTAATTCTTTACTTTATATAAGAATAGTTTAATATTAAATTAAACTATAAAAACTAGTATGTTCAAGTCGTTTCGATAGTATTTTTTTTATGATGTGAACAGGGGATACATTTTTCCTTTTTGTTTCAAAGTACTCTTCAATATAATTCCTTCACCCCCTACAAACTTTCCAATCTAATAAAAATAATGCAGTACGAACTAAATTTGGATTAAGTCCGTAGACCCCATGGCCTGGCTTATAACGACGTTGAGCTGGCACTCAAACTTTAGAAAAATCCACGTGTGGCTGTAAGTGTGGCTCTTAATCCTCTATGCGATCTGGTGTAGGGGAATCAAGGCGGCTTGTAATAATATATAAAGGACTTGATCCGCATTCACGGATGAGGGAGGTTCGCTTGGATCGGGAGAATGGATGGACGAGGGTATAGAGGGAAGAAATGAAGGTTGAGGGGAGGTGGGACATTTTACTACTCTATAAAATATATTTCTTTACCTCACATTTATTGTTAGTTTCTTAATAGTTATTCTTTTGTATAAAAAGTTTCTCTACTAACCTAAAAGGGAGAGGTCACTCATCCACTCTCTCCTTTTATTCCTCAGGGTTTTTATAGGGGGGGGGGGGTAGGTGATAAAAATAATCTCTTTTTTATTACTGATTAACATACATGTAAATCTGTTTTTTTTTAGCTGGCCTGTTAATTTGTAATTGGTAGTATAAAGAAGGAACTATATTTTCCATATCCGTTGTCATTATTATTTAATTCCTGAGTAGTGAAAATCCTTTCCTAAATAGATTACATTATATTCAAAACCTATTTGAACGTTTGTGTTTGCTCATAAAAGACGGGGTGGAGCTTAATCCTTAGGATTTCTTACAGAGATATAATTGTAAGTCCTTGTTGGACTCAGAGTAGACATCGGAGTAATTCTAGCAAATGTTCTTGTTTATATCCTTTTTTCTTTATCTATTGCAACAGCTGATTGTAGCTGATCTAATCAAACGTCATGACTATTATTCTTTCTGTCTTTCAAAACATTCTTGAAATAGTTAGGGTTACAAAGTTGATGTTCGGTTTCTTTTTTTAACATGCACATTCCAAATTGGATTTTCCCTTTTGGTGATTAGTAAAGAAGGTATCTGTAAAAAGTAAAAAAGCTAGGTTCACCCATAAGAAATATATATATATATATAAGCAGTTGATGTTTGTGCTCTTTCTTCATTTTTTTTCTTCATTATTTAATCAATCGTGGCTGTATTAACATCTCTCTCTAAAAGAATAATTATTACCTATCTTTTTGATGAAAGTTGATTTAAAAATCTATAATATAATAAATATTTAAAAATTTAATTATAATTTTTATGTGTTTCCTCCAGAAACATTAAATACAATTATTTGAAATTCTTTATTTATCTTGATAATACCTTATATAAGACTTATTTGTATATGTCGCCGGTATTCATTAAGGTTTTGTAAATTTGGATTTTCTTTTTTTCAAAGTGAGGACAGATGTGTAGTAAGTTAGCTACAAAAGTTAATACAAACAACCTCCTCAAAAATGATATTATACTAATTTGATTCCTGAGATTCGCATAAAATAATAAATATTCAGTACAACTTTTTATCAAAAATATATTTAATTTTTAGATTTTAAGAATAGCAATTTTTATCCTGTTAAACCCTCAAACTCATATTTTTAAGGTTATGTGTACATATGATATTATTTTTTCTCAATTTATTTTATTCCTACAGGGTCATTTCACGTCAAATCAACGAAAATAAATAAACAATGTCGCCCAACCCATCAGATTTGGATTATTTTTGGAACACAAGCTTAAATTCACGTGTAAATTAAATGTACCAAATTTCAATAAATATTTCTGTGTCATTTCTTAGATATAGATACTCGTCTCAGACCAAAATTATCAATTTTGCACTAATGTCTTTTTACCGGACACTTATTTTTCTAATGTATTTTTTTATCCAACATGCCCTAGTTGATTTGACATGGAATGACGCTAAAATTATTTTGAGCATTTTAATTAATATTTATGGGTGCAAATTGGATTGAATAATAATTAAAAAAATACAAAATTTAAATGAAACAACTATTAGAATCTTTCAATTATATATCATTGAATTAAGTCCGTTACCTTTTTGGTTTTTTTTTTTAATAAAGTAGACTAACTGCATTATAAAAAGATATTCACTAAGGAAATATTAATATATTTTTCTATAAATAAATAATTTAATTTAAACTGAAATATAATAAGGTGATTTTTTAAAAATCAAATATGCATTGAATGTGCATTACAAATCCGCTAAACACTTTGTGTAATAGTTTAACAAATAAATCCCTGAATTGCGAATGTACAATTGCAAGTTGATACAATAAATCTATGTCAAAATTATTCAAAAAGATTTAAGTCATGTCTCATTACCCAAAATCCCTTAAAGCTCAATTGATTGACGAGAATGCTGGATTTATTTCTTTATAAAACAATTGTAAAGTTCTTTCATAATTAACAATTGTCATCGTTTGGCATTCAATCTAAAAACGTATTATTAAACATAGAGCTGTGATTCAAGTGTTTAAATTTAATATGAGAACGTTTTTACCATTTTATTGAAAGTGGAAATTTAAGTCAACATGACACAGAATATCGAATATATGTTTTTACAATGTGGTATAATAATAGAATACGGTTTATTCCAATATTATAGAGGATTTTAAGGCAATCACAATAGCTAGTAGCTACAATATAAATATAACTATGAAGAGTAGCGTGTATTGATATCTAAATGTTTATATGCCTGCAAAAAAACTACATACTATATGCAGACAACTAGTGTTGCGTTGGTCCTTATATTTGACTACAGTCCAGTTCAGACTCAAATGTTGGTCCTGAAATAAGATAAAATCTTTCCTTTGTGACGTCAATTACGATATTTTTCTATTTTTCCGTTATATATTATAGCAAGGGTTACCCGTCATTGCTCAGGACAAGGAGGGAGCGGAAAATCAAAATCACGATAGTAAAAAAAATGAAATAACATTCAGAAAATACTTGTAAATATACTAGTAATTATAAAAAAATGAAAAATCAGGTTAATTTGTTATTCTCTTGTTATGGTAATAACGATGAATTTATTATTAATCACACTTAATCAATCCGTTTAAGTAAGATAATCCACAAAGTCTCATCATAGCATCCATCCCCCACCAATACTCTTATTATTAGCTCTTGTGACCTGAGTAGTATTAGTTTGAATTTATAATAAAAAAATATTATATTATAAACCTCAAATAATATGCCAACATATGTGCATCAACAAAGTTGTTGAGATGAGAAGTCCATTTTTTATTAACGTCAAAAAATTACCATATCAAAATTCGGGAAGAAAATTGCAAAAAAACTTTTTTGTTTACTAATTTTTCAAAAAGTTGGTAATATTATTTATTGGAATTCAAAGAAAGGAACACAAAACTAACTTTAGTTTTTTTGTACTTGCAAAACAAAAATGTCATGAAGAGTAGCATCGTTTAAAAAATATTCCTCCATAACTAGTTCATTTTTGAAAATGTTAAAAAATATTATGTAATAAAATTTTCCAAAAATTAGATTCTAAAATTTTATGTCCAAAATGTGTTCTACAAAGTTTATATAATTTACTAATCTAATGTTCCCATGTGAAGTTCATTTTTTTGCATCTGAAAAAAACCAAATTGCAATTTTCTTTTTTTTTGCGTATAAAATTTTTTGATTTTTGTATAAATTGAAAAAAAACATTGTTATGTGAATCGTTGGTTTTTGAGAAGGCAATCACTTTTTAATTTATAACTATACCTTCTATCTAATCTCCTTGAGCTTCAAAAAACAACTTTTGTGCTTTGGGTATAGCAATATCCTCCCATATATGACCCAATCTTCGCCTTCAAAAAAAAAAAAAAAAAAAAAATTACAACTCCTCACTCTGACTCCAAAAAAGTCACCGAGTCCAAATCTGCAGCTCCAATTGAAACTATGACAATCGTACATCAGCTTCAAATTTGAGACCGGACCAGTCATTTGTCAAAATGTGATTTGTTTAGACCAAAAAAAAGCACCATATTAAAAAAAGTATCAATTACCGTAAATTCATTCAAAGAACCAATTTTTTTTTAACTTTATTCATTAGTTATTTTTGGGAATCAATTGTGACCAATATTTCGGTCAAATCCGATTTTCCAATTTTCTTCCCGTTTCGGATGTATGAGTTGTACAAATATGATTTATACACCGCATCAAGGGTAATAGGTTGTTATTGTTTAAATATTCAGAATTTTGAAACACACTTGATGTAATCAAAAATCATCTATAGAATATCTCTAGACGGAATAGTAAATGACACCCAAAAATATCAATTTTTGGGTCATCGAATCAATTTGAATTTACTTTCGAGATCGACCCAGATCATTCTTTTTCAAGGGAATGAATTATTTCAGTCCACTAAAAATTATAACAGTCTCAGAGAATTCAAAGATTTTCAAACATAAACCCAACACCTATACAGTTTTTATGAGATATTGAACTTTGTTAATATTTTTGTTTAAATGACAAAACTTTTAGTTGGGACGAAAAAAGAAAATGCATCAACACCTGGGTATTCTAATTCAAATATTGATTTTGAGAAATTAAATCATTTTCCACAAATAAAGACATTTTTGCGTAAGGAAACGGTTAAGAACTGAGGGACTATGCATGGTCATTTTATAGAATGTGACAAAAACAAGGCCAGAATTGAGGTTACTGTAGTTTCATCACACAAAGATATATAGGTCTTAATATTAATCATATTCTACTTCATAATATCATAACACCACGTACATGCACAATTATATTTGCTACCATATAAACTTCTATTTTAAAAATTTAAATATGGATTACATGTGTTATAAAGTCCTGGGTAAAGTTTATAAATACTTAAAACTAATCTTAGTTAAATCGCTTTATTTCCTAAAGTTCACCATCCTTATTGATTAAGCAAGACTAAGTCCTTATTTTAAACTATTTTACAAAGTATCTTTGCAAGTAAGTATGCCTGTTAAGTATTTTTCAAGCCCCTTAAATCTTGATGGATCAAAGACGCTTACATCCTTCTAGTATTTTCCTTTCTTTTAAAATGGTCATTAAATAAATTTATTTTGCCGTGTATTAAGATTATTTTCTTTTCGCCAACATTCATTCCCCCCTAATTGGCTTAAGTAACATTAAGTTCGCTATAGTAGTTATTAATTAAGTACTTTATTCATTTCAGTTGTAAATTATATGATTTCGGAGGAAAATACTTTATTATTGCTTTGATGAAGAGAGCTTTCAACATTTAAAATAGCATTAGAACCAAGGTAATTATATCATAATCATAGTTGAAAAAATATGAAAACCACTGTCAACTAAAAATAATGATAAGTGCATTAGAAAATATACACCATGGTTCATATTGCAACTTCAAAAAATATTGCATCATCTTAAAGTTATATTATATACAACTGTGATTATATTGAGATATACAATGTGATATAATTTTAAAATTCATAGGGTATATAAATTACAGCAAAGGTAATTGAGAATTTATCTTTCAGAGAAAGATAGATACTATATCACTACGTAGATCTATCGAAGAATGCACATTTAAAAAATAATACAAGTTGGTAATTTGTAAGATATTAGTGTTTTTATTAATTATTTCGCCATATTTAAAAAAAATTAAAAAGTACTAGCCAATAAGGAGCGATAAATTTTTTATAGTAAACTATGTTAGTAGATATGTTATCTATAAAAGTTACCAATATATTTTTTTATATTTAATTTACACTCACAAAGATTTTGACAATTTTTACACCTCTATTGATGACCAATGGATAGATACGTTCATAGAAAATTCCTATAATTATTTGTAAAGTAGTATCAAAAATATCTCTTAGTAATTTGCATTATTCTTTTAATCAAAAGATTTAAATCATTTGCACTCTCTGAAAATATAAAAATATTAAAACTCTCAGTTTTTTATTTTTTTATTTCTTACATACCGGCAACGCATATTTTTTACTACTTACAAAAGTAACAAAGATGACTTAAAAGCGCTCTATTCGTTGTCTCAAAATATATTTTTGTTTTGTCTGTAAGTTGAACAATGAACAGCGAATAAAAAGAAGTAAAACATAACATTTATCTTAAAAAAAGAAGACTGCCAACTATAATTATTATTTTACACATACACCAATGTATTTTTATTTACATCTGTACTCATGATTTAACCTCTTGAGGATGAGAGTGAAATACATAACTGACTTTCATACAAGGATCAAGTATTTATGAGTGATTCACAAAGCCACATATGTAAACAAACAATCTTTATTGTATGATATTGCATAGGTGTTTTGCATACCTAAGAATACAAAGAAGTTAGAAACACAATACCATAAGGACTATTCATTCCATATATTAAATAAACTTTGTGTATTAATGTTTTTCAATAGAACTTATTCATAATAAATTCCACAAAATATTAAATGTGTTTTTGCTGAAGAAATCTTTATAAATTATATTTGTTGCTCGTCAACACAAAACCAAAGCTAAAAGGATTTCATCAAAACTGAGTTTTGAATACATTTGTATCTAAAGATTATTCTTAAAAAAATACTAAATTGACTGATTATAAGTAAGTGAGCCATGTTGGGCCCCTGTATAAGTATCTTCCATCAAAACAATTTAGAAACTATAGGTTAAAAATATTGTATACTCTTAATTCTATAAAAATCCCGTATTTCCTAATTTAATTATATTACTGTAAGTTAAGTTTTTGTGAAAGAAATAAACAAAACAATTCGTAATTTTTTATTTTCTTGATTTTTGTTCAAGATTGTTTCTATGTGGACGCACATCTTTTTTTTTTTTCAAACTTAAGCTCAAATAATATATAATTATTCATTAAAGCAACATATATAACTAAATGAGTAAATCAAAGTGGTAAAAATTATTCAAATTACAAAAAAAGCATGGAGAATTGGCTATATTTTGAGTAGATCAGAAATAATCGGTTATAATTTTATTTGATATTATATTATAATTAAATAACAAGCAGTTTTATAACTTTCTGATTAATATATTACCAATTAATTGTAATTTTTATTATTATATGAATATACTAACTTTTGATAATTTTACATTAAAATTCTCAGTGAAAAGTTATTATTTAAAACAAAAGTTTTCCATTTTATCTCCTAGAAGAAGTATATTTAAATTATTTTTACTTTTTATTTTAAATACTCTTTGAATAATTATATATAATATATATATTAGGGTGGCCCTTAAAAATCATAAATTTACTTTTGATACAGTAACTTTAATCAGATGTACTTATCAGAAAACATGTCTTAATAAAATAAAATCTTTTTATAATTTTATATTCATACATAAGTAAATAACTAATTTACTTAATATGATATCTTTCAGGTTCGATAACCGTCGATAGCCTCCTTCAAAAAGGTGTCGATATTGGGGTGACGAGTTTTACTTTTCTTTTGTAGCCTTTATACTTAATTTTACTAGAACTTCATAAGCTCTAGACAAACTTATAGACTACTTTTTCCCTGAGTGATGGGCCCCTTCCTGCTGTAGAATTACACTTCCATCAAGAAATTTTGTCTTCCTCCATGGTCCTCACTTTCCTTTCATCTACAGCGAGGTCTGAAATATGTACTCTTATTTAGATTTTCCTCCAAATGGTTCTGTCAACTCTAGATCAATAATTTTATTTATAAAACTTCCAGTACGCTTCTTCATGTTTTTTTGGTCCTCCATTCTCCTCTTTTCTAGATGCATCCCCTTTGCAAGCAGTCTATGCTAATATCATCACAGCACAAAGAGGTACAAAGATCTTAACTCTGTTGTCTCTTTACATGCGCATCTCTAATTGAAAAGAAGAATGTAAATAATAAACAATGCAGCTGATTAATCAACAAATGTGTTGTAATTCAAACTGTTTGAAGTAATTGTAAAAAAACATCGTAAGAAAGAAGATATAATTTTTTAAAGATTGAAAATCTACTGCTGGTATACTCGGTTGAAGCTTGAAACATACCCACTTGTATTAGAATGATTTGACAGATTCTGAAATGAGAAACTGCTTGTAATTGTGTATGTAGTCATGTAACTCAAACAACTGATGTGTTTTGATTTTTATAAATCGGAAGAGATCGCAGCTAGATTGGAAGCTTAGTGGATCAACTCTTCTTCGTGGTGCGTTACACTCCTACAGAGGTGGTCAAGCTGATGGAAATGGCTCTTAAGGCCATCTACAATGTTAAGAAGAACGGGCAACAACCATACCATTAATAGGAATAAGTGCTACTAAAAAAACCCCATAATTAATGCAAATGCCCTCATGGAGGCTATTTGTAGGGTTACAGACTCACAGCAGCCATGTATATTGACGTTTTCTATATCAACCTTCTCCCAAAGGTCCGGAAAAATTTCTTCAAGGATAATACTGTCCTTCAGCAAGATGGGGTCCCGCTCACACCATCTTAGCTAACAACATCGCATTCTGGGACTAGATAATGTTGCCACCATACAGTCCAGATATTAGTCCCCTCGACTTTTTTTTCTGACCGTACATCACAATGAGGGACTGTAGCATCTATTTCCCAAACATAGAAGCCATGAAGGCCTCCGTCGACAAGGAATGGGTAGCCATGCGCCCAAACTTCATTCGAAATACTTTTTTTTACTTGTCGACTCATGCATTGTGTTACCAATGTTTGTGAATAATATAAATCATTTTGACATTGGTTATGTATCAGAAAGATGAATACATTTTTGTTAAATTTATAATTAATTAAAGGTGGGCTATTTTCTTTTTTCTTTGCATGTCTGAAAGCTTTAAGTTTCCACGATATTGAAAAATTTGTTACACAAAATATTGGATATCTCCAATTTTTACAAATAGCATCAATTGATGTCAATACCAACTATGTCTGTAATCATAAATAATTTTTACGCCAATACCCTGATTTTACTAATTTGGTAACTAGTTTCTGTAGTTTCCATACTTTATACTTTTTCACATTATCAATTACAGATGATTTAAAATTGCTTGTATTACAAATTATTTGATCTACAAAACAGCCCATACCATGATGCACTCTTTTCTTTTAAGTAGTTGATAATTTTTAATTTATTCTATGTTATGTTTCAGTTTTGAAATCAAAATGTCAGCAAATGTTGAGAATTTTTGCTGTTAAAGAAATACCCGGGTTTGAATGTTGCTCAACTATTACCATTTTTGCAATTAAATTTTATGTATTAGAACCAATTGTTAGGGCGAGAGGATGAAAATAAAAACTGTATGTTTTTAAGTACATATTTAAAGCCATCCTAATATATATATGTGTACGTTGTTTAAAGGCAGAAGAAAAACTTGGAAATTAACGAATAAAAAGTAAGAAAGAAAAAAATCTTGATTTTATTAGAAAATGTTCCATTATATATATATATATATGTTTTTTTCTTTAAATATTTATTTAATAAGAAACAAAAAATCAGCAAAAATAAAAAAAAATCATTTGAAAGGTACATATTCTTTGTTTTGTAGAATCATCGGTCATTTAATTATAACTTGGTCATTTAAAAACATACAAAATGGAGGTCAATAATACACATAAATTGAGCAAACCTATATTGAAGAACCCATATTTAATAACGGATTGTGTAGGTGAGATGCTAAGAGCCAAGGCGGGTTATATTCATCCATTTCCGCTTCTTTGAGCATCGAGGACCCTTTGATAATATCCCAAAGTACACCCCGGCCAACGGGCTGAGAAGGTGAACTGCTTAGCCAAATATATTTTCCTTGTGCCCAGCAGAATAATTAAACCTCCTTATGGGCACAACAGTTGAACTTAACAACGGGTGGGTCAGGCTGTATTATAGTATATTAAAAGGGATCTTTGATACTTAGAAACAAGGTAGCTTTGGAGTTTAAACTACCTTTTGTCAACTACTTCATCTATACAATCTAAAGGCTAGGGTGTATTTTTGGCTATTAGAAGGGATACATGATTCTTAGGGAAGAGGCTACGGTGGAATCATTCAAAAGTCTGATTCCCTGAATATTACATAATTGCAAGGAACTTGGAAACGAAAATAAGTCTCGCAATGAAATTACTCCGAAATATTTTTTTAAAATCAGGTTGCTTAACGAAGAGATTACCCACAACAATTTTGTCGTATAATGTTAATGTACACACAATTTTACCGTGTTACGATATTACCTCTACAATTTTCTCTGCAAACTTTTCACAGTATTCATTTTACAGTAGACCGATTTTTAGCTAACTTTTCTCCATCTTCCAAGTGGATAAACGGGGTTTTAGGCAGAACATCTCTCCTCCCAAGTAGACATGTGCTTTATAAATTTCATTTTTCAATGTAAGTACAGTTGTAAATTCTAATCATTTTTCAGTGTGAAAGTTTCGTTGGTGTAGAAATTGAGGAAGTAAATTCTAAAAAAGAATCTTTCTGATAGTTTTGCTTTTGTTGTTAACAATCTAAAGAGTGTTATCTGTTTGTTTTTTTACTATCCGCCAAAAAAAGTTCAACAGAGGGTAGTTTTTTTGCAACAGTTATTTGTTATTTTGGTCAACAAGATTACGGCAAAAGTTAAAGATTGATTTTGATTTAACTTTCGAAGAAGATTATATATGTTCATAGTAAGAACCAATTAAATTTTGAGAGGTCAATGTTACAAAAAACGTTCAAAATACATCATTGACAATAACTTTGGAAAATATAGAGTTACATACCTCAAATTGTTGTACTTATTTAGGTTTAATAAAGATACTTCATATAACAATTCATGAAGGGCACATAAACACAAAGAGATCAAAACGCATAATTGAACATCAATTTTGAACAAATTCAGGTAAAGAGGTGAAATTATTCTCATTATATCACACAATACATTTTCATATATAATACATAATAAAGGTTGAATGCAATATGTAGGTATTAAATCTAATTAAATTCAAGGGATTCAATATCCTACATTTTTGGCCTTAACCAAAACAATAAATGGTATATAATTTAGGAAAAATGAAAAAAAATTGATGGAAGGACGTAGTTCAATGGACTTTGTGCTCGGGATAATTGATTCTTTTGGAGTTAATGTATTTAAAGAAGATTCCTTGGTCAACTGGAGTCACTGTAATACTATACTGTTCACTTAACATGTACTTAATCAGTGCAAATCTATCTGACCAATGAAAGGAACATTAAAAAACACAACTAAAAGTGGAGGCTTGCGCTCTACTGATTGTCGAATCTAGTCTAAAGATCTAGCCATTTTTCGATACTAATTGAGGAATAAATATCAAAGTTTAAAGTGCAACCACGAGTGTTTTTTCTCATTAATTACGAACAGTATCACTGAGGATTTGTTGGGTATTTATAAATGTAATTCTTTGTTGGACACACATTAAAACTCAAGGTCGAAAATGGAGTAGTTCCTAAATATATCTAACTTCATACAGAGTGGGATTTGTGTTTATTTCCTTCATATCACAGCTGACTATATCTCATTTAAAAAATGAAGTATTATAACAGCTTAAACACTCTCTTCAAAAATTCTTCAAATTAAGAAGGTTACCATCTTAATTTATGATTTATATATTTTTTTACATTCCCAATTTGCTTACACTTAACAAACTTAAGAAAAAAGGTACAGGGTTCAAGAAGTAATAAAAAATGGTCTGATAAAACAACAAAATGAATCATCTATTGGTATTCAATACATAATTTGTACATTTTTTAATAAGTCATATTAAATTATGGTTGATCTACTAGTTTTACACTTTGAAAGATTTCATTATTTCTATAAATAACTTCGGAATTTAGTGAACTTGTCCATACATAACACACTAATTATATATATGTTTCTCCTTCAACCATAATGAACATCCATATTTAGACTAACTTGCTAATGTTTTTCGTAATTCGTTTTCAACATATACTCGTCCAATTTCTGTTTATTTTAAAATTTAATTTAAATATTTTTTTATTTTTTGGTGCATTTTCGAATTGACAACTCATATTTAAAAAAATGAAACATGAGGATTGATCTTCCATTAAGAAAAACACCCACAAAAAACAATCAACTTATTAGCGAAAAAACAAACTTGCCCCAGACCCAAAGAATTGGATATGATTTGAATGAAATATAGCTTTAAATACCTAATTTTGAACTCTGAACAAGTTTTAATTTCTGTCTAAAGTCCGTATCTATCTCTGTTTTTGAAATAAATATCCTATGCATATTTATTCGGGATATAAAAACTAGAATATTATTTACTATTCATAAGTATTAATTTTTAATAATCATAGTCTCTAATGATATGAATGAGTAATGTCATCACTGAATTAGGCATATTTAAATTAAATTATTAAAAATAAACTTTTATTTATTATTTATATATTAGGAGGACATAAATCCATGTATAAATTTACAAGATCAAATGAAATACATGACAATATAACGTAATTTTTCTAAAAGGCAAGAAAACAAGTTTTTTAAATCAGAAAGTTTTTTTTTTTTCATAATGATATTATATATATATATTCGAAGTTTTGTTTTACATAATCTTGAAAATCAAATTAGAAAGATGACGTCACTTGTAGTTGAATAAACTAATACACTGTCATTTTCCATATTTTGGTTCTCTTTAAATTACATTTTTTTTCAAAAGAGGTTTTATAAAGATAAATATTTTGGCACAAACAGATGTAAAAATTAAATTTACAAGATATCTGAATAGTTGTGAAGTATGTTTATGTATTCGGTAGCACCCTCCGTACGAAGGATGAATAATCAATCGGAAGTATATATAATAATATAAGATAAAAATGTTAAAAATAAAGATCATAGGAATATACTTTTCGAAAAGGGAATGATATCCCTAAATTGGTGACCCCAAACATTGAAATATCGAGAATGGAAATCTGCAACGAAGTAACAAAATTTGTCAGTGCACTTTCCGTTAAACTTCCTTTATTTTATACCAAATGATCAGCGTTATGACTTGCTCCTACTGAACGTCTTTTTGGGGTCAAAGGTATAAGCCAAGAGGAAACGAAATACGACTACGTCACCATGTCACTGGACGATAGCTTCTAGAGTGACACTTCTGATAGAAAATCCATCGGAATATCAATATTCTACCATTACAGGTCGTCTTCTGGACATATGGAAACGTTCAGACTGCGAGAAGTTCGAGATTTTCTGAATATTTGGGAATTAGGCGAGTGTACACCATCTTCCTTGTTAGACAAAATTATAAATATCCTTGATGACGATTTGTTTTCATAGCCAAAGGGTTCTTCCTTAAAGCACTAACGTTTCCAATCCAACTCCAGCTAGAACAACCTGATCTCACAGATCCATGTAACTATATGGAGCATCGCTGATCATTTGTTTGGACATTCTGCTGATCGTTTGTATTCACAGTGGAAAATATTTCAAAGGACGTGTCCCTACACAGTGAGTTATATAAATAAGACCTGATATAACCGACAAAGCAATATGTTATGATCATAAATGATATGGAACTAGCTCCGAGAGATGCTTGTGCATGGAAACTCCCAAAAAATCAAAAATACCGGAAATTGGCTGTCAAAGATTCCCTCCTCCCTGCTTACTTCAATTTACAATAAACGTTCTGGGGAAAATTTCCTTGGCCATATAGGGGCAGAAATCACTGTAACTCCTGTTATTACATCAATAGATGAAAAACCATCATTTTTTCTGAAAGCCGCTAACGGTTCATCCTTTCCACCTTGCAAACGTGTTCATCTGAAACTTCACATAATCGACCGTGTTTTTCCTTGGATATTTAACAAAGCAAAAGTATCGCAACAACTCGTTTGGGTAGATTTTCTCTGTGTTTTTGATCTCCTACCCGACTTCCTCCCTCGTAGCATCGCCGATGCCTCAGTTTTCACATCGCTTCCTTATAGCACATCGAATATACCCAAATCTACTCATCTAAGTTCAGTATCTATTGCTTCCAATAATTACGACAAACTTTATCAAGCTATATATATATTATTAAACCAGAGTTTCCAACAAAGAAACCAAAACACTGGATTATTCAGAGCATCGATACAACTGGACCACCTCCTTACAATGAAGCTCGTTGGCTTACACAGAAAAATTGAAAAAAAAACATAGAAAGAGTTTCTTCATATGGAGAAATTATGTATCATTCGACATTCAAATAGTATACCGAGGCATTCCCCTTTCAGATGGTGGAAAAAACTAATTGAAAGTGGAGATCCTTGACGTTTCGACGACTCAATAATGTCACAGTTCTAGATCGATATCCCGTTTCAAGCATACAGGATGTTACCACTCACTTAGAGGGCTGTTCAATATTTTCTAAGGTTGACTTAGTCTAAAGTTATCATCAGATTATAGTACATCCTGATGATATATCAAAAACAGCCAATGTGACCCCTTCTAGACGATATCTTAATCTTAAAACATTCGAATAATTCATTGGATTTTTAAGATTTTATAATCGATTTGTTCCTGGTATGGCTAAGCTTCCACGACCATTCTTTCAACTGCTCAAAGGATCTCCTCGAACCAAACCTTCTCTCATCATATACAGGATTGAGCCTCATATAGAATTAAAATAATAATTAATCGTGGAAAATCAGGATTAGCTAATACTACCTTACTTTTACATCTGATTCCCGACACACATTTAGCTCTTTCTGTCGATGCTTCTGACACAGCTATTGGGGTAATTTGAGAACAACTTCAAAACAATATTTAGGAACATTTATCTAATAAAGTACTTTCGATTGGGAATAAGACATTTTTGAAATATTGTTGAAGGTAGACAATTCAGAGTCTATACGGATCAAAAACCTTTCACTTATTTTCCTCTTAGTTTTGGATCCCTGGTCTGCACGTCAACAAAGACACCCTTCATATATTTCAGAATAAGCTACAGATATAAAGGGTGATTCAAAACGAGCGGTTTTTTCCAGTAGGGATTTTTTGACAGGGGCGCGCGAATTCTATCAAATTCGCACGTCATTTTTACTCAGTATTGTTTTACAATACTTGATGGAAAGATATTTGCCACAACAACGTATACAATTTGTTCAATTGTACTATGAAAATCAGCGTTCTGTGAAAGAAGTTTTTCGTAAATTACGCCCAACTTATGGTCCACATAATCGACCTTCAGAATCCACAATTCGCAGAATAATCGAAAAATTTGAAGGGGCAGAAACTTGCTCGGATATCCCGTCGTCTGGTAGGCCACGTACAGATGAACGCTCGAAAATATTTTGGGAGTAGCCGAGAGTGTAGCCGAAGATCGTGAAGAATCGATTCGCCACCGCTCTCAACAACTTGGCTCGTCGTATGCAACTTTTTGGTACCTCAAATTGAAGCACATGGTCTCCACGATATTTTTTCCAACTTGCCACACAGCGCACGTAACAATTGACTTATTGGGACATCATTATGTTGAGCAATTAATTTCACGTTTTGGCCCAGTGAATTCGCCACCAAGATCGTGTGATATCACACTTTTGGACTTTTTTCTATGGGACTACGTAAAAGCAAAAGTCTATGGGGATAAACCAGAGACGATTGAAGCATTGGAAGAAAATATTGAGCGAGTTATTCGTTAGATTCTGGTCACAATGCTCGAACGCGTTAGCGACAATTCGCGCGAAAGAATGGACCATTTAAAAGCCAGTTGTAGCCAACATATGAAAAGGATTATTTTCTAGAAATAATTGTCAAGGATTATTTTTTTGGTGCATAATAAAGTTTTGACCATAATATAAAATTTTATGTGTTTTATTTCTACAATCCAAAAACCGCTCGTTTTGAATCACCCGTTATAACACATCTTTGGAAAAAAGACACTGTATTATCAAGGATTAATATGGTTTCATTAACTTTGATTGATCTTCAGTCTTTGAATATTGCACAATCCGAAGTCAAAGATGATATGTCCGCCACAAATTTAAATTATCTGAGATAAATTTGGGTTCTTCAGACAAACTGATTGTGCTTTGATCTTATCTTTCTAGCTCAATTCTTTTCCTGTTGGTTCCTCTATCGTTAAATATCGTATGCATATTTATCAGGGGATATACAACTATAATATAATATTATATTAGGTAATTGTAAGTTTTTGATAAACATAGTCCCTAATAACATGAATAAGTAATAACTTAAGTGATTAAGGCATAATTAAATTAAATTTAAAAAATATACTTTCACAGATATTTATATAATACGAGTAATTGAATAGATAATGATATCCCTAAATACTTATAAATAATTAATCAGTGTAGTTCCATCTGGCTAGTTAAAAGAACCAAAAAAAGAAAAAGAAATGATAATGCAAAGCAATAAATCTGATGGCATTAATTTTGGCTCTCTAGCATCACTATCTGTAGTCTAATTCTATAGAAAGAATTTTCCAAATTTTAATTTATGAAAATAAACTGAATAAATCGTTTTTTATATATGTGAAATGGAACTAATACACTGATTTTCATTTATTTTAATAATAAAAGCTTAAACTTCTAAATTGCAAATAAAGCTAAATTTTTATAAATATATTTTTGCAAACAATAATGCATCCATGTTTTTTAATGATCCAAGTATGATAGCAACTATTTGTATTATCAAAAGAATTTTTAAATCTTACCTTTAGAATGAAACCACGCCCACCCCAAACTATTTTGACATCCTAACTTCCATGCAATACAAAAGAGAAAGTAATGTTGTTCCACCCTATAAAATCTATGTTACGAAAATAATTGGCATTAAGGGAAATACCTGATGATTACAATAATTTTTTTATATGTATTTAGGAAAACATATAAATCAACGATAATTTATGTCATAAAGTCATTGAAATCTGAGCACATACTAATTCATTAATTAATAAAGGTTCAGTGATTTGAATGAATTCCTCTTTCCAGATATTAAAGCATAATCAATTAGTTACAAAACAAAAAACCAGAACTATTTAGCTTACGTACTAGTCGACAAAACAACACTTCAACGTAATTGACGATTTTCCATTCGTGTACTCCTAGAAATTTAGAGTTAAAGAAATCAGCCCATGCCAATCCCCACAAGTACATTATTGCCCATGCAAGAAATATTGGGATTTCACATCATATTCTCCTGAAAGCATTCAAAAAAGTGGGTGGAAAGATTTTTGTGAGGGTGTAGAATCCACCTTTTGCACGAGCAATGAAAAAAAAAACCATCTCCTGCATAGCAAAACTCTTTTGAGTGTGAATTTTGTGTTGAGTGGAACTCTTTTTTAACACTTTTGCCCCTCACTCACAGCCCTTATGCCGACCCCCTCTCTGACTTCACCTTTTCAGTGCATCTGTAGAGGCAGGCCTGAAGTGTTCCTCGTTCAAACACTGAAGTCCTCAAAACTACTGTTATCCAACACTGTAATACCATGACAGAGGACTACTTCCATACCAGGTGCCATGCCATAAAAAAAAATTCAATTATTTGATTAATAAAGTATTTCTTTTTGAACGTTTAAAATTCAAAGTGTTCAGATTTTGATAGCCCACTTAGTATACTAAAATAATACTTTTTTTAGGTAAATACACAGAATAATTTGAATTTGCCGTAATGCTTTTGATATAGTCTTTGACATGGAAGCCTACGGCTTATCGACAGAGTTATTTGAGGCCTCAACATTAGGGTATTGGATTCTGCAGGCCTAAGACTTAACCAACTACCAAATACTATAATCCAAGGGATTCAGATCAGGCAACGAGTAGGAAATACAAGGTTGTTTTTTTATCATCATAATATATCTATAAAAAGTTGTGAGCCTTTATTTTCTCAGACTTATGCGAGTAATCATATGATCAAATAAGTTATCTAAGGTCACTTATAACTTATAATGGTTCTAAAAAAAACTGATTACTCCCCCATAAATGGAATAAAGAGTCTACATATTTGTTCAATATAATATATCACAATAGTTGTACACTAATATTTTATAAAAATATACTCATAGCCAACTGAGCAGAGATCCGTCTTTCAAAGTTCATTCTCTCTTGACTTCATTTTTCATCTCTCTCTCCCTACTGGTTTTTTCTTCATTTTGTTGTTGTTAATGGCTTATGTTATATGTATATAAAGAACCATGGTTCTTCAACAACAAAAATAATAAGAAAACTAATCATAATGAATGAAGAATCTGTTCCTATTTTTTTCATTTCCAGTATATATAAATGTATAATAAAAAAATAAAATGAAGAAAAATTGATCAACTCTCAAATAGTTATAAAATAAGAAGGCTAAAAAAAAAAATATTTGATGAAAAGGGCAGCCAAACAATGTAAAAAGTAAGTAGGGTGTGTTTTTTGAGGAAATTTGAGTTGCAGATATGTGGTGCGTTACCATATAAACAATCTTGAAAAAACCTTTACTAAATGGAAAAATCTAATATATTTTTTATATTTCACAGACATATTTTGTGTCAATTATATACTTATTATCCAATTACTGAGACGAGTTAAGTTTATATGTAGTTAAAAACCTTTATTTGATTATTAAAAACTTATATTTCCCCTGATAATGATAATTTGTTGATAGAAAGTTTTGACAGTTCGTCGTTAGAGAATATAAATGTCATCCATACGAAGTTTTGATAAGAATTATTTTAGTTTTCTTTTGTGTTGACAGTCACATATTTTCTTTTTATATTGATAGAAGTGTAAGCCTTGTGCCTCACAAATTCTGACAGATATTGTTTCTAGGGTACAGTGTAAGAGAATTGTATAAAAAATGCCTTTAACACGTTTGATATTTTTTTAAAGATGGCAATCTGAAAAAAAAAAAAATATTAGGCAAAGTTAATCTCAATATTCCTTACTTGATGAAAAGAGAAAATTAAATTAAATACTAACATGTAGTATGTGTCCTCATGAATAGACATAGGAAAAAATGTTGAGAAAAATAACAGTTTGGAGTTTTGAAAGGAACAATTGTTTTTGCTTTTCCTCTTTTCTTTTTAATTCTTTAATAGATCGTTGCAATGTAAGTATTTCCCTTTTGTCGAATGAAACCCCCCCAACATTTAACTTTTTTTGTATTTAATACTTAATACATAGATAAAAATATATTTTAAAATAATCCACATGATTATCCCTGGACTAAAGCTATTTTACGAAGGCAGCCCAGAAGTACTTGGCCTGACTAAGAGATGGACGTAAAAAAACAATTATATTGGAAAGTTCATAACCTATAATGTACCTATTTAGATTTGAAGGGCCACATTCCTTACTAATTGTTTGCAGCCCTCAAAAGTTATGTGATACAATAATTTTATTAAAAAAGGTCTCAGCTCAACGAATATAAAAGTTTAACTGGATTCTACTCTTGACTAGTCTAAGGCTTCATTTACAAAGTAAAATTTTGCGTATATGATTTTATACAAAGTCGTAGAAGATAAATAGGTGAGCATCGTTGTGATCAAACAAATAAGAAGAGGACTACAGAAATGGTGAAAAAAATCTGCAAGGGGGGAGTTGTGGATCATCAACTACAATTTTGAAAACTAGGAGACAGTGGGGGCATTTCAAAATATGTGGTAAATTGCATATTATCTGAAAATTTGGACTTAATAAAGCAGAGTGTAAGATTAGTGCCACGTTTCCTCAAACTCGAATAAGAAAAAGGTTGTGTTAAGAATTACTGTAGGATACTTATTCAGCAGCAGTTGTGGGTAACGCAAGTAATATCCAAATATATTACTATATTAAGGAAATGTCAGTACATAATAATGAGAGTTTTAAGTAAACTACCATCCTCTTCACAACTGCAACTGAGTGTTTGTAAAGTTTCACAGAAAAAAAGTTGATCTTTTGAAAATACTTTTTTTTTTTAAATGTGTACAGAGCATTAACGAAAGAAAAATATGTTTTTTAATTGTTGGATCAGATACTTTTGAGAACGCCCTTGTAAATGTTGCGGGTTTTCTGTAGCATAAATACGTTTTCCCTCCAAAAATCATATAACAGGTTAATTTATGTGTATTAATTATCTATTATAATATATGTTTTTCGTAGCACCTTCTCCTTGCACTCTCCGAAATGACCACCCCTACTAATGAATGACGGATGTAAACTGAGGACTAGTTGGCCAGTTTTATATGTGTAACTATTTATAAAAAAATATCACATGGAGAGATGCAAAACATTCCATTGTTGCAACTTGAACCCTGTTTTTTAAATTTCTGAAGATATTATATCTATCTTTTAATTATTAAAACGAAAACGTCTATTCTTGAAGTAATTAGCTGTTGCTTTGTTTTAAAAAGTTATAGGTGTAAGTTCTTGTTGGATACGTAGTAGAATTTAGAATTATCAGCAAAATAATTAATGGGGACACCCATTTAACAAAAACGAAAACTTAGTTATTCTCAGCTAATCTTTTTAAAACGTCATGACATTTTTGTTGCTCTTGTCCAAAACATTAATATTCATTTTTTTTTAAATTTCTACGTACCAAAAAGTAACAAGTCAGTCTTAAATAGTCCAGTGTATAAACTTTGAGCATAATTCCGATGAAATGTTGGAAAAAGTAACAAAAAATACAAAAAAACACTTTTGAAGTTTAAATGTGATAAATGGTTTTTTATCAAACTAAATAATTGGTGCGTCTACTTATTATCAAAATTGACTAAAAATCAAGGCAAGGTAAATATCTGAATACATTTTTTTAGTTGAGTCAATCAAAGGCTGTGTATTCAAATTAATTGGATTAGTTACAGTACCCAAGAATTTCAACTATGGAATACAAGCCTGTATTAGATTTAGTAGACTAGTCTTGCCACAGATATAAGGCCCTTTATTTAAAAAAAAATCTTTCAATTTATAATTTTTTGTTGTGACGATCAATTTTGTCTAATTTAAATGCAATTTAAGCACATCCAATGAACTAATAAGGATATTCTATGTTATGAAATGAACAATAATTCCCTCATTGAAGAATACAAACATAATCCAGACTAAATTTTTAGAAAATTTATATTCGGTTAATTTTGTTCTTATGGACTGAATGCAAGGTTTGTTTGAAAAGTCTGCGCAAAGTCCAAGAGATGAAAATACTGACACGTATTGAGGCTTTGTTTAGTTAGTTGCATCTTTTGTAAAAACACACACACCATCCTTCATCCACATAAACATTATTGGGACTCCGTACCTTTGATTAAAACAGTTTATAAGTGGTTTCAAAAGTTTTAGAGTGGCCATATAGCAGATGTGACACTGAATGTTCTGGAGACCCTGTTGAGGTGCCTACTTCAGAAATCATTGATAAAATCCATGAAATGATGATGGATAAAAGAAGAGTGAAGGTGCTTGTGATTGCTACTGCTTTGGGCATATCGAGTTGGAACCTTATTTACAATAATTTTGTGAGCACAACTGCGGAGGTGTGTGCAAGTGCATTGTTGTGATGGAAAAATACTATTTGCAGGCCAATCGCGGGCTTTTATTCTTGCAGTTTGTTTTTTTGAACGTTCCAATAATGAGGAAATTTCATAAATATACAACCTAATATTTCATAGATATAAGTTAGTCAATTATAGGCTAATTATTTAATTACCAAGATGAAGTAGGACATCCTTTACTTGTAGCTTTAGTCTACAACCTTTATTTTGCGTGGGAGACTTATATTGGTCCCAATATAGCTAATAATCATAATAATATTTTCTTGATATAAATTGACAAATATTTGGAAAAGAGTACAAATTTAATCCACACTCAATTTTGATAAAAAATTATTATAGCTTTTAATTTGGGTTGACGAGCCACACTGTCGTAATATGAGGTTTTCCTGTCTCTGACCAATATTTATAAGATATTTATATTCAACAAAGAAATTTTCATCATCAACCCCGACTACTACAGCAAAAATAAATAAAATAACCAACTATCATCTTAGTAATGGCAGATAATGGGAAAATATAAGATTTTTTTCTTTCTTTCTTATTTACTTCTTCCTTATTACGTTTTTTTTTTGGGTCAATGCTCGTATGTTTTTCTTTTTTGTAAAAATAAAGGAACTTACTTGATTCCTTTGATTTATTCTTTCATCCCTAAAAAAACAATACTATTAATAAAAGAATAGAAATCAACTTCAGAGCTCTTGTTTTTGTCACATCATCAGTTCAAAAAGAAAGGATTAAACCCTCATGAAACTCCGTACACGTGCAATTGTAGCCTGCTACGTATTCCAGCTTATATATATATGTAGATATATTAGAGTTGGATCTCAGTTTGAAAATCCTAAGCCGGTTAGTTCTGATTTTTAGTGGGACAAACTAATTTGTTCCTCTAAGAAGTTTGAGAAAGGATAACCAAAAGTAAATTCTGTCTGGACCTGTCTCATTTAAAATTTGGTTAAAGTAATTTTGTTAAATCATTTCTCAGTTGTGTTTTAAAAATGGAAAATGCCACATAATTATATTTATAACTTGTGCAACTTATAAATACGGCTGGAACGGGAAATAATCATTTGATCAAATTTAACGGATTCTATGTTGAATTGATAATGACCCAAATTTCGTATCAAAACAATGAACATTGACCTACGCTTACGGCAAATAAAGTTAAATGTATTGCATACATCATATTTGTACAATTCATACATCAGGAACTATGAGAAAATCAGTTTGATTTGGATTGAGACTGATTTTTTTTTTTTTTTGAACCAGATTGGAAAAATTAAATTTCCAATATTAACAATAGATATCCACTGCCATCAATAAAAATATTTCAAATATTAAAATTTTCTATTAAAAAGCAAAAATCCTATATTATTTTATTTTTTTGAGGGGAAGCTACGCCCCTTCCAGCTAACCATCTGTGGACGCCACTGTTATACAGATTGAAACAAAAAAGAAATGTTCTTTATATTCAGAGCCAAAAAATCGGTCCACACTTTAACTTATTATTACCGATGGTGTGTTTAAACACACTAGTATTTAAACTAGTTGTTTTTTTGCTAACGTCACTCATAATGATCAACGTTAGGAATGTAATCTTTTTATATAATGGGTCACTTTGACATATTTAAATGAACCACATAATGTTGGAGTACATTTGGGGGGGGATCTTTCCAATATATCATTATAATTTAATAATGTTAATTGTTCAAAAAAATATCATTGGTAGTAAAAAGAGCAGTGGACAGCACAGAAAAACCAGGTAGACCGCGATGCTGCCTGCTTGTCATAGATTGGACTTCTTGGACCAATTTAAATTTAATTTTTCTTTAGATACGCAGTACTTAAAAATTGATATTTTTAGTTTTATTCGGTGGATTTTATAAAACATAAAATGTGGAAGAACACTTAACTTAATTTTAGACACATTTTTTTTAAATGATCCTTTAATTAGACAGATGGAGTTGCACTGATTAAGTATAAGTAAACATTATAGTATTACAATTACTCTATCTAACCTGGGAACCTTTTGGTGAAATCCATTTACATAAAGTATATTTCTCTCTCTAGGAATCACCGGGGCACGAACGTTTTTTTATTAAAGTAGTACACATAATTTCTGACGTATGTGTATAAATATGAGACTTATAGATCAATTTGTTATTTAAAATGTTTTTCTATGAGAAGAAAGAGTTGTTATCAAATTATATCTAACTTTCTTTTTACAGGCATTCCATATTTTTACATTCCTTACTATTATAAGCATGATCATAATATGTGCTCAAATTTTGAAACACATGAATATTTTTTTCATTATAAAAAGCGTCGAAATGCCTAAATAATTTTTCAATCTTGGTCATAATAGGTTAAAAATTGTTCTACAATTTGAAAACCATTACCTACATTTATGTCGACTATCTAAAATCAACGTCGTGACGAAAATATCAGTCAAAATCTCTGTATAAAAAATTCCTCAAGACCGAAAAGTAGAAAAAAAAATCTTCGATCTTGAACTGAGTACCAACACTAATAAATATACAAAGACATTGAATGCAATTTATGTATACGTGCGTGGGAAATTGAGGAATAAAATTGGGTATGATTTTGACAGAGTCTACGTTCAAATTTATTTGCGTTGACTGACAAAGAAAAAAAAAAAGAGTTGTTTTTTGAAATGTCTGTTGGAAAAGACAACCCTAAAAATAAAAGTTTTTTGGGAAAATGGGGGTTAGGAAGTGAGTCAATCGAAAGAATAAAAAATGGAGGGGAAGGTAGGGTTGTCACTGTGTTGTTAACACCAACCATTTTTATCGATTGAATTACCTCAAAAATCAAAATTACCACATTTTTGTAAATAACAGTGATTTTTCATTTAACAATTTTTAAATGGTTATTAATTCGTTGAAGCATAGAAATATAAAACAATTTCAATTTTAAGGAAAATCATTCTTTCTTGCTTCTGTGTATATGGCCCAATATTTATATATATCTACGAAAAAATACGTATTATTCATTTCTTAAAAATGATCGCTATAGATTCCTTTAGCTGATGTACCTATTTGATCTATGCTGTACATAGCCACAAACTATGTTTTATCTTCAATCAACATTGTCTTATTTAAATAGTTCTAAAATGACAAACTAATGAACAAAACAAAATATAAAAAAAAAAACTTGCAAAATTCTCTATCCCTTAAGCTTCTTGAAAAGATCAAGTTATTTTCCTATCAACATAACATAATATCTAATGGTATAATGTAATATTGATAAATAAAAAAAAGAAGTTGATTGTTGTCATCAAGGAACACACTTTATAAAACATAGACATTATATACAGGACTGAACTGGAACGACAAACCACTATTCGAAAATGTAGAATTCTGAAAACTCCCCGATAAACGCGATTCAGGGAAGGAAACCAATGTTAGATGGACTGTAGTTTCATATGTAACCCTATGATAAAAAAGTAAGCATTATTTTTTAATTCTAAATTCAATCCTTAATTAATTATCAACTTAGCTTTTTTATTATGTTGGTACACATGGTTACGGCGTATTATTGACAGGCACACAAATTAGATATTCACTTTGACTTTCTATTAATGACTTAAATGGAAAAAAAAAACACTCAATTTTAGGGCAACTCTTAAAATTTTTAATTAAAATTAGATAGATTTTTTCTTCTAAAATAGTTATTTTTTTTAAATACTATATTTTGAAGAATTAACCATCGTTGCAAAGTTTTTTTACACAATTTTCGTTTATTTAATATTAGGATATTGCGCAACGTCTATCTAGCTGCAGAAGTAAGGGATTTAACTTGAACAAAAAATTACATATTGTGCAATATCATTTTTTAAAGCACATAAAGCTTTTTTTATATATAAGAAAAAAAAGGTTATGTTATATTTTTTTTTACTTCATACAGAAACTTTTCCGGACTTTCCAGATTTTTTAAATTAGTAAAATGGATTTCTATTTACCATTCGTACCTTTTGAGGGGTCCGATTGCGTGATAGCTCAATTTTGGGCTCCCGTAATGCCCACAATACGTAGTATGCTCCTTGCATTGTTTTTCCTTTTCGAAAATAATCGATTAAAATAATTATATGACTATCCCAAAAAACACTCACCATAATTTTTCCAGCCGAAAAAACTGTGTTCTGTCCATTTGCATAAAAACGCTCAAATCAACTCACTCAAACAACTGTTGCCTAACAATTGCACGTCCAAAGTGTCTGAAACTTGATAAGTAACTGTCAACAGATGCTATTTCTACGTTTTTTATTTCAATTTGCTCCCACCTTCACGATGAGGTTCCAAACTTTTGAGGCCACCCTTGGAAGGATAAATTATAATTCAGGTGTTAAGTATTTTTTTACTCTTAAATTAAATTTTATACTGAGAATTTGTCCATTTTATGTAATCAAATAATCATTTTGAGCCATCAAGAGAAATTTTTCTTCAATAATATGTCAATTGATGACGTTGCTGTATCCGCTCTTTCCCCAAATACATTTTGTTTTTTTAAAAATGTCGTGAATCACTACTGTATATTTATAAGGAACTTTTCTTCACTCTCAAATCCCCCATGCCCTCAATGACTAGCCTATGAAAATACCTATCCTCATAAAATGGTACTCTATATATTCTAAAAATATATACGTTTAAAAAAATAAAACAAATAAGGATATCTACTTAGTCTTTCATTTTTCTTCTAAGTGCTTTTTGAGTAAATATTGATATTGAAACGTGGATACATTTTTTTATCCGAATTACTTTTTATTTTATTATTTAATTTTCTTTAATACTTTTATATTTAGTTTCTTGTATGTAAGGTTATATTTTTCAGTAAAAGCTTAAAAAAAAAACAATGCAATGCAGTGTCTATGTACTTATATATATATGGCTATGTTCTAATGTGTAATGTATATAGTTGTAAACAATATGACCTACTCGTATACTAAAAAAAGAAGCCAATAATTAATGAGTAACTTAGGCATAGAATAGGTTGTGAACCCGTATCCGAAATAGATTGCTACACTATAAAGAAATTGTGTTATCCAAAAAGATCCAAGATCTGAACTGGGTTTATGTATTAGAACTTTTATGGATATTACAAAAGAGCAGAGGGATTTTTCGGATTTTAAAAAGCTTAAAGAATTGCTTTATCCTTCTTCAAAAACAGATATTTCCTATATTAAATGTAGCATAACTATTTATCATAATTAGTGCATGGAGGGACATCTTCATATATAGTTGCATCACTCACATTGTGAGCTTTTTCGTATCACTTAATCTTTCTTCCTAAAAGAAACAAAAAAGAGGCCAATTCTTCCAAAAATGGAATAGTTATTCAATAGTTGTAAGAATTGTTCACAACTTATAAGGAAGTAATTATAATTCAACCAATCCGCGTTCCCATAATTGATTTGGAGGAAAAAAACAGAAAAAACAACAGCTGACAACAAAACACAACGTATATTAGTTGTGATAGTGAGGTAACGTGGTGAAAGTGATTATTTTAATCTGTGTTACCTAATAAATTTACACCGTAATTGGCTGTAAGCTGTCGATTTTTCTTCTTCTTGTCTTAAGTGTTCTTAATATTGATTGGTTGGAGTTGACTAAATTTAATAAAATGATTTTAGGTTACCAACAACAATAACAATCCGCAGGCTAAAATATGTTAAGAATTTACTAGGATTTGGCTGCAGAACCTGGACTAAAGAGAATGCTTTACAAATACTTCAATAATTGAAAAAAAAAATATTGTAAACAAGGCCTTTGCAAACTTGGTCATTAAATATGTGTAACTTCTGTATCAATCACAGCCTTTACACGTTGGTGCAAGGCCTTGCAGGATTTGAAGACACATTGTTCAGGCAAAGTGTCCCACGTAGCCAAATGGCGCCCTTCTTTGAGACAGCATTTCGGTTTACAGTTTTGCTAGTTTCTCTCCCTAAAGTTCCCACTCATTCAAGGCCAGCAGTTTAAAATCTTACGAGGAAGGGGGACATTTTCTTTGCACCAAAATCCAAAAAAATAATATTTTATAAAATTCTTCCCTCCACGTCTTGTTGTCCTGGAGATGTTTTCTTCATCATTTTTGAACACCATGAAGACCATGCTCCTAGATCACAATGTCCATCATTTTTGTTACCTCAAGTTCAGCATCAGAAGATCTCAACTGATTTTTGGCTTCTTGCTCACACATGATGACAAGATGACAAAATCTTCAATATAGTTAGTTTTTGACCAAAGGATGGATAGACCAGAATGTCCAAAAAATTATTACTAATCCTTTCTAAATGAATGAGAAAATTAATATGAATTAACAGTCCACGTTTTGCTACCTAATCCCGTACCATTCGATCAAAACATGGGCTTGTGATTTTATGTGTAAATTTAAGATGTGACTCAGCGAAATGAAGAAAGTTTTAGAGAGGACCAGCTCAGCGATCATAACGTTTCATTTGATTAATTGTAATCGGCTGTGAAATTAAGAAAGTAAATACAAGTCTCTATAGATGTATATCTCTTAAGTTTCGTGTATATACTTACTCCAGGCAAGTAGCTTCCTTTTTCCAAAAGGCAACAACACATTGCCTTAATTAAAAGAAAAATTATAATTAGCTTCATCAAGAAAGTACTCATTTAAAGTTTGTTTTTACACAGATTCGAGAATCATATCAGAAAGTCCTTTGTCCATACACTGAATAAACCATATATTGCTATTTCATTTCCCGATGATTTTTTTCATTTTTTTGTTTATCTTTAAATAACTTTTCACAGGTTTTAAAGAGACAATTATTTACTAAAAATTTAATTGCCAGAACATATTTTTATCATTTTATATAATAAGTTAATTAACTATTGAAAAATGGGGATTTCTCTGGTACAAATCTAGTTTCAAATGCCCAACTTTGGCAAATGGCACCAATTTAAAGCTTTTAAATGACACTAGATCTGATGACGTCTATCATTACTATCTGCAGTTTTTTGTTTTGCATTAAAATGATGTTGCAAATTCTAAATTATGAAAATGAATTAAAAAAAACATTTGTATATTAGAAATTAAACAGATGTACTGATTTACATATATTGCACTAATAAAAATCCAAAAGATAAATTGCAATACGTTTAATAATGTTATGTCAAATCATTTTGATAATATTTATTAATGACGACAAAAGCACGTTCTTCATTACTTTAATAATTGATATCAACCGACTGTATTTTCAAGAAAAACTTAAGAATTTTCCATTAAATAATGAATGAGAACAGTCTAAATATATTTATGACACTACTTAGCTTAATGGACAACGCGCTTGAACTATTGAACTCAATTGAATGCTCAGGAAATATACTTTATGTATATGGACATTAAAGACAATTCCTAAGCCAAATGGAGTAAATATAATAACATAATCTATACATATACTTATCAGTGCAATTACAACAGACAAAAAATAATATGTCTGTGAAATTCGTGACAAGAGGTCAGTAAATTGTCAATGGAGATGCTTGTTGTGTTTTAAATAAAGTTCCAATCACATATTATGGTGTTTGAAGGTGGTTAAATCCAATAACTATGTCATTCCTCCACATTTTCCCCCTCTAGACCTCAAGGTCAACACTTATACCTACGTGGACGTGTAAAGACCAAAGTGAAGCCATGGATCAAATTGGTTACCAATAGGAGGCCTTACATGTAGAAACAGTACTCAGCTCCTTGCCACATCTCGAAAAAAAGTATCAAATAGACTTTTTGCCTTCCATCTGGCTTATCGTAAGTAAATCTGATGGTTTTTTTAATTGATTTCCCATGACCTTTCATACGAGAAAGGTCATGGGAAAAAACCCCAATGCAAATATGTCTTATTTAAAACTTATGGCCTTAGAAGTTTTACTTGGTATACTCAAAGTAAATTTATTTTGCTTTAAATGGTCACTTGCTTATCTTTAATTATCTCCCAACCTTTGTTACGAGAAGAAATTTGGGGGAAAACCCATATTTTTATGTTATCATATATTACTCAAGAACATAATTTAATCTATTATTTTATCTAACTAATTTACTTCGACAATAAATACGTGAATCCTTTTTTTTGGAGAGATGATGTACAATCTTTGTTGAATTTATTTTATGTTTGTGATACAATGATACCTGTAATATCTTTGGTGGAAAGTATCGTAACTGAAATGCTTTGTATTAGTCTCAAGGTGTCAAATAACTCATTGCTCTTAGAATGAGAGGAAAAAATGATGAAAATAGAAAAGGATTTCTTTATAATTTATGCATGCAGATTAAAAAGGATCCCTCTTCCGGTAGGTTAGGATAAAAACTATCGTGATATAAATGGCCTCAATTTACTTTTAAACTATGTTAAAGTTCATATTTTTATTGTATAGAGGGAACTTATCCTTATCTTTTAACAACTCTTAAACCATTTATGTGTTTTTAAATAACTGGACAAAACACCATTCTTTTTGAATATGTTTTTGTAATTCTAAAATATTACCACTTTCATTAATATAAAAAAATTATAATTTATGTGACTGATTGAATTTCATGAGAACAATTCAAATATTTTTTGATGCTAAAAAACGCAAATAATATAAAATGTAATACCAAGAAAGAAATCTTTCAAGAAAAGCATTTTGTTTTTAGACAGTTGAATCTGTTTACAACCATAAGTAATGTACAAATGAAAAGAGTTTATAAAGAATGGCAACAATGAAATAATGGTAATAAATAAGTAAGGTTAAAATATTTGTATGCATGTATAATGAATAAACAGTAAAGGAAATGAGAAAAGATATGTTTGCAAAATCCGTACTGAATTAGCTTTGGATAAATATGCGTATGTATGCATATAATTTTTTCTTTTTGTTTATCCGCTACTCCTATTTACTACTCACATTTTGAGGAATATCTTACAAACTGTTTTTAAATCATTTTCCTATGAGCAATAACACATAATTGGCTATTGATTGGTGAGAAAAAAAAATGTATTAGTGGCCACTTTGAGCACACAGTAAGTATCGCCGCTCAGAATTTTCCCAGGAATCAATAGGGGAGCAGACTGAGGCCTCTAAGAAAATGATTTACAATGTCTCCCGTGCATGGATGCATTGTAAATAAAAGTAGATTAAATTCCCAATCTATATTATTTTTTAGGACACAGGGTACAAAAACTATTTATGCCACCATTTTGACAAACTCTCTTGGCTGAACGTTAGAACTAAGGCAAGCTATTTTTTTTGTTCGATTGCTTGCTCAAACTTGTACCAGTTGGAAAAAACTGGGACTTCAATTGACAAATTCGTTGTCCCAAATATATGAAAAAGGCACGGAGCCCTCTTTGGAATTTGCACAGCATAACAATTACTTGAAATCTAGGACACAGGGAGACGTTTGTTCCCATGTAAGGAGGGATATTGAGGCCCTTAAAGGAGATTGTGAAGTACAGAAATGTTGTAGGCTGAGGTCATAGGTCAAAATTACTTTTTCTAGACTCTGGAATTAATTGTCAGAATTCAGAAAATCTTCAATTTGTACCTAGGGTAGTCCATCAGTGCAATTACTGGAGAAGTTGGTTAGTCAAAGTCGTTGATCCAGCTCCGCATAGACGAAAACCTTCTTCACTACTCATACAAATTAGTGAAGGGCTAGAAAAGGCTGAGGAAAAGCACTTAAGGCACTACTGAAATCTTCCCAACCACCTCAGGCACCCACTTCCCCAGTGTTCACCACTAGCCACAGGGACAATACTGATGTCTACTTGGACGTGCTACATACCTAAGTGAAGGCCTGTCACTACATGGTTGCCAATGGAGAAACTTGCACTCATCAGCAGGACGTGGCACCCTGCCACACATAGAAAAAAAGAAACAAGTGATTCAATACAATTTTGACCCCTTATCTCGTCAGACTTTTAGCCTGCAAGTTTGCCCCGATCTGAAGGTGATGGATTTTCTTGTGTGAGACATGATTGAAAGACTAACCAGCCGAATCCTTACACCCCCGAAGACGAGCTTAACAGTCGGATCAATAAGGAATTATAGGATTTTCTAAGAGACCAAGTGTGAAGACCTGCTTACTCCTTCAGCCTCGTATAAAGATTGTTAATTGGGATAGAGGTGATTTTCTGGAATAAAATATTTATAATTCATCAAGCTTTGTGAATCTGTTTTTATTTTTTCAGTCTGTTAAACGGTTAGGGAGAAAATTTCGTTTGAAAAAAAAAAAAATCGTGCCTGAAATATTTTGCGTGCCCGTACATGTATCAACATACTATCTGTTCCGAAAAAAGGATTTCTTTTTATTCCAGTTATCAGAAAAAAAACAAAAAAACAAACAAATTCAGAAAGCTTGATGGACTCTGATTTATTTAATTTAATCACTTCTAACCTCAAAATACGAGGCCGAAAGTGCATGTAGGGCTTGGCCTATTGGTCCCTCCGAAAATTCTGTAATTCATTCTTGATCCGACTTATAAATTTGTCATTAGTGTCGCAAGTGATTTGGTTGGTTTGCTGTTCGGTCACACTCCACACAAAAAATACATTGGATTTAGATTCGACAAGTTTCAAGAACAAAAGTTTGAGGATTTGATGTCGTCAAAATTGTCATTGAGCTATTTGAGATTTTTTTTCGAGATGTGGCATTGAGCCAATTACTGCTGCTACATGTAAAACCTCCCATCAACAACAAAGTCCATCCAGGCTTCACCTTTGTCTGTAGCACTTCCAGATAGATTGATCCAGGGATGATTGTTGACCCAGTGACCTTTGGGAAACACATAAGGAGGCATGACATGACCTTTGAACCTAAACAACCTAAGCACTTTTACAGGCTTTAAATTCCCTTCTTAATTTACGAAATAACTTCTCACTTGATTTACATTGATACATTATGGCGTCCTTTAAAATCCTTATTTTATTTTTAAATGTCTAGCCCTTCCATTTTGTCCCATTCATAATAAAACTTCTCGCGGAAAATACTCTTCACCTTATGTATATATTATTGAATGGTGGCCCTCACTTCAATTTTGTATTTAAAATTTAACTAATAATAAGGATATCCCCCAATTTTTTTCTCACAATTTTAAGTTAGAATATCAATTTTATGCCGATGCCCGTACAAGTAGTTTTGTAGTCTCAATATTTAATACATTTTAAGATGAGGATCATCTATCAATATTGTTCAAATATAACAATTTCTGGCACCGGCAAATATTTTCACTATAGGAACCTATGTAAAAAGTGAGAGTATGAAAATAAAGGATTGATTTTGGAAGTACAGAATAAGAACCACCACAACATACATAATATATTACATAGCCCCCCTCTATGAAGGGTTTCTTCCTAAAGACATATATATATATTTACTTAAGTACGTTGTGAGAAGACTTATGTCTATTCAAAGATAATCCAGAAGTAACAAGAAATCAGATTTATGTTTTATACACAAATTGATGTAGTGTTGAGACTCTTTACAAGACCGAATTTTGTCTGTTCGGTCTTATTGATTTTTTTTTGTAGATCACAATCTCAGATGTACTCTGTGCTAAGACGGTTAAAGAAACCGTTGCAATCTTCATCGGGACTGCCTATAACATCAATAAGTCCAAATACTCCAAAGATTCAAGAACAACTAAAACTTTTGGAACAACAAAATGTCTGACTTTTCCCTGCTTCGATGTGGCCATCCTTCACCCCTGCCCATTACTCCTTCGACTTTAAAAAAAAAAAAAAGGATTGTCTTATGGAAGAATGTCTGCAAGACCTCTAATCTAAATTTGAATTCGCTCAAGGTTGCCATCATGCTAGTGGGGTACGCTATGAACTCGGCCTTCATCGTCAAGAAAAGTCAATCTGTTCATTACCGTGTCCAAACTGTTATTGCCAGTGAAGGAAGACATGTTGAACAAATATATATAGACACATAAATTATTTAAACATGTTCCGAATTAGTTTAGATGGTCTTTTTTTCATGAAATAATAATTTAGTTGTTCGTAACTCAGTCATACCAGGTCAATTTTTGTGATTTCACTCTATATAAAATAAGTGTAAACTAAATTTAAAATGTAACCAATTTAGAACATTTTCTTATGTAATAGAAGAACAGATATAATTATATAACCGAGTTAATTTGTTCCAGTAAGTATCATTGCAGTCTAAGACCGGTGGTTTAAGTTTTTCGAACTGAAATCTAACACTAAACTAATGTGTACATATAATTAATTCGTAATTAATTGTTAATTTTGTCCTTGTCTATTTTTTTTTTGTTGTTGATTTATTCAGATTAATATATAAATAGTATTCAAAGTTTAATTAATAAGAAATTAAAATGACACATGAACACATTTTTAATTACAGTATTTCCAAGTAGAATATTCTTAATCAATTAATTTTTTGTGTAAGAAACAGGGGTCATTTGAAATATGGAACCCTTACAAGAAGCCTCTTTTCTCAGGCATCAAAAAGCTACAACCATAATGTTTACAATGGAACGTCAAAGCTAGCTTAATAGACAACCCCCTCGGGAGAAATTATTATCATCAACTCAATGAGGATATGTTCATCTCTCTGTCATTCCTATAGACAAAACTATTCAATGCAAAATAAATAAAATGTCTTCTGTGCAACTAAATTCACTTGTTGAGTTGTTATTATTTTAGTTTGATCGGAACCTGAGAGCTAAACATGACCACGTAAGAAAATTTTGTATAGATAATTTTCATACCATATGACCACTTTTCAGCACAAGACTAATAATTGAAATTTGAAAAAAAGTGTTGAAATTCAAAGTCCTCTAATGTAGGTATTGTGTGTTAAATAAAATAAAAAATGAAAAAAAAACGATTTTTTATTTCATATGGATAATAATTCATTTACATGCTTGACTCGATTATAAGCTCTAAATTTAAATTTTTGGGATAAGCAAAGATGCCCAAGAACTATATTGTTGTCTTTTTTTACTTTTTTTAAATCTAAGATACTTATAATTTCTCAGATATGTGACCTTTTTTAAAAATCTTTTATTTTTTTATTAATTTATTGTACCAATCAATCTGGGCTAATTATGTGGAATTTATGGCAAATTCCTAATTTCCATTTTCAAATTCATTTTTGCAGGGATTTAGTGGCACAAATTTAAAAAAAGAAATATTTTCTTATCAAACACGGAAATAAGTTAACAAATGACTTATACAAGTTCAAAATGATAGTATAATATAAAATGTAACTACAACTGTGTGTGATCATAAAAAACCGAGAGCAATGCTGATCAGCTGCAAATTAGTTAGATTGAGGCTCGACATTGAAGTCATTCCTAACAGTATCATTGCTAGATAAGGAATATCATTTGAGTTTACTTCCTTCATCTCAAATCTGCACGCAGCTCATCTAATGAAATTTCAAGACAGATAAGGTGCTATAAGTTTTTTATATAACAAAATATGAATATCCAGGTTAGAATGGGTAAGTTAAATAGATAGACACTGACAATCAAGACGGTAACCCTAACGATTTGAAGAATGTTTTGGAGGAGAGACAGAATAATGCTCATGACCTATCATTCGATCAGCTACAATTAGTTGTGTCAAGAGAGGAAGGAGAAAATGATATCAACAAAGACATTTGCTAGAATTACTCCAATTTCGATCCCTAATTCTACTCTTATTTCAACAAGGACTTACAATTATAACTCTGAAACAATTCCTGAGGGTTCCACTCCGTCTTTTATGAACAACACGAACATTCCAACATGTTTTAAATGTAATTCAATCTATTTAGGAAAGGGAGTTCACTTCTCAGAAATTAAATAACAATGAAAACTGCTAAGGAAAAGAATACTCCTTCTTTATACTACGTATGAGTGACTCCTTACTAAATCATAACTAGATACAGAACTGGGCTTCTGTTTTTTTCTTCATCTTCTATCTGGCCACACCGGATCTAATGAAACGTCATGACGACTGAGCTGCTCTCCTCTCAAACATTTTTCATATTGTCAGGATTAAAATATTAATTAGTGGTATATTTTTGACATTTATAGTTATTCGTGTAGGTCCTTTGAAGACTTAAAATAGAATTAAAGACTGATATTTGACTAGCTCTTTCTATGTCCTTACCAGCAGTACCGAAATGTACTTTCAAATGGGAGAAAGGCTTTGCTTGAAGGATTCACAAGCTATCTATGCTTCTACTTTGGCCCACTCTCTTGGGCAAGTTACATCAGTTGGAAAAATATGGAATCAATTGATGAATTTATAGTCCCAAATATTTTGAAAGGGCACAGAGGCATCTAAGAAATCCATGCCGAGAGCGACTACATAACAATTGCAAAACCTCTGAGACATAGTGATCCGTTCCTTTTCAAAGTTCCAATAGAATTTGAGCCTTAAGTAGTGATTTTTAGCAACAACAATGAGGGTTGAGGTCTAAAATGGCTCCAAAACAATTTTTTCTCCAAACTCAATAGATCCATATCTTTTTTTTTTTTTTTTTTGTATGTGGTGCCTGATCAAACGATACACCAACTGAATCCCCTACAACACCAAAGACAAACTTATCAGTCGGATCAATAAGGAATATCAGGATTTGCCAAGGGACCTAGACGAATTGGCCTTTTAATCGAGGCTGAAAGCCTCGATTATGGATTTTAAATTAGACCAAAGGGATTTTAATCAATAAAATAAAGAAGGATCCATCAAGATTTGAGAATCCGGTTGAATTTTTAAATCCCAATTGTATTTTTAAAAGAAACATATTGTGAGTCCTATATAGGCAAAGTCACATGAGCTTAAAATTTTATTATACAATTATTCTACACAGTCTAATAAAGTGGGAAGGAGGGGTAGGGGGGGGCAATGGCCCTTATATTTCTGGTCTCACTAGATTATCTCTTATAGCTACTTAAAGCTTATCTTATAACCCTGTGATTACAACTTCTTCAAACAGTAAGGATTGTCATATTCGTTTTGCATAAAAAAAATTAAATACGAGCAGAAAATTTAATATACAACAGTGTTCATCAAATAAATTTGAACCCCCCACCTTTCCAATTATTTTGTATTCGTTGAAAACTTTTTTTAAATTAAACTTTTTTTTTAAACAAATGTTATTTCAATTATTTATTCGTCAATTATAAAAACTGCTGAACACACTGTTTATATTAATATATAAATACATATGTGGGTATAGTGTATATTTAAAATATAAGAAGAAGGTAGGTACTCCTGTGTCTATATTTACATAGAATTTCTCTATGTTGTAAATAACAATATAATAAACTATAATTATGAGGCAGTATAAATAGATATGAAAGGATTTTCTCCCCTCTAAAAATACAAATATATGTTTATCCAATGGTTTCATTAATTTATTACCATTTATCATGACATGCCATTATATAAATTTTGTGTCACAAAGGTTGATGAGACTATCAATATGTAACCTCTAAGTATATGAGGTCTGATAATAAAGGAACCCTTTATTTTCTCGTTTCGAAATCAATTTTTGTTCGATTCAATAATTAATTTATTTATAGTATAGGTCATTGTTGACAGCATGAGCATTTTTCCTTGTTAGTTTCTTTTGACAAAGTTAAAGGTTAAACGCCTTTTGGTGTTCTGGGTAATTTTTCACTATTGAACGAAATAGTGATAAGAATTAGTTTTGTAGAAAATTCTTTAAATACTTAAGAAAGATATTTTTTTTTAAAGAACGGAACAGGACTTAATTGGACTGAATTGAGGCTGAACTGAAGGGAACTAAAGTCGTCAGTCCTAAATTAGAGCTGACACAAGACTAATTGAGATTGAAACCCAATTTTTTTTAAATTGATCACGGGAACAAGATTCATTTGGAAAATTAAATTTTATATATTCCTTTCATACTCTTTTCCATCCCATCTTAAAATGGTTTATTTGTTGATACGTTACCAACAACGTAGAAAGTGTTTTTGTGGCCTCTGGATAGTAGTTAAACTTGACAGAGTGTTGTGATATTCATACATCAGGACATGGAAAATAACTCTACACACATTAAATAGTTAAGTATCCAGATAGAAAATATATATCATTATTGGAGTTTCTTTTATATTTATACTTGATAATATGGCCATACTTTAATATAAGTACTCTAAATGGAAAGGGGAAAAAAAAAAAAAAAAAAACGTGTCTAATTTTTAACAAATTTTTAAATTTGAAAAAAAGAGAAAAATATAACTTTCAAACCAAGGGGGAATCCGTGACCAACAATTTGAAATAGCTATTACTTCTCTATTTTTCGTCAAAACAAAACGAAATCTTTAACCAATATTCTTTATACCAGACAAATATTAACGTCAAAAACGTTCAAAGTGTATATCATAATATATTATATAGCACATTGTCCCATATTAGCCCAATTATCACAATAGTGGTTTTAATCCAGAAAGGTTAAGAAATCCTTAAGCTGTTCCTTCATACTTTCTTCACACTAAGGGTACTCTATAAAAAATAATTAAGATTAAGTAATCATGGTTATAAAAATATTATTGACTTATTCAATATACAACAAATTCAGGGGCTTGTCAGTAAATAATTTTCAAACACATATGGAAACACAACGTAAAATGTCGACACTCTGAGTACTGATGACGGCAAGGAAAACGTTTAATCACAGGTTGAAGCATATTTCTCCCATACCTATAAAGTAAGTGTGATTGACACATCTCAAGCATTCTACATACTTATTACAGATTCATTCTGCTTTAATTTTTTTAAATTGTTGATGTAACATTTAGAGAATATTGAACTACAAAGAAGTCATTGCCTTTTTTAATATCTCGTAGAATAATAATAACTTTTTAAAATGGATTCTTAATTGAAATCTTTCATTTGTTATTACGTTTATAATGTAAAAGAGTAAATTAATGATCCAATTAAGGCTATAATTTGAGAATGAACATTCTGAAGCATTCTCATTTCTAATGATTTCTTGTCTAGAGTTTGTTTATGGATGTTAATAGAGTGGTAGAAATTAATGATTGTCTATATTTACACGCAAACAACCTATTTTGCTTCATGCAACATTCATTCCAGGCTTCAAACTTGCATGTAAGTCTATTTTGTATGTGTAGATGTGAGTAAAATATGCTTCATACAATGGGAACAACTATTTTTACTTCCAAACTGCACATGATTTTTTATTTATTTCTTACACTTATATAAGTATACTAGTATGAATATGTACATAAATAAAGAATTTCATTAAAGCTAAAGCTCCCTGATAAGACTACATAGATTTATTAATAAAAATTACAAAAGCATACTTTGTAAAATCAATATTATCGGAGGTATAAAAATACGAACTTCATCATAAAACTAAAAAAATGTTGAAAATTCTAATAAACCAGCCTCCAAATTAAATTTGAAATGGTAATATAATCTTTTTCAATACCTTTTTATAGTATCTAGAAGTAGATGGACGTTACTAGATTTCTTCTCCAAGCAATGTCCCCAAATTATTCTCCAAAGGTGGCACTTGAACAAAAAGTTCAGCATATCTTGCTGCTGTAGTAAAATAATTTTTCTTACTCCTAAAATATAACACATCATTATTCTGTTTGCTATAAAAGCTTTAGATTTTATCAAAGGAAAATATGAGGCATTGTTTCTCGAAGAGACTATTTTTTTCCTTTTGGAAATCCTTTACAAAATCAGTCTTTAGCAACGTTAGTATTGACATAATATAACCCTTTTATTATTATCTTTACCAAGCATCTTCAAATAGCCAAAGCTGTACAATCCACAAAGGCATGTGGATTGTAGTAAAAAAGTTTACGATACTCCTTGTAAGACATACACAACTCATTGTTTGTCTGCTTTACAAAGAATGAAATGGAAATGCAAGCCTTTATATCAATGACATTATGTTTTAGAAAGTTTTGGGAAAAGTTTTTTTTCTCCAACTTTAAAGATCCTGCATCTCTGGATGAATATGTAATCAATAATGGAATTATTACCAGTTATTATATTGATAATTGTGTACCTTTTGGAGATGGAAGATTCATGTTTCCCCCTCATGAAGACTGTAAACACTCACATTATACATTACTTTTGGCATCTTCAAATTTAAATTCCTAATTCATCGGATTGATGGGGGAAAAGTATGCGATGATGATGTCAAGTTTTAAGGGATCTTGGAAAACCAAAGAAAGATAATATTAAATTCTCAGACAGGAATTAGGGATGACAGAATTTCTATTTTATGTAATTATTATTTCATTTTTGAAGAGAGTGCATCTATGTATTAAGTAATAACTAGATCAACAGTAACAATGAGGGGTTGAGTAATAAATGTAAATCTTTATTCGACACGGAGTAAATTGATGATCATCATCAGAGTAATTCCTGCCTACATCCTTGCTTGATACAGGTTTCTTTAGAAAACAGATAAGTGAAGAAAAGGAACATATAAGCAGACAATAAAATCCAGTATTTATTTTAATTTTTAAAGACTCTTCCCTCTTAAATGTAACACATTTCACAAAACCACAAAAATGGGATCAAGTGACACCTAATTTATATTCTCAATCGATATATAAATCTTTTGCCTTAATAACAAGTTCCAGCATGCAAGATAACTTTGCAAAACTGTTTATTACAAAGATATGAACTATGCCGGCTCTAACATTAATGGTGTCGGCTTTCAGCTAGTCCTTTGTTGTGTATTGGATTCCTAAAAGCTTCCACTTGAAGTGCCTAAAAAAACAAGGTGCACAGGGAACTGTGGAGGCTAAGGGGAGTCCAAGAGTCTTTGCATTTTACAAAGATTTGAGATTTTGCTCCAGGTTAACTCGCTTGACTCGATTCAATGAATTTATACACTGACAAGGAGTTCCTTTGCGGTGCATGGTGGCCTGGGTGCTGTCCAATTTACAATCAATGCCTTTGATGGTAATCTGGCCTCTTTGTTCTTCAAAAGGTTCTAGAAAAGTCTGAACAATTTTATTTGGCATCTTTGGCTTTGATTTCGACTTTTTATATTATAGATTATTTTTATATTATAAGCTTGTGGTGAATTTCTCAAGGCCCCGTACACACAAGAGCTTTTACAGAACAGTGATTTAGGGATCTTTGATAGTGGTTTACCATGCGTGGATTGCTCCAAAATTGCAGCTCTGCGTTTTTTCATATTTTTGGTTATGTCACTCTCATTTTTTAGTTGACTTTGCTATTTTTTGTCTATAGTTTCTGTAGACAATTATTAACATTAAGTTATAAGGGTTAAATATTGAAATATAACAAATAGGACAAAGGAAGGCCACTTAAAGAAGTGTTGTATTTTAGTCGAAGGGATGTTAGTTCATAATCAAAGTTAAAATATATTTATATAACTACGTGATTACATGTTTTCAATTTTCAAAATCGGTTTGTATTATAATTTCATTGTTGAAGTGAAAATCCAAGCTACTTCCCATTCTTCAAATGGTCAGGGTGACCAACTTAATTTTCGTTTATTTTTTAAACAAATATTTTTATTTACATCTATTAAAATTATTTATTGATTTATTTTAAATGACTTTCTATTCCAATGAGATCCCTACAATTGTAGCTCTACGAATTCATATACCCTATTTCTTGTCCTTAGACATTCTTATACAGACAGATAGGGCATTAAATATGTCCCAGCTAAAATCTTAACATATATTTCATTTTTTCTGAACCTTTCATCATTATTGTTTATTTTTTTTAAACATCAATCTATATATAGAGTTTTTACTAGTGGTTATCCCAAGAAAGACAAAGATTACCATAGAGGATTTCCCCGAGAATTATAAGTGTAAGTATTTCTTGGACACAGATTATAATTCTAAAAGGAAATCAGAACAATTCAAGAACATATGTCCTTGCTATATACCTAGTGGAATTTATGTTTATTTCCTTGAATAAACCAACTATTTTTGGTTTCAGGATGGTACTTTCTGACACATTGGGATTAAAACAAAGGAATTATTCTGCCACCAAATCAAAAATTTATGTTAAAATATGGTCCAACAATACACTAACATTTGAGGCCCTAAAATCAACCATATGTGATGCTTGGTTTTGTTGTGTTAAAAACTGAAATTATCCAGGCATGTCAAAATTTTTGACCCCGTAGTGGCGAAATCTACCAAGAAATGATTCAGTGATTTTTTTTTTTTTTTTTTTTTTGCAAAATATAGATACATAAAAACTTTTTATGAGGTTAAATCTGGCTTTTTTCCATCCGCATTCTAAATTAATAAAAAAAGACTCAAACATAATGTTTATTAGCTAGTATGTTTGAAAATTTGTTTAGATCATTTTCAAAACTGGCAGGAAGATGCTATATCACTGTGCGTTGTTCTAGAGTGTATTTGTAAAAAGGAAACACAGAATTTGCAATAAAACTTTTTTGATTATAAAACATTTGAAGCAAGTATATTTCATTTCCACTTAAACATAAAGCTAAAGACTGAATCAAGATGGAGTTTTGAAAAACCATGAAAAATAATTTTTTCAACAGATGTATTTGATAGTAAAAATAAACAAGCATTTTAAAAATGGCTATATCGGTTCTTATTTAGGACTGCGGTGCAGTTTTATCCAACTTGTCGGTCCTTAACGAAGACAAAGTCGATTCCTCGTGACGTCAATGAGTCTGTTTTTTTCTTTTTTATAATCCCATTATATAATTGAATAGATTATATAAACAACTAACAATATGAACAACATGTTCGTATTAAATTGTATTATCAGAAAAAAAGTAATATTTTTTTCAAGATATAAGCCATCAATATTTTTATGAAAAATTCCAAAGACTGTCCTAATGATGGACAGTCTTAAGAACCAATATGACCAGTCCTAAAATGTACTAGAACAAATAAGACCAGCAAAAAACCAATTTAAACTCGCGAGAGAATAATCCACAATGTTTAATACACACTAATTGTTTTGCTGTTACATGTGTTTTGTTTACACACTTTGGTGGCTTCGTTGTACAAATCTTCGATTTTTTTAATACAAAGATCCTTGATTGCATGATAATATTAGTCCCAATATATTTATATTATAAAGGTAAAAAATCAGTATGATGTATTTTTTATATTATAACTTGTATGAGATTTTAGCTGAAAAATGCTATGCTGCAAAAATAATCTTACCTAGTTGGATCTAAACGGAGTCATTACAATTTTTCTTTTCAAAAAATTGTACCTTCTTTTTACACGCAATCGTTAAACTTTTCATGAGTATTTGTTTGTTAAGTATATTTGAACACTGACGTCGCATCGAATTTCTAAACATCATCATACAAACTCATACTTATTATTAATAAATAATGTACTTTGCAGTTGACATTTAGAATATTGTAATTCAGTATAGCATTATAAAATTTAACCACTTTATAAATAAAAAACTTTAGATCAAATCAGTTATATTCAAATACTCCTCAGATCAGAGAGACTCGGAAGACAAATAATATAAGTAATAAGTGACTAAATAATAAAACATTCAGTGAATAAATAGATTGAAAAATAATTATACGGTGCCTACATACATACCTATATTATGTTCTTCATCTGGTAGGAAATCCATTGCAGTTTCAAGGCACTCCGTAGTCATGTACATGCCCTGCCGGTGTTTAAAAATAAAAGAAACTCAGAAATAAACGTGCTAATCCATTTTATGCATTGGTAAAAACTCCTAGAGCACACCATCAGGTGCCTAACCTTTTCTCCTGGCAAAAATAAACCATCAATATGAAGGAGCAGGTATATTGTCAACATACCAAGTGGATATGTGTACCATCATAATCAAAATTAAGTTTTAGGATCGAATGATAAATTAATTATATATTAGAATAAAACATTTTCTATTTGATCCCATAGAAAAAAAAAAGTTTTTATACACTTATGTAAAAAAAAATTCTTTATATCAAAGACTCCATTAGATATTCATCGAGAAGATAAAGGGGTCGAAATTGTATAATGTACCTATTTACAACGCACCCCCTTATGCGATAAATGAGCTTTTATTGAGCTTTTGAATGGCTATCAATGAATATGTAATCAGGTACTAAAAGAGAGAGAAAAAGAGGCATTGATATCTTTTTAAATTTATGTATCTAGTAGTTTCATCCGAATAAATGTTTATATAAATATGTATGATATATATAGATAGAGAGAGGGTCAGCTGGTGTGAATTATAAATGTATTGCTCATATACATACATATATGTAATAGGGTTGGTATAGTACGATGTTGTTCCGAAGTTCAGTATTTTTTTACCCTCGGTGGTGTAGACAAATATAACCATAAATTAAATATTTTGATATTATAAGCCTTATGGCTTTTCATTTTTACTTTATTTAAATTATATATTAAACATATAAAAATAAACTGGAGCAATTTTATTTATTACATTCGATGATACCTGCAAATCTGAGTCAAAAGAAATAAAACATTATCAAAAATTAATAAAAGAAGAGATAATAATGACTTAGAAAATGATGAAATTCATCCCAATTGACAGAAATGCCAGTGTGTTGCTGGAGGGGTAATTTAAATATATTTTCAAAAGTGTCCAAGTTAGTTTCATGATACCTTCTTATTTCTGGTGTATCTGTATCATGCAAAGTAACTAATTTCTTCAACAGCTTGTGACATAATGACTACTAATCCGCCTTGTTTATGACTGTAAAAGTAGACAAGCTTACCTTTTTGCAGAAACAAAAATTATAAATTCAATAAATATAGTACAATATAACCCTTCCCCTTTGATTTCTATACAAGTTAATTATATTTAAGAATAATTATTTGAACAGACAATAAATTATTAAAGAATAAAAATATTGAAAAAATTTGAATACAAAATTTAAATAGTTTTCATCAAAAATAAATAAAATTATTTCTCTCATGTTTTTTATAATTGGTTTTATTATTTTTAGTGATTTTTCAAGCATAAATCTTTCAATTTCAATTATTTTTTTTATTCATTTTGTTCTGATGACAGAATATTCAATAAATTAAGTTTTCAAAATGTTTTATTTCTTTAACAAATTGAATACACTGTGTTGACGATAGTATTTTGACTTTGCCGCCTGCCCTTGCAAAGAAAACAATGTTTTTTTATTTAGGTTATTATTATTAGGTCTATACGATGTTTTGGGTCAATAGTATTTTTTTGTTATCATTCTTGAACAGCTTATACTACAAAATTTTGAAACCCATAATTTCTTTTTTTTATATTTTAAAATAAGTTTTTTTGTAAACAAACTGACTAACTTCCATTGCCTTGTCATGATTTGTGCAGCAAACATTCTTCTCACAGGTACTCTAAACTGCAAAGTCGAGCGTGATAAGATCAGAGCTGGAGGAGAGCCACATGGAGGCAAGCCAAAAGTAACCCATACTGTTCTTTCAGAAGTTTTGGTTCTTCTAGGGGTTATGGGACGGAATTTACTTCCTGAATTTGAAGGCATTCCTGATAGAAATGCCAGCGATCTCTTCAGCTTTATCGCTACTGACAGTGGTGGCGTCGAAGAGATCTCACAGGCGTTGCCTATTTGTTGTTCCGCGGATGCTTTTAAAATTATTGACATCGTATTAATCAAGAATAAAGAAATGATGCTAAATGGGAAGTACTGTAGCACAGTTGTTCTTTTCTTAAGAGTTGAAATAACTTTTGTTGTACTTTGTCAATTAGGAACTGATAAAAAGTTATTTTAATAAATTTACCTTTTTCTTTCTTTTTTTTTTTTTTTTTTTGAAGAATCACTTATCCTTTTTTTAATACACATTATTATAACTTATAATATTTTTCAGTTTGTTATTTTTGTCGTCTGGTGTAAAAACATGTTTATGTTTTGTTATATGCACTTAATGGTCAGTTCAAAACCATGACTTTTCACTTTTAAAAAGTACAATTTTTTATTTAGTCAATAGGGGCTTACGTCCACATTCCTATTTTATGTAAGGTTCTATATAAATACAAACTAGTGTTGAGGCTCGGTCCGAAAACCCAAGACAGGTCTTAGACTGTTGGAATTTTTAGTGGACCCAGCGTATTCTGTACTTTAAAGCAGTTTGGTTTGAAACCATTCTCAAAGAATATTCGTTTTGGATCAATCTTACAAAACATTGGTCACTTGTAAATATGGTCAAGACCGATTCTATAGATGAACTGATAATCTATAAAATTGTGAGCATCAAAGTCCAATAACGTTCATAGGAAGTTAATAAAGTGTTGTATGGTTCATACAGTTATTTTTTATTTATTTCTATTATGCATATTTTTGAGCGGGTAAGATTCATTTTTTGTACAACTTTTCAAAAATGAATATTATGTAACACATAATTAACATTCGATACCTATTCAATACATTGTCCTAGTAGTCATCATGAGCACACAGTACGAGAAGAAGATTGAGATCCTTCTACATGAGATTGTCTGAGAAGTCTATCGGGTAACCGACTGGGGCCTCAAGGAAGATGATGTACAATGTATTGATCAATAATCTAAATTGATTATATTTTATGACACGTTCTAAGATCTAAATATTACTGTATAGTAAAACGTCAGTTAATAAATTGAGACAAAAAAATTGTCCTGTCTATTTAGACAATAAATATTGTTGTACAATATCAAAACAATTAAAATTACGGTATTTGGTCTGCAATTGGAATTTTTAACAAATAATAGGATAGAGTATAAAGTTAGTCCATGGATTTAAACCAAAATAAAAAGTAATATCATTGATCTGCTAAAAAATCTCCATATTTTGATTATAAAAATCATTAGACGATATGAAAAAAATTTTATTCCGATGTAGAGACCAAGCTTACGACCTTGGCCTAAATATCCGGATAAGGTGGAGATTAGGTCAATTGAGTGAGACTGAAAAAAAGATATATTTATGGGAACAGAAAAAAATGGGTCTATATCTTTTGACGATTTAAAAATAATTTAATTTTGGTTGAATGTCTGAGATTGCAGTCTTGACTTAAATATCAGTAACAAAAGATCGAGTCTATCCATATATTGAGACAAACAAAAATTGTTACATTATTTGAAAGTGATTAAATTTTGGCATCGGTCTGATATTAGGGTCTTGATTAAAATATCAGGAGAGGTGAAAAAGTTGGTCCATAGATTGAGAACAAAAAAATTTGTCTAAATACTCAGTTTAAAAAAAACCGTCCACAATTTGAAAACGATTAAATTTTAATCTACGGTCTGGCAATACGGTATTGACCGAAATATTATTATAAGAGACACTTTTAGTAAATTGATTGCGATCGAAAAAAATCGGAAAATATGTGGTCCAAAAAAAAAAAAAAAAAAAAATATGTCTACGATTTAAAAAAACGATTAAATTTTGGTCTATGGTCTGAGAGTAATGTCTTTACCAATATTTCAAAATAGAAAATAAGGTCGGTCAATGTATTTCCAATAAAATTGGAAAAAAATTGTTGAATCCGAAAAAACCTCTCTACGTTGAATCCAAATAACTTTCAGTCGATGGTTTGTGATGGAGGTCTTAACCAAATATATGAATAGGGTAGAAACGTTCGTCCATTCATTGAGGCAAAAAAACAAAAACAAAAAAACAGTATTTAAAAACGAAAAAAATACGCTAAATATTAGTAAAAAACAAATCGATATAGAATTCAAAAATAATGAAATTTTGGTATACAGTCTGAGATCGTGATCTTTACCAAAATATAACGAGAGAGTAAAAATCGGTTCATATATTTAGACAAAAAGAAAGGTTCATATATTTTGAAACAGATACAATTTGTCTACTATTTGAAAACGATACAATTTTGGTCCATGTCTGACATTGTGGTCTAGAAATGTTTGTTCAGATCAATACAGAAAAATATTATGCAAAACCGATCTTGGATTGAGTCTCAACACTAATCAATATCCTTACTTAGTAAAAACAAAAACAATGATAGGAATTTTTTTAACATGGTATTATTTACGAAAATATATAAGTGTAAACACTAGGGGTTTCCTGAGTTGTTTTTATGAGTCTTTATGAGCTTAAGTAAATGAATAAGTGTAGAAAAAATAAATAAGGTTAGAACACAATAAGTTTCTTAATTAGAACAAAAAAAAAAAATATCCTGATTGATTAAACAACCTGAATAAAAATAAATCAATAAAATGCTTGATTTGAAAGAAAAAAATCAAAATCACATTGGTGTCCGTAAGGTTATATATATATATTTCAACCTGAGATAATATATATTTTTTAATTACAAAAATTTATATTAATTCACAAAAAATAAAATTTTATTAAAAAAATAAAATTTTAAATTTTTAACAAAAAATTTCTAATATTAAATTTAAAATGTCCAGCTTCTTAGAAAATAAATTGAATAAGCCCAAAAATGTTATAAAGAATATAATTTCAAAAATTTTGAGGTTTTATAAAACCTTAAATTTTTTTTGGAAAACAACTTTAAATATTTAATTGAAATCAATGTGTGTAGGTTCTATTCACGATTGCTCCTTTAGAAGGAATTATAAATTATGTAAATTGACTTTAAGGATAATTCTTAGGTCACATGGAGTAAAGGTAATACTGTACGGTTAACTAATTTTAACTCAGTGCAACTTTATCCGACAGACTATATGAACACTAAAAAAGAAGTACCTATTTCTTGTAATTTATTTTCTTCTTTAGGAACGACCTAGGCGTGAGCCAACAATTATTGAGCTGAAGAAAAGAGTTTCTCCCATGCGCTTTGTTCATTGATCCAATTATGATGACGTGTTTATTTGAAAAAAGAAATATTATTTTAATGTTGTTGTCCGATATTCCCTATGTTCACCAATTAGTATTATTAGGTGACCAATTCAATTAGTATAATAAAGCTTTTAACTGACACAAAGAAATTATGAAGTCACTATTCCTAAGTAGTCTTAAATTTAAGCTTAGGGTATGTTTATGTTTCTTTGGTGCAAAAGGGATTTAGTATCTGTCACGTCACTACGTGAATAGTCAATCGCGAGCAAAGATAATAGAAATATTTCATGGAAAAATAAAAATGTTAAATTTTGTTTGTGTATGACGTCATTGGTTAAAATAACATCGTTAGTAAATATTTCATTTCAATTGTTCAACATAGTTTATTTCAAGTGACAAGATATCTGAAGTTTAAAGTTGGAGTTGTGTGGCTGGAACTTGGTGGTATCAAACGTTTTAGCTATTTATTTTTTTTTCGCTTTTATTTTGTTATATTTTAGCTATGAGTCAAGAATAGCTATGAAAATAGCTAATACTGTAGGGCTATAAGACCAACGTATCTGTCCTTCAAACCGTTGAAGGGTTGTTAAGATCGGACTGATACACGAAAATGATACTGGCAACCAGTCCTTGGCCAAATCCATTACGGCTCAGAGTTAAATATTACTATTTAGTTGATTAACTACTCTCAATGTGTGACAAACAAACGAATACGTCATCTAATATCTTTGCTCAATCATTCGTGCATATGTCAACTCTATCTATTTTTTCTCTGTTTATCTCATATCACCTACTCTATCAATAACATTCCCTTTTCTATGACTAATTCAACCAAAATTAAGGCATATTTATAAACAAAATGTTAGGATTTTCGAGAAAATAAAACATACGGAAAAAATAACTTATTTTTTCTTTGGGAAAGTAAATCCTTTTGCTAACCTCTTAATTATCTGCATAATAAACCCCTTATAAAAAATAATAAGTAAAAACCATATTAAAAAAAGGTACTCGGAGGAATCATGCCACAAAAATGTGTGGTGTGCAAAAGTACATACAGATATTATTAAGGCATTAGTATAATGAAAAATAGACAACAAAATTTGCTTGTCAGAACTGTATGTATAGTCACACTATACAGTATCAAATGTAATTTCTGCAAAGACATAATATTTCTTGAGTTGTAAATCCCATGATTTTTCTTTTGATTGTCGAGTTTTTCTTTTGCTATTAGTCATCGGAACAGTCTTTAAAAAAAAAAAAAAAAAAAATTAACCGCTATCATTCATATTTCATTCTTGTAGAAAGAACATCAAAGTATAAAGTTGAAACTTGAGTATGTCTGCTGCTGAATGACGTTGATAAATACATATGATTTGTTGGAGAGTTATAAGTGTAAGTTCTTGTTGGACTAGGAGTAAAATTCAGGGTCGACAGCTGATTGATTACTATACATGTACTAGGAAGATATGTGGTGGAATTTTGGTATATTTCCTTTCTATTAACCAAGCCAACCTTTTTTATTTTCTCATCGCTATTATGCAAATTTTGAGTAGTTAAGAGTCATTTTTTTTGCAATTTTCTTATCAGCAATATTGTAGGACATATAATTAGCTGTTGATTTCTAAGAAAAAAATGTCGTAGTTGCCACCATGAGCACAGTACCTGCGGGGAGGAGCGCTACTATCACCATCCTCCTCCCTGCAGGATTGTCCTTAAAGACCATCGTGGAGCAGACTGGTGCATTTTTTGTCGTGTAATAGTTGTCCATGGATCAATTAAATCCGATTTAGAACTTTCAATAAATAATTGTTTAATAGTATGATTAAAAAGGGAAGTAGGTATCATTGATTTACTCTCCCGATGTTTTTCTGTATATTGAATCGCTTTTGAAGGTTATTTTTTGCCCATTAGTCATTAAATAGTCCACAATAGTCAATGAATAATGTGGCCAACACATCAAGTCAAAATGCTTTCTATGTGCGGAGAAAATTTACGATGAAGTTTTTGAACAGTAATGTTTTTGATGGTCTATCGTCTAGCACTTCTAGAATCATTTAAAAATTTACAATTTACGAATATGATCTTTAAAAATATGTTCTCTATTGACAATAAAATACAAAATACAAAAATATGATTTGGTTAGTTACATTACATTTTTCCACCAACCTCACGGTATAAAATATTCTAGATGGTCTATTTGCCTATTTTATATTTTTTCTAGTAGGCTTTCAAAATGTGTAGAGACTTTGTTACAGTCCTATCAAACAGTATCAAAGATTCGCTACCAATCATGGTATTCTAAGCACTACAATAATATTAGTATCGCCACAACATTCAATACTACATATGGTATAGAAGTAAGGATATGGTCCATTTCACCTCAACAAATAAAGTTGTAACTAAACATATTTATGTTATATATTTAATCGTTAAATCCATGAGTTGAAATAAAGGAATTTTTTTTATGGAGGAAAATGAAATAAAAAAAATAATTTTAAAATAATTTAACTCATTCATATTTTGTTATAGTTGTTTTTGTATAAATAAATAAATAAAGTTATTACTTTAAATAGGGGCAATTAAAATATTATATTATGATATTCATAAAAAATACTTTTAAATACCCCCTCCCATTTTTTTGTTGCTCATTTTGAAAGGAAATATTAAATATTAGTATTTAGGAATGGTCTCCTAGAAGATGAAAAAAATAAATAAATGGAACTATGCACATTCATGCATTCAAAAATATACACACAAACAATGAAAGAACACCTGTCTACCATAGTTTAAAATTTTGGAAAAGAGACAATCAGTTGCGAAAACCTTTTCATATACATTTCGAAAAGGCAAATAATATAAATTTTCTTAAATTGGTAAAGTCAGTAATTTATTTACTCTTTTCCCACCAGATCTCAGCAGCTGTCCTTTATTAGGGTTATTTCAATATATCAAAAGGTTGAACTATATTTACAATGTTGGGCACGCACTCTGAACTCTTGAGCTTCCTATCCTTCATGCCCTCTATCAGAAGGTGGTGTGGGGTCTTCGTGTATACGGACAATCACAAGATGCTATCCACGGACATTAGTTCTATCAGTCGTGAAGAAGTTATTTGGCGAAGCTATTCACAGATTTGGTGGGGTCTTCCTTCATCTTTTTCTCCAAACTGGACAGGAACTCCATATCTAATTCCTTCCTTTTCGTGAAAGGTCTTTGTTATCAGCATTTTTGATAATGAGGTTTAATAATGCAAATAAACGACTTCCAAAACAAAATAAACAAGTTCTTTTTTTAATTCTATATATCGATGTGTAAAAATATAAACAGTTACAAAAATAAACACGACGCATGTGTGATCTTCTCCAGGCCTGTGTCCTTGTCAAAAAGGCTGCGAAAACCGTTTGCATCTTCAACTCTTTTGCATACAACATCCCTAAGTCAACTATAGTCCCATACAGCCAAGAAGTACACAAACTTATTTAGTAACAATATGGCAGACGTCTGGGCTGCCTATTTGTAGCCCTCCTTCAGCCCTGATCTTCACACCATGGACTTTGTAGTTGGGGAATATTGGAGTTTAATGTCTACATCATCTCTGATTTCAAATTTAGATTTGCTCCGAGATACCATCACGACAGCGCGGTGCACTATGGACACGGCCTTCTTCTTCAAGAGCAATGAATCTATTCTCGAGGTCGAGGGTGTTATTGCATGTGAAAATCAAAAACATATTTAACAAAAATTTATAGTATTAAATATATCAAAAATTTGTTTTTGACTTGTCAACAAAAAAAGAGGCTCTGATGAAATTGAAGAAATTTAAACCTAACTATTTAAGTTCATATGAATAGGTCAAAAATTATTTAATGACCGTTCTACGTTGAAAAGCCATATTGAGACCTAAAATTTATATTTTTTGTTATAAAATGAACAAATGTCATATATAGAATAACTCTGCATGAAACTTCTTCCAATGCCTTTAAGAAAAAAAAAAAAACTGAACAACAATATTTTCAATTAGAAAAGAAAAAATATGGGTAGTTATAGTAAAATATATCATTCCCTCCATTGAAATATTTAATTTTTATTTAACTACAATATAGAAATAAGATTATATTACGATGTAATAATTTATTATTAATACATTTTAGGGTCAAATAAAAAAAGCAGGAATTAGAAGGATATTTTTTTGAAAGACAGTTAGGTTTATGGTTTTATTTTATTTATATTTGATGTGATACAATAGTTAATATTATTATTAATATATAAAAAAATATTCTTAGCTTCCTTGTCTAGTCCACCAATATAACCTACATTAACAATTTTGACGTCCCGTCAAAATACTGGCTTAGCATCGTATTTGGTTACATTTAATAAAGCTGTTAAAAACTGCGGGTTTAACCCAACACATCAAAAAAATTAGTAAAAATATACAGTTAAGTGAACATAACATGATGAATTTTTACAATATAATTCCAGCCTGTTTTTATGTTAAGACCTCATATATGTATATATTGAACTTAACTCAATCCTCAATATAAAAGTAAATTAATGTACATTATACATGTTTGAGTTTTAGAGCGGTTAGTTTTTCAACTTTTTATCAAATTTTTATGGATTTTAATTTACATTCCCTGAATGGATGAATTAGTCCACTGAAGAAAAAACACTTTCCGATAAGACAGTACACCATCCCAATAGGCCAAAAAAGTGTAAGATGTTTTGGCCACAAAATGTCCTAACATTTGGAGCCCGAATCTGATCCCATGCCATTCCTATCTCTGGGTGAGTGTTGAGCATGAGGCCTATGCCAAGTATTATTCGTCTGTAAGAGCCCTGAAGAAGTACATTACCTGTAGAATGTCGAAACTGGATCTACAGGAGTTAGTAACATAGACGTAAATAGCGTTTACGAAAACTTTTTTTTGTGGTGACCGCCTAGAGTAGACATTTTTAAATATTTTGGGAAAAATATTTTTGATAGACATATTTAAACTATAAAAACTCGAAAAAACTTTAAAAACAAACCGCCCTAACGTACACTCTTGGTTCAAAGGTAAAAAGAGGTAAAGCCCTTTCTTATATAAGCAAACTAACTCTAATCCTCCTCCTAAAGTAAGGGAATAAAATTATTCTCTGTTATAAATAATTTTTTATGTCCAAGAAGTTCAGGAAACTAATAAAAAAAAAAATAAGAACTTTGGAAAAGAATTTTTCTTCTTACTTTGTACAAGGAAGAAAGATTTTTTTTTCAGGAACAACACATTTATTTGTGACAAATACTTTATGATGTTTCCATCACCCTCCTCCTCTCCTACACATCATTTCTCATCATGCCCAAAAGTCCCCTAATGAGTAACACACCAATAATTATAGTTGTCACACGTATTATATTGTACAAATCGCTTATGGACATTCTAAAACATCCAATATATTCATTTATTTTTTTGTCAATTCTTTAAGGGCAAAATATTCGAAGGAAGACGAATGAAATTGTTTTGGAATGTTACTCTTATAGAGGGTGCTGTAAAACTCATTATCATTATGTGTAAGATTTTTTTTCTTTAAAAATTTGAACTGAATGTATAAGATAAAATATTTTGTGGAGTCATTATTAAAACGACGTAAGAGGAGACTACACATTAAGTTTTGATTCTAATTAATTGATCCTTTTCTTAGCAAGTCTTGTTTCAAATGAATTATAACTTATTAAAGGAAAGTTTTAAAACATTTTTTTATTTGTAAACTACTGACGGAGATATTTCACTTGCTTTAAAAATATTAAGAATTAAGTAAAAAAATGTTGTTATAAGTGCGGCTTTCTATAAATTTGGGTTGGATTGGTTGATTATACCAAATAGTATGTATTTACATGACTCTTGAAGGTACACATTAATTAATTAATTAAACAATTGACAATATGTAAAAGTCTGTGAATGTATTGACTGTTTGTAGTTGAGAATAGAGATGAGGAATCAGTATTTGGGAGTTTGTTAATATCGATTAGGTAGGGATGAGAAGAGAAGTCAACTTATACCTTTAGTCTCTAGATTTCCAATTAATATCAGTAAATCCAAATCTATACGTATAATTCCCTTAGAATTCATAGAATGATAGAAAAATAAATACATAATTTAATTACATGTATATGCATCTAATAACATCTCTAAGAAATAAGTAAAAGTCCTACCAATCAACGATCTGAACTAATCCATTCATGGACAAAGACCGAAATCTCCTTCTAAATGTAATTAGCATTATTGTTTTAAATAATATTTCATAAGCAATATCACATAAAATCATGGATAGAGGTCAAAGGTGAACTGTTATAAATTTTGGTTTAGACCGCACAATTTATAGATTATAGTTTTATTGAATTTTAATCAAGTGTTGATAAATACGTTCCCGTGTGTCCAACTTTCAAAGTTAACCAGGAGCTATATACAAAAAACTAGGTGTTTTTTTCTTTGAAAAATAAACTATTTTACATCCATCTCTAAAGTTGTAGGAAATATGATATAAACTAGTATGATACTTTTTATAGTTTGAATATGAATACTGTTCCCCCAAAAAAAAAAAGCTGTTATGGTTATAGTGTAGTGTCAATCTAAATTCATTCGGTCCTGTTCAGTACAAGGCCGATCCTTAATTACAACTACATAATACTAATTCATAAAAAGAAACTATTTTATGAAGTCAAAAGGGATTGAGTTTGCCGTTATTTAAAGACTTAAAGTAAAAAAGGTCTAGATCAGACTGTACTTTATTGGATCATGATTAAGGACCAACCTGACACCACAAGCTCTGATAATTATTTATTTACTCATTAAAATCCATTATTTAGTTTCACTTGTTCTGATGCACCACGTATAAAATAAAATACATATGATAAAAAATATCAGCCCATTTGTGTTTCCAAGTTCAATAACCTACCGTTCAACACAAAAAAGTGCAATATCAATTACAACATCTTGAAAATAGTATATTTTTGTGCAGAGTAATTTAACCTTATGTCATTATTTTAACTTGATTTTATAATAATACTAATACTAAGGAACCAATTTAATATGTGTAGATACTTTTTATAAGGAGAACAAAAAAAAAAAAAAAAAAAAGGTCAAAGACCCAACCAAAAAGAAGACTGAGAACATAAAAGAAATGTCTCTTACAGCTCGAGAGTTGTAAAAATATAGAAATGAAAACTAACATTATATATATATGTATATACAATAGAATGATATCATAAAGAAATTAAGTGTGGAGCCAGTCCCTATGAGTCTGATATCAAGGATTACATAGATGAAGTCAAAAAGGGTAGACAAAAATATAGGGATATAAGAAATGTGTACCTATATAAGTTTTTAAGCATTTAATAAGGTGCTTCCTTTATAAAATATATAATGCCAAAGGCTTAAGGAAAAGGAATTCTATTTCTTGCAAAGGATAAACAAAGGTTTTTAACACTATATAGCGCCTCGCTGTGTGGACTGCTAGTATCAAAAATAATCCCACCTGTTTTTAAACCTCTTATATGCAGGGTCGTTCAGTTAAACCTAGACCATCTTTAACTAAATCCCGAACAATAAGACAAGTCTTTAACATGGTTATGTCAATTTTAAAGCAAGAAGTTGAGCCTTAGCTTTAAACTTGTTACACAACTTTTAATTCAAAACAAGTATTTACAATTTAGGAGACCCAAAGGAACACTAACATCGAATTGCAGGACACATCCCAGCGTACATCTAAAAGATTCTCAGATATTCAACGAGCATAGTCAACAACCTCTTCACCACTAAAAGAAGAAGAGGCATATAAGAGAAAAATCCACAACTCCTGGAGTGATAGAAACACAATCTCATATTCCTCATAGGCATGAAACGTACCTTGAAGTCATTAAGTGGCACTTCGATTAACGCTCTTGCCAAAAATGCCACGTAAGCCGTGCAACAGTCTCCAGGGTAATAAACATTGACATGAAGATGAAGTCATACCCCCTCTACAAAAAGAAATGCCCTGCCATACAAAATGAATGCCACCTACGCTGCTCACTGAAGAAAATTGCTAAACGTATTAAGTCCTATACTAAACAAATTATCTTTTATTCGGATGAGAAACAATAGACTGTCAACAGATCCTACGACATCCAAAACGACAGATGGTTAGACACAGAAAAGAGCTAATACCCCGTAAATCTTAAAAACCAAATTTACGACTTGGGGTCGTTGGGAGCACACACCCATCTTTTTTGATCCAAAGGAGAGGTTGAGTATGGAGAGGTACTTTGGATTCCTCTCTGACCAAGTGATACATGAAAGAAAGCTGAGGATAATGGTGTTGAGTTCCTCTTTCAAAATGAATCTGACCCCACTCACAAGCATTGCAAGACCCAAAAAAATTTAAGGAAGAAAACCTGTACTAATAATTCCCCTTATATAAATTTCCTGGATCATTTATTTTAGAGAAGTAAGAGAGGAGGATCTCTACCAATTTACACATCAACATCGACTCTTTCAAGGCCTCCATCATTAAGAGTCTCCCCGCAGACGTAGTCACGGCCTCCCCACCAGACGTAGTCAAGGCCTGCAAATCCTTTGGCCTCGTATTGAGTGAACGATTGTCAATAATGACAAACACATTCAATTATTTTTTTTTTGTATTATTAGAACTTGTAAATAAAATTTCAAACCTCTACTTGTTTCCCCATTTGATCCAAATGCAGTTAAATGTATTCTTGATTTACCGGAGCAATTCCGTATATACACCTTAATTTACTCAAATTTCATCTCATTCCTTTGAATCTACATTTTATTGCTAATATTTTTTATTATGCTCCAAAGACTTTAAATCTGATGTAATACAACTCATTATTTAACTTTATATTGCTTTGTTTAGTATTTCTTCGTATTTTTAGTTACTTTTAATGGAGATTTAGTTAATTTAATTAATTTCTTTGCTTTCCATTTGTTCTTTTATTATTCATTTTGATTTTCTGGAAATTTTCCAATCAAAACTGTTTAGTACTAATTGAAATCTACTAATTTCTATAAAATATTCATATTTTATAGAAATTCTTAAATGAACCCAAAGTTTTTGCGGACTTCTGGTATCAAAAATGATCAAACCAAGGTTATAAACCTCTACCTGCAAAAAAAGAGTGGTGCCTACAAATTTCGGGGAATTAAATGTTGGTGAATTCATCAAAGGATTTTTTTTTTGGAGTTGATTTCGACAATTTTATCAGATGCCTTCCTATTTTTATATATAAATCCTAAATTTATATAAGGAATTTATTTATTTTTCGAAAAATTAACACTTTATATTTGATAATTAATACGAATAGTGGGAAACCATTCTGGTATACAGTTTATAACTCAAATAAGATAAGGATATTCATAAAATTTTTTTTTAAAGATCCTTGGGACCCCGAAAGAAGGCGGTTAATTAACTAACGTATTGTTAGTGGTTCTAGGAGGATTCACCTTGAACATGTATGCCTTTTACATATTCATCTTGTACGTTATTGCTTCGTGACGTTAAGCCTTGGGATATTTTCGACTTGTACTGTTTTGCCTACCAACTTTTTCGCCTTTGATAATAAACGAGGGAATGATATTTCTTCTTAGCTATATGGGTTTGTTACTGAAATGTTTAATGTTGTATTCATAATTGGTAGGCCAGGTGTAGGCATACCCCCACTTCTTTACAATTTATATAGTAACGACAATCTTTTTGGAAATAGCTAATAGTAATAAATAAATTTAACTTGGGTTCAGAACGAGGCTAAAAAAAATAAAAATAATAATATCATCAGGATCATAACGACTGATCAGTTCCAGGCTATAAATATTTCTTCATTGCATTTTGAGGAAAAAATTGACTGTATATGAATGCTAATGGTTCTTTCAAAGGACCATAGCAGTACCACTCCGTGATTCCTGCTAAATACTTTGAAACCTACGTATTCTAACTACGATTTGATAATTGTGAATACAATGGTAAAAATTTCACTAACAAACCAAAATAACTAAGAAGAAATTGCAAATGGCTCAAGGCGAAAACGTCACAAGGCAAAATTGTCACACGGCAAAAGTGCTATAAGACGAAAACGTAGAAGGCAAATGCGTACAAGGCAAAAATGCTCAAAGGGAATCCTGCTGACTCTATCACCAGTATGATGTACCATTAGATGTAATATTTCAGGATACATATTTGTTATTAAATTACTGGATTGAATCTTGAAAAATAAGATAAACTTATTCCGATGGGTTCATTATTTATCCAAATAAACAAGGTTTCAAGAAAAAATATCATTAGGACTAGTATAGTTGCTATTATTTATTTTATTTATAGGAGCACTGTTGATGTTGCCTAATATAAAATCTGACACACCAAAAAATCGCCATTTCCTAACACAATAAACCTTTGCAACGTCAAAATAGAGAGATATACCTAAATAGAGAAATGTCATTGTCACCTCTTAGGCTTTTTCAAGTTACTTTTCTCAAAAATTGATAGAAACTGTGTCAATATGACGGATAAAATATTAACAAGGCAGATCTACATTTGTTCTAACTTTGATGAACTGCCAGGTTTGAACAACAGTATCAATACTAATCTCTTAAATATAGGCTACCAATCTTTTCTTCATTTAATTATCCTTTAATGGGCAGCTAATATTTATTACATCGAAGAGAGCAACTCCTCTTATGACCTTGTTATCGATAGAAACACTATCATGTCAGTATACGTCAGGTTCATATACTTTTTTTCAACTCTATTCTACTCCTTGCCTGAGAAAATGGATAATCTTTGAAACTGTTTTTAAAATTTTGTTACCAATAATATATTTCCTATGAAAAAAAAGTTCTTATAAATCACTATGAAATATAAAAATAAATGGAAATTACTAAAAGTGAATTCTGATCAACGTCAAGGGTCACAAAAACATTTCCAATGGAAATGGAGTATCTACACCTTATCCCTTACGAGATAATTGCCTTTTCTTCAAAACCATAGTTTCCATATGAACAGAACTCTGAATTTGAGCTAAACTCTTGAGTATTAGGTTGTCCCAGTAAATAATTTATACTCTTCTTTATTATACAATATTAAGTTAAGTACTTCAGAGGAAGGATAAAAAAAAATTATCAATATAAATTGAAAAATTCATACTTATATCTAGTTGTAAATTAATTTACCTATCGCTTGTAATTGTAATTGTGAATACTCTTCCAAAATCATATCAATTTTAGAACGAGGCAATTTAATAATAATTCTATTTAGTTTTTTTATAACAAAAAATTTATTTATTTATCTAAAAATAATTGTTGGTTAGGAAATTATTTTTAAATGTATTCTTGATTTAAAAGATTTCAATTATTTTCTACCCTAAATCTTAACCTAATCACTTAGGACGTTGCAGTTGGATTTTAATGTATATAATTACTTCTTGTTTGTACATAGGTAGATTATATATATATTGACAAATTGATGGATTAATAAGTCGATAGAATTTTCTATAATTGATAAGTGGATTCACAAAATGGTCGATTTGGTTCAGCTGGACAAGGGTGGCTTATTTTATGACACAACCCCAATTGACAGTCAACTTTTAAATTTCAAAAGAACTCAAATTTAACTATTAGTATTTGCGCACTTTTTGGAAATTTTTGAAATAAACATTGTTATAAATCTTTGTTGGTATTGAAAGCATACTTGAGACGCCACAAAGTTATATTTAGCATTATTACCCAAAAGTGTCTAAAGAAATTTTATTGGCTATAGTTCCTCTATACTATATGCGACTGATTTTCATTTAAAGTACGAATCAGGTGTTAATCTTTTTTACATTCTCAATACTTTATTGAAACTAAAACATAAATCATATTTGTAGTCAAAATATGTTATATTATTTTTAAATTGGCAATGCAGAGTATTTTGGGTTTTTTATCTCCTTCATTTTTTCTTGCCTTCGATAATTTATCAACTCGGTTCAAGTTGACAAAAAATTATTTTTCATTATTACTCAGCATAAATGCATAATATATTATTAGTGATAACATTGATATGACAGGCTTTATTATCAGCTATATGATGTTTTATTTACCAATTTGATTTTCTTAGAGTCTTGTAAACAGTTTCTGTCGAAAATGGATGACATTGAAAAAATGATTGCAAGTTATTTTTTACAAATTTCAGTGCCATCATCAGTGAAGGCTAATTGATTGCATTTTCCATTCGCATGTTTTTTACTTAAGATCGGAAGATCTCACTATTTGGAGAAGAGAGTGGGTGTTTCTATTATGGAGTATCAGAGGGTATCAAAAAATTACCAGAGGAGATTAAGATAGACGGATTTTTACTTTACAAATCCCGTTTAAGGTACTCCTGCAAGAAAAAGACGTGATTTATTATTTAATGAGTACAAGCCAATTATAAGCGATTTTCTCCACCTCTTGCCTCATCCCTTAGTCCATTAGTCTATTCTGAGTCATTTTCCCATCCTCAATACTCTACAAGAGACGAATTCACAGCTTCCTCTACATAATGAAACATTCCATCTACTATCAAGATACTCCAAAGGGTTAAGAGTCTAAATAAGTTGAAAAAGTAGTTGAGATCTTTCTTCCCCTGCTCAAAAAATGTATAATTCACCTCGCTTTGCGATGTAATTTCCTTATTATTAAAAGCTTGTGATCATTGAGTTATAAATTTCCACATACGTGGTCTCTAATTTTGACATCAGTAGATTAGGAAAGTATGACGTACACCCAAAAATTTTAAATTATTTTGTGTAGTTGTGACATATTTAAATAAATAATGTCTAATATAAAGGTATTATACATACCAAAATAAAATATTTAATAAATACGTCAATATTTGATAATTTATTTATTTAATATAAATCTATCAAAAGGACAATCTTGTATATTTACAGCATATACATAGTTTTTAGAGCAAAATAAATATTTCAAATGTGAAAAATATAAGTTATTGATTTAAAATATTAAATGAAATAATGAATTGAATACAAAATTAACACCAAGTGAATAAATAAATGAATAATGATTCACACATAATCCGACTTTTATTAATCGTAGTTTTAATACGATTTATAATATTGATTTTATATTTAAAAACACTTAGATTAGCATACAGCTGTTGTAGCTAGCAAGATGCTCATGTTGCCACACTTAGGAGATCCCTTATAATAGGCATGAATCCAGAGTTTCATTGTGTTCCTCTATCCTCTTTTTGCTCACTTGGGAGTTGGCAAGATCTGTCTTTTGCCTTTTTGTATTTCTATTCTTATTTTTTTGAGAGGTTTAATGAGTCTTTGTATGAAAATCCGATTATTTTTTTGTGTAAAACATCTGCATTGTCAGATTGCAAATACTTTTTGGAGCTTAATAGTTTTGCTAGCAGACACCCTATCTTATCTAATTGTACAATTTTTTTATTATTTTCAATCCGGTATGTCAAATGGTGCAAAATCAAGGAAAAAGGCAAACAAATATTTTATCCTTGAACATAAAAAGCAAAGAAGGTTGGAAAGAGCAAAAGATTCTAAATTTTCTTAAGGTTACAAAAATTTGTTCAAAGCTTTGCTCTTTTTTGATGAAATTTCTTCACCGTTGATAAGACTGAATAAGAAGAACAGCCGCTACATCACACCCAAACATCCAGACAATGTTTCAGCTTCAGTGAGGCATTTCTTCAAAACAAAAAATCCACTGGTCAGCAGAAGCGAAATCTGCCCTCCCATTTTTGTAGAGACAAAAAGAGGCTCAATGCAGATCTTACATTGAACTTTTGGATAAGAAAGTGATACTTTGGGCCATAGCAAAGTTTTGGGGATAAATTTGTTTTGACTCAAGACAGAGCTCTGTGCTATACCTCGATAAAGACCTAGGCCTTCCTCAATGACAACTTTCCGGACTTTTGGGACATAAACATCTGGTCGCTCTCCTTTCCAGACACGAATTATTTTTGACTACTCGATCAAGGCATGTATAGAGGAGAAGATGTGTGCTACTCCTCAAGGATCCTTCCTAACTCTCCAAATAAAGTACTTTTCCAGGTTTAGGAAATTTACAATCTCAATATTGTCTTGTCTGGTGTGTTTGTTGAAAAAATATCTTTTTTTGATCGACGGTAAACACATCTGGCTAGCCGGTAAAACAAAGAAACAAAACAAAGTCCAATTGGTGCATGGATAGCTGCCCCAGGAGCTCAAAGTTCGCAGTTAAACAGCGACCACACGCTGTTTAAGCATACCAATAATTCTTAGACACATTTGATAAAAATAAGTTGATTGTTGATTAAAAAATACAAAGGAAATTTGTATGTCAATGAAGACACACCGTAAAAATACAGCAAATTATGAGCAAGGTAAAATAACTTTTCCGAGTATTACAGTTTGTAATGTTGGAACTTGGTTCAAAACTTTTTTTTTTGGTCTTAAACGACTTTTTCTTGTTCAATTTGGACTGATATATCGGCCCATACCGCAATCTGAGACCGTAAACCAAATTTAATCGTTTTCAAATCGTGTACTGATTATTTTATTGTTTGATTAAGTGGACCACTTGAGGTACTTCGTGGACTGTTTATTTTTTTGTCTTTATATATATGATATGATGTTATTGTGCAAAAATTTAAAAAAATAGGACTAATATCGAATAGTTATCCCAATACTGGCCGACGTACTTTGGGGACACCATAAAAAAATATTTTTTTATGTGGCTACTGTTCTTTTTCTAAAACATTTACTAATTTTTAGATTGTCTTAATTAGCTAATACTATGTTTTACTTTGATTTCAGACATTATTTTGTGCAATTTATATCCAGAGTTTTTGAACAATGAAAATAATAAAGTTTGTTTTATAATGTCAACTCATATTGATTGACCTTTGTCAGTCTACAAATCTCGGATAGAAAATGGGTTCTATATTGATAAAGTTTTTTCTAATTTTAGTGTAAAATAACTCTTTTACATTTCATTAACAATTTTTTTTTTTAGATATGAGCTACGTTTGCCCTTAAAAAGTATGTAGCATTTTTACGTACTTCAAAGTACTTGGGGGGGGGGGGCAGTCAACAAAAGAAAGCCACCATAGTATTCCAATTTATTTAATTCCTTGGATCTATTGAATAAACTAGAAAATAAGAAAATGTGTCTCTTTGGGACGATGAGAAGGATCAGTACTTTTACAAATGAAGAAATAACATATGTAAACCAATATTTACCAGTAACCACTTGTAAGTACTCCCCGAGTGTATTAGTTGGCTCAAACTATCTAAGACCTGACCCAGTTGGATCCGTGAGCCAACATACTCAAGGCCAAAAGATGGATCAAGTATTCCATCCCCATATTCCATAATCTATTATTTAAGATATAGGGATGAAGAAAGATTGTTTGACAATGATCTGACCAACTACAGAGTACCTATAACAACAAAGTGATTGTACTTGCCTTTCTAAAATTAGTTCTTTAATGTAATGATGGTTCAAGCATGAAAATTTTATACATATTATATACTATAAACCTCTATAAACTGAACAACAATAAAAAAATGGAAAAATCAGGAAAATTAACTAAAACAGAAAATGGGTAATTTCTATTATTACCAACCATGCAATGCTACCAAATATCAGGACGTCACTGGAAGCAACTCTTAACACCACTAAAGGTAGAAAAAAAAATCTCTGTAGTATGACGAAGTGGACCACTTGAGGTACTTCAAGGGTGACATAAATAGTATTTGTCAATTTTATTTTATTGCCACTCTAATATGAAAGGGTTGACTTCGATTAAAAATCCTGAATAATCTTATTCGAGTCCAAATGATTGTCATCTATTAATATTTATCATCTCAAATTATTTTATGTGGGGTTGGGTAGTAATTGGTTAAGTCAAAAGTTCTTATATCCGCTCTGGCCCAAATAGTTTTTTTCAGGAGTGCTACAGAGCCTATCTAAAAAAATGCACAAATTAAGAACCACTGATTTATTTATAGAATCGGTAGAGACCGAGTTATTTCGTTCCACTAACATTGATAACAATCTCATAGTACCCTAGTATTTTTTCAAACAAAGGTCTAATCCCACTATTTTGTTAATACAGGACATTGCAAAACAAAAAAATTACAACTCAACTTACTGCGTTTTAACTGACTTCCCCATACTTTCACTTCCTTTTTTTTTTTTTTTATAAATGAACTTACATGTACATATTTTACTTTATAGTTATAATTAATCTAATCGTGATTGATATATAAATGGGTTATTATTATTTGGAGAAAATAATGCATTTAAATCAAGCCATTAGAGGAGTTACCTTAATCCCTTGAGAGGAGGAACATAATTCGATAGGATTCGCATTTAAGTTGTGTAACAATTTTGACCGTATGTCGATAGATTTTTTTATGTGCAATATTTAATCATCTGCCGTGCATCCCCTCCCCTTTATAAAATTACGAAATACATCATCAGTGATGAAAAAAATCGTATAATGGAAGAGGGGTTTTTGTTGTTGCTACCTCAATATATGTATATATATTTCCTTTTATTTTCTAATACTGTTTTAATTATTATTTCCTTTTTGATAAGAGAATATATACTTTGCACTATGAAGGCTAACCACGAATGTGTTTGCTCGAGAGTAACATTGAGGAGTCCAACAAGGAGTAATTCCTTGTTGGCCTCAGAGTAAAATGTAGGATCGAGATCAAATTAATTCCTTCCTATATCATTGCTATATATAGAGAGGGATTAGTATTTATTTATAACTGTTTGCAGTTAATTTTATGAAATATAGTGACAGCTGATCTACTCTCCTCTCAGGTATTTTTTTAAATTTAGAGGGCGAACACATTCATTTTTGGTTTCTGTTTTTAAGTTCGGAGATGATTCACCTCAGGAATTTATGCACTGTGAACTTTTTCTTTTTTTATATAATATGGCAAAAAATATATTTTCTTTCAGATGGATAAAGGTTTAAAATAAGTCTTTTTCTGTTTGAAGTACATTCTAATGTATTTTTTTTTTTGCATTCATTAGTGTTAAATGAGTGCATTTCATTTAATTTTAATATATTTAAAATAGAAAATATCAAACATAAATGTTTCAGTTTTTTATAATTAATTCGAGCCGAATTTTTTCTTTTGAATTGAGAAAGATAAAGAATAACGAAATGCAAATAAAAGTCAAGAGATGAAGTCTGATGGCGTACCAAAGGACTTCACTGATAGCCTTTGTCTCCCTGACAGGTTTATGGAGTTTTTAACCAGAGTCATAAAGTTCATAAGAATTAAAGTAACATCAATAGCTTTGATTATTCAAATTTATTTGTTTTTATATTCTTCCTTACTCTTTCCTCTCAGCTAAAGTGCATTAGAAAGAACAGTTTGAATTAATGACAATTAGACACAACAAAAATGAATGCTTACTGTGTGCGAAAAATGTTTTTTTTTTTTTTTTTTTTTTTTTTTTTCAAACGCAATTTCCATTTCAATGAGTTACCAAATTAAAAAAGAAATAAAACCAGATTCTGAAAGCTTGATGAATTTGGACTTATTTTATCTAATAAAATTACCCTCAGCCATAATTAATTACTTTACACGAAATCGAGACGGCATACAGGGTTGCGTTATTGGGGTTCTATGCTATTTTTGGAATTCTTCTTGATCGGAATGATTATTTTGTGTTTGGTGATACTGGGGATTTCTGTGGGTTTGTTGTTTTATCGCAATTAAAACTATAATTCATCAGATTCAAATTTGGTGATTTTGAAGGTCTGACCTGCACATACGTGTTCAAAGATAACTATTAAACAATGACTCACTTTCTATACACATACCAATAGTTTTTTTATATATATTTAAATATATAAAAGTATTATGATTAGAAGGAATAGCTTTAATGATGTTTCTTTAGATTAGCAGCTATAAAACAATGAAAAAACAAAAGAAATCCCACTTTTTATCTGACAACGACATATAAAAAAATTCATCAAATTCCGATACTTCATTCCACTCCGACTTGAACAAGAACATACACTTATAACTACAAAATAAATCTTCAGTGTTATTCTCCGTCATTCAACAGCAGACACACTCGTTATTACACTTGATACTTCATTCATCTCTCTCATGAAGGTAACAATAATTCTAACAGCTTTGGAGATATAGAAAAACACAGTTAGAATTGCCGATAACAACAAAAATGAAGGTAAAAGTTCATAGGATTTACCATTAATTTAGTAATTTAAAAAGTTAATATTAATATTAAATTTAGTAAATATTTATTTCCTTTTAGGTTACTTGTTGATACATAATTATCCTTTTTAGTGAAACAAGATACAAATTTGTATTAAGATACGATCTGGTTGAGAGTTAAATACGGATTGAGAGAGCCATTTGAAGTTTATTTCTAATTTTTGTTATTTTATTTTTTTGTTGAAGAATTGCATCTATTTAAGAACTCTGGTAATGGAACATACGTTAATTGTACTTTAATGTTTTCCTGTATAATATTTTATCTCTGGATTTAAATATGTATCAAAATTTGGATAACAGCCAATTAATTTTGCTGATTATTTAACTTTTTATTTTACGATGGAGAGTCCATCAGTTACTAATATCATTTATTTAAATGAAAGGGTCAATTATTAAATATCATTGATTTTGTTCTTAACCTGGCCTACAGTTGGGAAAATATGTGTTGTACAAATGTACCAGAATTATCCTCAGAAAGTAATGGTTATCGATGCAAATTTGTAAAATAAAGCAGAATACAAAGATTATACCATAATACAACTTTGTCACATATGAAACGATCGGAGAAGAGTTCATTTAAAGTCCTGTTAATGTAGGATAATCAAACAAATGATTTGTCACAGTTTACTCCTTTTATCAGCTGATAACCTTGCTCAATCATTTGGTCATCTTGTCGACTCTATGTAGTTTTTTTTCTATGTGAATTTATGATAATAAAACTTTTTTCCGTATTTTATATATATATAAAATTTCATATATCATACATGTATACCTTCTTTTTTTTATGTGATGTGAGTTTATATATATTTCTATACGAAGAACCATTTATTAGGAATGGAGTAAAGGAGGGGAGAGGACTGTCAGGATGACATCATCAATTTCTAATGGTATTTTGATTGTCATACCATAATGATAATACTTCAATGTTTGATTATATGTATGCACATTGTATATTTATATATAATTTTCTTGTAATTTACACATGTTTTTATGAAGAAAAACACATCTCACAACTATCTAGTATTTATATCTTTTGGGGAAAAAAACCCCAAATCTTGCAGACTCATAGTACATACTCAGTAGTGTTGTGACTCGTGTAGAGACCAAATTAATTTCCTGGTTTGCTCTTAAGTAATTTTTTATGATGGATTTGGAACGATATCTCAGTCCAAACGTCAATATCAGACCGTATAACTCAATTGAATCGTTTTTTAAATGTGAACCGTTTTTTTTTCAGTCTGAATATTTTGAGCGATTTTTTTCAATCTCAATCTCTGAACCAACTTTTTCCTACAATTTTTTTGGTGATTTATGCCATATATAGAAATTCATTTTGACGTCCGGAAAGTTCATCTCCCTCCTTCACCCCCCCCCCTCCCGACAAGTCTATCCCAAAGTAAGTTCATAGCAAAGACACTTTATCCCAAGACAAATTCATCCCCAACTGAAAAAAATCAACTTTTGTATTAAAAGTTCCGAAATTAAATAAGACCCTATCTCATATTTTGTATATTTGAGAACATTGAATGGCATCACTTTGGAGTAAGACTCCCCCAGTTGGATTGGCGTGTCGTTACATCTCCTATATATTATGAGTGTCTCATAATAAAGAAGATTATATTAACGGCCAGGGCGTGCGAGGACATTGTATGGCATCACTTTGGAGTAAGACTCCCCCAGTTGGATTGGCGTGTCGTCTCGTCTTCTATATATGATGAGTGTCTCATAATAAAGAAGATTTATCAAAGACCAGGAAGTACACTACGTGTCAAAGCATTTGAATTGAATTATTCCAATTATTCGGAGTCCAATGCTGCGTAACGACCTTAATGGATTCCTTCTCAGCTGTACACACACCACTAGCCATATAATAATAGTTAGTTACATTGTTGAAAAATAAAATCCAACCAAGGAGTGTTGTTTGTTTATCTTGACCGCAAATCTATATTGGTTTATCTGTAACTGCGAATCTATATTTGAGAATTTTAATTAAGACATGTACTTGTTTTTGATCATCTTTGAGGGGTGGGGGAGGTTTATTGAACCCATAACCACTGATTGCTATAAATGTGTTAGATAGCTTTTAGATGTTTTAATTTCCCTAAATTGAATACATATATATTATATACACATAATTATCATACATTGTGGCAATTGTTTCAAACCATATAGACTTTCATTTTATATTTTCAAAATACATTTTGAACATGTACAAGAAAATTATACAACATTTTTTTTTAATATATCTAGGAATTATATTGTATTATACAAAAAAAAATATTTTCTCCTCAAGATGGACTTTCATTTAAAAGACCAAAGTAATCACTTAAAATAAAATTTTTAACAGAAAAGTCTAGGATTTTCAGATCAAAACCAAACACTGAGACTTCATCATAAAGAATGAAGTAACTGTCCAAGGAATAGCTTGAATGATTATTATTTTTAAAAGAAAGGTGCATTTTTATTTGAGATATTGAATACATTTTTTTTGTTTCTTCAGCTCAAAGACTAAGAATGGGGCATTAAAAGTTACATTCAAACAATTTAGATCACAATTTCTTAAATTAATGCAGATCTTAGTGAAAAATTTGTTAATATTTTTCTATATTTTCTTTTAAGATATTAGATAAAAACTATTTTGAACCGATACAAGTGTTTTTATTTTTTTTTAATGCAATCATTGTTTTTACAAAAACTGATGTTCTTTAAACAATTGATTATTTACTACTTGTTGATATAAATGCATTAAAACTAAATACACACTCAGAAGAGATAAATTTGAAATATTGTAAGGAAACAGATCCTGGAATGTTCAACAAATGACTTATTATTATGTTTTTGCCTTTGTTTGTTTGTTTATGAGTCACAAGGATTACAAAACAAGACAAACAAAACAAAAAAAATACGGATCGATTTTTAAAATCTGAATACAAAGTCACAGTAAGATGGCGTGAAATTTTGGAAGGAATAGAACAAAGGTTTAGCTAATAGAAATCGTAAAAATGACTTAATAGACAAAAACTTTTGAAGAAATTAAGAATTACACCTTCATTTGATGGTAGGCGGAGGTGTTGTGCTCTACCAAGACCCCATTCTAGTTCTTCTTTATTATTTATATGTTTTTAAACATAAAAAACCCTCAAAACGTTTTTAATATAACACTTTTTTTACCTATAAAACTAATAGTTGATCATTTAAGGAATAATATAAATCATCATTTACTACACAACATTATAATTGAAACATTCCATGAAATAAAAAGTCGATTTTTTTATTGATCAAAAATATATTCAGTCAATTATTTAAATTTCTAATTCTAACTAAATATTTTTTAATTGTTGTAATCATACCTTGCAACAAATAGAGTTGAACCATTTGATATGTCAAATTCAAATGTAGTTTGAAGAAAACTATTGACTGGTATCCATTGAATTCTGAACACTAACGCATTAATATTGAGTGAAGGTTAAGTAATATAAATTAATTCATTCTTTGATATATTAAACCATCAACAATCCATTAAAAACAAAACAAATATGAACTTTTAACTCACGTAAATGAAAATTGCACTTGAACGTGATGGACGAATTTATATTCGCTAACTCCAAGTTGTTGGGTGTCTCTAGAATCATCGTCTACACAGTCACCATGCCTGAAACGTTGGAGAGGAGACTAGACTGGAATGAGCTAATGACGGTAGAGGCCACTTTTGAAACCAGTAATGAAATAACCCCATTTTCTTTGTTCCAAAACTATTTTAAATGAGTCTGTTAAGTTCTTTTGAACTCTTTTTTGACACATTTGGACTATAGCCCTAATGCCAACTAAATTGACAATACATTTTGGGTTTATGTAGGGGGTAAGACCAGCAGTGTCTGTCATCATAACACCAAGGCCCTCTAGGCCACCGTCAGCCTGCACTTGGACGTTATAACAAGGGACTACATCTGCAGTGGGTGCTTAACCTTCCTCTGCCGCCTGGAAGATATCATTTTTGCCAAGGGTGGCTACATTAATAATTAAGGGATCTCTTACACACATCTTTTTATTATATTTATTCGGTTGAAATTCTATTGTTAATTAATAGAATTATATTTTGTTGAATTTTAAATTTATTGAGTTCAGATTTTAAGGACCACTCGGTATTATAAGCTGATATAATTTATAAGTAGATTGTAAAGAAGCACTATTCAACTTTACCTATTTAAACATGATACTTAAGTATTTATTTACAAACAAACATATAGTGTACATTTTTACCTTCTAACCAAAAATAAAAGCACGCATATTTTGGATAGAAAAGAAATCTACATCAGTTATCGTGCAATAAGAGTATCGAGTTGTCAACATATAATTTATCTTATTATGGAATAAGGACCACATAATTATTCCTGGTCAGAATATTTTTATGTATTTTTGGAATTTAGCATACAAATATTGTTAAAATGAACTTTAAATGCTCCGACTCATTGTAATGCCCAGCACGGGTTAACAAACACAAAACTGTATTTTTTTGTGATAGAAGCTGCAGATCTTTTTACTTATTTTCTCCTTCTTAACGTGAATTACATTATCTAGAATTAGCTAATTTTAAGTTATGAACAAATGCAAACCAAGTATTAAAGAATCATTTCTTGCTTCTAAGTAATCGGATTTTTTCACCTTGTTCTTTTTTTATTTATAAGAAAAATATATGTTTTTGTTTTTCGGGATTTCTTTATAAATTTAATTTTATTGTACAATTTGCAACTGACATCTTACAAAATTCTTTTTATGAATTTTACGACCAACCTTCCTACAAAAATCTTTCTGAGTGCATGGCATGCCCTCATTATCACAAAAATTGCCAATATAAATACTTATATTCCTATAATCAAGTTTCTAAACACTTTATTTATTTATTTGCATTTTAATTAACTGATATTGATCAAATGTACGACCCAGGAAATGTATTTCAAATATTTTTTGTAGGTGTATATAAAAAATGTCAATATAGTTTGACTAGAATAAATTATAATTTATGAATTTGAGTGTTAAATAATATTGGTGGTTGGATTTAATTTTGTGTATAAAATAAAATATATGAATAGTAATAGTTTATCATTCCTACTTCTCTTCTTCCACACAGCTGTTTAGGAACTTATTAAGTATAAAAGAGAATAATAATAACTAATCCTAAAAAATGTTCAACATACATTCTTTTCTTCTGTCGATTTAAATACTTTTTGCTGTGAACTATTCCAAACTCCAACAACTTTTAATGACTGTTTTATTTGTATCTTTCCAGAAGAAAGGTTGCGTGAATCGACAAGGGTATATATGTAATGGATATTTATATTATAGGTTGGGGAAAACGTAATGTTGTATTTTTCATTTATTTCAATGCTTCATAAGAATTGTTACAATCATCTGAGTTCAGTTAAGTATGTCCTGTTCTCTTTGATAACTTATTGGCTACGAGAATCCAACTTCATTATGCCCTACTCATAGTAGCCCTAGTTCCTATTGTAAGAAATTGAGACAAACAATTTTTCCACTCCTCTATTGAGGCCTAATTTGCCCACAAGCCCATTAGTATTAGTCGCTTGGTTCCAGAACTTCAAAAGAACTTCCAATGACACGTCATCAAACATATGAGCAGTCAGGCGTTGTCTTGATAATGTCTTATTGTCATTTATTCACCAAAGCTAGGTGTTTCAGAATGATTGTCAGTTTTAAACAGTCGAGTTGTTCACGGTATAGGTCGTAATTGAGAGAGAAAAAGAAAATTGCTCAAACCACTGATGTGCAGTACGAATCAACAGAGTATCAGCACCGTATAGATTGCAAATTTTTGCTTTTGACTCGTTTTTCCCTTTCAGTTAGTGAAAATGTAAAATATTACGAATTCCTTCATTTAAGACCTCCATACTCGGCGCAATATGATTTACACCTTCACTACGATATATTGTAAAAAGTGCAACAGAGCAATTTTCTGCGTCATTATTATTATTATTTTTGCACTAATTAAGATATCTCAAACAATGTTCCAAGACACGTGTTGTTTTTCTTGCGCGCTATTTTGATTTGAACAAAATTGGAATAATGTAAAATAATGAATGAACAGGAATAAGAAAGGCCGAGGGTTTCGGACCTTTTTGGCGAAGATGATAAGTTATAAAGAATTTCAGACATTGTTGGCGTGACCGAAAGGACATTTCAAAACATCAGGGTGGGCAAAGAGAATAGAAAAGGAGTCGTAAGGGAAGCAGAAAGTAGAAGAATTAGTTCGAAGGGAGATGTAACATTTCTCAAGTCCCTGGAGGCCAAGATCAAGAAACATACAACTGCATCAATGCGCTGTTGGCTGACGAGTTCAACGTGGACGACATCACCATCAGGAAGGTAGTTCATGATGAGCTACACCTTAAGAGCTTTGTCTGCACTCCAAGACATCTCCTCATCGACAGGATGAAAACCTTAAGGCTGAAAGATCCCAATAAAAACCTAAATTACTTGAAGAGTCATCTGTCAATTCTGAAGATATTCTCAGACAAGAAGATCTTCACAGTCGACCATGTTTTGACCCGCATAAACGACATATTTATAGCAGCATCACACGAGGAAAGCTATGACACCTTCAGGGCTAAGCCTCAAGCCCAAAAAATGTGCTTGGTAGTCGTGGCCTCTGATGGGAAGAAAATGGATCCCTTCATCTTCAACCCCAATAAGAAAATCGGGTCTGAGGCCTTCTATGAGGTTCTGAAGTGGAAAATCTTGCCATTGCTGAAGGTTACCTATCCTGTGAACAACAACTATGAGTAGATCAAATACGGTACCCTCAGCCATACGCACTTAAAGGCACATAAGTATGCAAGAAGTACTTGTTTGACTTCAGGGACAAGTCCTTCTGGTTCTCTTCTAGTCATGATCTCAATCCACTCGACTTCAGTGTATATAGCATCTTAGAGAAGCCCAAATTGAAGAAGGAATATGCCAACATGTCTGCCGAATATATTGTAGCAACCTGTGCCAAGTTCATACATCATGTGGAAGCTGTGATAGAGGCTGGAGGTGGCCATATTGAATAATTCTTGAAAGAGTTTTGCTAAAAGTGTTCTATAACATTTTTCATTATTCTGGAAAATTCCTTAATGATTTCTTACCTAAAATCATAGATTTAGAAGGAAAATTTTGGCCGACAACATCTCTAATTGTTATATTACGGGATTCCCTCAAGGCGTCGATAAAATATATTTTTTCCTTTAACATACGTCAGCTTAAAATAAATTTACAAATTTTCCCATATTGTCACTTTTCTTTTTTGCAATTTTTTTTTCTAATCACCATTTTTAATTAATTGCAAACATTTGTAAGTTTGTAGTGTTAAAATTTGATTTGTATAAGTCAAACCAACTCAGAGTAATTGATTAATAAATAAAAAACATTTGCAATTGTACCTAGTCCTCCCTACATACTTAGTTATGAAAAAAGAGAAAACTGCTTCGTGGAATAGTTTGGCTTGACAAGTATCCATTATAAATAATATATTTAGCAAAAAAAAAAAATAATATATCTATTGAAATCACTTTTTTGTCTATTTCAGTCATGAAATAGAATGATGCTTCTTATACCGAGTAATTGGAAATTGGCGAATACGAAATGGTTTTGAGATATAATTTGTTCAATACAAATACTTTTGATATATGTGGTCTATCAACACAATTTAAGCTTGCATGATTTTTCACGACATTGAGTGGGGACATGACAACTTTGTTCTTCGGTCAACTATACTCGCCAATTTGATTCAACAAACTATTGTAACTAGCCTTTGGAGGCGTTTAAAATTGCACTTTAGAGTATTCAAAGTGTATCATCACTTAAATTATAATTTAGATGCAATTTTTTGGCCAAAATGAGCAAAAAAAAAAGGATGTTAATTTTTTTAAAAATGATTTCTAAAATATCAAAATTAAGCAATTTGTATTTAAAGAAAAATGAATTTTAAAAGAATAATTTTGAATAATAAGATTTATTATAATTTATCTATAAATTTTGCCGTATTATTTAGACAAATCTAGGTTCAAGAAAGATTTTCTCCCGTTTTTGCATTCGAACGGTATTTATGGTATTAAACATACTAAAATACTGTTCAACGTCCATATTAGAAGTTGGGGATAAAATATAAAGTTAGGGTTATCTTCAAGAGTCTAATTAGATGGGGAAATCTCATCATCACCACACCTGATTCCAATTTTTTGCATAAATATAATAATTTCTCTATTTGGAGCAAAATAATTAATTATTTGTTGCAAGATTCCGTGGGATTTATTCAACGATCAATTTCACACCAAATTAATCTTTTTTTCTATTGGATATTCCCGGAATCTTGCGCCCTTTCATTTCCAATCATGTAATCATAACCCTCACTGCATCAAATATTTGATTTTACCTCCAAAATGAGAGTCTAATGAAGAAAGGTTTTTGCAAGGTGATTTTTTCTCCCAAAATATGATCAAAAGCTGTTGTTTAATGTAACTAAAACTTTTTTTTCATTTATTTCCTACTAATTTTTAAAAAGACCAATTCCTACACAAAAAGGTCAAATGAACAGTTTTTCCAAGAAGGTCAAAATGAGCTATTTTAGGAGATATTGAGCGATGGTACACAAATTCCAAGTTTAATCATCACAGTAAGATATTGATAAATTGACAAATTTTATTTGAAAGGCTATATCTTGGCCAAATTTAGTCCAATAAATCAAACAAAGGTTCTAAACTATAACAACTCATTTACAAAAATCAAATTCTTATTTTAAAATTGACTGAAATATGTTTATCAAGATAATACCGTGTATATATTTGATGCTAAAATTTAAGGGTTCTAAGAAAATTATCTTTTTTAGTGCTCAAGAATACTTTATTTCTCACAAATCATATATCAAAACTACGAGTTAATACAAATATATTTAACTCATATTATATTTCATATTTTTGACAAACTTGGCTGTCGTTTGCAGAGTTTAACATCATAGTTAACATCAGCTACTGTTAAATGACTTTGCGGAGATAAAATGCAATATTATAATAAAGAGGAGAATCTTGTACATTTTAAATACCATTAATCCAGAAAAATTGTTTCAGTAAAAATATTCTTAATTTTATTATGGTTTTTTTTAAATACTCCTAAGTTAATCCATTATAGTGTATAGTTATTTATGACAGTTAGAAAAAGTTCAAACATATAATTTAACTATTTATGACTCAATTAAGATAATTATATTAATGAATAATCTCAAAAGATTCATGGAAATCCAATAGGAGCCGGTTAATGAATTATTATAAAAATAATCATTATTATACACCTATCATAATATCCAATATATAATCATTAAAGTTTAAAAAATCAAAAATCTTTGTATCTCTATTTATTTCGATAAAAATATTGATCAATCTAATTTCCTTACATCCTCATTTAATTTAATATTATAAAAAGATGTTCAGAGTCTATCTTTTTCTGTTCAACTACAATTATTTGTTTAAACCAGTTTAAAGATGAGTTTTACGAATATGCAACCAATTTAACTTGATATGACGTTAGTGTACCATTGTTTACAACTTTAAAGTATACATACATTTATTTATAGAGTTTGTCCATACCGAATTTTTATGGGTGACGATATTTTTTTTTGTATAGCCGCTCTAAACTAATTTTATATTTAGACCGATCCATAACAAGTTTTTCTTTGAGTCTAGTCAAAGCCAAACCTCCTTCAAAGGTCCAAACTAACTCAATTCACAGATAATCAGAACAATCTCAAACCGGTCTAACATTTTCAGAGCGATCCCTAACTCTCCATTTTTACTATACAAAAGTTCATGGGCTAAGTTGTGCCCGGTTCAGGTTATGTAATTCTATTGGTTCAGGTCTGGACTCTTTCATTTTAACAGTTTTGGTCTTGTTTCAGCTATATCGATCTCCTCTCTTTTTTATAAAGGATAATTTTAGTAACAACCACTTTAAACCAGGAGGGTTACTAGAAAATTCAGGGCCAGGAAGTGATATTTGATATAAACAGTGCCGCAGCTACCTTATACATAGTGCTCCAAGCTCATTCAACGGCCCCGAAAAATAGGGTTGCTTAAGACAATGTTTTCAAAGTTGGGCCGTTAGGGAGGCTTGGGAGGGGGGAGTACAAGAAGATAGATGATTGAGGATTGCTTTTCTGTCTATCTGTGTAGGGGGCATTTGCATAGTAAAGTTTGGGAACCCCTTGTTTAGGAAATATTATAGTTAACATATTATTGGGTCCAAACATGATTAGTAGCGGGCCTGGATCCATGATCCACATCAACTTTTCCCTCTTTCATTTACACTGGGTGGTGCCTAAAATATTTTTTTCCGATCCATAAGAAGCCCTTGGCTATTTGGAACTCACATATGCCCCTGGCGACATAAAAAACTCATTGGAAAACGCTGCCATTGCACAATAATAAAATTAAAAAAATTGACTTATGTGTTAAAGTTAGTTTATTTTATATAACATAAAAAATATATTATATATTTATATTCTTTGTAATAACAAAAGCACAAGAAGCCAAATCGATATGCAGTATATTGCAGTCTTGTTTCCGGTCTCAGTTCGACTTTGTTGGTTTCGGTTCTAGCCCTTTAAGAACTGAAACTGTTTGAACTGCTTGACCAGTAAAGTCACAACCTTGATTCTTAGCAACAGAAAGTAAAATCTCTAAATTGATTGAAAGAACAATAAACAATTGAAATATAATAATGAATAAATAACATTAAAAATTTATAAGCCAGAGGCAAACAAGCTGCAGATAATTCATCCAACCACAAAAGAAAAAAGAAAGGTGTTTGCAATTCCACACAGTCTCCTCTCTTAAATTTAAAAATTCACAATATATACTTTATAATCAATCAGAATTTTGCAATGCTTCTATATTTTGACATATTAGCATACAAACAGGCTGGAATTGTTAGTGGGAAAATCGATCGGATACATTAAATAAACAAAGATGTGGTAATTTGAAAATTAAATTATAGTTGACTGGTTGAGTAACTCTTGTCTTATATATGCCTTCTAATACCACTACAAATATGGGAAATTAGTTGAACAGAAACACTTTTCACTTATTTATGCATAGACTTAATTAAGAATATTATATATTTTTTTTTATGTTTCTTTTATTGGTCAGATAAAAGAAAGACATAAGAATTCGTACTAAAAAAAACTTTTAGGAAAGATTTTTAATTTTAATTGCAAATTTGAGCTCACGTCAAATATGGCTTGTAGTAAAAACAGTAAATATGACATAGTTTACAGTTTTTGTTCGATCAAGGCGAAAACACAAACAAGTAGGCTCAAAATATGAGTAGCATTAATGGTCCTGACGCTGTAGTAGCCATTAAAGCAGTATTTTGGTTATTGGATTCTGTTCTTATAATTTTGTTGCTAAAGATCCGCCATGCTCTGAAACACGAATTGAAAAAATGTGTATAAAATAATGGAAGTCGTCGAGTCTTACGTCATGTAAACACTGTTTTGATTGCTCAGAGGATAGAAATTAATAGAAATAAAATAAAATCCATTAAAAGTAATACATTTCTTTTTACTACAACTATGCATTATGCATCATAAGAATGCCCTGGAAAAAGTCATATGACACTTTCTTATGAAATAAAATAATTAGAAAATAAAAATTAGTTTTTTTACAATTTCTAATATTATATTCCAGACTATTTTTATGTTAAGATATCACATTTGAATAATACTACACATTTTTCCATTGTATTGATTAGAAAATATAAAATACCTCTAAAATAGGTCCTAAAGCCAATAATAATATCAAAACTACTGGGTGGTACATTGAAATTGGAACACTTACTAATTCAATAATTAATGAAAGCTTAGTTTTTGTAATTTATTCTTATTTCAGATTAAATCATAAACAATTACTAACAAGACAAAATAAGCCTGAGGTCTCTTGCTTACATCTAAGTCAAGAAAATAACACAGTTTGTTAATCTTTTTAACTTTTTTCATATCAATATTTGCTTTTATAATTTTAATTGATTATAATATTTGTAATTTCACAATTCCAATTAATTATAATTTTTGGTACATAACTATCAATATGTGTGTGAATATATTCTGTAATTTTAATGTATATGCTTCAAGTTATGTTAACTAATAATTTTTTTTTAAAAGAATTTATTTAATTTTCATAAATAAATAAAAGGAATAAAATATGAGACCCTAAGCAGATTGGCGTCTCTAGAACCACCGTCTACGCCGTCAGTAAGTCCAAAACGTTGGAAAGGAAGAAAGGCTCTGTCAATATGGTCAAAATGGACCTGGATGGGTTAAAGAAACAGCCCAGGCCAGTCTCTCAATTCCATGATGGCTCATGCAAGAAATCTCGGGGTTTAGACCAGACTGGCCATAGAGGCATAAACAAATTCTGTAAAAAAGCCCTTGTGAAGGTAGAGAGGCCACTTTTGACACCAGCAATAAAAGAAACCCAACTCTTGTGTTGAACTCTTTTAAACTCTTGTTTGACCTTTGCCCCCCCTCTACAGACCTGATATCAGCCCTTCCAACTACTCTTTTAGGGTACCTGTCGACTAACCACGTCATCTAAACTAAACACCAAGGCCCTCAATGCCACTCTGAGCCAACATTGGGATGCAACTATAGAAAACTTTATCCGCAGCGGGTGCCTGGCCTTCCACCATCTCCTGAAGGCCATCATTGCCATTATGGGTGGCTACATTAATGCTTAAGAGAACTCAGACACACATATACTTATAGAATTAATTTTTTTCTAATTCTATTGTTAATTAAAAAGTTACATCTTGTTGAATTTTAAAATGAAAGAGTTCATACTTGAATGGATGACTTGGTATGTTGGCCTATAATGTATTTTTACAATGAAAACCTCATTTCGTATCAGTAGTACATTCTTTATTCAAAGGATCAAACCTGTAATAATAAAGAAGCCCTTTAACCTCCTCTTAATTGATCTCTACTACCTTTCATAAAAAAAATAATAATAACTGAAAAGGTTTACATAGGTTAATTGGACAATTAAGTAGTATTAATATTCTACATATAATTTTGTGTTATTAATAATATTTCTTTATTGAATGCAAACGTCAAGATAATTTGTAGCAGGTTTACAAAAGCAAACAAAGAGGATTTTTGGCATAGTTGAGTTTGGATTACATTTCTACGAGTTTTTGTCATATTATATCAGCAAATTATTAATATTAACCCCTTAAATGTACCACAAATTATTCTTCAATTGACCGAAAGTGATTGTCACAATAAAAAATAAAATAATTAATATACTACATTTCAAAGAGTTCGGGTTATCGGGTTCGATGTAAGTTTTTTTGGAAAAAACAAAGATTTTCATGTATAGATCCAACTCTTTGGTATCTTAACTAGTCCAAAAAATATGAATAATAAGTCTATAAATGACTCAAATTTGTATATTAAACAGTAAACTGTTTGTACATATGAAGTTAAATAAATCATTTTTAGAAATTTTCTTTTTCTTGAACTTTCAAGTTCAAGTTTGCTTTTATGTTGACACCCTACATATATTTTTAATACACGCTTGGGTCGACATAGAATTGCATTTAATATTGTCCAAATTGATTGTCACCATGTAAGGATGTTGAAAGGGCATATCGGTGTCATAACGAATATAGATTTTGAAAAATTGTCAATATTTTTGGTCTTCTTTACTTGTAAAATAAATAATTACCCAATAAATGACTCTTGCACTGTATGAAGCATTTTGGAGTTTCTCATTTTCCTTGATATTTGTTTTTATGTTGACGCATCACATTTATGAAAGTAAATAAATAGTTTGTTAAAATGATGTTATGTCAATTTTTTATGTATTAAAAGAACGTTGCAATTTCTCAAAATAAACGGCCGTAAAAAATATTTATAGGGAGAAAAAAAAAAAAGAAGAAGTTCCGTGCCCTTCTCCCAAATCTCAAAGCGCACTCGTCCTGTCGAAACGCAGAAAAAAATATTTTTATGTTTACATAATATATGTTCAGTATCCTTCAAACATTGCTCTCTGTGAAGCGTCATTTTTTTATCTCTCTGTCGAAAATTTACATAATAAATATATAATAACCAATTATAAGTTGTCAAACACTTAAATCTGTAAAATTTATAATACAATTATCAATAAAAATAATAAAAAGAGTCAAAGTGTGAGCCAAACTATGAATTTAATTCCCCTCCTACTCTTGGTAATCAGACCTTCAGCCTGCATATTGGAGTCCCCAGGACGGGAGCCCTACGCACCATTTCTCTCCAACTACGAAATTGAGGACTCTTGTCAGTATGAACTTTGTGGCACGGAGTATCTCTCCGAGTTTGAGAATGGAGCTGTCTCTCCGACCACTTGTGCGGGACAATGTGACTCTTTGGCACAAAAGCTAGTTACTTCCAAGTTTAAAAAGGAGTTTCTGTGGGGAAAGTGTGTGGAAATGTGTATGGAGCGGCATCCGCGAGAGGAAATCAGGTAGGATCCACTGGCATCAATGTCCATCAGGCTTTTTATTTATTTTATCTGCCCCAAAACTCACCTGTACATGTCCCTATTAGTCTATGGTTTCGCTCTCGAAATAATAAAGTGGTTGGATTACTTAATAATTTTTCTAAGTTGATACAAATCTTGTCTTAAATCAGTCGGAATCAGTCTTGTAGTAAAATTTGATCCAGATTGTACTGATAAAAAATATTATTTTTTGGGGTAAAAGGGAAGATCTGTTCACAATGTATGACCATGGTCTGATCCAATGTTTTGTAATAGAAAAAAAATCATTTATCAACGAACCTAAAAAAATGATGTCCTGGACTGAATTGCAATTCTAGTCTAATAATCATATACCAGTGTTAAAACGATAGATCATTTAGTAAACGAAAAAATTGGATTCGAAAAGAAGTTTGACCTAGACTGGTCAAAAATTAAACGACATAGGTACTCAGGGAAAAAAATTTCGGGATCGGCTCATTTTCAATGCGTTGAAGTTGAATATTTTACTTGTGACAAAGTATAAGAAGAGTTTGAAAATCTATAGCCGGCCTTAGACCATTATCATTTTGGTAGACCTTACTTATTAGGTCCTTTTAAAAGTCCGTTCTGAGTCAGATCCAGATAAACATTTGGTCTAAAACGATCTCATAAATTAATTTGATCTTGATCAGTTTTGCAAAATAATCAGTATTATTTAAATTTAGATCTTGACCGATTTAAAAATGGATTTTTTACGTGTTGTTTGTTTAATGATTCTGAACATTGGTACAATAAGGCCATATGAAATTAATTTTGAATCAGTATTCTTTAAAAAATATCCAAAAGAAAATTGTACCTTACATTCAAACCCACAAAATCAACTCATGATTTGAGAATAATTGTGTCTTAAACAGAATTGCTACATAACAATTTAATCATTACATATTAAAATAATGAATAAATGCGTAGAGTCAAAAGGTTTAGTCTACGTAGAGTCTTTATATGAAATGTACAATTATTTAATTTCCAAATAGACGTTATATTCATTTATATCTTATAACAATTAGTTATTTTTGTGCTTTATCATATCATAATGATATCGTTGAATCTTTTTTTTTTTGTACAAGAATACAAATGATAATTTGTCTCCATCTTCCCAAAAAAATAGACAGGAAAAAATGCTTTGACTGTCATTTTTCTTGTAAAAAATGCCAAGACAAATGACTTTTCCTCTATTAGGAATGTGTATACTGGACAATCATTACTAACCATTCGTTATCAGAATTATTAAAAATACCTAATGTTTATTGAAAGAATGAAGCAGAAATAATAAGTTATTTTGCTTTTTGACAGACAATTAAAAATATTTATATATTTAAAAATAAAAATAAAAACTATCAATTTCCCCTTTGATAAAATTTGTCATATTTTGCCATAATTATTATTCTATTAATTTCAATCATAAATAGTTCAAGATAAATCTTTATTGGACTTTTCAAATATTATAAAGTCAACTTAGTCACAAATTTTTCACGGTGTGATTCCATTTCCTAGGGTCACAGCCAAAAGTTCGTAAGTGGCAATTATATGAATAAAAGAAAATTGGTTCTTGGCTTTATAATGCACTGATTTAGTAGATCTTTTAAAGAAAATATATTTGTAAGTGAATTAAGATTTACTATAGCAATGTTTAAGACAATGATAAAACGTAAACAACGATCCCGGATATTTCACATAATAAAATACTAAAAGATATTGGCCACAGAATTTGGAAAGATGTTGTCGTTGCAAGTGATGTTTCCTTTATAGGATTAATCTTTTCTAGTGGTACATAGTTTATTATTTTCAATCTTGAATGACATTGGTGCAAAATCACGGAAGAGGACAGCAAGACATCCTATTGCTTAATAGAACTATCTGAGACCGTTGTAAAGAGGAAAGAAGATCCTAAATTTTCTCAAGGCAGTAGCAATGTTGCTACATTAAAACAGAATACCCAGACAATCTCTCTCAGTTGTAGTGAAACATATCTTCAGAACAAAAAATCCAGTAGGAACCATGGTCTTGGGTGCTATGGAGTCTACCTTCCCATTTATATAGAGATGAAGGAACAGATCAATGCAGATGCATACATAAAACTTTTGGATAAGAAACTGGACAAAGAAAACTTTGGGGACAACTTTGTTTTCACTCAAGATGGAGACCTTTCTGAGACACAACTTTTCGGACTTTTAGAACCTCAATATTTGGCTGCCCTTCTCTTAAGACTTGAACCCCTTAGTTTACTCTATTTGTGCACGTCTAAAGGAGAGGATCTGTGCTACTCATCACATGAGTTCCAGCCTCTAGATGTTTCCATCAAGAAGAAGTCTGACTCTTCATGGTTTGCAAGGTATTTAAGTTGTCCAATTGAGGCAATTATTAGACCTGAGGGCTCACACATAAAATAAAAGTTTCGTCAAGCACTATGCTAAGATGTTTTTCTCGAATAAATGTCCTCACAAAACCTCTAGTTCAAATCTTACTCTTGAAATAAATAATAGATAAGTGTGTACCATGGAAAATATTGCATCTCCGCTTGAGAGTCAGGTAATCTTTTGGTTGTTTGAAGTAGTATAGGATACATGTAAAATATAAACTCGTGGAAAATGAATATGAATGAGTTTGCTAATCTCAGAAAGGTAGAAATGAGTAGACCAATGGGTGACAAGTGGCAACTAAATTCAAATTCAAATGACGTATGTCGTTTGTCTTGTTAAAGTATATTCGAGTTGGTTGGAATCTAGGTTTTCTTATTTTATATTATAACACTTTACGAGTAAAGACACATACAGTTCATACTTGAATTGTCCTTAGTCAAAGTTACTACAATTTTCTATTCAGTTATTCAGTAAAACAATACAGTGAGCTGATTACTAAAAATACATTTTCAATTTTATACGTTTGTACATAGATTTTATTTCCCAAATCTCAAATATAAATTCTGTTGTTTTATATCTCTTCTATAAAATCCATTTTTTTTGCTTTTGATACATACACACTTTTGATTTTGGTGCTTTAACATGATAAACACTAGCAGTCCCAATTTGTTTCCCAGTTCATTAATCTAGGAATTGTGACAAGAAAACTGCAATATCAATTACAACATTATTGCCAAATCAAAGATTGCATATTTTGGTGCATAGTCAACTGACCCTTTTAACTCTCTGTTAGTGAGCATTCTTTTTTTTTACCTAGTAATTAAAAGGGGATTAAACCCTAATTTAAATATTAAGCTAATTTTGATCCTTGATACATAGCAAGCATAGACTCTAAATTACGCTAATTAATCATACCAACATTAGATTTGGGCATCACCAAGATATTATTTGTGATCATTAGAGTTGAAATATTATAATTTTTATTTTTGATAAAAACTTCTATAAAATATGAATTACGGTTAACAAACTTTTGTGTGTTAAAACTAAACTCTTTAACTTTGATGAGATGGAGTGTAATTTATGGGATAACAGCTGATATTAAATGTATATAGCTAAAATTGAAAACCGAGAAATAGACAAAATAAAAGAACGGCTTAAAATTGAATAAGTTAATCAAATTAACCAAACTTTGTCTAAAAATTGCGAATCGGTCCTAGAAAATACATATTCGCAACAACAAACAGTTTTATTTATTCTACTAAAAGTTTCAAGTGCATATTAATACTGTTTCAAGTCCCAGTTCACTAACAAAGGGTTAATAGACTTTGCTTTTTGCAATTATTGTTGAATGGTCATTGGTTAGTTGATAAAAAAACCATTTCAAGGAACTCTAATTATTAAATGACGGGTTAACATATATAAACCACTGTCATTAATCTTGATCAAATTTAATAAGAATACATAATATTTTAAATTAGGCCTTTATTTAAGAATAACGATAAACTATTCTCGTCTATGAAAAATATTATAATTTTACGCTTCGAAATCAATTGTTAAACTAAGGTAATTTACTAATTTATGAGTGAAAATGATGTTTTGTAGACACATTCTAAAATTTGGAAGGTTTTTTCAAGGACCGGTTGCAAGGAAAGGTACAAGATCAATTTTTAGCCCAATATTTCGGATTGAGTCAGCCCTACATTGCACTCAATGATTACCCTTGTTGTTACTAAATCTATTGTAGTGAGTTTTCGTGATTTTTTTAAAACGAAACCAAGTGGTTACTTTAGTGTATGAGGCAATAATCAACACTTCGTAAGTGGTAATTTTTATGAATACGAAAAATTGCTTATAAATTATGAATATTGAATGAATAAATCTTTTATTGATTATAATGCATGTTTATAATGCTTTAAATGTACAAATTGATTGAAGCAATCACAATAGGGTAAATTAGTGAATTGCATGTTTGTAGTTTAGAATACCATTGAATAATATGCACTCGTAGAGGATAAAGGAAATTGCTTAGAATGAATAGTACAACGACTGACTGATAAGGTGATACGCTAGATTTTTAATCAATGAAAAGAGGTAATTATTTTTGTCAATGCATTTAATGTAAGCTGGAAATCTCCTTCCAAATTTAAAACCATTATTGTTTTAAATAACAATTTACAGGTAAAGAATCATACAGTTCAGAGGTGAATAGTCCCAAGTGATACTTTAGCTCTATTTTTATGATACGTGTCGATATATTTAAAACCTATAATATAAGTATGGAAAAATAGAAATTGATTACACTCACATCAATAAACCTTTTAGCTTAAAATTGGACATTCTAGCTAAGATTTTTATATAAAATAATCACATACTGAATATTTCAAATCATAGTAATCAATTAATTGGTATCCCTCAATAAATGCACCTCCAAACATTTAAAAAAAAGTAGTTATGTATCTATACTAATCAGTATTTTGCAATGTCAATATCATTGTTACATAAATTTTTAATAGAAAAACTAGTTTTTAGTTGAATAGTTAATACTTCTCAGGCATCATCTGTAACAGTGTATGTTTATTTTGAAGCACGTATGTATATATATATGTCTAGAACTATTTATTTCTTCAACAACAATCACAATAGAACAAATTTTGATTAGCAGAGTGTGTAAAACTTAAAACTTGACAAGTTGTCATGGTATTATAAATAAAATAAATTATTATTTATGTGTAATAAAATAATCATTTGTTTTTTCTTTATCTAATGAAAAACAAATCATCAGAAGCCAGCAAATGTCACATTCCATTCTCCTCCTGATAAGGATTTTCCTTTATTCATTCATCTTGGGAGATTCTATTCCATTAAAGAGCTCTATGGATATGTCAAATCAATCAATAATAATTCTTCTTTTAATATTCTGTGTGTGTTCTTTAAAAAAATGTTAGTTTTTTTTTTTTTTACTTTCTCATATATTGAGTAAACTCCAGAATTTCTGTTTGATTTTTTCCATTGTCAAGCATGCTTAAAGCACTAAAAAATACTAAATCAAAAATTTCCATTTTTTTTATAACTCATATTGCTTTAGTATATTTTTTGACACCAGTCTAATTTTTTTATATAAATATTGGCTAATATGATTGAAAATTGACAAATAGAAGGTCCAATTTCGTAAATGATTTTGTTTTCCTACAAAAATAATAAATTCTTTGCATCAAAGACTTATTTTAATATCGCGAATAAAAACTAACGAATTCATTACAGTTCATTCCTTTATAACTATTGAACAATAAATAAAATCTTTCAACTTCAATACTGTTGCTATTATGTTATAAGTTGCAAATTTGTACAAAAAATATACCTGATTTTTGAAATGATAAACTTGAAATTAACGCTCCAAATTATTTTTTTCTATAACTGAATATCCAAAGTAAGATATGATTCCTCAATTTGATATAATTTATGATAGGAAGTTTAATCTATAGCCCTGAAGGGAGTCTGTAGTACACTTTTTCATTATGTTATTTTTTCTATGTTAAAAATAAATCATTATTTCTATTTGCTACCTTAAGCCGAACTTAGTTATAATCTAATTTGGTGAAACAATTTTTTTGTCCTTGGTACTGCAAGGTTTCAATTCTTAATAGATGTAAATAATGATGGCAAATTTCCCCTCGGGCAATAATATTACTAATATATAAAACTTATGAATGTATTGTGAGGAAAGATTGTTCAACTATTGCTCAAGCTTCCAAATTTATTTTTAGGGTAAGACAAAAATAAATCAAATACATATTTTTTTTACAAATTATAGCTTGAATATTCTTTTTTTTTTTTAAATAAAGAATGCAATTTATATTAATAATCTATTAATATATACTGTAATTAAATAAAGTACAATATAATTACCAACAAAATCATATCAACTATATTGTGTAATAACACGTTGGTTAGTAATTTAATACAGTGATAAAGTTACATTTCTTGTAACAAATTGTGTAATTAAATTACTTTGCTCAAGAAGAAATAAGTAATGAAACGAAATTACTGATAAATTGACCAATATGTAACAACTTATCATTAATTAGTTAATTGGCTCTGCCATTACTTATCATAACAATCATAACAATATTGGACATCAAGAAAATATAATTTGTGATTATTATAATTGAAATATTACAACTTCATTTTTCACGACAGCTTCTATGAAATATAAGTTATTTAAAAAAAAAAACTTTTGGTAGCAAAAATGTACTCATTAACTTTGATGAGATTATGTATGACGTATAGGATAACAGCTGAAAAAAGAGAAAAAGACCAAGGTAAAAAATGACTTAAAAGTAAAGAAAGTAATCAAATTCACAAAACCTTAATGAATAATTGTAAAATTTGCAAATAGTTTCAAAATTACAATTTTGCAACAAAAAATAGTTGTATGTGTTCTGAAAGATGTTTCAGGGGCATATTAATACTTTTTCTAGCACTATGTTTTAAACTAATTCAAAGCAATTTTATAAAAAATGGGGTGTAAAAAATCCCAAAATATTAACAAAGGAGACCATAGATAATTTTATGTTATTTTTACAAATAATAAATTATAAACTGTCTTTGAAACAGAGAATAAATAGTTTTGGGAGTATAAAAGTAATGAATAATTTAAGATGGTTAATTCAACGATGAAAAATAAGACACTGTTCCTCCTTATTAAGATACTTTATCCAGTATAGATTTAAAAAAATCAACTATACTTTAAAGTTTTATATAGAGGATTACACAAAATAATCAATGATTTAAAAAAATGCTAGCAGAGAAAATATAGTAAAAATTAGTTTTTAAAGGGTAAGACTATAAAATATATTTTTATGAAAATACTCAATTCATCATTATTCAATTTAAGAAGCCAAACTTATTGTGGCATTGTTCATATCTTAATGGGATATTTAAAAAATAAGTATAATAAAGTAAAGTAACATGATTGATTTTAAGAAATAAGTAATCTGAATTACTTTTTTTCGTAGTAATAAGTAATATGTAACTTTTTATTTAACAAAGTAATGTTACTAGACACTGGACCATGGCTTCTCTCTCAAAAAAAGGTTCTAATTTGTATTGAGGATACAGAATAAATAGTGATGAAAGTTGTGCATATTTTAGACATGTTAAAAAGGAAAGCCAAAATCAACATGGTAAGGTAACTATTTCACAATAGTTTGAGGAGAGTAGCTAAGCTGTCATGGCGTTTCAATAGATCAGCTACAATCAACTGTGACATGGAAGGACTCCGAAATAAACAAGGGCATTGACATGAATGACTCCAATGTCGATCCTTAAGTATACTATGACTCCAACAAGGACATTCAATCATTACTCCTTCATTAATCCTTAAGGTTACTTCTCCATTTTTTATGAGCATAAACGAATAATGAATGGAGTAAAAACTGAAGTTTGAGTTGTATAATAATGAAAGGAACATTTATTCTTCAGATTACCAATTCCAAAAAATTGGTACATCTATAAAGTACACACTATATAATACACCACTAGACATACATTTCTGCTCAACTTGCGAATGTACAGGATATGAAAATTGTTCTATCGTATTGTAAAAGTTTTATATGTAGAAAATAATTACTATCGATAAAAATTTGTTAGAATAAAGCAGAATCCAAGAATTGACCAATTATACAATTGTGTTGTCTGTCAAACCGAAGATTAGGTTGTGTGAATTTTGACCGCTTGTCAATTGGGACTACATATATACTGAATCACCCTGTCTGAGAGAATTATTTGCCTTTCCTGGACAGTTGGGCTGGTGTTAATGTAAAGGCTCTTGGACACAGAAGGGATAACTCATATTTACAAATACTTATTCCTACATGCTTAAAACAACACTAATCAAAATTTGTAACTTATTTTTGTTGGAGGGGAAGGAGGGGATGTGATTGGGAGTGGCAGTTGATACAAAAATTAAATATATAATAAAAACACATTTTTGCAACAACCCAAAAAGCTGATCTCTTGAATAGATGCCTAGAATCAATAGGATTGAATATATTTTGGATTGGGAAGAATACATCTAATATATTGAGAGGATTCTTACAAGTTGTATAAAGGAATAACAATAGGCTGATACAACAGGTTAAATATTATTTTTATATTTGTTCCATATTTTTGCAAATATTTTGCATTATTATATATTTTTTATTGTTATAATTATGGAATCAGTAATTTATTACTAAGAGGTGATAAGGTTATGTCATAAATTTACGGGATTCATAGCAAATTTACCGTTTTAATAAGCAAAATCTAGATTTATGACTCAAAGGATGATTGTAGATTTTTATTTTGTGATTAAAGTTTATCTTATGTACAAACCCTTTGCAAAAAAAAAAAAAAAAAATTGTGTTCTGTTTTTAGAATACGATAACTACATTCTTGTAAACAAAATTTCGGAGAGGTATACTCTTAAATGATAGTTAATGCTCATAAACAATTTAGAAAATCTCAATATATTTTTTGAATTCATATACAAATATATGTTTGATGCAGATATTAAAGTCCACTATGGGATAATTATTCAAGGTTCTATGGTGAGTTAAGATACCCAAGAATGTTTGATAGAATTTAAAATTCTTATTTTATTTAAAAGAGTTATATTAGCTCCAATATGGTGCCTTTCAAAAAAAATCTGTCCATTTTTCATTTTTGTATGAGGATGATCAACTTTGGTTACTTTTAAGTGCCTTTTACAACTTAAAAGGAATATGGTTATTAGAATAGTTTTGTTGATAAATATTGAAGGTAATTTGCTGGCAACGAATACTAATGTAAATATATTTACAATTAAACTTTTCGATAATTCCCTTTTGATTGCTTCAAAGGTACAAATAGTCGTAATTTATATATGTTATTCGTAAAAAAAAAAAAAACCTTTGACCAAAGACAAAGACAAAATCTCTATTTATTTTTATTTTTGCTAGCATTTGAAGTAGATATTTATGAACAAATTTATACTGGTAATGAATGATTAGAGTAATTGTATGATTACACTTATTTGGATTGCCATTTCTCTTTAAATAAATTATCATTTTTTATTACTTCATAAATGTATACAGATATCCCAATATTTCAAATTCATATTTGAATCAATTAATAACTTTGTATTGAAATTATTGGGATAATTTAAACTATTTAAGTTATAGTTTAAAATTAATTCATAAAATATTCTACTCCGTAGAAGAATATAAATGTAATCCACGCTCAATTTTGAGAAAAACATATTATAGCCCACTTTTGTCTTGACCGGCCACATTTACATATTAATTACATCAAATCACATAAATATTTCCTATAAAATATATTAAGGCTTTAAATTGAAGTTTGTGGGTTGAATTGAACTATTCTGGAATTCTAACTACAGTTTAAAACTTTTATTTGATGAAAGAAATTTATATTGGCCACAATATACCCCCTTTAAACATATAAAATCTGTCCATTTCTCTATTTTTAATGGTGACAATGAATTGGATATAATCCACGCTCAATGTTGAAAAAAAAACACAACAAATATTCTAGATTACTTTTTTTTTGATATATTTCAGAGTGTTTGCTATATTTTCGAATCTTAATTTGTTTCAAAAACTCTTATTGGCCACCATTAAATCTATTAATTTCTTAATCTTTTGTTGAAACGATCAATTTGACTACTTTAAGTGGAACTTGCAGCGCAAGTAAAGGGTTTATAAAAACCAAATTTAGAGATAGAAATGAATGAAGAAAAACAAATGTAATACAGTCTCTATTTCAAGACAAATCACAATAGCTCACTCTTTTATTTACGGAACTTTAACCAATTGTTTTGTAAAATATTCAGTAATTTAACTGGGCACAACATTACATTTCTGCGTATGCACTCAGTATGTATTTATTAAACCCATACATTGACATTTTTATTATAGAACAGCCATGTCTTTCTAACGCAAGTTACACATGAATTGCTTTGTTTTGCATATTTTTTAAAGAAATATGTATAAAATATTATGGCAAAATATTTGTTTCAAAGTAATATACATATTTGGTGAAGAAAACAAAGACTTGGAAGATTTTTAATTTATTTATTTACCTAAAAATATGTTTTTCATGTGGTCAACTGATTTTTATTTTCAACATGTATCTTTGTTAGTCCTGGATCTGGCAAGCGATTAATTACCTTATCAGTACTTTTTTCTCCATTTGCAGTCTTTTTTTTACAGTCCATTATTTTTTATCATTCAACAGTCTTAATTACAGATATGTCGGTCCTAGGAATTTGTATAGCTATTCTTCAATAATACCATGAATGTTGTTGTCAGATGTCGCTCCAACGTCTCGTTTGATACGTGATGCCTATTTCATTATTTACTATTTTGGATAAATAAGTTATTTTATACTTTTGATCCGTTTCTAAAAGAACAAGAATAGAAATTTTTGTTCATGCCTCATCGTATATAAAAGGGAAATATTGACCATTTCATTTTTTGGTTAAAGATTTTATGGCTATCATACGCAAATACAAATGTTAGCTATGCTTTTAACAAAATAATAATAATTAATATTATAATACAGTATCGAATATAAATACTATGTATAATTTTGAAATTTGTATGTATAATTCATTTGAAAATTGTGAAGAAATAATATACAGAGATATTTTGGACTATTGGATCTGTCCAAAAAATCTAAAACTGAAAATACCAATAAGTACAGGTCCTACGACTGACAAATTTATTTAGCTTCAGATTGATGGGCTGAAAGTCCTTTTTTTTAAAACAGATCCAACACATCTTCTATTGCCTTGTCTAAACGAAATATAAGTAAGCATAAAAGGTGTAAAAAAGTGAGTAAAGGGAATAATTACTAGTTATAAATTTCAAGGGAGATTTTATATTTCGATAAAGAAAATTACAAGTAATTATTATAGTATTTTGTAATGACTTAAATCATGGAACAAACAAAGCCAAACAACATCCTGATTTTGCTCTGCGCGGAAATAAAACCAAAGAACATTAAGAAGACTGTGTATGGAGTTAGGGACAGATTTAAGGCATCTGTGTCAACTTGTGACCCTCATTATTAAAATATCTTAATTCATAGGATTCGAGAATATAAAACATTGTGGAGAGGGAAGCCTGTTGAACCTCCAGAAGACATGTGGATGATCTGAAGGATTCTGTCATTGCAGGCTGCGACAAAATGAATGAGGCCTAGAGCAGTAAGACTTGAAGGCTTTAGTTCCAAAGTTAGCCTTGGTCCAATTTATATGATTTTTGGCCTGTATCCATGGGACCCCCATCATCAACAGATCTGAATTCATGGGATTACAATATATGGAGTGATGTGTTATTTTGTTCTGTCGAATGTGGATGACAAAATTAGGAACATCCTTGCTCTATCATTAGAAACTGTATGAAGGTTTTTGTGGTAGCTCATTGGAATCATATTAAATAATTATATCTTAAGTATGGGGTAAATATTTTGTCAAATTTTTATGTTTTGAAATCTTTTTGTTCTTGAGATATATGATGAATTATTGTTGTAATAACATTTCTTCGCGCACTGTATTTAGTTATAACTTAGAATGAGATTATGAAGTAAAACTACAAAATATGAGATGTGCGTAGAATGTATCTATGTACATACGCCCAGACGTATCTTCTTGAAAAATAAGAACCTACTAAAAATTCCGATCTGTATTTTTATGTACATATTCTTCTGTAGAGAACGGCCCTTTTGACTTCTATAAACAATACGAAATATATAACAAAATACGACGACGTTGCGCAGAATGATTTATGGACAGAATAAAGGAACGACCTTTTTTTGTATATATGTATACATATAATAAATTTCACATATATGAAAGTAATGAGTCAACATTACATTGAATGAATAACAATAGGAATATTTATCCTGAAGAATTTATGTTTCTTGCTCTCTAATTATACATAGAGAAGGCAGAGGAGGTTTTGCAATAGTTCCTTTTTTATCAAACATGAAAAACAAACATACAACCCCAAGATTAATAGAACTACAAGGATATACGATAACGCTTTTCCAATTCATGTTTGACTTTCACCACACTTTTTAATTGTTGGAGCCAACCGATATATATATATACTGTTACTATTAATTATTTAATGTCAAGGATTATATGCTGTAAATTTACAATTGTTATACCTTAAGATATCAAATTATGTGTTTCATGTCCAACTCTCGGTACAGTAAATCAAATTGAAAATTCTTTATTTCTATTAACCTTACATAAGTCATAAAATTGATGTACACCGGAAGATTCGCCCCAGGATTTTTTTCTCCACGGAAGTTACGAAAGAAACTTTGACTCATATATATATTATTGCATATATTATGAATCTTCTCGCTTATTTTTTGGAGCTTCCAATGGGTCATCCTTTACTGAAGTCCGTCGTAACTGAATTTTTCGATTCCCATTATGGTAAAGATGTCCAGGGAAGAGAACAATTCATCAAACCCATCAAAGCTTAATGTTTGTGAGGCAAAATAAGAGTTATAATTTCAAACCTTCGACTCACAGATTTCTTCATGATCACTTATCTTCGAAGTGATTCAAAATTCGGATAAAAATACATCAATTTTACTCCCACGCACTTAGAACTTGTCAAGGATCATACAACATAGATGGTAAAATATGCTCAAGTACCTTCTATTCTTCCCGGACGGAGTTTATAGATAATTCATCATTCATTATATCTTACTAACCAATGGAGAGGATCTTCTTGATAATCGAAAGTAAGCAATATGAGGATGATGGTATATCCGTTTATGAAGAAGAAAGTGGGATTCTCGATCTTGTTAATTAGAACCATTGGGATTTTGAATAAAATTTCAAATGCTGCTCAAACATATAATATCAGTATGGTTTACAGTAAACCCCATAATAGGACAAATATGTACTCCTCGCCTTTTTGCATTACCTACTGTCATCTAAATAGCAGTAAATTCCACTTTATTAAGTTTCTTGCAATAGATCAGAAGTCTTCAAGTTAAAGCTTCTAGAATAGTTTGTAAGAATATATATAAAATTTTACCATAATAAATATATAAGGGAAAAAGATTGGGATCTTTTTCCCTTATATATTTATTATGTTTTGATTTTCCACCCTGGGGGGTGGAAAATCCAAGAACCAAAATTTATATCACATGTCTACAGGGTGGACACTAAATACTGTAAAATAAATAATTGTATGTAACTTTTGATTTTATAATATTAGATACCTAAAATTTAACTTGAATGCTATTGGCTATTTAAAATCGGTCTGTTTTTGTCAATATTACAGTCTGGAGTTTGCTATGGAAGGTATCGTAGCATCTTTATGGAAATGCTGTCCTATTCTCAAATTAGAAAGACTTTTATTTGATCTAAATTTGGATGAGGTTTATTGCAGGCCCTGTCCCCCAAAACGTACTGAATTCTAAAATCAATCGGGCTCAAATCTGGACCGCATGGAGGCCATAAGTAACGGCTCCAAAAGCTAGAGAGATGTGTCTTGCACCAACCTTCTCTTATATTGGACGTATGAGAAGGAGCACCATCTGTTGAATGGTCTAAGTCCCTTAGTTGAAGTGGGAATTTGTTGATGGAGGAATATTTTTCTCTAAAAAAGTGGTTAATTTTTACTCCAGAGGACTAGGGATGCATATCTGGATTTGCTAACGGCTCCTTCAAACCATCACTCAGTATTTGTACGTCTGATATAATGCAATTGAGACAAGTTAAAAATTGTTTCAAATGTTCCTGGTCTCTTGTTCATATAAATTTATTGTTGAGAAACAAATTGGAGTTTCGCGTGTCCAATAAACAAAAATAACTAAGAGTGATTTGCGAAAATCTGAAGGTTTTTTGAAAAGTAATTTTTTGACACCCATCTCTACAGTTGTAGAAGATACTTTAAAGTATGATACTTTTTGTAATTGCAACTTGAGCTGTGTCTTTTTCCCCATTTCTTTAGGTCATGCTAAAATTGACTCTGTTTTTTCAAGTCTAGAAACAGTTGCAAAATACAACTGCATAATATTAATCTCATAATTTCAATGAGGTCATGAGAGTTCAAGTTTGCAACAGTCTCTTTTTTTCAGACATAAAAAAAGAAGAGCCATTAAATTTGCATTAAATTTGTATATTATGTTGCAGTTTCTTGTAAATAAAATCAATGATTCTTATTAATTGTTCAATAATATATTACCATTAAAATCGGTTTTGAAGAGTAAACATAGATTTTTTGATAGGGTTATTATTACTGTCATAATGCAATTAATTTTTTGTTGGTTCTCTTGTGATTTAATTTATTTAAAATTATTATTTATTTTCCAAACGTGACATAATATATGTATATGATATATCCAGTAACGTTTGTTCATTAGATCACCTGATCTCGTAGTAAGTGTATACAATTGGTCAAATACAGAAAAAAAACCGCATATCATCTTTTGTTAAAAAGAATAGAAAAATTAAATTATTTTTATGATTCAATCAATTAACCTCCGTCATTCGACCACATAAATTGTGTTTCATTGACCACATCATATCTCAATTAATACAGCCATGTTCTTTCATTCATTTCATGTTAATTAATAAAATGAAGACACAACCTTTTTTATTAGCAAATTAATCAATCGGACTCTCTGTCCGTTTAGTCAGAAACCGTTTTCTTCACTTGGTACGTGAACCAGTAAAAGAGGTTCTGATGAACTTTTTAACAATCACTTCACGTGTTCTAGATAAAAATGTCTCCGCTTTGGCATGGCAACCTCATCTATTTTCCCTAATAAATCCGTGGGGGATGAAGAGAAGAGATGTGTTCCTTTTGCAGCTCAGAAATACAAACCTCGAGCCATTTATTTCATGGATGCCCAAGAGTTATATTGTAGCTTATGCCTCAGGGTTGCTTCTAGAAGCGTTTGAGGCTCCTATCTCATTGCATGAGTGGCTGGTAATGTCTAATTCTAATCATAAAAACCACTTAAACGAGAAGCTGTTATAATTTAAGTGTTATTTGTCCTTTCAGCGGCCAGGTCTTGCAACTCCAAAATACCTTAAGGTCTGGATACAATTAAGGGGACTCAATCATTTTTAGGGAGGACGGCTCTTGTTGGGTTCGTGAAAAGCTTACCGACTGACCAGGGAATTCTCTTGACAACACAAATTTCAGATAGTTCTTCTTTGTTACTTTTAAATAAAATCGATGGCTCTATTTTATAACTATTCAATTAAATAAAGGATAAGGATTCCTGTGTCGTGACGTCAACAGAGATTTGACTGATATTAAGTCATATTAATATGTTCTATATGCATTATGAATGATATATTGGAGAAAAGAAAAAGAGTGAAGGAATCTGCTGGAAAGAAAAAAATAAGCCTTCAAAAAAGGTGTTAATCTTTTATTTTGTATGTTGATGCATGTGTAGCATTGTTTTTAAATTATTTTTAAAATACTGTGTTCATACTTTTTTAATTTATTCTGAATATGTAGCCTTATTTTCACTTGAGTTTTTAGTAATGTAATAATTACGATCTTGGACTGAATAAATCAATATTCACTCTAAAAAAAAATAATAATAACGATAATAATTTCTTAATCTTGGTTATTTTATTGATCCTAAACCATAGAATATATTATTCATAAACGAGTTGTAAAATCAATACAGAAGTGATAGATTTTGATTTTATAAAATTGCTTCAAATCTGTATAAAATAAATTAGTATGATCCTGAACATTCATTAGAAAAAAAATATAATTTATATTAGTAAAAATGTATTTTTTGCAATTATTTATCAATTCTGCAATTGGAAATAAAGGTTGGGTGAATTAATGGTTTTGCTTTAAAATGATTCTTTTATTTGTTCAAATTCTCCTTTTCTATCAGTGTTTAGATATTCGCGTTTTAACCTATGTAGTTTTTGTTGTTGTTAATAGTACCCTAAAACTTGACTGTTAAGCCGTACAGGCTGGCCGACATCAACAATATGATTGTCTCATAATAACACCCCATGGTAGAATAAAGCGCTCACTTAACCTCTACATCATAGTATATTTCATTAAATGAAAGCAGAACTTTCTTATTAATTTATAACATCAAACATCTTCTGACAACATTATTTAACTTTTTATGTTTTTTTCTTCTGATTTTGCAAACAAAATCCCCCTTTTTTGCAAGACATTGTTTAGAGTAGATAAGTTTGTTTTTATATAAATAAAAAATTTTTTTAAATAAATAACGAAAATGATATATGATAATTAATTTTCATCAAATAATTATTTGTAAAAATAAATATTTATTTTTATTTTTTCTTAATGAAACTCTTTTAAATTATTTTTAAGTCTTTTCATGCGGAAATCCATCTCATCATGTTTGGTGTATGTAAGCATCTTATGTGTTATATGCACTTAGAAATAAAATATATGATTGCATATGTGATGTGTCAATATAAAATAATGATGGATTTGTTGAACATTAATTAAATTCAAATGTTTAAATTAACTGCCTTATAACGGCTGACCAAAATTTAATGTGCAATGTGAAAGATTAAAATAGGTTAGTCCTGATTTAAAAACTGCGAGTACTAAGCCGTTAAATTTTAAGGTCGTTTATGAAAAAATTCAAGCCCTACTTATAATAATTTCTTACAGAACAATAAGGTTTTGCTCATCATCAAATTCATATGATTGATTTTTATGAAGTAAAATAGAAAAAATATTTTTTTTTTAATATTTTCCAGCCTGTTTTTAAGTTGATACGTCATATATGTTTTTACATTTATTAAATGTATTAAAAATTCCTGAATGAAAATGGAAATTTGCACTTCTTAAGAGGAATTAAAAAATAAATCAAAATATCCATATATTTGATGAGAAATTCTAAAACAATTTAGAACAAATCTCAAGAAAGGAAGAATTATCCAAAATACATAATAACCTACCTACAGATTGATGGACATATTATTGGTCCGTTATTGGTTTTTTATTTAAATTTCTGGAATAATCTGATATGCCCAAATATGTTAACTATAGTTTAAAGTCTTTATTTGATTTAAAAAAATATATTAGCCCCAATATTGACCTTTGAAAAAAATCTATCAATTTCTGATTCTTTTTTCATGAAGATTATTTTTTCCTACTCTAAGAACAATTAGCAAAGCATACAAAGGATTATTTTAATATTTAAATAATAAAAACTGTATAATCCAGATTCAATTGAGAGCAAAATCAGTCTGGCTTACTTCTATGTGGATATACCACAACATATTTTGGTAATATTCAATAAGGGAAAATCGTTGAGAGATTATAATAGGCTATTATTTTCTTACTGGTATCACGTATCCCTTAACCTTCCCGTCCCTCATTCCCTTTTTTTTTTGTATGAGACGTGGTTCTATTCATATATTATACAACATGATTTGTCAATATCAAAACAATCTTGATCAAAAAATTAAAAATCCATTTTTTTTTTTGAATAATAGAAAAAAAAAAGGTTGAAGAATAAAAATGAAATCCCATTTAAAATATAAAAAAATAATTCTAGCTTGATTTTGAGTTGATGGGCGCATATATTGTTTAAGTAAGTTTTTTTTTACCCTATAAATACTCTAATAAAAGTAAAGACCAATAGTTTATTGACATTTTTGAATCAACTATCAGCTTATTTTTCAAAATTCTGGGATGAGGTAAGGCATCCAAGAACTTTAGTTAAGTTAAAAAACGATTATTTCTCTATATATTTTTTTAAAATTTTTGAGTAAGGCAACTAACAATTATCCTATTTGGACTTTGAAGAAATAAATACAATTTTTTCGTTCTATAAAATATTTCACTCCCTCTAGGGAGCCTTTTCTATCTTAACTGACTATAATAATTACACAATCTCACTATGAAATATTTTAATTAAAAAACAAAACAAAAAAACTGGGATACAGTATTGGACGTACTTTCCACACGATTTTCTATTTAATCCTGCTCTCTTTTTGTTGAATTTCTGAGTCCACTCTCCTCGTTGGTCAATCTCACAGCTTCTGTATTTGGGGTCACTTTTTCATTTATTTGTAATTTTATTTGATTTAAGATAACTCCAATTTGGCGCCTTTAAAATAAAATTTGTTTATTATTTTATTTTGTAATGATCCATTTTGGTTACTTAAAGTGCAATTTGCGAGACTTGTTTGATCTAATAGGCATTTCAAATAAAATATATCAACTTATCTGTCTTATAATTGTGAAGATTCCTTTTGGCGACAATTAATTCAAGACTTTTTTTGGCCCACTATGGCTCCGTTCAAATAAAATAAATCAATTTGTCATTTGTTCTTTTAGATGATAAATTGAAATGTAATCCACAGTCAAATTCATAGAAAAATCATTGTATCTGCCTTTCGGATTGACGGACCAAATCTAGTTTTGTATCGGTCATTATCTAGGACTCAAAGTTCGGTAATTGAGGATGTTGCTCAACTATATTTCTTTCTCTTTTTATACAGTTCTTGTTATGTCTTACGGTCTGGTCCCAAGTACTAAAGAACCATCAAAAAAGTTGTATTTCTGATTTTATTTGAAAATGTGTGATTTTTTGCCTCAATGAAAAATTATAATTTGTTATTTAAAGCAATTTACTTGTAACTTTCTTTGTTCACTTTGTTTTAAATAAGGATTTTGAAATCATTAATATTGAAAATCGAAGCAAAGTGTATTGTTTTTTTATTATTATTATTGATTTTTGTATTTATTTACCTAAATGTTCTTATTATTGCTCCTGTTAAGAACACTTTAATTTTCTACCCAAAAAAATAAATTAAGGGGGCGTTTTTTTTTATTTATTTAAGAGTCACCTCAGCATTTATTTGTTTTGTACATCGTTTCCAAGAAATTAATGAAGTGACTTCAATTTTTTGCCTCATTTAAAAAAAAATTGACAATATAAATAAACATTAGTGTTGAGACTCGGTCCAAGACCGAATTTATATAGATATTTTGGTACACACTGCGATTTCAGACCACCCACTGCAATTTCATCGTTTTTAAATGGGGGACAGATTTTTTCGCTTTGAATAGATTTATAAATTTTTTCTTTCCCAATATATGTCGGGACTTTTTTCTCATTCCTGATTTATGAGTGGTAAAAATATGATTTATACTCAACACATTTAACTTAATATGACAGTTATGGTCAACAATTTGAAGTAAAAATAAAGTCATCAACAATTCATGCATAGAATCAGATGTAGTCCTCAAAAGAGTCCCGTCTGGCTTGCAAGTCATAGTTTCCTGACCTCTGTTGTATGATGTCAAAATGAGTCTGTCTTGCTCAGTAGTCAGTACGCTCAATCAAATTGAAAATTATAGCAAGCCCGATTAGATGATGTTATAGCCTTGTATTATCCTTATAATCTTTATTATAGGAAGAAGAGTTCATAATTAATTTGAACGGCGGTAAGATCTACTCTACTAGTATAATGTGATATTGTAAACTTTTTTGAAAGCATTCCATTAGAACGAAAAGATAAGTTTTTTAACAAAGAAACATATGGAATGTATGGCATGTATAATTTTTACGACAGAAACAATATTTTTTATTGCTATAATTTTAGAAACTGCCTAAAGTTGAAGCGGGAAGGGGGAACTAGTCCTTTCCTTCCAGCGCCACTGCTTGAGAGCGAACCCAAAAAAAATCTCTTATGGACTGAGTCTCAAATCAAATAAATATAATTTATAAAGGAATAGTAAACATCTTTCTCAAGGGAATCATTTTCAATAATAAGAAGGGTTCAGAAAAGTTCTTTTCTTTTTCATAGCTACATATACGTTGTACGTACAGATGCAAAGCTTGACTTTACGTAGGATATTGTACATAAGACAGTCTTCATTTTGTTCTTTTTTTTTTGTGCCCCATTAGTGTGTGTTCTCAACTGAAAATGAAATATGAGTTTCACAAAAACCCTCACAAAGATATCTTTAATGGAAAGGAAAATGACGTAAATGTAATGTTAATTTTGTAAAAACTCATCAGTTTATTTATTCGTGATGAGACTTGGCCCAAGACTGAACTTTATTTTCGGGTCCGTCTGAAGTGATTTTTTTAACTAATGTGATTTGAGCCTACATTTGGGGACGATGTTGTAAGTTAAAATAGAGCTGCTTTTAATCAAAAATTATTATAAATGAAAAAAAAATATTTTTTTGACTTTGTATTAAAATGATTAAATTTTATAAATAAATACTTATATTTCGTAGAAAAATGAATAAATTTTATTCAAAAATATTAAAAAAATGATATAAAACGATTATACCTTATACAAAAATAATATAAAATTATTATATTACACACAAAAATAACATAAAATGTTTCTATTTAAAACTATGTCATTCGAAAAGCTAAACAATTTAACTTTTTATCTGAAGTAGATCCATTTTTATATTACACTACAGTACACATGCCTATTATGAAATAGATATTAAAATTAACTATTTGCTAATTATAATAAATAATTAAATTAACTTTTATGGGTATTAATTAAAAAATTTCCCAGACTTTTTTTTAATAAGAGTATATTGCAGCTAACAATCAAGAACCAGAAGAAGAAAAAAAACATACTCACCATCTAATAAGTTTTTCTTTTTCCTAGAGTCCTGTAGCAGTAGACGAAAATTCTATGTTTTTTTTTTATATAAAAAAAACACTTTCAAAATATATCTCTTCAGCATTATGGGACAAACCCCCCACCACATTTAATGAATTAGTGACAAATCTACATACGCTTTGTAATATCCAGTACTTTGCGTGATAATAATGCAATGATTAATTTTCTATGGATGATTGATCACTTTGTGATATTGGCTATTTTAATATAAATTAGTAAAATATAAGTGTTATATGTGATAGGACATAGTTCAACTTCTATCTGTTATATTATTTATAAATACGTTATGAAATGTAATTTGAATATATGAAAATGGAAATATAAATTTAATTAATAATTTGTAATAACGGCCAAGCAATATTGGACTTGAGTAATGTAAAAACTTTTTCATTAAGATCACTTTAATTATTTGTATGAATGAAAAATAAACAGTTAACAGTTTGGCTAAATTATTTTTTTTAATACAAATTACAAGCATATGCAATTTTGTTTAAAAATAGATTTCTCTAGCATGACCACAACGAGCATGTTTACAGAAGTCCGATCCCTGAACATAATTTTCCAATTTTTCTTTTCAATAAATTGACCAAAATTGCAGCAATTTTAAATGAGATATTCTTCTAATGTCATTGGCTTATTGGTGTAGACAATGACTACACGTGACTCCAAAAAAATAGTCTAAAGGCGTTAAATAGCACGATCACGGCGCCCGATG